>NC_077243.1:55445000-56086250 GCF_947179165.1 Solanum dulcamara
TTTCTCCCCGACACTTTTCGAAGTTACTCACATGTTCTTCAAGCAACTACCCACAATCCTAGCTTTGAATCACTAATTTTGGACAATAAATGAGGAAGATATGGACTTTTGATGTTTTGAAAATAAATAGAAAATTCGTCCTTGTTCTCCATTAAAAGACCAAGGATTTGGCCTTCGCAAATGCGGCCTAATTGGACCACGAATGTAGAGTTTTCAAAGCTTGGCCTTCGTGAACGCGGAGGGTACTCCGCAAACATGGAAGGCAAATGCCTTGGCCTTCGCGAATGCGGTAGATCTTCCACAAATGCGGAAGGCACCTTAATAACCCTTCGCGAATACGGAGACCAACTCCTTTGGCTTCTGTGAATGCGGCCTTCTACCCATGAATGCAAAGGGATAAATTGCCCTGCACCAGAACAGTGTCGCAATAATACTTTGGCCAAATCCCAAATCTCTGGTAGGGTGCTCGGGATTTTTTCGAAATTCTGTGCGCGCAAATGAGATATGCTACCCCACCAAATTCGATATTTCAGACTCAATGATACATTTGAAATTCCAATATGAAATCATTTTAACGAAAATTGGGTCCTACACCCAAATGCCATTTTAAACAAATTCTACAATGGACCTCGTGATTAGACTAAAAGCCTTGAGAAGTGAACCAAATGTCATCCTAGACCAAACTTGATATTCAAGAACTAACCGCATTGATGTCATATCCATACTGTGCTGCCTAGGCTCTGTAGACTCAAACTAACCAACCGAAGAATGACAATGCCTACCATATAAGGCCTCGAACGGGGCCATCTAAATGCTAGAATGGTAGCTATTGTTGTACGCAAACTCTGCCAAAGGCAAGAATCGATCCCACTAACCCCTAAAATCCATAACACATGCTCAAAACATATCCTCAAGGACTTGAATAGAGTTCTCTCACTGGCCATCATTCTTTGGGTAAAATGCTATGCCAAGGTGAATACAAGTGCCAAACTCCTTCTGAAAAGCTCTCCAAAAGCTAGAAGTGAACTGTGAATCCCAATCTAAAATAATAGATACAGGCACACCATAAAGACGAACCACCTCCTGAATGTAGATATGAGCCAACCTCTCAACACTTAAGGAAGTATGAACAGAGAGGAAGTTTGCTGACTTTGTCAATCGATCCATAATGACCCAGATATTTTCAACATGTCATGAACTGACCTAGGGCCAAGTCATAATACGGCGATTGAAACCTCGAAGGACTCCAACCAAGCCTCTTGTACAAATCTTAAGCATACATAAGGTAAAAAAAAGCAAAAACATCATAAGAGAGTCTAAATCATGAATAAAAATTCAAGAACGTCATATGACAACATAAACTCGAAATATTTGTCAAAATAGATGCCTCTACTCAGTAATATGGGCGGGAGCTAAGAGAAGTCCCTAGCTCACCCTCAATATAAAACATAGCAAAAGTCTTTAAAAATAATAATAACTCGATAACTAGTCCCCGATAAATGAGGACTCATCACAACCCCTGCTGGATAGGAAAGCTTAACTAGCCACGTAGATGAGTATGAGATTCAACCTCAACCCCTACATTATGAGACAATGTAGGCAAAAAGTATGCATTAGTACGTTGGAATATACTAAGTATGAGGGCATGACATGCAACGTAAATCATGAAATACAGTGGTCAAGTAAATCACATGATAAGATGAGGTAAGTAAAGAAATAAGAAAATCATGTTGACCAAAACATTTAAAAAGTATAATTTAAAATCATAGCATACATAAGAGATCATACATATGTGAGATAGGAATCATAAACGACAATAAGACCATGTGATCTATAACATGGAATCCCATTGTCTCCCCATACAATGAAGAAAAAGAGGAATCTACTTGCCAAGGTAGACTCTACCCTGCTAGGCGGACCATACATATGCTATATATGGATCCAATAGCTAGGAAATGAAGGCAACCTATGGTGGCACGTAGTTTATGGGACATGAGGCTGCTACTAAGGATTTTGGTAGGGCCCCCACCTGAAGTCCACTCGGTGCTAAGTCAAATCCCACGGAATACATGCATAGCATAGAAATCATAATTTTATATATCATGGTCATGGTCATGATCATAGGTTTGAAATCATAGAGTATCTCATTTTCATAACATACTTGTAATGTGAGAATTTTCCTTTCATCATTACAATCATATTTGCATAATTCATATCTTTAGGCCTTAGGTCGCCTTACTTCATAACTTTCATCAAAACTATAATTTGAAACATACTTATAATTCAAGATCATAATTGATATACATAGTCATAATTCATACTTTGAAAATTCATGACCATAACTTATACTTAAAATTAGGGTATGACATAAATGTATGATCAATTGACTTAAAAATCATGAAATTAACTTGAAAACATGCATGATCATAAACTTTATATCAGCCCATACATAATTTATATAGATAATATCATTAGGAAGTATAATTGAAAATACTCATACTTTACATCATAAACACTAGAAATCAAAATAGGAGAATTCATGAAAACAAATCTTCAATTCAATGCAATAACCATCAATTTATATCAAAATAGACTCATGATCATACTTTATGTCAAAATTCATGCAATTGGAATAGAGATCACAAAACCCATAAAAATACCATACTTTAATTTGATAGAAAACCTTGAGAAATTGATTGATGAATGAAAGGATCCATGAATCAATACCCACATACCTTGAGTGAGAACACCAACTAATTTGGAAGAACTTGAGAGTTTTGATGGAGAGCTTGAGTGAATTTGCTTGAAGTCTTCAATGGAAACCCTTGAGACCCTTTTTGTAGAGAGAAATATTTGATAGGTAAATTGTAGAAGAATAAATATAATTAGAGGTTTAGGTTAATATATAGAGTTGAATTAGGTCCTAAAAAATCTAGTTTCATTAACTAATAATTTGGGAAAAGTCTAAAATGCCCCTTTAAAAAACTCAACTCGGCCAGAAATCCTTCCCAGGTCCGCGACACGAACCTGTCATGGACCAACTATTTTGTAAGCTTTTACGAAAATCTATCTTTCGATCTACGGGTCCTAAAAATCACCGAGACCATTTTACCATAGGTTTTGACCCCCTTATCGATATTTTGAACTCGGATTTTTCAAAAAGATTAAGGATAATGCGTTACATAAGCGGCCTATTTCTAAGGCATTCTTAAGGTATTTTGTGAGCATTTTGAGGGATGTTACACCATTAAGGCGGAAGGGGAATTATTAAACCCAAAAGACATCACAAGGAACTCATAGTGGCTATTATAAGTCCTAAATGCTGTAAGGCCCTATATGTTTTGAAGGTTGAAATGCATTATAACAAGGTAAAATAGAGGAAAAATGGCTTCAGAGTATTATTTTTTTTCGAACTCGATGAATTCAAATTGTTTACATGAGTTAGGATAGATTAATAGGTATTTAAAAAGTGTTAGATGTGGTGTAGGGTCACAAGGGATCTCTAACACCAAGCCAAGTCCAAAGAATTTCTATCGGCTAAGTTTTCGTATAAGTCTATATAAGGGTAAATTTCAAATGACCATATCTCTTAGCTTATAACGAATTAGGGCCCATGACCTATCAAATTAAAGTTCTTTGAGTCTTCTTTTCAACTCTACCAAGAGTGCATTATTTGAAGTTTGGAGTAAAAAGTTATGTCCTCTTAACCAAAAGGGTGCGCGCCAAGTCCGTGTCGCGGACTTGGTCAATCTTTGTTCAAATTTTAATTTTGGAAAAAAATGAATTGTGGGGAAACGCCTCCGCATTGCGAACCTGCTCCCAGTTAGTTCAAAATTTAGTAAAAATTGTAGTTTCAAGTAAGGGCAACTTGGATAATTCCCTGAACATATATAGACAAACTTAGACATATTTTGAGGTCATTTTTCAATATTTTGCCTACCCCAAAACCCTAAACTTCATCCCCATCTTTCTTAAATCATCTCCTACAAAATATCCTCTCAAACTCAAGGGATTCAAGGCTCTTCATTCAAGACCAAGCCTCAAGATTTCTTCAAGCTTTACTCTAAGGTATGTGGGTTTCTTCATTTATGGGTTCTTCCACCCATGGTGTCACGCCCCGGGAGGGTATCCTAGACGTAACCGACACCCCAAGTCCATCTCTGACCTCCGAGCGAACCACTTGTTACAATCACTCATTCATTCAAGCACATTCTATCAGCAGAAAACTCAATTTAAGAAAGACTTCTCATATCATAAGGGCCGAAGGCCAGACATTTACAATCAAGACGATAATCAAAATAGGAATCCTCAGGATGACCGCTCGACCTCCTCACATCTCAGTCTATGAAGCCTCTATTCAAGTCTAAAAGGTGCCAATGACAAGCCCATGGTTACCGACAATCTAAATAAAGAAAAGACAATCAAAAACTGTACAGGAAGGCCCAATATCCTCTGGGATTTAGGAGGACTCACCGACTGGCTGAAAGTGTAAGTGGATCTTCAACGGAGCGCCGGTTGATGATCTCTAGTACCTGTCTCTGCATCATGAAACGATGCAGGCCAAATGGCGTCAGTACATGGAATGTACGAGTATGTAAAATGGTCGAATACAACGAACATCAAGGAAGAATAATTCAACCAACTCGGGAGCTCAACTCAAAAGGAATGACAATTCAATCAAATGTCCTAAGTCTAAACAAGAGTATGATTTAGACTGGACCAATCATATACAATTCAACTCAATCTGACTCAGAGTGCTATCAAGACTTACTTGGGAGTTTCTCTTAACCGACAACCAACACTTATGAGCCAGTGAAGGTACAACGAAACGACATCGTTGCCACGCCCGTTCATACCTTGCCAGGGCATGAACAACGAACACTCATGGATCCAATCCAACCAGGTCCTATAATGTCAGGACAAAAGCTCTCGGGGAAGCATCCAACTTTAACGGTTCATTCCCCCCTACGTTTGGCAACACAGGTATTGGGTGCGAGTATGGACTATACTCTTGCCCAATTCGGTGCTCGATACTCCTCCCAAGACTCAATGCTCATAAAACTCCATCAACTCAACTCAATCAACTCATATCAACAAGTCTCATTACAACCTTGTCGACTCATCAACTCTATCACAATCAAATCTCAATCTCAATGCTCAATCTCAATCATATCTTCAAGGAAGCTTTAAATGCACATATAACATCATCTAGATATAAAATCAATCATTACCTCCATCTATTTGAGAAAAATCTTTGTGACTCATCACATCTCCAAGACTTCAAATCGACATTCTTATAATAGGTAATATTTTTAAGAAAATAGTATACTTTATAGAATCTATATAATTAACCAGACCAACAAAACATATTTAGCAACTCAATTCCTCATCATCTCATACTCGCATAAGGACTCATTTTAGGAACCTCTTAGCTCAACAACATTAACACATCAATAATTTGATAAGATGGGAACAATACTCATTCAAACATGTACCATACCAAGAAACTCCATTTTCATGGATATCTAACCTCAAAACAAGAATAGGGCACATGGGTGGACTCAACCCATGTTTTGGTTAGCCTTACATACCTTAGTGAAGAATTGAAGAAAACCTTGAGGTTGGGTCTTTAATGGAGGACTCTAATCTTGAAGCTTCTTGGACTCCTTTGTTGGAAATGAAGAAGAAGAGTAGAGAGAAGGGAGAGGAGCTCTTAGGGCTTTTTTTTTTTAGAGAGAGAGTGAGGGCTGAAGAAAATGGTCCCAAAATATACAAGGCTTGGGTATATATAATTTGGGACAATTCCCAAATTTCCCTTCCTCCAAAATTCTGAAAAATTAGGCCAAAACGCCCTTGGCGCGATAGTGGCACGTTGCGCCCTTGCAGCGCCAAGGCCAATTACGCCTAAAAACCTGCACACCTCATAGTGGCGCGCCGCGCCAGAGACCAAACTACTGAGGCATGTTCCTGGCGCGATAGTGGCGCGTCGCACCCTTACAGCGCCAAGCCCATTGTTCTGAATTCTGGGAATTTGGCCTGAAAAACCCTGCACATTTTTAGTGGCGCGTCGCGCTAGGGACCAAACTACTGAGGCATGTTCCTGGCGCGATAGTGGCGCGTCGCGCCCTTATGGCGCCAGGGCCATTTCCCCAGCAGTGGTAACCCAGGCCAAAATAAAATCCCTGTCGTGCTAGTTCGTCTTCGGATCATCATATCCTTTGGCCTCGAACTCCAAAATCTACGTTCTTGGTGGCGTATGGAAAGAAGACTCGATAAACTTTAATTTGATAGGTCATGGGCCACTCGGATTGACGTCTTTCAAACGATAGGGTCATTGAAAGTCGACCCTCACATGAACTCGTCCTAAACTTAGCCATGACAGATCTTTTGGACTTAGCTCGGTCCTAGGGATCCTCAATGACCCCACATCACCTCCAACGCTCTTAAATTCCTCAGGGACTCATCTTAACTCGAGCACATTACTTCGAAATAAATACGATGGGCCCCACACGTGTACAAAGAAGGCCCGAATCTTGGGAAAAAGTTTGAGGGGTGTTACATTATCTCCCCCTTGGGATCATTCATCCTCGAATGACGAGCAACCAAGAATAGACTCGGGGTACAAATCACAATTAAAATTCAGTCATTCAATCAATTAAATTCTCAATCAAATATCAATCAAAACTCAAAAAGGTACGAATGAATTCGAGTCAAGGAAGTAGTCATTACCTTCAATGCTCTCCTCGGTAGGCACGAATAGATGTGGGTATTTAGACTTCATGGATTCCTCCGCTTCCCACGTGGCTTCCTCAACAAATTGGTTCCTCCACAGAACCTTGACTGAGGCGACTTCTTTGTTCCTCAATTTGAGGATTTGGCGATCAAGAATTTGGATTGGGACCTCCTCATAGGATAAGCTATCCTTAATTCCAACGTTCCCAATAGGGACTACCAATGAGGGATCGCCCAAGCACTTTTTCAGCATTGAAACGTGGAACACCGGATGAATAGAAGCTAGCTCTGAGGGTAGGTCCAGCTCATAAGCGACACTCCCGATCCGCCTCAAAATTTGGTACGGGCCAATGTATCGAGGACTAAGTTTACCCTTCTTTCCAAACCTCATGACCCCCTTCATGGGTGACACTTTCAAATACACCCAATCATCCACTTCAAACTCTAAGTCTCTCCTCCTCACATCGGTGTAAGACTTTTGGCGACTTTGGGCTGTCTTTAGCCTCTCTCGGATAACTCGTACCTTCTCCATGGCTTGATGAACGAGGTCAGGCCCAATCAATTCGGCTTCACCAACTTCAAACCACCCAATGGGCGATCTACACCTCCTCCCATACAAGGCTTCATAAGGAGCCATTTGGATGCTTGCATGGTAGCTATTGTTATATGCGAACTCTATAAGAGGCAAGTGATCGTCCCAATTTCCCTTGAAGTCAAGCACACACGCTCTCAGCATATCTTCCAATGTCTGAATTGTGCGCTCTGCTTGGCCATCTGTCTGGGGATGGAATGCTGTACTCAAGTTCACCCTCGAACCTAATCCCTTTTGAAAGGATTTCCAAAATTGGGAAGTGAATTGGGCTCCTCTGTCTGAGATAATAGACAAAGGGACCCCATGAAATTTGACGATCTCCTGTATATACAACTTTGCATATTCTTCTGCGGTGTCAGTAGTCTTAACCGCCAAGAAGTGAGCTGATTTCGTCATTCTATCCACAATTACCCAAATGGAATCATGGTGCTTTCGGGACTTCGGCAAGCCTGTAATAAAGTCCATGTTGATCATTTCCCACTTCCATTCTGGAATTTCTATGTTTTGGGCTAGACCACATGGTCTTTGATGCTCAACCTTTACTTGTTGACAATTCGGGCATTTGGAAATGAATTCCGCAATATCCTTCTTCATCCCGCTCCACCAGTAGATCTCCCTCAAGTCATGGTACATTTTCGTGGAACCCGGATGAATAGAGTATCTAGAACTATGTGCTTCGGCCATAATCCTCTCTCGAACATCATCAACATCCGTCACGCACAATCTATTTTGGTACCGTAACACACCATCTCCCTCTTGGGTAAAAACCATTACCTCTTGTTTGTGAACTCCTCCCTTCAATTGGAGAAGGACGGGATCTTGGTCTTGCTTCTCCTTCACCTCTGCCACAAGTGAGAACGTAGACCCATCCTGAATGGTAACTCCACCTTCATTATTCTCTTCCAGATGAACTCCCAATCGGGCTAATCTGTGTACCTCCTTCGCCAATTCCCTCCTTCCTTCCTCCACGTGGCTAGTGCTACCCATGGACAACCTGCTAAGAGCATCAGCAACAACATTAGCTTTACCTAGATGGTAGAGGATGCTCATATCATGTCCTTGAGTAGCTCAAGCCATCTCCTTTGCCTAAGGTTGAGTTCCTTCTGGCTAAAGACGTATTGCAAGCTCTTGTGATCGGTGAATACATCGATATGCACTCCATACAGGTAGTGGCGCTAGATTTTAAGTGCAAACACCACAGCTGCCAGCTCAAGGTCATGAGTTGGGTAATTCCTCTCGTAAAGCTTAAGCTGTCTTGAAGCATAGGCTATCACCTTCCCCCTTTGCATCAACACACAACCCAAACCAACTCTGGAGGCATCACAATAAATCACAAAACCTTCTGTTCCATCGGGCAAGGTTAGAACAGGAGCAGTGGTTAGCTTGGTCTTCAATTTCTGGAAACTCTCCTCACAAGCATCAGACCATTGGAACTTAGCCTTCTTTTGGGTCAGCTTAGTCAATGGTGATGATATGGATGAGAATCCCTCTACAAACCTTCGATAGTACCCGGCCAAGCCCAGAAAGCTCCTTATCTCTGTTGGGGATGTGGGTCTAGGCCAATTTTTCACAGCTTCTATTTTCTGAGCATCCACCTGAATACCATCTCCTGATACAATGTGGCCTAAGAAGGCCACTGATGCAAGCCAAAATTCACATTTAGAGAACTTTGCATACAATACCTGGTCCCTCAAAGTTTGTAAAACGACTCTAAGATGATAGGCGTGCTCCTCTTCGTTCTTGGAGTAAACCAGTATATCATCTATGAATACAATCACAAACATATCAAGATACGGTTTGAATACTCGGTTCATGAGATCCATAAAAGCGGCGGGAGCATTAGTCAACCCAAAAGACATGACCAAGAATTCAAAGTGGCCATAACGAGTCTGGAAAGAAGTCTTCGGAACATCGCATTCTCTCACCTTCAACTGGTGGTAGCCGGATCTCAAGTCTATCTTTGAGAAACAAGTGGCACCTTGAAGTTGGTCGAATAAGTCATCTATTCTGGAGAGAGGGTATTTGTTCTTCACAGTGACTTTATTCAACTGCCTGTAGTCGATACACATTCTAAGGGACCCATCCTTCTTTCGCACAAATAGGACCGGAGCACCCCATGGAGAGACACTCAGCCTAATGAATCCCTTATCTAACAAGTCCTTCAGCTGCTCCTTCAACTCCTTCAACTCAGCCGGAGCCATTCTATATGGAGGAATTGAGATAGGCTGGGTATCAGGAAGAACATTAATCCCGAAGTCGATCTCTCTATCAGGAGGGACTCCAGGTAGATCTTCAGGAAAGACATCCGGAAACTCGTTGACAATCGGGACCGACTCAAGGGATGGAGACTCAATGCTGTCATCTTTCACTCGGACAAGGTGATAAATACACCCCTTTTGAGATTAGCTTCCTGGCCCTAAGGTATGAAATAAACTTACCCTTAGGCACAACAGGACTACCCTTCCACTTTATGACAGCCTCATTCGGGAATTTGAACGTGATAATCTGAGTTCTACAATCAATAGAGGCATAACAGATATAAAGCCAGTCCATGCCAAGGATCACGTCGAAATCAACCATGTCTAACTCAACCAAGTCAGCCAAGGTGTCCCTGTGATGAATTGACACGGTACAATCTCTATAGACTCTCTCAGCTAGGACAGAATCACCGATAGGAGTGGCCACACTAAAAGGCTCAAGAAGACGCTCAGGAATTTTATTGAATTTACTAGCCACATAAGGAGTCACAAAAGATAGGGTGGCACCTGGGTCCATCAATACATAACAATCAAAAGAAGAGACTCGAATCATACCCGTCACGACGTTTGGAGAGTTCTCCTGATCTTGGCGACTACCCATGGTATATAGGCGGTTTGTACCTCCACTCGTACCTGGAGTAGCGCCCCTCTGATTACCTCTAGCTGGTGGTGCGGTGGCAGAGGACTGGGCCCTGTTCCCCCATGTTGGGCATTCCCTCAGAAGATGGCCCATTTGGCCGCATTTATAGCAACCAACCATTCCTGCTCTGCATTCTCCCAAGTGGAGCCTACCACACTTGCTGCATGGTGGCTTTCCCTTCAAACCTTGACTTACACTGGCCGGGGATTGAGAAACCTGAGGTCTGAAATTTTGGCGACTTTGTCCCTGCCGATCATACCTGTCCTGCGGCATCGGTGCGCTGGCGGTAGATGAGGCATAGGTGGAAGGTCTCTTCTGGAAGAAGGACCTGTTGCCCTTACCTTGCCTCTGCTCATTCTCATGCCCAGATGACCTTGCCTTTTTGCTCAGGTGCTCTTCTCTGTCTTTTCTCTTTTCCTCCTCTACTTGTTGAGCATACACCATTAATCTGGAAAGGTCCATATCCGAGATCAACAATGCTGCCTTGCATTCTTTCTTCACATGCCTCCCTAATCCGGAGATGAACTTTCTCATCTTCGACCTCACATCAGGAATCATTTCTGGAGCATATCTGGACAGCTGGATGAACTTTAGGCCATACTCCTTAGCCGACATTCCTTCCTGCTTCAGATTAACGAATTCCTCCACCTTCGCTTCCCTCAATTCTCGAGGAAAGAAGTGGTCAAGAAAAGCCCCCTCGAATTCATCCCATCTAGCAGGTTCAGCATCTTCACCTCTACTCTGCTCCCATTGGTTATACCAAATGTTTGCCACATCTTTGAGTTGATAAGACACCAACTCGACCCCCTCGATTTCGGTAGCGTGCATAGCTTTTAGAATCTTCCACATTTCATCAATGAAATTCTGTGGATCTTCATCAACCTTAGAACCCGTAAATGCCGGTGGGTTCATCCTCAGAAAGTCTCTAATTCTAGCGGTAGCAGATGGCTCCAGGGAACTAGAGCTGAGAGTCGTCGAGCTTTGATTGCCGCTTTGGGCGGCCATTAGTTGAGTGAGCATGGCAATTGCCCCTCGAAATTCAGCTTCTGATGTGGGTGCGGGTGGAGTAGGTGGCACTTGAGGTGCCTCCGCATATCTCGTGGGTCGGCCTCTAGCCCTTGCTGGGCGTGCCTCTGACTGTGGCATCCCTGCATTATCAACATTCCTCTGGCTAGCGGTACGTTTAGGAGGCATTATCTGTAACGTATGAACGCACGAATTAGAAAGGAAGTTTTATGGAGTTCAACTCCATTGCACGAATTTAGAGTATGAAAGAAGTGAAACAATTCCTAATGTCCTATAGCCTCCTGCTCATAAGTGTGGTGCACAACACACCCATAAGCAAGACTCTACTAGACACGGCTTCATAGACTCCCTAGGACACTTGAACTCTGTGCTCTGATACCATGTTTGTCACGCCCCGGGAGGGTACCCTAGACGTAACCGGCACCCGAAGGCCATCTCTGACCTCCGAGCGAACCACTTGTTACAATCACTCATTCATTCAAGAACATTCTATCAGCAGAAAACTCAATTTAAGAAAGACTTCTCATATCATAAGGGCCGAAGGCCAGACATTTACAATCAAGACGATAATCAAAATAGGAATCCTCAGGATTACCACTCGACCTCCTCACATCTCAGTCTATGAAGCCTCTATTCAAGTCTAAAAGGTGCCAATGACAAGCCCATGGCTACCGACAATCTAAATAAAGAAAAGACAATCAAAAACTGTACAGGAAGGCCCAATATCCTTCGGGATTTAGGAGGACTCACCGACTGGCTGAAAGTGTAAGTGGATCTTCAACGGAGCGCCGGTTGATGATCTCTTGTACCTGTCTCTGCATCATGAAACGATGCAGGACAAATGGCGTCAGTATATGGAATGTACGAGTATGTAAAATGGCCGAATACAACGAACATCAAGGAAGAATAATTCAACCAACTCGGGAGCTCAACTCAAAAGGAATGACAATTCAATCAAATGTCCTAAGTCTAAACAAGAGTATGATTTAGTCTGGACCAATCATATACAATTCAACTCAATCTGACTCAGAGTGCTATCAAGACTTACTTGGGAGTTTATCTTAACCGACAACCAACACTTATGAGCCAGTGAAGGTACAACGAAATGACGTCGTTGCCACGCCCGTTCATACCTTGCCAGGGCATGAACGACGAACACTCATGGATCCAATCCAACCAGGTCCTATAATGTCAGGACAAAAGCTCTCGGGGAAGCATCCGACTTTAACGGTTCATTCCCCCCTACATTTGGCAACACAGGTATTGGGTGCGAGTATGGACTATACTCTTACCCAATTCGGTGCTCGATACTCCTCCCAAGACTCAATGCTCATAAAACTCCATCAACTCAACTCAATCAACTCATATCAACAAGTCTCATTACAACCTTGTCGACTCATCAACTCTATCACAATCAAATCTCAATCTCAATGCTCAATCTCAATCATATCTTCAAGGAAGCTTTAAATGCACATATAACATCATCTAGATATAAAATCAATCATTACCTCCATCTATTTGAGAAAAATCTTTTTGACTCATCACATCTCCAAGACTTCAAATCGACATTCTTATAATAGGCAACATTTTTAAGAAAATAGTATACTTTATAGAATCTATATAATTAACCAGACCAACAAAACATATTTAGCAACTCAATTCCTCATCATCTCATACTCGCATAAGGACTCATTTTAGGAACCTCTTAGCTCAACAACATTAACACATCAATAATTTGATAAGATGGGAACAATACTCATTCAAACATGTACCATACCAAGAAACTCCATTTTCATGGATATCTAACCTCAAAACAAGAATAGGGCACATGGGTGGACTCAACCCATGTTTTGGTTAGCCTTACATACCTTAGTGAAGACTTGAAGAAAACCTTGAGGTTGGGTCTTTAATGGAGGACTCTAATCTTGAAGCTTCTTGGACTCCTTTGTTGGAAATGGAGAAGAAGAGTAGAGAGAAGGGAGAGGAGCTCTTAGGGCTTTTTTTTTTTAGAGAGAGAGTGAGGGCTGAAGAAAATGGTCCCAAAATATACAAGGCTTGGGTATATATAATTTGGGACAATTCCCAAATTGCCCTTCCTCCAAAATTCTGAAAAATTAGGCCAAAACGCCCTTGGCGCGATAGTGGTGCGTCGCGCCCTTGCAGCGCCAAGGCCAATTACGCCTAAAAACCTGCACACCTCATAGTGGCGTGCCGCGCCAGAGACCAAACTACTGAGGCATGTTCCTGGCACGATAGTGGCGCGTCGCACCCTTACAGCGCCAAGCCCATTGTTCTGAATTCTGGGAATTTGGCCTGAAAAACCCTGCACATTTTTAGTGGCGCGTCGCACTAGGGACCAAACTACTGAGGCATGTTCCTGGCGCGATAGTGGCGCGTCGCGCCCTTATGGTGCCAGGGCCATTTCCCCAGCAGTGGTAACCCAGGCCAAAATAAAATCCCTGTCGTGCTAGTTCGTCTTCGGATCATCATATCCTTTGGCCCCGAACTCCAAAATCTACGTTCTTAGTGGCGTATGGAAAGAAGACTCGATGACCTTTAATTTGATAGGTCATGGGCCACTCGGATTGACGTCTTTCAAACGATAGGGTCATTGAAAATCGACCCTCACATGAACTCGTCCTAAACTTAGCCACGACAGATCTTTTGGACTTAGCTCGGTCCTAGGGGTCCTCAATGACCCCACATCACCTCCAACGCTCTTAAATTCCTCAGGGAATCATCTTAACTCGAGCACATTACTTCGAAATAAATATGATGGGCCCCACACATGTACAAAGAAGGCCCGAATCTTGGGAAAAAGTTTGAGGGGTGTTACACATGGAGTTGAAAAACCCTTTCCAACTAATTCCTTTGAATTCAAGTATTAATTCTTTATGGATACTTCTAATTTCTTCTGACTAGCATGAAACATGATTGAAATTGTGGTTATTGACTCAATTTGCATACAATTGATTACTACCTATGAATGCCCTAATTTCCTATCTTGGGTTCATGAATTTTCAAATGGGTTTTGTTCAATCCTTCTCAAATTGCTAGATTATGGTTCAAATTATTGATATTATATTCAAATAAGCTCATATTACTACTCAATTGCATGAATTATTGAATTTCAAGTAATTTTCTATCTTAAGCTATTATGGGTCTTTCAAATGAATGGTGGTTTATTTGAAGTATATTTTGAATTGACTCAATTGATAATGTTTATGCATGGTTCTATTGAAAAGCATGTTTGAAAGATGAATTGAATAGAACCCACCTAGTTTTACTATGTTTTAAATAAAGTTTGACTTGAAAGCTTTGACTTCGAATGAATGTTTATGAAAGCAATGTCTATAATTAAAAAGGGAGTCTTATGAAATGAAAGAATGATGAAATTCGAGTTAAGTAAGAATACTGGTGGAGGATATCTCACCTAGTTAATGATTAAGGAGTTATCCTAAGATTATAAATTTATGATAATACGAGGTCAGGGATTGAACAATTGCCCACCCATCTGACACAACTATGACTTATGGCATACGAGTTGGACTACCTAACTCCTAGTTGGACTAGAGGCTAGGGGAGAATACCCATGTCCCAAAACTATGTGCCACCAAGGGTATGAAAGGATTAGAGGCGAATACCCAAATATATAAGATGTGATTACCCAAATTATCAAGGCTTGGAGGTGAGTATACCCAATTCTAAGAACTAGGGGTGAGTACCCGGTTCACACAATCGCTTAGTGGATCTACTTAGGCATTAGAGAGCCAACCTTGGCAAGTAGCTCCCCCTTTCCTCTGGTGTATGGGTAAACATCGGGACTCCATGTTTTAGCTCTCATGGTTTCATGTTGATTATGGTCTCTCTCACTCATGGTTTTGCGACTCTCTCTATGACTTAAGATTCTTACTACTACTTATGAACTTACAAGCTCTTTTTTGGTTTTCCATTATGATTATTACTATCCATGGATTGTACAAGTTCTCTTTTTAATATTGCATTATGGTTTTAAATGACATTAGCCTTACTCATGATTTACTATTTCATATAAATGATTTACTTATCATGTGCTCTAACCTTGATCATCATTGCTTTTATGTCATGTATTGTGTTGCTCACATACTTAGTACATTCAAAGTACTAATGCATACTCTTTTGCCTACATGATATCCCCATGTAGGGACTGGTGCTCCTCCTCGTTCTCCTCCATGTGGCTAGTTGATATTTTGTTTAAAGGATACTTTTGGTGAGTTCCCATGTTTTGGAAACAATACTCCTTTTTTGTTCTAGCTTATAATATGTTGAGACCTCTAGACACTTACTATGACATTTTATTCAATTTTGATTGAGGGTAAGCTAGGGACTTGTTTTAGCCCCCGCTAAATCTAAAGGTTTGAGGTATTGTTGGACATATGTAAGTTAAAAATTTACTATTATGGTTCTTGCTTCAAGGTTTCCCATAGTCCCTCTTTCCCTTTGTTTCCACTTGTTTATTTATTATCATTACTTATGAAAGGCTAAATGAATGCTAACAGGCTTGTTTGAGGTACATTCGAGTTCTTCATTTGCCATGTTACGTCTAGGCCTTAGGCTTTAGTCATGATAAATACGGTCTTAGGGATGTCCACTGCCCTAATCCTTAGCTGATGGTAACCGAATCTCAAGTCAATCTTAGAAAATACTGCAGCACCCTAAAGCTGATCAAAAAGGTCATTAATGTGAGGCATAGGGTAATAGTTCTTCATCGTCACCTTGTTGAGATTTATGTAGTCAATACATATCCTTATAGTCCCGTTCTTTCTCTTCACGAATAGAACAGGGGCACCTTATGGAAACATACTCGGACTGATGAACCCCTTACCTAAGAGGTCCTCAAGTTAAACACTGAGTTCCTTGAGCTCTGCAGGTGTCGTGTGATAAGGTGGAATAGATATAGGTTGGTTACCTGAGAAGATCAACCTGTAAGAATATGGCTGCCACTACCTGAAGATTATACATATGATCCCTTCAAACTCTAGCCCATGCTAGGACCACCCTACTGATGCTAGATGCCCTCAGAAGCAGGTAATGCACCTAAACAGGCTGAATGGACTGAACCTATTGAAATCTCTAGCGGGGGCTATCATAGTAGTCCCTCCCTCTAGTCTAGGACCCACTTTAGCTGCCCTAGCAATGAGGTCTCTTATCGCTTCTCCTTTGGGCCTCACAATGAATATGCTCTATGGAACAGGCAAGGTTGACCATATCAGAAATGAATGGGCCACTAAAGCCAGATGCTCTGTATCAACCCTCAGTCTGTGCTATAACCCATGCAAAAAGCAAAATACTCTCTTCTTCTCCGTGGGTAAGATCATGTTGGTATAGCGGGATAACTCATGAAACCTTGACTCATACTCTGAGATGCTCATGGAGCCCTGCTCCATCCTAGAGAACTGATCAAGAAGCCTGTCCATGATGATTCATGGTATGAAATGGGCTAAAATAATCCTTTAAGAATCATCCTAATATATAGGAGGCACCAGCTGGCTTAGATAACAAATATGAGAACCACCACTACCTGGCGAGCCCACGGATTTGATGTGTGGTGAAGTTGGCTCCTTTTGAATCCATGAGGCCTAAGGACTGAAGCTTCTCCTTGCATGTTGTCAAAAACTCATGGCATACTCCCCAATCACCCAGTAAACATCGGCGGTGATAGTCTCTAAAATAACTCGAGCATCTTCTACTTGCTCAGTGGTATTGCCCCATCATCAAAACCCAGTTATACAACCATGGGAGCTGGTAGGGGCTACTGCTGAAGGTTCACCCTGCGATAATGGGGTTGGAGCTGGAACCTACCTCATTTCACCTATATCTACTAAATTCTATGTAAGTATGGCATGAAGCTCTAGTGCTGCAGCTGGTGCCGGTGGTGGCTAGGCTTGTCCCAGCCCTACTGGCTGTGGAGGTACAAATATTGCCTGTGGCTTCTCCTTGGGCTATGAAGCCTCTTATCTGTATAGGACGGTGCTACAACACTCGCACGAACTTTAAGTTGGTCTTTACCCCTAGATGGGGATCTATCTGCGGGGCTTAGTGCATCATCCCCGGTCGCGGTTCCTCGAGTTTGAGCCATTTTACAAAAGAGTGAAACAAGTGAGATTTCAAGGAACTAATAAGACACACATTGAGTGAACACAAGTTAGAAGGGGAAATCTTCCTAATGACATCATGCAGCCTCCCAAAGATAAGTTACACACATCTCTGTATTGATCTGGATGACTCTATTAGATGTTAGCTCTATACACATGAGACCGATGAACCTGGGACTCTGATACTAATTTTTCACGACCTAATTTATCGAGCCATGATGGCACCTACTATAACCCACTAATAGGTAAGACAACTGGTAATCTAGAATAACTAGTAATGGGTTTAAGGGTAGAGACTACACAAGAATAAGCAATCATAATATAAACAAAATAAATGTCAAGACCCGGACTAGGCCAGAGACGTGACACGATAATCAAAACTCCAAAGGGATACAACTAAGCCTCTTGAACGTATAGTAAGCATAAATAAGGTAAAGTAAAGTGTAAATAACATAGGGAAAAGTCTCAAAGAATGAATCATAAAAGAAAGTGTAAGCTTGACTACATAGACTCTATATCTTTTGTCCAACATATGCCTCAACTAATCAAGAAGGGCGAGGGCTAAGACATGTACCTAGACCACCATCAACATGAATATAACGAAAGTCTTTAAAGTGAAACAACTCATAACTCGCCCTCGATAGATGAGGAATCACCAAAATTCACCAAATGAAAACTCAACTAGCCATGCATGGAAGGAATGTGATCCTCAATCCCTACATTACAAAATAATGTAGGCAACAAATATGTGTTAGTATGTTTGAATGTACTAAGTATGTGTACATGCCATACAATATAAATCATAGGATGCAATGATCAATCAACGTACATGACAAAGAGGATAAGTAAAGTCATGGAAAAATCATAGTGATCAAAGAATTTAAGAGACATAGAGCCCGTTTGGATTGACTTAAAAAAGTAACTTTTATGTATAAAGTGCTTTTAGAACTTTGAAGTGCTGAAAGTTATTTTTATAAATAAGCAGTTGAGTGTTTGGATAAAAGTGCTTATGATGTGAATTTTAGGGTTAAAAGAATAAAAAAAGGTAGTTTGAAAATTTAGTTAAAATATAAGGGATGTAAAAGTAATTTCCATGGTCAAAGAAAATGACTTTAAGCACTTTGAAAACAAAAGTTAGGAATCCTAACTTTTCATTTTTGACTGACTTTAAGAACTTTATGGCTTAAAGTCAGCATTAGGCAAACACGTCCAAAAGCTAAAAAGGGGCTTTAAGTTAGTTTTGACCAACTTAAAGCCAATCCAAATGGGCTCATAGTTGAGATCATAAAAGAACATAAAGAGAGTATACATATGTGGGATAGAATCATATCTGACAATAAGACCATGTGAGGTATAACATGGAATCTCGAAGTCTCCAATACAATGGAAAGAAGCAGAATCTACCTTCCAAGGTAGACTCTACCCTTCTAGGCAGGTGTCATGAACATGTGATATATATGGATCTACTAGCTAGGCCATCAAGGAAAATCTATGCTGGCACGTAGTTATGAGACAAGAGACTTTATATAAGGACACCGTAGGTCGAACCCCCACCTCAAGACTCATTCGGTGCTAAGTGAAATCCCACAGAATACATAACATAGTAATCATACATAACATATATCATAAACTTATTCATAGGGTTAAAATTCATAGAGTAGCTCATTTGATAGAGTAATTGCAATGTGAGTAAAAACCTTTCAACATAAGAAATCATACTTGCATAGTTCACGTAATTAGGTTCCTAGGTCACTAATTAAAGATCGTAAGTCACCTTTCTTTATAACTTGCATGAAATCCATGTCATGAAAATAATCATAATCCATGATCATAATTCATACTTGAAATTAAGATATAACTTGAATACATAGTCAATATGATCGAAAACCATGAAAGTTCTTCAAAAATTATTGAACTTTCTAATCATAATTCATGTAAATCATTATTGAGAATAGCTTCATGCTTGGGCATTCATAATTCAACTTGAAATCATACAATTGATGTAGAATAATTCTTATAATGATCATTGATAACAATTAAAAATGTAATTGAAACAACCTATGACAATTCATCAAAACTAGGGTCAATCCCCCTATACCTTGAGGAAATCAAATTAGAAATTGAAGAGGAATCTTGATGAACTTGAAACCCTAGCTTGAAATTGTAGGAGAAACTTGAGAGAGATTTGATAGTCTTGCCTTAGGGAATTTAGGAGAATGAATTTGAATAGGAGGGGAATTTGAAGAGTAGGGTAATAATAAGCCTTGAACATGTCCATAAAATTGTCAAGGTTCATTGAATCAAACTTAGAAAAAGATAGAAATACCCTTCACTAAATTCGAATTTTGATCCAATGAATTGGCTCCTATGAGTCATAGAAGCCTTTACGACTCATCGATCTAAGTTATCCTGGTAACACTACAAACTCTAAATTCCCTGAGTCTCTAAAGTTGTTTCTACAAGTCGTTCTTATGACTCCTAAAAAGTATTATGGTTTGTAGACCCTTATGATCCTACAGGTCCTGAGAACTTGCATGTTTGAGCCTCTAATATTTTCCTACGAGTCAGTGTTACGACTCGTCATTAGGCCTATGACTCATCATATTGAGTCGTAGGACCTCCCTGAAATTTAGTCCTTAACAAGCATAACAGTTCACTCTACGACTCATCTCTATGAGTTATAGGAATAGCTACGAGTCATAGAGGGACTCGTGAACTTGAAGTCATTAATATTTTGAGGAATTCTCTTGGGTTTCAACTTTTTGACTTTTGAGGTCTTACAATATCTCCCCCTTAGGAACTTTCGTAGTCAAATAAGATCAACTTAGAATGAAGAGGATATGGAACAAGGACTAGCAACCCAACAAGAATATAATAGTACATAGAAAACACAAATCATGAAATTTTCGAACTTAACATAAATCATGACTTTAAAAATGAACTTCCTGAATATGCATGCATATGGAAGACATATAAATATGAAACGTAGGAGTTTAAGCAATTTGAACATGAATAACTTAGTTCCTTAGGCTCGAGTGGAAGGAAAGCGATATAAGGATTTATCATGTCCTCTTACGCTTTCTATGTAGCACTCTCTACTTTTTGATTTTTCTACAACACCTTGACGGACACAACCTCTTTGTTTCTTAATCTTTTCACTTGCACTTGCAAGTCTAAGATTTCCATTGGAACGTCCTCGTAAGTCAAAGTCTCTTCAACGTTCACATTCTACAATGGTACAATATCATTTGGATCACCCACAAACTTTCTCAATATTGACATATGAGATACTGGATGAACCATAGACAACTTGAATGGCAAATCTAATTCATATACCTCTTTTCCAAAATGATTCAATATTATATAAAGTAATACATATATAGGAATCAATTTCCCTTTCTTACAAAAATGCATTATACCTTTCATGGGCAAAATCTTCAAATATACCCAATCATCCACATCAAATTCAATGTCTCTTCTTCTAGTGCCTGAATATGACTTTTGGTTACTTTGAGTTGGTTTCAATCTTCTCTTATGAGCCTTACTTTCTCCATTGCATCTACTACCAAATCGAGATCAATCACTCCATCTCACCTCCTTCAAACCATCCTACTGAAGATCTACATCTTCTTTCATACAAGGCTTTAAAAGGAGCCATTTGGATGTTAGAGTGATAACTATTATTGTAGGCAAACTCAATCAATGAAAAATGCTCATCCCAACTTCCTCTAAAATCAATCACACACACCCTCAACATATCCTATAAAGTTTGGATTATTCTTTCAGCTTGTCCATCAGTTTGATGATGGAACGCAATACTTAATTGAGTACCTCAATTCGATATAATAGACACGGGTACACCATGAAGCTTTACCAATTCCCGAATATACAACTTAGCAGAGTCTTTGGCACCATCGGAAGTCTTAACTGATAGAAAATATTCTGACTTTATTATTCAGTCCACAACAATCCAAGTGGAATCTTATTTCCATCTATTATGAGGCAAACCCATAACAAAGTCCATATTCACATCTTCCCACTTTCAAGTAGTAATCTCAAAGTCTTGAGCTAAACCTTACGGTTTTTGATGCTTAATATTAACTTGTTGAAAATTAGGACACTTAGCGATGAATTCTGCTATGTCCTTCCTCATACCATTCCATCAATACACTTTCTCAAATACAGTAAATCTTGGTGGATCTCAGAAGAATTGAATTCTGTGAACTATGGGCCTCATTCAATATCGATTCCCTTAGTCCATCACATAGGCACACACAAATGACCTTAGTAACAAAGTAGTCCATCTCCCCCTTAGGAGAAAGCCTTAATGGCTTTTTTGGTAACCGACTTCTTTAATGCAACAAAATAGGATCATGGTCTTATTTGGCCTTATCATCCACCACAAGAGATAATTCTTAGCCATTATTAAAAAAAACACCTCCATCCTTAGAATCAACAAAATGTACACCAAAACATGTTAATCTATGAACATCATTAACCAACTCCTTCTTACCTTCCTCAACATGAGTAACACTATCCATGGACAATGGACTAAGTGTATCGGCTACAACATTCACTTTACTTGGATGGTATAATACACTCATATCATCGTCATTTAGAAGTTCAAGCCATCTCATTTGTCTAAGGTTCAAGTCTCTTTGGCTAAACACAAATTGCAAGCTTTTGTGGTTGGTAAATACATCAACATGCACCCTATAAAGATAATAATGCCAAATTTTCAAAGTAAGCACCACCACTGCAAGTTCAAGATCTTGGGTTGGATAGTTTCGTTCATGCACTTTAAGTTGCCTAGAGTATATGCTATAACATTACCATGTTACATCAAAACATAATCCAAACTAACACGTGAGCCATCACAATAAATAACAAACCCATTTGAACCTTCAGGCAATGTAAAAATAAGAGTCGACGTAAGGGTATCCTTCAATATTTGAAAACTTTTCTCATATTCATCCGACCATTAAAATTTCACCTTCTTTTGGGTCAACTTAGTCAAAGGCGAAGCAATAGATGAAAACCCATCAGAAAACCTTCTATAGTATCCAGCCAAGCCCAAAAAACTTCTAATATCTGAAGGAGACAATGGTCTAGGCCAATTCTTCACCGCTTCAGTTTTCTTTGGATCAACCTTAATCCCATCACCGGACACTATATGGCCTAGAAATGCAACTTCCCTTAGCGAAAATACGCACTTACTAAACTTGGCAAATAGTTTTTTATCTCTTAATGTTTGTAACATAATTCTCAAGTGAACCATATGATCTTCCTCATTTCAAGAGTAAATCAAAATGTTATCAATAAACATTACCACAAAAATATCTAAGTATGAGTTAAAAACTTGTTCTTTACTAAGTCTTTATTTAATTGCTGGTAATCTATACACATTCAGAGTGACCCATCCTTCTTCCTAACAAATAACATGGGTGCACCCCATGGTGAAATACTTGGCCTTGTGAAACCCTTATCCAAAATATCCTTCAATTTCTCTTTCAACTCCTTAAGTTTCACCGGATCCATACGGTAAGGAGGAAAAGAAATTAGTTGAGTATAGAGAAGGAGATTTATTCCAAAGTCAATTTTCCTTTCAGGAGGAACACCAGGTAAGTGATCAAGAAACACATCGAGAAACTCATTAACTATAGGGACTGAATCAAAAGTAAGAGTTTTGGAATCAACATCCCTAACTCATACTATATAGTAGATTCACCCTTTGTATATCATTTTTCGGGCCTTATGACATGAGATGAATTGGCCCTTATCCACTGAATCATTTTCCATTCAAGAATGGGCTTATTAGGAAATTAAAACTTGACCCTACGGGTTCTATAGTCAAAAAATGCATAAGAGGCATATAACTAATCCATACGAAGAATAATGTCAAAATCAGTCATGTCTAGTTCAACAAGATTACAAAGGATAACTTTATGCAATACCGATAGAGGGGATAATTTCTATAAACTCTCTTGGCTAACACTGAATCACCAATGGGAGTATAAATCAAAAAAGGTTCTAACAACACTTTGGGGTACACATCAAGTCTCATAGCAAGGTAGGGAGTAACAAAAGACAAGTTGGCACCTCGATCAAACAATGCATGAATATCAAAGTTAAAGACTTATACCATACCCGTGACCACATTGAAAGACTCCTCAATATCTTGCCCAGCATGGAGAGCATAAAATTGGTTGTTGCTTTAGCCACCATTTGGTTTAGCTTGGGCACCTTATTGAACTTGCACTCTTTGAGAGAATTGGACTTGAGGACGACCTTCCCTTCCTTTGTTAGAAACACTAGGGTACTCGGATTGCCTATGTCCTATCTTGCCACATCCACAACAAGTACCCCTTCCCATCAATCATTTTTCCTCATGATTCTTTCCATACTTAGCACACTTTGGAAAAGTGGGGCTACTTTCACTCACACCCTCACCTTGTCCCTTAGGGTATGGCACCCTATCTTTAACAAACTTTTTCCCCGAACCTTGGCTTTGTTGAGACCGGACACTACTACCACCACCGGTCCTAATATTTTAGAACCCACCTTCATACTGGGCTCTCTTAGAGTCCCTTATCATCATCTCTTTGAGTTTTTCTCTTACAATTTTTTTGGCAAAAGTCATGAGCTGAGATATGTCCATTTCCTTGACAAGCATAGCAGTACGACATTCCTTAGCAACCAAGTTGGACTCCCCCAATATGAATTAGCTCATTCGGGCATAAGGATCGGCAATCAATGAAGGAGCATACTTGGATAGATTAGTGAACTTGAGGGAATAGTTTCTCATACCCATGTTGCCTTGTCTAAGATTGATGAACTCCAACACCTTTGCTTCTCTTAGATCAAGAGGGAAAAAGCAATCAAGAAAATAAATCTTGAAGACTTCCCAATCAATAGGACTTTCATCCACTCTTTCTAACTTTTACTGAGTATATAAAACTTGAGCAACACTCTAGAGTTGGTAGGCCGCCAACTCCGCTTTCTCTTCTGAAGTCACCCCCATAATGTTCACTATCTTATAGACCTCATTAATGAACTCTTGGGGATCCTTATCAACTTTTGAATCATGGACCTCGGGAGGGTTCATCCTTACAAAGTCCCTCACTCTAGAAGCCAGAGTAGGAGAATTAAGAGGAGCAACAACTCCTTGGTTGGACACAACTTTTGCTAGCATGGTAATAACTTTCTGGAACTCCACATTAGTCACTTGGTCGGGTAGGGGACTATTGTCTTGAGGGATCGGAGGAGATTGGTCCTCATTAGCATTGACCCCTCTTTGCATAGGCACTCTTCTTTGAGGCATTTCTAAAAATTACAAAGGACAATCGTTAGGAAAAGGAAGTCTTAGAGTATACTCTATCGCACAACATAGTTTATGAAAGAAGTGAGGATTTCCTAAAAATGCCTTATAGCCTCCTATTCATAGATATGCCACGCTTCACATCCATGAATAGAACTCTACTTCACACGATATATTAAACTCCCTAGGATACCTTAAACCTTATGCTTTGATATCAAGTTTGTCACGACCCAAACTAGGCCCTAGACTGATATAACGATCAAAATCCTGAAGGGCTCTAACTATGCCTCTTAAATGTATTATAAGCACATATAAGGTAAACTAAAGCAAAAATAACATAGGGACGAGTCTCAAAGCATGAATCATAAAAGAGAGTATAAGCTCAACTACATAGACTTTACATCTTTTCTCTAACATATGCCTCTACTAATTAAGAAGAGTAGGGGCTAAGACATGTCCCTAGCTCACCCTCAACATGAATATAACAAAAGTATTTGAAATGAAATAGTTCATAACTCACACTCGATAAATGAGGACTCACCAAAATTCACCAGATGGGAACTCAACTAGCCATGCATGGAAGGAATATGATCATCTACCCCTACATTATAAGATAATGTAGGCAACAAATATGTATTAGTATGTTTGAATGTACTAAGTATGTGGGCATGCCATGCAATATAAATCATAGGATGCAATGATCAATCAACGCACTTGGCAAAAAGGATAAGTAAAGTCATGGGAAAACCATAGTGATCAAAGAATATAAGAGACAGAGTTGCGATCATAAAAGAACATAAAGAGAGTACACATATGTGGGATAGAACCATAACCGACGGAAAGGCCATGCGAGTTATAACATGGAATCCCGATGTCTCTCATACAACAGAAAAAAGGACAATCTACTTGCCAAGGTAGTCTCTACCCTGCTAGGCGAGTGTCATCAACATTTGCTATATGTGGATCAACTAGCTAGTCCATCAAGAAAAATCTATGCTGGCACATAGTTATGAGACAAAAGACTTTATATAAGGACACCGTAGGTCAATCCCCAACCTCAAGACTCATTCGATGCTAAGTGAAATCCCACAGAATACATAATATAGTAATCATACACAACATATATCATAAACTTATTCATAGGGTAAAACTCATAGAGTAGCTCATTTGATAGAGTAATTGCAATGTGAGTATAAACCTTTCAACATTAGAAATCATACTTACATAGTTCATGTAATTAGGTTCCTAGGTCATTAATTAAAGATCGTAAGTCACCTTTCTTCATAACTTGCATGAAATCATGTCTTGAACATAATCGTAATCCATGATCATAATTCATACTTGAAATTAAGATATAACTTGAATACATAGTCAATATGATCCAAAACCATGAAAGTGCTTCGAAAATCATTGAACTTTCTAATCATAATTCATGTAAATCATTATTGAGAATAGCTTCATGCATGGGCATTCATAATTCAACTTGAAATCATAGAATTGATGTAGAATCATGCTTATAATGATCATTTATAACAATTAAAAATATAATTAAAACAACCCAAAATAATTAATCAAAACTAGGGTTAGAAAACCAATGAAATTTAAAAAAATCTTTGAGGAAAACCTTGGGAATTCATGGGTGAAAGGAACCATGGATCAATTTCCCCATACCTTTAGGAAATCAATGCAGGAATTGAACAGTAACCTTGATGATCTTGAAACCCTAGCTTGAAATTGTAGGAGAAACGTGAGAGAGATTTGATAGTCTTACCTTAGGGAATTTAGGAGAATGAATTTGAATAGAAGGAGAATTTGAAGAGTAGGATAATTATAAGCCTTGAGCTTGGACATAAAAGTTTCTAGGCTCATTGAACCGAACTTATTAAATGATAGAAATACCCTTCACTATATCTAGATTTTGATCCTATAAATTGACTCCTACGAATTGTAGAACCCTTTAGGACTCATCGATCTGAGTCATCTTGAAAAACCTGCAAACTCTAAATTCCCTGAGTCTCTAAAGTTGTTTCTATGAGTCGTTCTTATCTCTCATAAAAAGGATTATGAGTCGTATACCTTTGTCGTCCTGTAGGTCCTGAGAACCTATAATTTTGAGCCTCTGATCGTTTCCTACAAGTCAGTATTATGGCTCGTCAATAGGCCTACGACTCATCCTGTTGAGTTGTAGGACTCCCTAAAATTTGGTCCTGAACAAGCATAAGGGTTCACTCTATGACTCGTCCCTACGAGGTGTAGGAATAGCTATGAGTCATAGAGGGACTCATGAACTTAAAGTTGGTCAACATTTTGAGGAATTTTCTTTGGTTCTAACTTTTTGACTTACGTAGTCTTACAATAGATAAGCAGAAGTCAAGCCAAAATAAATATATACAACTGATCCTTCCTAGAACTTGGAAGTCACTAGTACATAGATGAATAAACAAAAAGAGTACAAGTCACAAAAATGGACTACAAAAATAAGACTTGTCTCAAAAACTAAAGACTAGTCATATATATATATATATATTGATGGATACCAGAGTAATACAAAATACCAAGTGCTCACCCCCATCTCCATATTAGACTGCTGCAAGCTCAAATCAATGCTGGCCACTAGCGTTTGGACCTGCATCACAAAAGCAAATGCAGGGTGTAGTATAAGTACCAAAATAATTGGTACCTAGTATTCATCATAGGTTGACTGAGTTTGAAAAGGTAAAAGCAATATAAAAAGGAGGAATAGGATAAAACAAGGTCAAGAACGCAAGTCTAAAGTAAAGTAATGAAATGCACACGAGTGTAGAAAAGATCATAACTAAAGTAATCTAAAAGCTAACTACACCTAACTGAACCCCATAAGCCCGAAAGGTACACTCGTGCGCAAGTTTAAATAAAAACCGTAGCTGACCCCATAAGCCTGACGGGTATACAAAATAGCTAAAACTATTGAGAACTGAACCCGCAAGTCCCTAAGTTGAAGAACTTACTACTAGAACCTTAACCTGAACCAATAAAATCCAAAAGTACAAAGGCCAAACTTTAAAATATACTTTCTCCAAGAGTACCAGTATGGTCGAGTGCAAACCTTGAATCTGGATGCCCGCCGAAGGTATCGCTATGGTCGAGGCTGGACCTTGAATTTGGATACCCACCATAAGTATCATTGTAGCTACTAAAAGTGCTCCCAATGGTTTATAGTCATAAATCTATGTGGATTTCCATCCACACCTACCCTAATCAATAAAACCAACTGGGTTGAACCCAAAACAAAAATTAAATTGCAGAACAAAACTCGATATCACCGTCGAAACTTGCAAATTCATAGAATAGGAGGAGTAAGGATATAATATCATTGGAGAAATCCTATCGCCTAGCTAAGGCTCAAACTATAGGACTCAAGTCTACTACATCAATCTTCAATGATCTAAGCTGGCACAAATAGTATCGGGGTAAAATTAATGCTTATCGGATCCAAATCACGCATTTCTAAGGCAAGCTCTAGTCAAATCTAGGATAAGTCCAAACATTCTCCAAACAGACAATAAAACAAGTATACAAATACACCACAAGGCATGTATGATCAACAAGGCAAGTAGAATACTCACAAGTACCCGATAAAATCCTAAAATAGGCCTAAAGCATGATTTCTAAATGTCTAAGAATGATTCAATCATTACCATCCCAAATTCCAACTAATCAACAAGAAATCACTAAACCGGAGCTTTCTCCTTTTGAACAGCCTCTGAATGCTGCCATACTATCATTATAGGTTAACAATGTTAATAAGGTCGTTTTGACGTTAAAATTAATGAAATCAGAGACAAACTAATTTTGGAGTCAAAAATTGGAATGAGGGACTCGCTCTTGTAATTTTGGTATAGACATAGTCAAAAGGTCCCAAATATCACCCCAAACTTGTGTTCCAAAATTGAAAACAATTTAGGGCTCGAAACAGCCCCAAATCAAGCATGCAAAAAATAATATATTTAAGCTAAAAGGATCACCATGAAAATAATGAAATTTACCTCTAGTGAGGCACCCACATATTTTCCAAACAATTACCCACAACCCTAGCTTTGAATTACCAATTTTGGACAAGAAACGAGGGAGATAAGACCTTTTGAAGTTTTTGCAATGAACTAAAAATTTGACCTTAGTCTCCATTAAAAGACCAAGGATTTGGCCTTCGTAAAATGGCCTAAGTTGCCCGTGAATATGCAGGTCTCAAAGTTTGGCCTTTGTGAGCGCGAAAGGCGAATGTCTTGGCCTTCGCGAACGCGATAGGCTTTCTGTGAACACAGAAGGCAACTCAATAGCCCTCTTTAAATGAGGAAAGGATCCCGAGAATTCCAAGACCAATTCCCATGGCTTCGATAAATGCAACCCTCAGCCCACAAACATGAAGGGCAAAATTGTGCTGCACCAGCACAGTGCTGCAACAACACTTTGGCCAAAACCCAAATCTCTGAAGAGGTGCTCGTTATTCATTCGTAATTCCATGCGCACAAACAAGATATGTTGCCCCATAAAATTACATATTTTAGACTCAATGGCGCATTCAAAAATCTCTTACGAGGTCATTTTAATAAAAAGTGGGTCCCATACCCAAATATTATTTTAAGCTAAATTCCACAATGAGCCTCGAAATTAGATTGAAAGCCTCAAAAAGTGAACGAAAGGTCATTCTAGACCAAAATTGATATTTTGAAACCAACCGCACTGGTGGAATTTTCATCCAAGAATGTTTTCTAAGAATGTTGACCAAAGTCAACCTTAGGCTAAATTTCGAAGGCTAAAATGCCAACTAGCCTTAAACTCATACTGAATGCTTTGATAATCATGCCGAATATGCTACTAGCCTAATTTTTCCATATTTGAGCTCATGAAACCATTAGAGTTCTATTCAGAGGTAGTTTACCTAATGTTATAACCGAAGTCAACTTTTCAAGATTTAAAAGCTCCAATACAGGGAAATGACCTAAAACCCAAACGAATGATCAGACAATCGAACGTCAGTGCCAATAAGTCATAAGTGACTTGGGGTCACTTCAAGAATGCTCTAAAGGATGAAAAGAAGACATTAAGGTAAAAATGATCTGGAGAGTCATTACATATTATTATATGATGACGATATATGCTCTTTGGTTCTGATTGTTTGTGTTCCTTGGAGGTTTCTTTCTCCTATTCTTTTATTGAATCAACACCCTTTGTATTTGGTATCTCCCTGAGTTCCGATTCTCTTCCTGTAAGGACTAAAATTGATTCTCTGTACTAATTTTTTCCTGATTTCTATTTCTCCCCTTGTGGTTGTTTTTGATTCCATACCTTTTCTTTTCCACTCTTTTATAATTTTTACTTTCCCATAATTTCTTTTGTTTTTTCTGGACTTGAAACTCCTCTTTTTCAATAGATTCATTTTCCTCCTCTTTCTTCCATGCTTTTGGAGGTAATTTATCCATATTTCCTGCTCCTTAGTTACCTTATTAGTCTACACAATGTCTTTGATTTCCTTTACTATCTCTTCCTCAACCTCTTTGGAATACAATCTGGATGCAAGACATAATATTCTTTTTCATTATGACCTTATATACTGCAATTAACACAGAATTTTGGAGCATAATCATTTGAATTCTAATTTATTTTTCTATCACCTCTCTTATTTGCTTTCTCACATCAATGTTGATTTTCTTTGGAAAATCACCTAATAGGTCCACCTCCACCTTGACTTGGCCACAACTTTATATTGTTTGATTTTTTGTAGTCATATCTATTTGAAGGGGCTTCCCAAATATTGGTAACAAGAACACTACTTCTTTCACAAAGAAATAAGTGAGAAGTTATGGAAATAAGATCCAAGCAACATCCATTGTATTTTCCTCCTCAGGGTCAAACTCAATGATCCCACTTTAAAGTATGCATTGGATATGATCATTATCGTTGATTCAAATAAAAGCAGATTTTGATAGCAGATTGACATAATATTTTAATATTATTTAAAATATGACAATTTCTTAATAAACCAATATCACATTCTCCCTTGAGTGCACATTGTTTAGGTATTGTCTTTCTCAACTCTTTTATTTTAGGCATACCATTTGAGAATTTATCAATAACTGCATATTGTAAAGTTTCTTTTTATATCATTTGAGTCACTTTCTCTTCATCCTAGATAATTCTAGGTTCTCCATGCAGATATGAGATAGGTCTCATAGGGATAGGTTTAACAATAATAGGGTTGATACCTAATTTTGAAGCATAATATTGGGGAATATTTATCATTAGTTGGGGCTGGCCAACGTCTGGAGAAGGCTGACAAGATGAAGTGGTGGCAATTTCCATCAAAAAAGGATTAGTAGGCAATATTAGGGTTGCTGGCACTAGGGTAGTTGAGAGCATTTTTTATTGAGATGATTATATCTTTTGTTTTATGGGGGTGTGTTCTCCAAATTCGGGTTAAACATACAAAAGGTTATTTTGTTGGTGGGAGAGATACACATAACATAGTGGAGGAAAAACTTACACATTATTTAATTTAAGTCTGTAGTGTACATATATATATATATATATATATATATATATATTATCCCTTGTTCCAAATTTAGGCGGTTTTTGATTTTGAACATCAAATGAGTTTTATATATAAAAATATTCTGATTTATTAATTCTTGTGATTTATAAATTAAGTTTTAAATGTATAATTTAATTAAAATGTTTCAAAAATTTAATATTGAAACTCACGATAAAAATATTTGATGTATATCAAAGAAAAGTCTAGTGCATTTTTTTTTTGGAAAAGAGATGCTCCCAAAGATAAAATCCTACCACCCTAAAACCCTTCTAAATCCTTTATCGGAATGGCCAATCTGGCCACTAGTCAGCTGTCGATTATGGCTGATAAAATATTTTCCATTATTTTTGAAAAGAACTTTCCTAGCCTATATCATCCAGCATCCAAAATCAATCCTAATAGTTTGCCTAGTGTGCCTAAATTGTCTAATGAGATTTCATCCAATAGTGATGAGGAGTAACATATGGAGAAAATAAAAGTGTTTTGTGCAGACCTTGTGAAAACAAGCCTATCTTCGTAACTCATAAATAGAACTATTACTGAGTTGGTACCTATTAAATAACCGACTATGATTGATAGGGTACCTAAAGTGAGATGGATGGAAGAAGAAAGTGACTAAAATAAATGTTATGGAGAATCTACTATATATTGTCATACAAAGTTGTCCTATGGATGGCTAGACCTAGATGATCTTAGAATATAGATTTCAAAAAATGCGACTATTTAGGAATAAACACATATTTGTGAGATTTAGATAGATAGAGGACTTTGCAATCTTTATGACTAAGAATGTTTATTATTATATTGCCAAGGTTGGATTGGTACACCATATGCAACAACTTATTTATGATGCTAAATTCAAATCAGAGGAAGAAACAATCCAAGCAAAGACCTCGATATCCTTTTCAGACTTGCTTTCATGATTTTCTTTGAAAAGGAATCAATTTTCTCAATTGCTTCAGCAAATGGAAAACCATTGCACCTGGACATGGTTAAAATCAAGAAAATTAGGCCTAGTTGTACTTGAGTAAAAATACATTTAGACTTGCTAGCAAAGATGCCAGAATATATTGAAATTAAGGTGATAAATGACAAAACACAGGAGTCATGGGTGGAAAAAATTAAAGTTCAATATGAACTTTAGTCTAAATATTGCCAGACTTGTAAATTACAAGGAGACAATGAAGCAGAATGCAAGACCTTACATCCTGAATTACAAAATACTGAAGAACAAAAATATGAAGGAGAATATATAGGATAAACAAGATTTAAAAAGGTTGTGAAAACAAGAATAGGGACATGAAGTGGAACCTTACTAATAGAATACTCAAACTGCAAAAAGAGACATGAAGATTCCTAAGTGAAAATGCCAGTGAGATGGTATCTCCTAACAAAATAGTGATTCATAATAATGCATATAAATCTCTAGCAGATGATAATGGAGTAAAATAAAAAGGTAGAAACTAATTATAATAGAGGAGAAGGAGAGAAACAACACAACAAATATGTTAAAAAACACAAATACAAAAATAGCAGTGCAATCATAATAATATAAACATTGATCTTGGGAAAGAAATTTAGTCACAATATCAGGTTATGGACCTGCAAGGAAAACAATAAGTATCTCTTAGTTAATTGGAGATGGAGATGAAAAATTTACAAGGAAAGAAGTAGATCTCCTAGTAATATGACATCATGATAAAAAAGAGATAGTCTCGAGGTAGAATGTAGAGGAACAAATGTTATTGAAAGTTAAATTTCAAGAACCGCTACAAGTGGATGACAAGAATGAATGTGGATATAAAAGTAGCAACAATTTCACAATTTCCCCCAAAGGAACACCCACTGCATAAAGTGAATGACATATAATAAGATGGGTAGAGGATATACCAAGATCTCTAGATCCTAAAGCAATGTTGCATTCCTTCAAAGAATATCCAATACCGAACCTACATTGTTACACCCCGTACTTTTGTACTTTGGAATGCATTCTTAAGTTTCTTGAAAGGCTCTTAAGTTCTTGGAAGGATCGTAAGCCTCGTAAGTTTCTTAAGGTTTCCTAAAATTTCTTAAAGCTTCCTAAAGCTTCTTAAGCCTTCTTAAGAACTCTTAAGCTTCTTAAGAGTTACCATGTGAGGCAGGTAATCTATAACGCTATCAGATAACTCTAAGGAAAGGAGAATGTGGTACCCCATAGTAGAGAAGATTGGAAATAGAGTTATAAGAATCCAAAAGAAGTTGGAGACCGAATAATGAGTCATAGGACTCGACTTATTTACGTAAGATACCAACTTGGAAATCTTACATACTTAAGCTACTTGAGTGCATACCAAGCTTACGTAGCAAGGATTACATAGGTTCATAAAGTAAGACGAGATTACGAACCCACGAGGGAGAAAAGAAAGAGCTACATGGCAGCATGAGGGAATGCCACATAGCAGTATATGGGAGTGCCATATGGTATAAGCTAGAGTAAGGGGTGGTCCCCACATTCCATGTGGTATCCCATGGTTGGAGGTATAGTGCGTTGGCCTTATAAGGGCGTGACACGTGTCACCACTTAGGGGTTGACACGTGTCACCCCTAAAAGTGGCCTATATATATATATATATATATATATATATATATATATATATATATATATATATATATATATATATATATGTTTTATGAATTTAGTTCATACTTATCCTCTAGTCATTCTTATCAAGAGACTTCTACAGACAAAAATAAGAGAAGAGAAATCTAGAACAAGAGAGAAGAGGAACCTTAAACTTGAGAAAGAGAGCCACGGATTTGGAGCCAAAAAGGTAAGTTTTCTGATTTGTTTTCCATGAATTAATTATCTAGGGTATACCACAATATTATTAAGGTGTTATTAATGAAAATTTATGGTTTGGAGAAGCACCAAAACGTTAGCAAATAGCCCCAAAGTTCTAGCCGCGCTAGGAGAGCTTCCGAGGCGAGTTTTGGCGTATTTTGGGTAAGGTATGGTTTTCCCCTTCAAAGTGGAGTTATGATGTTTTTACGTGGTATATTACATGTCTTAAACAATTTTTTAAGTGGAAAAATTGCATAAAGATGGTTGACGTTAGGAACAAACTAAATTGAAGTCGCGTAATTAAATCGAAGTCGAGTAGTGTGTTGCGATTGTGGTGCTGCAGTTGCAGCTGGTTGGATGGAGTGTTGCACGGATGGAAATTTTTATAAAAGGGGTTTGGGTACTGCTAGTTTCATCTACACGGACCTCCATTTCGTATTGTTAAAGGTTTTACGAAATAAAGATTAAAAAACTCTATTTTGATATCGTAGCTTCGGGCGAGTTGTTTGGAGTTTGTATTGTGTAATGTTGAAGTAATTTACTTGTGTATATGCTGCTGGTTGTTTTTGTTGGTATGGTTGTTGACATGGTGTCCGAGTTGAAATCTCTGAGATGTTAAAGTTATAGAAGAAATGCTGCCTGATTTTTGGTAACTTTGAAACTAGTAACAAACTAGTCGAGGGTATTGGATAAGGAGATGATTACTATGGGTACTTGGTTGTAGAGTTGGAAATTGGAAAGTGAAACTTTATTAACTTTAGTATTACTCCCATGTTAATAGGTCAAGGAGAAAACGAGGCAAGCTGGGTTACAATTAATCCACAAAAGGTATGTGAAGATTACCCTTTCTTTCTTTTGGCATGTCTTAGCCTTAAGTTATATATATACGAAACTTGGAAGTCATTCCATTCATAAAGCTCTGAGTATGTGTCATGATCCAACCCCGTAGGCTGCGAATGGAGTCCAACCTGGACCCCCGTATATATACCTATTAGTTGTAGTCAAATTGAACTATGAACAAAGTGATACTACTCACAAAATCCCCAATGAGTTAAAACTTTTTCATGTACATGTGGCCTTTTTCACTCGTGTCATAACATGCAAGGGCACACAAGCCGACAAGGCTGCGGTAAGATAAAATCATTTACAACCTGCCATATAGGCACAATCGAAATGAACTCACAAACAACCCACATCCATATGTCTACAGACCTCTAGGAATAGTAACAGCAACATATGACGAGACAGGGCCCCCGCCGTACCATTGAATATACACATTACATGACCAGTATCAACGATTAGGCTCCAGAACAGTGGAGCACTTCCAACATAGCTGAGAGGAACTTCTAAGCTGACGGATCTCCAAAATGAACATCTATACCTGCAGCCATAAAACAAAACCCCCCGAGAAAAAAAGGGGATCAGTATAATATATGTACTGAGTATGTAAAGCATAACACATCATAATTGAAATAGGGATGTAGGGGACAAGTATAATAATTTAATGAATTATTGTACCTGCACCTTAGGACACGTAATCATAGACATCATCATATACTGTGCTCGACCCTCTAGTGAACTCGATGTCATAATCATTTCCTCACATTCACATTTCATCGTATCATCATGAATTTTATTTCATCATATCATTGTATACGGCATCATATCATCGTATACGGTATAATCTTATCGTATATATTGTCGTATTACATCTGGTTCATTATGGGGCTCAGGGTCACAAATGTATCACTCTAATCTCATATGCATGCCTACATAAAGTATCCGACCCTTTAGTGAGGGACTCGGTGAATGGAGTGGTGTATGTCTATAGCGTACCATCATAATATACATACCGTACCCGGCCCTCTAGGGAGGGACTCGGTGTTCCTTCCTTATTTTACCATATATACTATCATATTACAGCCGGCTCGGGACTCGGTGAATAATTGTATCATTATAACATATAACATATATCACACCTCACGTACATAATTGTCTCCTCATGCGTGGAACTATACAAATCCGGCCCGGGATGCGGTGAAAGAAGTAGTAAAAACTGTACACGATAACATTCCTGGCCCATCGTGGGACTCGAGGAAGGATGAGTTACAGTATGCACGAGTAGAGAAGTGAGAAAGCATATGCAACTAAGTCATTATCTGAGACTCGATGAAACAGTCAAGTGAACCATTACCTGAAGACCAGGGGAGTAATTATCCGAGGTACCCCTTTAGATGTCATTAGGGCTTACATCATTTGGGGCCTCAGGGATCACAGACATGCATCAAGATAATACCACACAATTTAGGCAATCAAAACTATAGTTTATGCAATCAGAAACACAACTTATATAGTCAGAGACTCAACTAATGCAATCAGAGACATTTATCATTTCAGAGCCTTTAGGAAGAGGAGCTTGTATCTCCACTTACCATTCAACATATAGATGGCTCAAGAGTAGTGAGTGAACCACTTTAAGACTCTTAATATTCAAAAGTGCATACAAGTCATGAGTTACACTCAGAGTTCATAACTGGAATTACCTCTAAACCCATATCATATATCATTTCACTTAAAATTAAGCCATTCCAAAGGAAAGAAGAGATAGACTTTACATGCACTACTTTTCATCACATAGAAGACTTAAAGACAATGACTCAGCTATTGCAAGAGTTCTAACATCAAGAAGTAAACGATAGTTTCAACTTATATTCAGGGATTTATGAATGGATTGAATCCCAAATATCATATACATATCATTCATAACTTACATCTAAGACATGCCAAAAGAAACGAAGAGTAGCTCTACATACCTGTTATGGGTTAGTCTTTATCTCGATCGCCTTGTCATCCCGTGAACCTAGGTAATATGAAATCAATACGAACATCAACATATTTAGATCTTTCAGCGTCTTACATTACTAACGGTCTTTTCTCTTGAAGATCCGCTCTTGAGAACCTCTAGAGTATTCATAAACCCCATTTCCTCGCTTGCCTTCTCGACTAGTTCTTTAATTAGTTAAGGCGTTAACGAAAATTGGACAACACCTCCCCTATAATGTGCCCTATCCGATTTTCCAATCATGTCCATAATACCTAAAGACAACCAAAAAAATAACAAGCAGCTCATATATATAGAAAACTTGGCAACATTATGCATTACAACCTCCAAACGACTCGCTCGAAATTACAATATCCAAAATAGGGTTTCTAGTTTCTATTTTGCAAAACCTTTAACCGTACGAAGCGGGGAATCATGTGACTGAAACCAGAAGCTCCCCCATCTATTTTAGGTAAAATTTAGGCCCTGAAACACACACCACAAAACCAGCATCAGTCTCCACACACACAACGCCTCATTTCGACTATAATTTAACTACGACGACTTCAATTTCGATTGTTTCTATCATCGAGCATTTACACGACCTTTTTTATACTTCCATAAGTATAAAAAGGTATATAATACACTACATAACAACCTAATAAATTCAAAATTTAAAGTATAAGCCTTACCTTACCCGAAATTGGCCAAAACTAGCCAACATTGCGCCTCAGAACTTCTTTAGTTGCGCTGAAACTGTGTGGACAGTTTGTTGTCCGTTTTGGCTGCACCAAGCCATGATTTTATACTTATAATACCTCTATATCATCTTGGTATACAATGGATAATTAATTTACGGAGAGAAAATTGGAGGCTTACCTTTTTTTCTAGCCAAACCCGTAGGTTCCTCTCTTTGCCCTAGCGTTTTCTCTCTTTCTTTATCTCACCTTTTCTCTCTTGTTCTTGGCTGAAATTTGGATGAGAATCATATTGTGAGTTATATAAAATACCTATATATACCTCCACGTTTTTGAGGAATGCCGTAGATAATTAACTCACGGAGGGAAAGTTAGAAACCCACTTTAGTTTCTTCTAAACCATGGCTGCCTCCTTTGCTTCTCTCACGTTTTTCCTTCTCTTTGGCTGCTGTTTTGGATAGAAAATGTGACTAAGAGTCACTTAACATATCGATATATGTTGACTTAGGGGGTGACATGTGTCATCCCCTAAGGGTGACACGTGTTTGGCCCCCATTGGGCCAACACATACATGCTGCCAATAAGGGGCTTCCACGTGGTGTGGGGTCCACCTACCCCAAGCAGGTGGGTAACCTACTTGACTCCAAGCAGGTGGGTCACCTACTTGACCCCAAGCAGGTGGGTCACCTTCTTGCTTGAGGTGCTTCCATGTGTCACTCCTCCATTGGCTGCCACGTATCGTCTTTTTCCCTTTCTCATGGGTTCATAATCTCGTCTTAATTTAAAAACCCATGTAATCCATGCTACATAAGCTTGATATGTCCACAAGTAATTCAAGTGTATAAGACTTCTAAATTAGTAGCTTACGTAGGTAAATCAAGTCCTACGATTCATTTCTTGGCCTCCAATTCCTTCTGGATTCTTATGACTCTATTTCCAACCTTCTCTACCATGGGGTATCAAATTATCCCTTCCTTAGAGTCATTTGATAGTGTCGTAGCTTACCCAGCTCACATGATAATGTCTAAGAAACTTAAGAGACATTCCGAACTCAAGAGTGTGGGGTGTAACAGTATGAGTCAATACCCTTGTTCACTTCTGGATGTTAGAACTCCTACACTAAGTGGACTCATCACCGTTCAAGTATTCTGTAGGATGAAGAGTAGTACATATAAGGCCTGTCTCTTTCTTTCGTTGAAATCGCTTAAGGTAAGTGAAATGATATCTGATAGAAGTTTAGAGATAATTCTATTTATAGGTTCTGGATATAATTTGTGACTCGTAGTCACTTCTGAATACTAAGGGTCTTAAAGTAGTTAAATTACTACTCTCAAGCCATCTATATGTTGAATAGTAAGTGGAGATATAAGCTCCCATTCTGAAAGGCTCTGAGAGGATAAATGTCTCTAATTGCATAAGCTGTATCTCTGATTGCATAAGTTATGTCTTTGATTGCATAAACTATGTGGCATTATCTTGGTACATGTCTATGGTTCCTGAGGCCTTAATTGATGTAGTACCTAATAACATCTAAAGGGTACCTCAGAGAATTACTTTCCTGGTCTTTAAGTGACGGTTCACTTGACTATTTTATTGAGTCTCAGGAGATGATTTAGTTGCATATGGTTTCTCACTACTCTACTCATGCATACGGTAACCCTTCTTTCACCAAGTCCCATGTAGGGCCGGGCCTAATATCGTGCACAACTTTACTACTTTCACCGAGTCCCAGGCCAGACACGATATGATACCATGACGTGACGGGTGATGCCACATACAAGGAGGGGATGCTATATATGATGATATGATGATGTGATGATATAACGATGCGATAATGATATGAGTATTCACTATGTCCTGGGCCAGATAAAATATGATGATTATGACACCGAGTCCCATAATGGGCTGGGTATGGTATATGGTGATATAAGGAAAGAACACCGAGTCCCTCAGTAGAGGGCTGGGTATGGTATGTATATATATGATGCGGGTACGCTATAGATGTACCCTACTCTTTTCACCGAGTCCCTCACTAAAGGGCCGGATACCATAGGTAGGCATGCAAGTGCAAATATAGTGATACATTTGTGACACCAAATCCCATAATAGGCCGGATATGTTATGATATATATATATATGATGAGGTTATGCCATGTATGATGGTATGATTCCGTATACGATGAAACGATGAAGTGATATATATAATGAAAAGAGATGATGATATGATATTTTGATGAAAATAATTTTACTGCATAAGATGTAGGCACGGTAATGGGTTAATTGCTATACTTGTCCCCTACATCCCTGTTCCAATTGTAATCTTGTTATGGTGTTTTATTCTTACATACTCAGTACATATTTTGTACTGACCCCCTCTCTCTTCGGGGGGATGCATTTCATGCCCGTAGGTACAGACATACAACTTGAGGTCCACCAGCTTAGGATTCAGCCCAGCGGGTTAAGAAGAGCTCCATTATGTCGGAGCCTAGCTCTTGGTACCGACCATTGATGTGTATATTTGTGTATTCAAGGGTATGGTGGGGGCCCTGTCCCTCCTTATGTTTCTGTTTCTTTTTACTCTTAGAGGTACTTATATGTGGGTTGTATATGTATATGTGAACAGTTGTGCCTATATGTTATGATAGCCTCGTCGGCTTATATATATTGCCTTGCCTGTTGGCACGCTATGACTCAAATATGAGACAGGTTTCCTTATAGTTAGCAAGGGTACACGCGAGTGTTCAATTCGGGCACCCATCATGGCCTACGGGATTGGGTCGTGACATACATAAATTAGTGTCTCAAATTTAGAAGATGTAGATAAAAGGACCAATGATGATAAAGATGATATTTTAATTAAAGATAATGAAAAATAAGAGAATCATAGTAACATGAAAAGCATGCAAAAAAAGGCAGGTTTATCACCACCGATAAAGGGAAGAAAGGTCACAAATAAAGCTGAGGCACGCACCAGAAGTACAAGGGCTAATACAAGGAGGGGGGGTAAAATTAGTAATCCATGCAGTACAAAGCTCTAGTATTGAATATTAGATCAGCAAACACTCACAAATCCTTTCATAAATTTTAAATGCTTCTCAGATACCATAATTCTTTATGATAGATTTAATGGAATCCTTTCAAGATTTAATACAGATAATTAAATATAAGAGAATATTGGGTATATATGTCATATGAAAATTATAATATAAATGGGAAGATATGAGTATTTTTTCAAGATAACATTCATGTAAAAGTTGTTTTTTATTCTGAACAACAATTACCTTTAACAACTTATATTCTAGGATGGTAAAGTTATGATTACTATATTGTGTATGGAAAATGTGATACTTTGAAAAGGGTGCAACTTTGGAATGATTTGAATTCATTAGGGGAATTTATGAAAATACCCTGGCTTTTTGGTAGAGATTTTAATATTATAATGGACATTGAAGAGATGATAAGGGGCCTTAGCTAACTCACTCAGCGGAAGACTCAACTCAATAAAAGAGTAACTCAAGCAGATGTTTGTATAACATTTCTATCAATATTTAAATAACAATTCAAAGTATCTAGTTACAAGTATAACTCAACATCATAAACAAGTAATAAAAGTTGTAGTTTAAAACAGAAAGTTGTAGTTTAAAACAGGCTCTGAAAGACTCAAATGACACCACTCTACTTAATTTATGAAGCCTCTACTAACTAGTAAGAAGGTGCCGAGGCAACCCCATGACTACCTTACTAGAACTTGCATAACAAAAGAGAACTGAAAGTGACGGAGCTCCTTTGAATGCATAGACGTCTCACCAAAAGCTATGGAAGGTAAATCCTCAATGGTGTGCCTATTTATGATCTCTAACACATGTATCTCTATCATGAAATATAATGACCCGCTAGGTCATTTTTGAATTTAAGCATTCATTTTTTCATTTAGAGCATTCCTATTGCGACCCCAAGTCATTTATTATTTGCTCACACTGACTGTTCGGTCACATGGTTGTTCATTTGAGTTTTAGGCCCATTTATCTATTTTGGAGCTCTTATAACTTGAAAAGTTAACTTCAGTCATAACTTCAAAAAACAACCTCAGAATGGAATTCTGATGATTCCATCATTTTTGGAGTAGCCAAATTAGGCTAGTAGCATAGTGGGAACGAGTATCGAGGCAATTAGTGTGAGTTTAAGACTATTTGATGCTTTTACCTTCGAAATTTGGCCAATAGTTGACTTTGGTCAACATTCTTGGAAAATGCATTTGAATGAAAATTCAACAACGTAGTTAGTTCTAGAATGTTGATTTTGGTCTAGAACGACACTTTATTTTCTTCCTGAGGCTTCCAGTCTAATCCCGAGGCCCATTATGGAATTTGGATAAAAATAATCCTTAGGTGTGGGACCTACTTTTAGTTATAACGACCTTGTATGGAAATTTTAGCTGTGCCTTGAGTCTGGAACATTGAATTTGGTAGGGTAGCATATCTTATTTGCATTCATGGGATTCCAAACGAATTTTGAGCACCCCATCAGAGTGTTTGAACTTGGTGAAAAACTTAGCTTTTTGTTGATATCTGGTGTAGCTTGAATTTCTCTCCACGATTGTGGGCCCCTGGCCACATTTGCGGTGGTCTATGAGTTTGTTCTCTGTAATTATGGAGAAATGGCCGCATTTGCGAAGGTCCATGAAGTTGGTATTCACTTTCACTAAGCCTTGGCCGCATTCGCGAAGGCCAATGTCCTATTCTTTCAATAAAGACCAAGGATGAATTTCAGCTCCTTGTCCAAACTTTAAACATAGATACCTCCTCCATCTTAAGCTCACATTAGGTGATTCCAAGGTCCAATCTAAAGAGAATTTCATGGGAATCTAGTAGTGAGCTCGAAAACACGAGGGGAAGCTTTGTGTGAGGTAAGAATTTGTATTTACCCAGTGCTCTAGTGATTTGTGGTGTGAAAACTTATTGAATTTTGGAGAATTGTACCTTGACCAATTTAACTCCATTTTTAGTGATTTTTAAGGCTAGATTGTAGGGTGTTTTGCAAGGAACAATGCAGTATAAATTGTTTGGTTAGAGGGAGTTTTGTTCTTGAGTTATAGGTGAACAAGAAGCTGCGTTGTCCATATTTTAGCTTGAATTTTATGAATTTTTTTTGCACGCTTGTCTTGTTTAGTTTTCCACCCCAAAATATGATATAATTTTGATTTGTGAGCTTGGGGTGATCTTTAGAACCTATTTTCAAGGTTAATTATAGAATTTTGGAAGCGGGTCCTATATTTCCCATTTAGACCTCGAAATTGGTCTGTCTTCAAATTCGATAATTTTAGTGTCATAACAATCATATTAATATTATGATTTTATTATTGATAGAGTGGCTGTATTCGAAGGCCGCTAGGAAGGAAAACACTCCAGTTTCATGAGTTGGAGTGCGTGTGGTCGTCTTACAAGTAGTCTACGATTTGACCCTCGTAAGACTGAATATACTTAGGCAATTGTACATTAATTTATATGAGTTTGGAGGGTAAGGGTGTCGAGCATGCTAAATTCCTAGAATCCATGTCCTAAGCCTTATTTTGGGTAATTGTCGGACTGTGTAAGCATGAATCCTGTGGTTATTGATTGTTTCTATTATGCGATGATTGTTGTTCATATGGTTGTGTGTTTGGAAACATGTTTGGCCTTAGTCTAGGCTTAGACTAGTGTTGCCTTAGATGCATGGTTTTTCTGCCGTTGGGCCTTAGAGCTTTCCCCACGTTGTTTCAAATGGTTAGCTCCCTGTAGACTGATATAGCAGACTTGAGTCTGATAGTCTGAGGCTTAGCTAGGCGGTAACTCAGTTTGTAACCTTACCTTCATAATGCCTAATTCTCCTATCTATCTTGTATTGCTCGATTCTTAATTTTTGGAAGTTTTCTCAGTGATTCGGGTTATATTTGGTTCATGCTGGAGCAGTGCATTGATGACACTCGGTTTTGGGGTACTCCTTATGACACACAGTTGGTCGCAGATTCTAATTCAAACCGATCCCTTGCTACAGATACCCCGTCAAAGTCCGTGGTCCATCTTACTTGGGTTCATCTCCTTAGCTACAGTTACATGCTTAAAGTCTGTGGTCCAGCTTACTCGTGTCTAGGCTTCCTAGATACAGATACCCAGGTTAAATTCCATGATCCATCTTACCCGTTCTTGAACTTTAGCTACAGTCACCCAGCTAAAGTCCGTAGTCTAGCCCACTCATGTCGACTAATTAGCTATAGTTACCTAATTGTATTCTGTGTTCCATCTTGAATGTGGTTAAACTTCTAATTCCCAGATTAATATTCGGTTAAGTCTTCGTCTACTCTCAGTGGTGGGTTGACGTGTTAGATTTCAGAAATAGTTCGATTCAAGTTTCGGAAATAGTGATACATTGAAGCCCTTTTGGATGCATTTGGTTTCTTTTAGCTATTCTTGTATCTGTCGGGCCTATAGGAGTCCATGCAGGTGGTTTCTCTTTATTTGTGCATGAGCATACCTGTTGGTTTATGGGAGCCCAGCGGATTATGTTAGATTCTTTCTCTTTATTTGCTAGTACGCTCGTGTGTATACTCGCCTTTATTTTGTGTCCTATCTTTGGTTGTGATTACTTACTCACATTTCAGTTTACTTTTTGCTTATCTTGGTTTGTTGGCCTATGAAGCCTAATGGTCACCTGTTATTTTGGTACTCATACTACACTCTGCATTTATTTCATGACGAAGGTCCGAGTACTAGCTACCGGCATTGATTCCATCCAGTTGTGGTCTTGATCAGAGGCGAGGGTGAGCACATAGCATCCTAGATTTACCCATCTTCTTCTGTATATACATTTTGTCTGTCTTTTGCTTTTTGAGAAAGATTTTTTTTCGCGGTCGACTTTTGGGACTTGTACTCATTTACTAGTAGCTTTGTACAAGTGACTTCCATGTTCTAGAAGGATTCTTTTTTATTTGTGTATATTAGTTGCTTTCGCCCATTCATGTATATTCCTATTATTTTCCTTATTGGATCATATTAGATTGCTTATCTTCTACCTTTATATCCTATTACTTATAGTTCCAAGATATGGGTCGGCTTGCTTACTGGTGGGTTATAGTAGGCGCATTCATGACCTGAGAAATCGGGTCGTGACAAGTTGGTATCATAGCCTAGGTTTAGTGGTCTCACTTGTACAGAGCTAACGTATAGTGGGGTCCTACGGATCGGCCTGGAGATGTTCGTGACTTATCTTCAGGAGGCTACAAGATGTCTTTAGGAATGTGTCTCTTTTGTATCGCTATCGTACAATATGTTTCCTTTTGGTTTTTGGAAATCTCACTTCTTCCACTCTTTTAAAAAAAGGCTCGCACGCGCGCTGGATATAAAGGCTGACCATAGGGTCGTGCTAGAGCTATAGCACTAGCCTGTGACTGATAGCAGACTCCAGAGCTGGAGGTGGAGCCACTAGTAGCTCCAGTTCATAAGCAGCCGGTGGGCTCGGGCTAGCCTAGCCACTATCTGATCAAGTAGAAGCTCCAAACTTACAAGCGATGCTCGCCTAGATTTTTGCTGCCATTAGGGATATGCGGCAGGCTGTAGCTCCATGTCACGACCCAACCCCGTAGGCCGCGACTGGGGTCCGACCTGGACCCCCCGTACATATATTTATTAGCTGAGGTCACATTGAATCATAAATAAGACAATATCATGTAATAGAGCCCCACTGGGCGATAACATTTTCATAAACTGTAGCCCTTTTCATTTGTATCACAACATGACAGGGCACGTAAGCCAACAAGGCTGCCATAACATAATAACATATATCATATATCCTGTAGACCCAGCTTAATCAAACTAACATACATAACCCACATATACATGTCTGCAGACCTCTAAACATATAAATGACAACATATGGCGGGACAGGGCCCCCGCCGTACCCCTGAATAGATAAAAGAATTTCTATACATCCGTGGACAGTATCAAAAACTAGGCTCCGATACAATGGAGCCTCTTCCAGTTGAGCTGCATGGAATCCTAAGCTGACAGACTCCCAAAATATGTATCTGTACCTGCGAGCATGAACGCAGCCCCCTGAGAAAGGGGGTCAGTACGATATGTGTACTGAGTATGTAAAACATAATATAATACAACTGGAAACATATCTGAGATAGAGAATCAGGGGATAAGATATCAATTCAGAAACCTGTACCTGTACTTTATGAATTACAAAAACATGCATGTTCGATTCATATCATATAGCCGGCCCTTTCGGGGGTCCGGTGAATCATCTTTGTAAAATCATCTCTATAAAACCATCATGGCCCCAGTGCCATCACCACCTTATTACAACATATCATCATCTATTTATACACGTATCCTGGCCCTCTATTGAGGGACTCAGTGAATAATGCAGTGAACTGTGCACGAGAACATATCCTGGCCCAGGACTCAAGGAAAGAAGTATTACGGTATACACGAGTAGAGTAGTGAGTAACTATATGCAATTTAAATCGTTATCAGAGACTCGACAGAATAAGAAAGTTAAGCTTTTATTTGAGAACCCGAGTAACAGTGTAGTCATCTCGAGTGTCCTCTAAATGTCATTATGGGCTATCTCAATTATAATCTCGGGGTTCCTAGACATGTACTAAAGTAAAGCCAAATCGCTTATGGAACCAGAAACATTTGTTAACATATAGTCTATAAGACTTGGAGCCTGTACATTTGTTACCTTTTTAACATATAAAAGTTTCCAGGGAAATAGTTCGATTATTATAAAAGTTCGATATTCAGACGTAAATAAGAGATGCTAAGAATGGAGTTACCCCAGAACTCATATCATGTTTAACCTACAACTAAGACATGCCAGAAGAAGAAAGAGAATAAACTATATATGGTCTGTACTTTCCTTTATGGGATCTTCATACACATATTTCATACCCGGCCCATCATGGGGCTCGGTGAATCATTATGGCATCATAATCTCACTTTCGTACCAAATACGTATCAAAGGAAATGAGAGATAGCTTTCCACATACTAGTGTTTAACACATAGAAGCCTTACTAGGCAATACTCAATTCTTGCAGAAATTCCAATACTAAGCAGTGGATATGGGTTATGAGGCATACTTGGAGTTTTGGGAATGGAATTATCCCCACATTCCACACACACTTCACTTAAGGCTAAAACTTGCCAAAAGGAAAGAAAGATAGCTGTACGAACTTATACCAAAACATGCCAAGAGAAAGCTTTACATACCTTTTGGGAGTTACCCTTTATCCTGCTCATCTCGTCGTCTTCCGAACCTATGCAATATGAAAGTAATACGAATATCAACTACTCTTAACTTTCCAGGATCTTGGATTATGCCTTAATGTTAATGGAATCTATTTCCTTAGTCGTTTCCTCGACTAGTCCTTTAGTTTGTTAAGGCATTAACGAAAATTGGGCAGAACCTCCCCTATAATGTGCCCTATCCGAATTTCCAATTAGGTCCCTAAGACCTACAGCCAACCAACAACAATAAACTGCAGCAACTCAGACACACAATATATAATATATACTCCAAACGACCTATCCAAAATACGATATCAAAATGAAGTTTCTAGTTTCCATTTTTGTCAAATCTTTAACCGTGCGAAGCGGGGGTCGTGTGTATGAAACCAGCATCTCCCCCACCTCATTTAGAACATGTTTAGGCCCTGAAACCACAAGCCACACCCCTGCAGCAGCACCTCACAAGAACAACACTTTGTTTCGACAACAATTCAACTATAACGACTACAAATTAGTTTATTCCGAAAGCCAAGTATTTCTAAGCCATTTTCATATTTCAAGCCACCAATAGGGCGTGTAACACCCTTTATAACAACGCCATAAAGTCCAACTTAAAATAAGAAACCTTACCTTACCCGAAATTGGCCAAAATTGTCAAGTCGCACCTCGGAACTTCTCTAGACGTGCTGAAATTAGGAGGACTGTTTGTATGACTTCCTTGCTGCCCCAAATTGAAATTTTTGGTTTTCAAACACTATTATATAACCTTGTAACACCTCAAATAATTAATTCACGAAACAAAACTCATAGGCTCACCTTTTGGAGACCAAACCCGTAACCCTCTCTTTTTGGCTTTCTAAGTTTTCCTTCAACTTTTTCATGTTTGTTCCAAGTGTAAAATTGAAACCATGGTTATGTAGGCATCCTAAGACACATATATACACCTCCACATGTTTAAGAAACACTCTATATACTTAATTTATGGAGCAAAAGTGGAAGCTTACCTTTGTTTTCCTTGTTGCCGCCATAACACTCTCTCTTAGCCTTAGGTTGTTTTTTCTCCCTTTTGTTCACGTTTTTGGCTGAAATTCTGGATAAGTGAATGACTAAGAGTCATTTTAACATGTATATATGGGATTACTTGGAGGTGACACATGTCATCCCATTAGGGTGACACGTGTCGAGCCATGATTGACCACTGTATCATGCTGCCAACTAGGGGCTGCCACGTGGCAGTGGGGTCCACCCCCCCAAGCAGGTGGGTCACTTACTTGACCCCAATCAGGTGGGTCACCTTCTTGCTTGAGGTTTTGCCACGTGTCACTTCTTCATTGGCTACCACGTGTCGTCTTTTGTTTTTCCCTTCCTCGCGGGCTCATAATCTCGTCTTATTTTTTGTACCTATGTAATCTATGCTACGTAAGTTTGATATATGCTTAAATAGCTCAAGTGCATATGACTTTTAACTTAGTAGCTTACATAGGTAAATAGAGTCCTACGACTCATTACTTGACCTCCAATTCCTTCCGGACTCTTATGATTTCATCTCCAACCTTCTCTAGTATGGGGTATCACATTCTCCCTTCCTTAGAGCCGTTTGATAGTGTCGTAATGTAAGTGGATCACATACTAGCTTCTAAGTAACTTAAGGGACCTTCCGAGTTCAAAGATGTGGGGTGTAACACTCCAACCGCCCCAGTACCACAAACCAACCTGCACCAGCGACACTGGTTGTTCAGCAACTACCGGCACCCGCTGTATAACTTGAGGATTTGGAGGGAGTCATACCACTCTAAGGGAAGACGATGCTCGGGCTGTTCCTTACGCTATATCTACCAAAATTTTCTAAGGCTGTGGGTAAGGATGAGCACGAGTTTCTACTCATTTGCCGCAAGTGGCTATAGACTTTGGGTATAGTTGAGTTGAGAGTAGATGATTTCACTACTTATAAGCTAGACGGTCCCGATCGATAGTGGTGGCGTACATACTTGGATACTAGGCCATCTGGGTCTCCACTAGTGATTTGGGCTAAGTTTTTGGAGGCCTTCTTAGCTTAGTTTATCCCTAGGAGCATCAGAAATCAGCACCGGGATCAGTTCTCCCAGTTAGAGTAGTGATCTATGAGAGTATCAGAGTACGAGGCCTGATTCCATAAGCTCTCCAAGCATGCTGCCATGATATTACTTAATAAGAAGGATAGAGTTTGGAGCTTCATCAGGGGATTGAGGCTCTAGCTATGGATCGAGACTTAGTCTATAGTATTAGTGGGCCACTCATTTCTGAAGGTGGTAGACTATGCCTGCATGCTCGAGCAGCTCCATCGCGAGGCCCAAAAAGGCAACGTAATAGAGTTAGGTAGGAGGATAGCCATGATGGGTGCCACTTTAGACCCCGTGAGTCCTATGATAGATCTCGCCAAAGATTTCATATGGTTCAGTCCAACCATCCCTTGCAAGCCTTTTTTTAGACATCGAAGGATGATCCGCACCATCAAATTGGTTCTAGTGTCGATCTGAGTGAGGGCTGAGGTGGTTCACAAATGGGTTCTTGAAGATGGGGTGGATGACCTCCAGCTTTTAGCTAACATTCCCAGGAGTGCTATGAGTGCAGGGATCTAGAAATTTTTTCCCGTGAGTGCCTCCATTGCAACCTAGACTTACAAGCTCTATAGGCAAATTGACCTGCACCAATAATGGCACCTCTAGCTAGACGTAGAGGATAGGGTCAGGATCGCTAGGGTAGTCATAAGGGTGTATGGGGAAATCCCTAGGGTAGCAGGTCAGGAGGCAGAGTCGACGTACAAGGTAGAGGAGCACAAACCCATTTCTATGCAGCTCCAGCTAGAGCAGAGGCAGAGGCCTTAGATGAGTGATCATAGGGACAGTTTTATTATGCGATTAGACTATATCCTCTTTATTTGATCCAGGCTCTACATATTCTTACATATCTATATATTGTGACCATTGACTGAGTATGAGTCCAGAGCTATTAGTCGAGCTGTTGCATGTCTCGACCTCAATATATGATTCTTTAGTAGTGGATCAGGTCTTTAGATCCTATGTGGTGACTATTTTGGGGTGTGACACTAAAGTTAATCTCATTTTACTGGATATGGTGGATTTTTATTTGATTCTGGGCACAGATTAGTTATCCCCTCACCGTGCGGTCTTGGATTGCTATTCCAAGATTGCTACCTTAGCCATGCCTAGTATTCCACTGATGGTGTGAAAGGTCTCTACTAGTTGCACATTAGTTGGGTGATCTCTTTTGTTGAGGCCTGGAGGTTAGTGGCTAGCGAGTATTTGGCATACTTTTCTTGTATTAAAGATATGAGTAGGGAAGGCCCTGTAGTTGATTCAGTACCCATTATCTGAGAGTTTGTATATATATTTCCTGTCGATCTAGTTAGCCTTCCTCCTAACCGTGATATTGACTTCGCTCTTGATGTAGAGATGGGTACTGATCCTATTTCCATCCCACCATACCGTATGGCCCCCGCATAGCTCAAGGACCTCATTGTTCAGCTTCACGATCTCTTCGATAAGGGATTTATTCAGCCTAGTGACCTTAGGGTGCCCCATTCTTCTTTATTAAGAAGAAAGAAGGTACTATGCGGATTTGCATCGATTATAGGCAGTTGAAAAAGGTGATGGTGAAGAATCATTACTCCATGGATAGTATTGATCACCTATTCGACCAACTTCAGGGTGCTGTGGTGTTTTCTAAGATCAATTTGATATCCATCTACCACCAGTTGAGGATTAGGGCAGCGAATGTCCATAAAACTGTATTTAGGACTCATTATGGACACTATGATTTCCTAGTGATGTCTTTTGAGTTTACTAACTCCCTTACCATATTTATAAGCTTGATGACCGGGGTGTTCAGGCTGTACTTGGATTATTTTTCATAGTCTTCATCGATGACATTCTAGTATATTCGCGTCGCCGGGAAGATCATGAGCCTTATTTGAGAGTAGTTCTCCAGAATTTGAGAGATTGGAGGCTTTATGACATGTTCTCAATGTGCGAGTTTTGTCTTCAGTACATAACATTCTTGGGGAAAGTGGTGTCTAAGGATGGCATTATGGTGGATCCGACAAAGATTTAGGCTATTCGTGATTGGGCTAGGCCCACCTCTGTGGTTGAGATTTGTAACTTCGTTAGATTGGTACGATAAGAGTGCCTCTGACTTGGTTGACTCACCAAGATGTCCCATTTGTGTGTTTGGAGGAGTGTGAGAGGAGATTTCTGAGGCTCAAGGAGTTGCTAAGCACTGCTCCTATATTGTCTCTTCTAGTTAAGGGCAAGCGATTCACCATTTATTGTGAAACATCCGACATTGGTTTAGGTTTTGTATTGATGTAGCAGGTCTGGGTTATTGCTTACGCGTCGAGGCTGCTTAAGTTACATGAGCACAACTACCCCACTTATGACTTAGATTTGGCGGCGGTAGTTTTTGCGCTTAAGTTTAGCCTTCCTTTCTACTATGGAGTGACCCTTAGATTTGGACATCTATTCCGTAGCTAGATAGATGATTCGACTTGATATTTCTGATTCTCGGTGTGTGTTAGCATATGTAGGAGCTCATTCATCTCTACTGGACTAGATTTGTAGTCGTCAGTTCGAGGATTAGGATTTAGTTGTACTTATAGATTGGGTTTTGGGAGGTGATACCGGCCTGGCTACCTTAGATTCAGATAGGGTTTTGATTTTTGGTGGTTGACTTTGTAATTCGATAGTTGGGGGTTTGATTAGATGATCCTTAGAGAGGCCTACACTTCTAGATATTGTATCCATTCGGGCACCGCTAAGATGTAGTATGACTTGGGATAGCACTACTGGTAGAGTGACATGAGGAGGGATATTGCAAATTATATGTTGTGTTGTTTGAGTTTTTAGCAGGTTAAGGCTGGGCTTTTGAAGTCTGGTGGCGAGCTTCAGAGATTACCCATTCCCAAAAGGAAATGGGAGAGGATCACGATGGATTTTATTATAGGGTTACCTCGCACCTCCAATGGTCTTGATAGTATTTGGGTTATCATGGATTGATTGACAAAGTCAGTATACTTCCTTCTCGTTAATACTTCCTACATTGCTGAGAGGTTAGCCCGTATTTACATTTGGGAGGTGGTTCACCTTTATGGTGTGCCTGTTCTATCATCTCAGATTAAGGCTCACAGTTCACATTTAGCTTTTAGGGGACTTTTCAGGAGAAGTTAGGTACCCATGTTGACCTTAGCACAACTTTTCACCTGTAGACTGATGGTTAGTCGAAGCGCACAATTTAAGGTTCTCGAAGACATATTGCAGGCTTGTGTTATAGATTTTGGGGGTTAGTGAGATCAGTTTTTTCCTTTGGCTAAGTTTGCATACAACAACTGCTACCACTCTAGTATTTAGATAGCCCCGTTCGAGGCCTTTTATGGTAGGCATTGTCGCTCTTTAGTTGGATGGTTTGATTCTATGGAGCCCAGGCCGTGTGGTACAAACTTGATGTAGGAGGCCGTATATCATGTAAGGGTAATTAAGGCTAGGCTCAAGATAGCTCAAAGTAGACACCAGAGCTATGTAGATCGTAGGTGTCGGCCATTGAGATTTCCCATTAGTGATAGAGTATTCCTCCTTGTATCGCCTATGAAGGGCATGATGAGATTTGGGATGCGGTCAAGCATAGCCCCAGGTATATTGGTTCGCTTGAGATTTTGAGGATAGTTGGCTAGGTTGCATATGAGTTATCTTTGCATCTGGACTTTTTAGCTATTCATATAGTTTTTCATGCTTTGATGCTGCACCGGTATGTTCCAAGCTAGTACCATGTGCTTCAGTACTATGCAGTTGACTTGGATGATAGTTTGAGCAATATTGAGGAGCCAGTTGCTATTTTGGCTAGAGATGTCAGATAGTTGCGTTCCAGAGCCATTCCTTTGGTTAAGTTCTATTGGATGCATCCTCCAGTCGAGGAGGCTATCTGGGAGACTGAGAATGAGATGCAGGCACAGTTTCTCGACTTATTTGAGCCTTCAGGAACATTTTGACACTTTTATGGATGAAAGTCCTTTTAGTAGTGGATGCTGTAATGACCCTCCAGGTCATTTTTGAATTTAAGAATTCATTCCATTGTTTAGAGTGTTTCTCTAGCAATCTCAATTTATTTATAACTTTCTGGCACTAATGTTCGGTCTCCGGGTCGTTCATTTGGATTTTAGGCCTATTTCCCTATTTTGGGGCTCTTATAACTTGAAAAGTTGACTTCGGTCATAACTTCAGGACATGACCTTAGAACGGAATGAAGACAGTTTGATATCTCCAGAGTGGTCAAATTAGGCAAATAGTATAGTTGGCATGAGTACCGAGGCAATTTATGCGAGTGCAAGACTATTTGGTACTTTTGTCTATGAAATTTGGCCTATAGTTGACTTTGGTTAACATTCTTGGAAAATACACTCGGATGAAAATTTAAACAGCGCGGTTAGTTCTAAAATATCGAGTTTGGTCTAAAATGACCCTTCATTTGCTTCCTAAGTCTTTTGGTCTAATCCTGAGGCCTATTGTAGAATTTGACTCAAAATAACCCTTGGGTGTGGGACCCACTTTCAGCTGTAACGACCTTGTATGGGAATTTTTACTGTAATATTAAGTTCGGAATGTCAAATTTGGTTGGGTAGCATATCTCATTTGTGCGCATGGGATTCTGAATTAATTCTGAGCACCCCGTCAGAGTATTTGAACTTGGTAAAAAACTCAGCTTTTAGCTGATATCTGGTGCTCCATGAATTACTCTCCACGATCATTGGCCGTTGGTTGCGTTCATAGAGGTTCATGAGTTATTTCTTAGCAATCGCGGACACATGGCTGCGTTCATGGAGACTTGAGTCTATGGCCTCCATGATCGCGGGCTTCTGGCCGCATTTGCAAAGGTCAAGTTTCTTGGTCTCCGCATTCATGGAACATTGTAGCCTCGTTCGTGAAGGCTAATATCCTGGTCTTTTAATAAATACCAAGGACAAATTTCTGCTCTATTTCCAAACTTTTAAGATAGATATCTCCTCCATCTTAAGCTCAAATTTGGTGATTCCAAGGTCCAATTTCAAGAGAATTTCTTGGGAAATCTAGTGGTGAGCTCGAAACTGTGAGGGGAAACTTCATATGAGATAAGAATTCATATTTAGCCACTGCTCTAATGATTTTTGTAGGGACAAATTATTGAACCGTGGAGAATTGTAACTTGACTAATTTAACTCCGTTTTAGGGATTTTTGAGTCTAGATTGTGGGTTTTTTTACAAGAAAAGTCGTAGTGTAATTTGTTTGGTTTGAGGGAGTTTCATTCTTGAGTTATAACTGATCAAACAAGCTGCCTTTTCCATATTTTTGCTCAAATTTTATGAATTTTAGTTGCATGCTCGTCTCGCGTAGTTTTCCACCCTGAAATATGATATATTTTTTATTTGTGAGCTTAGGGTGATGTTTAGAACCTATTTTGGGGGTCAATTCTAGAATTCTTTACACGGGTCCCACATTTCTTATTTTAGAACCCAAAAGTGGTCTATCTCTGAATTTGATACTTTTAGTGTCATAATGATCAGATTAATATTGTGATTCTATTATCGTTAGCGTGGCTACATTTGGAGGCCGTAAGAAGGGAAAAGCTCTAGTTTTGTGAGTTGGAGCACTCGTGGTCAGCTTACAGTTAGGCTATGGTTTTCCCCTTATAAAACTGAGCATGTTTAGGCAATGGTACATTGATTTGTATGAGTTTGGAGGGGTGTGGGTGTCGAGTATGCTAAATTCCTAGAATCCATATCCTAATCCTTATTTCGAGTAATTGTCGGACCGTGTAAGCATGACTCCTGTGGTTGTTGGTTGTTTCTATTCTATGATGATTGTTTTCCCTGTGGTTGTGTGTTTGGAAACATGTTTGGCCTTAGTCTAGTCTTAGACTAGTGTGTCCTTATACTTGTGTGGTTTTGGTGCCGTTGGGCCTTAGAGGTTTTCTGATGTCGTTGCGGACGATTAGATCCTTGTAGAATGATATAGAATACTTGAGTCTTATAGTATGAGACTTAGATAGGCAGTAATTCAGCTTATGACCTTACCTCTATAATGCCCTATTCTCCTATCGGTCTAGTATCGCTCGGTTCATGATTTTTGGAAGTTTTCTTGGCGATTTGGGTTATATTTGGTTCGGGCTGGAGTAGTGCATTGATGACACTCAGTTTGGGGATACTCCCCATGACGCACAGTTGGTCACAATTTCTAATTCAAATTGATCCCTTATCTACAGATACCCGGTCAAAGTTCATGGTCCATCTCACTTGTGTTCCGTTCCTTAGCTACAGTTATTGAGTTAAAGTCCACAGTCCAACTTACCTATGTCCAGGCTTCCTAGCTATAGATACCCAGGTTAAAGTACGTGGTCCATCTTACCCGTTCTTGATCTTTGGCTATAGTCACTCGGTTAAAGTCTATGTGTAGCCTACTCATGTCGACTCATTAGCTATATTTACCTGGTTACAGTCCGTGGTATATATTGCACCTGGTTAAACTCTTGATTCCCTAATGAATTTTTGGTTAAGTCTTCTTCTACTCTCATTGGTGGGCGGAGGTGTTATAGTTTGGAAATGGTTTGGTTCAAGTTCGGGAAATGGTGATACTATTGAAGCCATTTTGGTTCCAGTCAGTTTCTTTCAGTAATTCTTGGATTTGTCGGGCTTATGGGAGTTCGTACAAGTGGTTACTCTTTATTTGTGCATGAGCGTGCCCATCAGTTTATGGGAACCCGGCGGAGTAAGTTAGATTCTTTCAAGTTGTTTGCTAGTACGCTCATGTGCATATCTGCCTTTATTTCTTATCTTGTCTTTGGTTCTCATTACTTACTCACATTTCGTTTACTTTTGGTTATCTTGCTCAGTTGGCCTATGATGCCTAGTGGGTACCTGTCATTTTTATACTCATATTACACACTAAATCTATTTCGTGATGCAGGTTCAAGTACTATCTACTAACGTTGATTCGAGCCTGTTGCGGTTGTGATCAGAGGTGAGGGTGAGGACATAGCATCCTAGATTTACCCATCTTCTTCTGTATATACATTTTGTCTGTCTTTTGGTTTTTGAGACAACCTTTTTTCCAGGGTCCACTTTTGGGACTTGTACACTTTTACTAGCAGCTCTGTACAGGTGACTTTCATGTTCTGGGAGGGATTCTTTTTGATTTGTATATATTTAGTTGCTTTCGCCAATTCATGTAAGCTCCTGTTACTTTCCTTACTGTTTTAGATTAGATTGCAGGTCTTCTACCCTAATATCCCATTACTTGAAGTTTTAAGATATGTGTCGGCTTGCGCACTAGTGGGTTATAGTAGGCGCCATCATGATCTGAGAAATAGGGTCGTGACATGAAATGATGATGGTCGAATGATTTTAGTACACAAAATGTACAATATGTAAAATGGATGAAAGAAAACTTACTCAAGATACTCAACTTAAGAACTAAACTCTGAAAATAACTCAACTCAATAAAGCATGCAATTAATAAAAATTGCTTTAAAAGATTTGAAATAACAAATGTAACTCAGTATGTTAAAATATAATACCTTACTTCCTAGAGAGTTTATCTAATAGACAACCATCACTTATGATCTAGTGACGATACAACGAATCGCTATCGTTGCCACATCCGTCCAATATCTTTCCAAGGTAAGGGACGCCACATCACTAGATCCATATAAAAAGTCCTCTTTTAGGAATATGAGGAGTTACCCGAATGAACAACATGATCCTGTCCTATACTGGTTATGTAGTTTATGGGATTGAGTTATCTAAATTCTTTTCTAAGTGTGTGTTCAATACTACTCCTATAAATACTTATTATGCTCATATACATCAATTGAGTGAAGTACTCCAAATACATCTCATCTAGTCTCATTGGACTTTTTCATCAATTTACACTAACTTCTATTATCTAATCTCTTCTCTTAAATATAGGTACCATCTCATCACAATAATGGATTTTCAAATCATACATCAACTTCTCAACTCAATATCAAAATAGACATCTAAAAGTGTATTAATACTAATGCTTAAAAGTAGACATCAAGGGGCTTCTTCATCTCAATTTTTTCTTAATTAATAATGATAATAATCATTCTTTTAACATCTAAAATGAATAAAGTATTTAATGTAAAACTCAACTTGGGTCATGTGAATGGAAACATGAATCCATAACTTCAAAAATTTACTCATCATGTATAATATAATGTACATGCTAGAATTTGATAAGTAATTATATAGATACATCATGAATTCACTTTATCAGAATTGAGCTCAAACTCATGGCTTAACTTGAATGTAAGAGCATTTAGGGCATCAAGAATAACTTAGTCTGATATTTGGATAGCCTTACATACCTGGAATGACGATTATCTAGTCAAAATTCAAAGACCTTGATAGAAAACCTCAAACCTTAGCTATTTTTCTTCTCTGTAGTTCTTTCTCTCAAACGTTCTAAGTGTTAATGAGAGGAAAACCCCTTAAGGTAATGATAAGGGACTAATTTTAGTCCCAAAATGGGTGGGTTAAGTTTGGAAAAGGTGGGGAAAAGACCGAAATTCCTCTCATTAAAATGGACTAGGCCGTCAATAAGAACCTTCCTATGGACCATAGAAGTTCCTATGGACCCTAAGGTCCACCTCATAGAACATGCGGTACCAATCATGGATTTATTGGAAATTTTATGAGGGGTCTATGACCAATCTTTTATGGGTCTTAGGCCTAGGGATGGATCGTAGGGACAAGACTCATAGGAAATTTGGGCACTTACATGCAATTCTAATATTGGGCCTATGAGCCCCTTCCTACGGGACGTACGACCATCTACGAACCATCTTGCTAACTAATAGGTAGAGTCTTGCACACATAAAAGATGATGAGTCTCTAAGCGTTACCAACAAGCCTCTCCTATGGTCCGTAGGAACTCCTACGAGTCGTAGAACCACTTAAAGGGAGGGATTAAGAAACTCAAATATTTCAAAGTGTTGGGGGAGCCCAAGAATAGCCACCTAAGAACCGTAGACCCTCCTACGGACCATAGGTGTCACATGTCGGCACTGGGCAGTCCACTCCTCTAACATTTTTCTAAGGTTTTCTCTTAGTCCTCGAACCTGATCTAGGATAGAATAGTGTTGGGTGTTACAATATCTTCCTCTTGGGATCATTTGTCCTTGATTGATTACTAAGTTAAAAATTTAGTCAAGGAACAAATATAATGCAAGAACTTAAAACATAACACTCAAGAATAACTCACACAATTACTCAAACTCAAGAAGGTTATAACTCGAAGATAGGAGTAGAAGAATTACCTTCAATGGGTACTTGGCTTTTATATCCTCCCCGGCCTCTTATGTATCCTCTTCAATGAATTGGTTCCGTCATAAAACTTTAACTGAAGTGACCTTTTTGGTCCTTAATTTAATTACCTGATGATCAAGGATTTTGACAAGAATCTCCTCATAGGACAAACTATCTTTCACTTCAATGTTTTCTATATGAACAATGAGTGAAGGATCTCCCAAGCATTTCTTAATCATAGAGATGTGAAACACTAGATGAACGACACCTAACTCTAGTGGAAGATCTTACTCATAGGAAATACTGCCAACTCTCTTGATAATTAGATTAGGACCAATGTAATGGGAACTCAACTTCCCTTTCTTCCCAAACCTCATAACCCCCTTCATGGGCAAAATCTTCAAATACACCCAATCATTTATCTCAAATTCCAAGTCTCTTCTCCTAACATCAGTATAGGATTTTTGATAGCTTTGAGAAGTTTTCAACCTCCCTTGAATGATCTTCACATTGTCCATAGCTTGATGAACTAAGTCTGGACCTATCAACTCAACTTCACCAACTTCAAACCAACTAATTAGATATGTACATATCCTCCCATAAAGAGCCTCATATAGAGCCATATGAATACTCAAATGGAAGCTATTATTGTACACAAACTTAATAAGTGTCAAGTGATCATCCCAATTTCCTTTGAAATCAATAATACAGGCCCTCAACATATCCTCAAGAGTCTGAATTGAATGCTCTTCCTGACTATCTATTTGAGGATGCAAAGCAGTACTAAGATTCACCTTCAAACCCAATCATGACTTCCAAAACTATGCAGTGAATTGAGTACCTCTATCTGAGATGATAGACAATGGGACTCCATGCAATCTAATTATCTCTAGAATATACAACCTTGCATAATCCTCTACTGATTCTGTAGTGTTAATGGATAAGAAATGGGCTAATTTGGTCATTCTATCGATAATCACCCAAATCGAATCATGCTGCCTATGAGATAGAGATAAACCTATAATGAAATCCATGTTGATCATCTCCTACTTCTATTCTGAAAACTCTATACCCTGAGCTACAACACAAAGCCTTTGATGCTCAACTTTGATTTTTTGGAAATTTGTGCACTTGAATACCAACTCCGCTATATCCCTCTTCATACTATTCTACCACTAGACCTCTCTCAAGTCATGATACATTTTTATAAAACCTGGATGGATGGAATATCTACAACTATAGGCCTCTATTATTATTCTATCCCAGAGACCATCAATACTTGGAACACAAAATCTACCTTGGTACCTCAACACTCCATCTCCCCCTTTGAAAAAAGTCATCACTTTGTATTATGAATATCTTCTTTCAATTGAAGGAAAATTGGATCTTGATCTTGCTTTTCCTTTTCTTCAACAACTGATAAGGACTCTGACCTATTCTGAACAATAACACCTCCCTCATAAGATTCCATAAGATGAACCCCCAAATGTGCAAGTTTATGAACCTTCTTTGCAAATTCTTTGTTTCCTTTTGAACATGAGCGGTATTTCCCATGGACAACCTGGTAAGAGTATCAAAAACAACATTAGCTTAACTTGGATGGTAGGAAATAGTCATGTGTTTCTTGGCTAGTTCTTAACGACCTTAATTTCCTACGAATCTACTCGAATACCATCACCAGAGATAATTTGGCCTAAGAACACCACAAATGCGAGATAAAACTCACATTTCAAAAACTTAGAGTATTAACTCCGTTTCCTTGAGAGTTTGGATAAAAATTATGAGATGGTTGGCATGATCCTATTGATTTATTGAATAAATTAAAATGCCATCAATAAACATGATAATAAATATGTCTACGTACTACTTGAGCAATCTATTCATGAGGTCCATAAATGCTACAGGAGCGTTAGTGACCATATATGGTTATAAAAGCTGTCTTCGGGATTCACTTTCTCTTACTTTCAACTAATTTTAGCTTCATCTGAGGTCTATCTTCGAGAATTATATGACACCCTGAAGTTGGTCGAACAAGTAATCGATTCTCAATAGAGGGTACTTATTTTTTATGGTAACCTTGTTCAACTGATGATAGTCAATATACATTTTCAAGGAACTATATTTCTTTTGCATGAATAGGATAAGAGTTCCCTAAGGTGAGACGCTCAGCCTAATGAACCACTTATCTAGAAGATCTTTCAACTTTTCTTTTAGCTTTGATAACTTTGCGAGATCCATTCTATAAGGAGGAATAAAAATTAGGCTAAGTATCAGAAAGGACATCTATTCTTGTCACAACCCAACTCTGTAGGCCGTGATTAATGTCCGATTAGGGCACCCATACATACCCTTAGCCCCACTGAGTATGTTAGACGAATAAACATATAAAGAAATCAAAAAAAAATCGCTAGAGAGCGCACGAAAATAGATGTAGCATACGAAGGCCATTAAGGCCATCGTGGAACATAAATCCCAAAACATATATACAGAACCCACATCACAAGTCTACAGACCTCTATAGAATGCTAGCCTAGTCATATAACGGGACAGGGCCCTGTCGTACCCCTGAATAAACAAACAATTATATCAAATGACCAGTATCAAAAGTTAGGCTCCGGAATAGTGGAGCACTTCCAATATTGCTGAGTGGAAACTCTAAGCTGACAGATCTCCAAAATTAACATCTGTACCTACGGGGATAAAACGCAGCCCCCCAAGGAAGGGGAGTCACTACGATATATGTACTGAGTATGTAAAGCATGGACTATAACAAGTAAAGCCATTACCAGAACAGAAGGTGCAAAAGTGAGCTAAATACCCAGAATATCAAAATGTTTTTCATAACCACAAATAATGTATGTAGATAAACATATGCCATATCCGGTCCCATTATGGGACGTGGTGAACAAAACGTGGTTGTCACCCTGTTACTGGCGCCACGGCACATCATACATCAAGAGTAGGGAATATCTCCGTAACAGATCATATCATATTAGATGGTCATATCAGATCATATCATATCATATATGTATATGGCACATCATAATTCCACAAATCCCATGTACAGGTCGTACCTTCCCCCTCACGTTGGAGCATAGCAAACAATGCAGAGAAGTATGCACGATAACAAAACCTGGCCCGGTCTCGGTGAAGGAAGTATTGAGGCATCCACGAGTGGAGTAATGAGAAACTATATGTAATTTAAATCATATTTGAGACTCGATGGAATAATCAAAATGAGCTTTTGTTCAAAATCGAGACAAAATTCATATCAAGTACCTTTTGAAAATCACTATGGACTATATCAAAATAAAACTTCTAGAAATCATATTTATGTATCAAGTCATAACAAAATATCTTTTGGAAGTCGATAAATTGGCCATCCTAGTGGCTTTAAGAATAGGAACTTCTTTGGAATCATATGAAAGTCATATACTTGCTTCGTCAAAACCATGCCAAAAAGGGATATTAGCTTTGTATACTTATGTTAAATCATGCTAAGAGAAGGAATAAGATTTACATAATTATTCCAAAGACATGCTAAAACAAAGTATAAGCCTTACATACGTATGCCAAAACATGCCAAAAGAAGAAAACGTTAGCTTTACATACCTGTTACGGGTTACTTTTTATCCCATTCGTCTCGTCGTCCTTTAAATCTAAGTAACATAAAATCAATAAGAGTATTAACAACCCTTGTATTTCCATCACCTTAGGCTACACATGAGTATTTGTAGAACTCATCCCCTCGCTCGCTTTCTCGAGTAGTTCCCTAACTAGTTAAAGAGTTAACGAAAATCAGGGAGCGTTTTCCCTATAATGTGCCCTATTCGAATTTCCAATTATACTCATAATAGCTACATCCAACCAAAAAAATAACCTGAAGCATCTATATAAATATACAATTCACATCAATCTTATACCACATAAACCCCAAATGACTCGCTCGAAACCACAATACCAAAATAAGATTTCTAGTTTCCGTTTTGCAAAACCTTTAACCGTACGAAGCGGGGGTGTCATGTGGCTACAACCAGAAGCTACCCCACCTCTTTTAGGACACATTTAGTCCCTGAAAAACACACCACACACCTGCAGCCACACACCACAAGCACAACACCTTATTTCGACTACAATTTAACTATAGCGACTCCAATTTGGTTTGTTTCGAACGTCGAGCATATTTATGGAATTTTCATATTTCCAGCCACTTACACAACGTTTAATACACTTTATAACAACACCATAAACTCAAAATTGAAATTAAAACCCTTACCTTAGCCTAAACTCGTCAAACTCGCCAAAACTATCAAAACGTGAATTCTGGACAGCCTACTGTCTTGTATTGTCGCTTAGTTTCGAAGGGTTAATTTAGGGAAACAAGATTTGTGGCCTCACTTAAATTTATATACATGTGTATTAGGGTCACATACAATTTCTAATCAACCCTACATCAATTCTATACCAAAAGATATGCCCAAAATACCAACAGTAGCCCGTGTAGGATTTCCGAAACGAAATCTGGGCAGCACCTCACCTATACTTCATCATCCTTTTTTGAGAAGATAAAAGCAAAACTGGGTTTTATAGTATAAACAAAAGTTATATCCCTATGAAATATCTTTCCAAAACATCTTGAATCACTCGAAATGAAGCTTTACACAAGGAGTTCTTATATTATTACTAACAACAGTCTTATTAAAAAAACGGGTTTGTTGACAAGAACGAGAACCTCCTCGAAACCCCAACTATAAATTTATGTTGTTAAACACCGTTGCTTAACCAAAGAATACCTTAAATAATTAATTCACAGAATGAATTGGAGGGCTTACCTTGCTTAACCAAATCCGTAGCTCTCTCTCCATGTTCTCCAAGTTGTTTTAAGTGTAAAGATGCTGAAAAGTGAGTTGATCCAGCAATACACATGTATATATATGTGTCCTTAAGTGGGGACACGTGTCAGCCCTTAGGGGTGACACGTGGCATCCCCCTAGGGCGCCACCTCAATCATGCATCCAATCCAAAGCCGCCACGTGGCAGCGTGGGGTCCACCCAAGCTGCTGCATCACCTACTTGACCCTAAGTAGGTGCATCACCTGCTTGTCCAAGTAGGTGCATCTCCTACTTACTTTGAGTAGGCGCGTCGTTTCCTTATTTCTCTTTCGTGAGCCCGTAATCTCCTCTTACTTCAAGAGCCTATGTATTCCTTGCTACTTAAGCTCGACGTATACTCAAGTAGCTTAGTATGTAAAATGTCCCAAGTAATAGCTTTCACAAGTAAGTCAAGTCCTACGACTCACTACTTGACCTCCAACTTCTTCCGGTTTCTTATGACCCAATTTCCAATCTTCTCTATTATGGAGTATATCCTTCTCCTTTCCTTAGGATTATTTGATAGCATTATAGATTATCTGACTCACATGACAACTTCTACGAAACTTAAGAGCCTTCCCAGAAACTTAAAAAGATTAAGAAGCATTCCAAGGTACCAAAGTACGGGGTGTAACATCCTTCCCCCCTTTAGAACATTCATCCTCAAATGTGAACCAAAACCTTCCTCCGGATCTTATACCGACTATATGGAGAGTTTCTCTATCCCGTTGCCATAACATATACTTTTATCAAGCAATCAATATCAGAGTTCCAGAGGTTAGGATTACTTGTAGACGTAGGGAATAGGTACGAGAATACTTGTGTTTCATTTCCTCTTTCGCTTCCTAGGGGGTCACCCATCGTAGTACTTTCTCACCCAAGCACGTTTAACTCCAGAGTTCTGATGCGATCTGATGCGTTAGTGGTAGTATGATCGCATCCATCCCTTATGGGATCTCGTTTAAATTTAAGCATTCCCATTTACATATGATAGCTTCAGTTGATTTTCTCTTACGCTTGTACTTCTCTTGTCTACTTCCCCCCTTTAGGGTGTATCCATGTCATTGTCTATTTGTGTTATACCTTATGCCCTTATTTCCAATTTTCAAATGCGTAAGATTCCTTTCCAATACCTTTGGTATACCACACCCTATCTATTCCTTCCTTTATACCACCCATACCTTTAGTTGCCCATGTACAATATCTTAACATACTCGTGAGGTGCTAATCTAATCTAATCATTGGTACTCGAGTCACGTATACATAATACATCTTTATGCTTCATCAGCTTTCATCTTTGTCGTGCACCCAATGCTCACTTTCTCAACAGCATATCGAGCTTACCTTAATACTAGGTTTACCTTGACACCATATTGTTGTACTACCCCTGTAAATCTATGACTATACATTCTCCTTTTGCTCCATCCTCGTATTCAGTTACTTATGTCTATCTTGGGTGCCTCTGTTAGAACTTCCTTATTATTCCTTACTTATTCTCATAATGACCTTCTTTATATTCACATGGTATCATGTTCACATTCAGTCCCATAGTATAACACTGCTTGACCTTCTTCACGATTCTTACTATGGGTTACTTACCCTTCTTAGTTAGTCTTATCCTTAATATCTCACAAGCTGTCTTATTAACACTTCACTTCCGTCATAATTATTTTTCCCTTGTACTCTTGTCTTAATCATACTTTTACTTCTTTCAACTATAACACATTATCGTTTATCCCTGTGTATCAATTCAGGCGATGCCTTAATATATCATTTTATCCCGATTTATCAATCTTCTCTAAATCATTTTCTTTGGCTTATAAGTCTTTTCCAATTTCGTTCTACTATACCAGTATCGACCTCCTAGTTTCTATTGCCATCAATTTAGCAATTAACTCATTTCTCGAGGTCATCCATACTCATACTTTAATCAAATCTCATCATTGTTGTGGGCACAACCTTTCAAGACATACTACAGCCCTGTATCTCATTCTCTTATTATTTCTAGGAAAATTTGGATAGAGTTTCCTTTGTATTTCTTACTATCTTAACACCCGTACGCCGAAAATGCCAATAGTGCCTCACAGGGCACGCATGTATATATATTCAGATCATATCATATCACAGCCACACAGGGCGCCCAATATCAACAGTATGAAAATGGACTTATCTCATCTGCCCGACTCAAAATGCACTTGTTACCCTGCCCTATCTACTTTTCCTATCCATTTTTAACTTTACATGTCAATCGTACTTCAATACCTCACTTGACATATATCTTCTGTGCCTTTGCTTACCTGCGTACTTTGTAACTTCCAATATCATCGGTCACCTTCTTCTATCAATATTGTCCTTCTATTGAAACCATATGTTAGTATGAGGAATTTCATTCCCTATGACTCAGCTCTATCGCACGATCTTAGATATGAAAGAAAGGTAGCATCCTAAATATCCTGTAGCCTCTTGTTTATAGATGTGGTGTACAACACACCGATAAACAAGACTCTACTAGACACGGTCTGTAGATATTCCAAGGACGAACTGCTCTGATACCACTTTTGTCATGACCCAACTCCGTAGGCTGTGACTGATGTCTGATTAGGGCACCCATACATACCCTTATCCCCACTGAGTATGTTAGCCAAAAAAAATGTATGAAGAAATAAAAAAAAATCGCAAGAGAGCGCACGAAAATAGATGTAGCATACGAAGGCCATTAAGGCCATCGCAGAACATAAATCCCAAAACATATATACAGAACCCATATCACAAGTCTACAGACCTCTACAAAATGCTAGCCTAGTCATATGACGGGACAGGGCCCTGTCGTACCCCTGAATAAACAAATAATTATATCAAATGACCAGTATCAAAAGTTAGGCTCCGGAACAGTGGAGCACTTCCAACATTGCTGAATGGAAACTCTAAGCTGGCAGATCTCCAAAGTTAACATCTGTACCAACGGGGATAAAACGCAGCCCCCCGAGGAAGGGGAGTCACTACGATATATGTACTGAGTATATAAAGCATGGACTATAACAAGTAAAGCCATTACCAGAACAGAAGGTGCAAAAGTGAGCTAAATACCCAGAATATCAAAATGTTTTTCATAACCACAAATAATGTATGCAGATAAACATATGCCATATCCGGCCCTATTATGGGACGCGGTGAACAAAATGTGGTTGTCACCCCATCACATCATACATCAAGAGTAGGGAATATCTCCGTAATAGATCAAATCATATCATATGGTCATATCATATCATATCATATGCGTATATGGCACATCATAACTCCATAAATCCCATGTACAGGTCGTACCTTCCTCCTCACATTGGAGCATAGCAAACAATGCAGAGAAGTATGCACGATAACAAAACCTGGCCCGGTCTCGGTGAATGAAACATTGAGGCATCCACGAGTAGAGTAGTGACAAACTATATGTAATTTAAATCATATTTGAGACTTGATGGAATAATCAAAATGAGCTTTTGTTCAAAATCGAGACAAAAGTCATATCAAGTACCTTTTGAAAATCACTATGGACTATATCAAAATAAAACTTCTAGAAATCATATTTATGTATCAAGGCATAACAAAATATCTTTTGGAAGTTGAGAAATTGGCCATCCTAGTGGCTTTAAGAATAGGAACTTCTTTAGAATCATATGAAAGTCATATATTTGCTTCGTAAAAACCATGCCAAAAAGGGAGATTAGCTTTGTATACTTATGTTAAATCATGCTAACAGAAGGAATAAGATTTACATACTTATGCCAAAAACATGCTAAAAGAAAGTATAAGCCTTACATACGTATGCCAAAACATGCCAAAAGAAGAAAACGTTAGCTTTACATACCTGTTACGGGTTACTTTTTATCCCATTCGTGTCGTCGTCCTTTAAACCTAAGTAACATAAAAGCAATATGAGTATTAACAACTCTTGTCTTTCCATCACCTTAGGCTACACACGAGTATTTGTAGAACTCATCCCCTCGCTCGCTTTCTCGAGTAGTTCCCTAACTAGTTAAAGAGTTAACGAAAATCGGGGAGCATTTTCCCTATAATGTGCCCTATTCGAATTTCCAATTATACTCCTAATAGCTACAGCAAACCAAAAACAATAACCTGCAGCATATATATATATACAATTCACATCAATCTTATACCACATAAACCCCAAATGACTCGCTCGAAACCACGATACCAAAATTAGATTTCTAGTTTCCGTTTTGCAAAACCTTTAACCGTACGAAGCGGGGGTGTCATGTGTCTACAACCAGAAGCTCCCCCACCTCTTTAAGGATACATTTAGGCCCTGAAACACACACCACACACCTGCATCCACACACCACAAGCACTACACCTTGCTTCGACTACAATTTAACTATAGCGACTCCAATTTGGTTTGTTTCGAACGTCGAGCATATTTATGGAATTTTCATATTTCCAGCCACTTACACAACGTTTAATACACTTTATAACAACAAGATAAACTCCAAATTGAAATTAAAACCCTTACCTTAGCCTAAACTCGTCAAACTCGCCAAAACTATCAAAACGTGAATTCTGGACAGCCTACTGTCTTGTATTGTCGCTTAGTTTCGAAGGGTTAATTTAGGGAAACAAGATTTGTGGCCTCAATTAAAGTTATATACATGTGTATTAGGGTCACATACAATTTCTAACAGCCCGTGTAGGATTTCCGAAATGAAATCTGGGCAGCACCTCACCTATACTTCATTATCCTTTTTCGAGAAGATAAAAGAAAAACTGGGTTTTATAGTATAAACAAAAGTTATATCCCTATGAAATATCTTTCCAAAACATCTTGAATCACTCAAAATGAAGCTTTACACAAGGAGTTATACTATTATTACTAACAACAGTCTTATTAAAAAACGGGTTTGTTGACAAGAACGAGAACCTCCTCGAAACCCCAACTATAAATTTTATGTTGTTAAACACCGTTGCTTAACCAAAGAATACCTTAAATAATTAATTCACGGAATGAATTGGAGGGCTTACCTTGGTTAACCAAATCCATAGCTCTCTCTCCATGTTCTTCAAGTTTTTTTAAGTGTAAAGATGCTGAAAAGTGAGTTGATCCAGCAATACACATGTATATATATGTGTCCTTAAGTGGGGACACATGGAAGCCCCTAGGGGTGACACATGGCATCCCCCTAGGGCGCCACCTCAATCACGTATCCTATCCGAAGCCGCCACGTGGCAGCGTGGGGTCCACCCAAGCTGCTGCATCACCTACTTGACCCTAAGTAGGTGCATCACCTGCTTGTCCAAGTAGGTGCATCTCCTACTTACTTTGAGTAGGCGCGTCGTTTCCTTATTTCTCTTTCGTGAGCCCGTAATCTCCTCTTACTTCAAGAGCCTATGTATTCCTTGCTACTTAAGCTCGACGTATACTCAAGTAGCTTAGTATGTAAAATGTCCCAAGTAATAGCTTTCACAAGTAAGTCAAGTCCTACGACTCACTACTTGACCTCCAACTTCTTCCGGTTTCTTATGACCCAATTTCCAATCTTCTCTATTATGGAGTATCTCCTTCTCCTTTCTTTAGGATTATTTGATAGCATTATAGATTATCCGACTCACATGATGACTTCTACGAAACTTAAGAGCCTTCCCAGAAATTTAAAAAGCTTAAGAAGCATTCCAAGGTACCAAAGTACGGGGTCTCTATGAAAGTGACCCGTATGGACACATTTGTATCATCCATTGGTGCTCACATGTCACTCTCCAAGGTAGAGCTTTCCATACTTACCACAAGGCGGTATACTTTCTTGGGACTAAGAAGCCTGTGCTCTAAAATTCTGTGACCTCTGATCATTTCTTGTATTGGGCGTAGGTGCACGTGCTTCAAATGGTGCATAAACAAAGACGTCTTTTAAAAGAAAGAACAATTACCATTTCCACCCTTCTGTTAGTTTGACTTAATGCCTACAAATTTGGCCTTGTTACTTTGATGTTCCTATCTGTCCTTTTTCTTATTGTCCTCAACTTTTTAGGCATACACTTACCACAAGGCTGCCTGACCCTCTTTCTTCATATTTCTTCCCAAACTTGAAACAAACTTTCTCATTTTGGCTTTCACATTGGGAACCATATCTAGATCATACCTGGACAACTGAATGAATTTGAGGCTATACTCCTTGGTAGTCATCCCTGCCTGCTTCAACTTCCCAAACTTCTCTACCTTTGGCTTCCTCAGCTCTCGCGAAAAGAAATGGTCTAAAAATGCATTCTCAAACTTATCTCAGATTGTCGGCTCAACATAATTGCCTCTACTTTTTGTCCATTAGTTGTACCAGATGTTAACGACATCTTTAAGTTATTAGGACACAATTTCAACTCCCTCTATCTATGTGTTTCTTTCAATAAATCTCACATATTATCAATAAAATTTGATGATATTCCTCAACTTTGACCCATTTAAGACTAGTGGGTTAATCCTTAGAAAATCCCAAATCCTATTAGCAGTAGAAAACTCTTGAGAACTAGAGCTTAGGAGTGGGGTATTTTGGAGACCAAATTGTGCAGCCATAAACTGGGTGAGTAGACAGATATTCCCCTAAATTCTACTTCAGAAGTCATGGTAGGCTGAGTAGTCTGTGGTGTCCCGACCCAATGCCATAGGCCGTGACGGGTGCCCAAACTAGGCACTCGCGTATATCCCTACTATCTGTAAGTAAATCTGTCCCTTGTTTAACTAATAGCACATCAACAGGTATGATAACATATAAGCCGGTGACGCTTATCATAGGCACCATTGTACATACATGCATATACAACCTATACAATACCAACATACATGTCCATAGAACAGTAACATAAGGCGGGATAAGGCCCTCACCGTACCCATGAACAAATAAATATATACATCGAGGGTTAATACCAAAACTGAGCTCCAGCACAATGGAGCGCTTCTGAACTGCTGAGTATAACTCATATGCTGATGGATCCCCAAAGTGTGTATCTGTACCTACGGGTAGGAACGCAGCCCCTCGAGAAATGAGGGGTCAGTATGATATATGTACTGAGTATGTAAAGCATAGACATCATAAGAAAATTATAGTTACCATAGGGATGTAGGGGGAAAGTATAATATTTAAACATTTACCATACTCGCATTGTATAAAAGAAACTCGTACATATTACCATCACTACTGTGCCAGGCCTATTTTGGGGACTCGGTGTACCATACACATCATTCTGTCATCATATGCACATAAATATTATTAGCGTTGTGGAACATACAGCCTAATCAATATATATAGTAAGTACATGCCGAGGAACGTACAACCCGATCCGCACATCATATAATAATGCCAAGGAAAGATGGCCCGATCCACATATCATAAAGTAATGCCGAGGAATATTCGGTCCAATCCATTATCATATAGTAATGCCGAGGAATGTTCAGTCTGATCTACGTATCATATAGTAATGCCGAGGAATGTTCGGTCTGATCCACATATCCTATAGTAATTCCAAGGAACTTTCGGTCTAATCCACATATTATATAGTAATGCCGAGGAACGTTCGGTCCAATCTATATATCATAAAGTAATGCCGAGGTATGGTCTGATCCACATATCATATAGTAATGCCGAGGAATGTTCAGTCCGATCTAAATATCATATAATAATAATTATATTATAGCTAGCTCAGGACTTAGTGAAAGATGTATTATAGTATACACGAATCAAGTAGTGAGTAACCATATACAATCTAAATCATTATCAGAGACTCAACAATGTAAGGAGATTAAGCTATCGTTGGATGACCAGAATAGTAGTGTAGCCATCTCGAGTGCCTTATAAATGCCATTGAGGCCTATATCACTTAGGATCACGGGGACCCTAGACATGTACTAAAGTAATACCAACAGTTCATAGAATCAGGAATACCCGTCGTCACATAGTCCTTAGGACTAGGAGCATATGCATCCAATACTTCTCAACCTATGGAGTTCAAGGAAAGTAGTTCAACTTACTACAAGAGCTTGACATTCAGAAGTGAATAAGAGATACGAATTACATCTAGGACTTAAAAGTGGAGTTACCCCAGAGCTCGTATCACATTTTACTTACAATTAGGATATGCCAAAGGAAGACAAAGAATAAGCTTTACCTAGTCTCTACTTTTTCTCAATGAGTCATCATTAAATATATCATACCCGGCCCATCATGGGCTCGGTATCATAATCTTATTATTGCATTACCTTACCATAATTGAACCACACTTATGCCAAACACATGCCAAGAGAAAGCTACACATACTTATGCCAAAGATATGCCAAGAGAAAGGAGATAACTTCATATACTTACTACTCTTTATCATATAGAAGCCTTGAGAGGCAATAACTCAACTAGTATAGAAATTCTACCATCGAGAATTAAATAAGACTTATGAGTCATACTTGGGGTTATATGAATAGAATTATCCCCATATTTCATATATCAACCACTTAAGGCTAAGACATGCCAAAAGAAAAGAAGGATAGCTTCACATACCTTTTTCAGGATTAATTGAAATTCGACTTGCCTTGATACCTCCTTAACCTATTTGAAATGAAAGTAATACTATGATTAATATCCTTTAACTTTCTTATATCCCACTCTATAACCAAGTACTAATAGGAGTCATTTCTTTATCCATTACCCTTGAATAGTTTGTTACTAGTTTCGATGCTACCAAAAATCGGGCAAGATTTCCCTTGTAACTTCAACATCCCCGAGGTTTCAACTCAGCCATAGTGTCAACAACTATATCAAAAAAAAACAGATGCATATATACAAGTAAACCACCTCAACATTTGTCAAGACCCAACCCCGTAGGCCATGACGGGTGCTCGAACTGGGCACTCGCGTATATCCTAACTATCTGTAAGTAAATCTGTCCCCTGTTTAAGTTATAGAACATCAAAAGACATGATAACATATAAACCGAGGCTTATGATAGGCACCACTGTACATACATGCATATACAACCCATATACAACCCACATACATGTCCACATACCTCTAAGAGTAAGAATAGTAACATAAGGCGGGAAAGAGCCCTTGTCATACTCATGAATAAATAAATATATACATCAAAGGTTAAAACCAAAACTAGGCTCCAGCACAATGGAGCACTTCTAAACTACTGAGTGGAACTCCTATGCTGACAGATCCCCAAAGTGTGTATTTGTACCTGCGGACATGAACGCAACCCCTTGAAGAAAGGAGGGTCAGTACGACATATGTACTGAGTATGTAAAGCATAGACATCATAAGGAGATTACAGTTGGCATAGGGATGTAGGGGGCAAGTATAACATTTAACCATTTACAGTACTTGCAACATATAAAAGAAAGTCATATATATTACCATCACGTATTGTGCCCGGCCTATTAGGGGACTTGGTGTACCATCTACATCATTCTGTCATCATAAGAATATACATATTATTAGTGATGTGGAACGTACATCCGGATCCATATATATAGTAAGTGCATGCCGAGGAAAGTACGGCCCGATCCGTACATCGTATAATAATGCCGAGGAACGTTCGGTCTGATCTACATATCATATAGTAATACCAATGAATGTTTGGTGTGATCCACATATCATATAGTAATGTCGAGGAACGTTCGATCCAATCTATATATCATATAGTAATGCTGAGGAACATTCGGTCCGATCCACATATCATTTAGTAATATCGAGGAACGTTCGGTCCGATCCACATATCATATAGAAATACCGAGAAATGCTCGGTCCGATCCAAAAATCATATAGTAATGCCGAGGAACATTCGGTCTGATCGACATATCATATAGTAATGCCGAGGAACATTCGGTCCGATCTACATATCATATAGTAATGCCGAGGAACATTCAGTCCAATCCACATATCATATAATAATGCCGAGGAACATTTGGCCCGATCCATGTATCATATACTATATCGGTCTTTTATGGAACTCGGTGACATCATATCATCATATACTATACCCGGCCCTTTATGGGACTCGGTGTCATCATATCATCATATACCATACCCAGCCCTTTATGGGACTCGGTGTCATAATCATCATATACTGTACCCAGCTCTTTATGGGACACTGTGTCATAATCATCATATACCATACCCGACCCTTTATGGGACTCGGAGTCAGATGTATTACAGTATACACAAATCAAGTAGTAAGTAACCATATAAAATCTAAATCATTATCAGAGACTCGAGAATGTAAGAAGATTAAGCTATCATTCGAGGACCAGAATAGTAGTGAAACCATCTCGAGTGACTTCTAAATTCCATTGAGGCCTATATCACTTAGGATCTCGGGGACCCTAGACATGTACTAAAGTAATACTAAAAGTTCATAGAATTAGGGATACCCATCGTCACATAGTCCTAAGGACTATCTCAACCTAAGGAGTTCAAGGAAAGTAGTTCAACTTACTAAAAGAGTTTGACATTCAGAAGTGAATAACAGATACAGATTACATTTAGGACTTAAAAGTGGAGTTACCCCAGAGCTCGTATCATATTTTACTTACAATTAGTACATGCCAAAGGAAGAGAAAGAATAAGCTTTACCTAGTCTCTACTTTTCCTCAAGGAGTCATCATTTATATATATCGTACCCGGCCCGTCATGGGCTTGGTATCATAACCTTACTATTACATTACCTTACCATCATAACACCACACTTATGTCAAATACATATAAGGAGGAAAGAAGGGTAGCTCTGCGTACTTATGCTAAAACATGCCAAGAGAAAGGAGATAACTTCAGATACTTACTACTCTCCATTATATAGAAGCCTTGAGCGGCAATAACTTAACTAGTATAGGAATTCTACCATCGAGAAGTGAATAGGAATTATGAGTCATACTTGGGATTCTATGAATGGAATTATCCCCATATTTCGTATATCAATCACTTAAGGCTAAGACATGCCAAAAGAAAAGAAAAGGTAAGCTTCACATACCTCTTATGGATTACTCTTACACGTTCACCTTGTCATCTATTGAACCTATTTAACATGAAAGTAATAATAAGGTTAATGACCTTTCACTTTCCAATTTCCAACTCTACACCCAAGTACTCATAGGAGTTATTTCCTTATCCATTACCCTTGACTAGTTTGTTACTAGTTCCGAATCTACCAAAAATCGGGCAGCATCTTCCCTATAACTTCAACATCCTCGAGATTTCAACTCGGCCACAATATTAACAACCATACCACCACCAAGAACCAACATATTTACAAGTAAATCACTTCAACCTTACACAATACAAGCTCCAAACAACTAGCTCCAAACTATGGTACAAAATAGAGTTTTTTTAATCTTTATTTCGTAAAATCTTTAACTATACCAAATGGAGAGTCATGTGGATGAAACCAGAAGAACCCACACCCTTTTTAAAAAAACTTAAAGCCCTGCGTGTGTATAGATTACCGGTAATTGAATAAGGTTACCGTAAAGAACAAATACCTAATTTCGAGGATAGATGACTTACTCACTTCAATTTAGTTTGTTTCTAACTTCAAGCATCCTTATGCAATTTTTCCACTTCCAACTTTATTTAATACATGTTATATACCTCATGGAAACATCATAAACTCTAATTTGAAAGGGAATCCCTTACCTTTCCCAAAACTCGTCAAACTCGTCAAAACTTGCCTCAGAAGTTTCTTTAGCGCGCCTAACATTTTGTGGCTGTTTGCTAACATTTTGGGCTGCTCCAAACCATAAATTTTCATTACTAATACCTTCATAATATCGTGTTACACCCTAGATAATTAATTTGTGGAGATAAATCAAAGAACTCACTTCCCCCCCCCCCAAAAACGTAGCTCTCTCTCTAGCTTCAAGTTTTCTCTTCTCTTCTTTTCTTGAATCTTTTTTTTAATAAAGATGAAGATTAAAGGATAAGGATGAATTAAAGTCTACAAACATATATATATATAGAGGCCACCTTAGGGGGGTAACATGTGTCAACCCCTAAGTGGTGACACATGTCAAACCCTCATTGGGCCAACACATCCCTTCCTCAAATCATAGGCTGCCACATGGCATGTGTGGGGGGGGGAACCTCCTTTTCTCCATCTACTGCTATATGGCACTCCCAGCTTCTGCCATATGGCACTCTTCCATGCTGCCATGTGGCACTTTCTTTCTCCCCTCGTGGGTTCGTAATCTCGTCTTCTTTTATGAACCTATATAATCCTTGCTATGTAAGATTGGTATGTACTCCAGTAGCTTAAGTATGTAAGATTTCCAAGTTGGAAGCTTATGTAAATAAGTCGAGTCCTACAACTCATTGTTTGGTCTCCAACTTCTTCCGAATTCTTCTAACTCTATTTCCAATCTTCTCTACTATGGGGTATCATATTCTCCTTTTCTTAGAGTTGTTTGATAGCGTTATATATTATCTGGCTCACATGGTAACTCTTAAGAAGCTTAATAGTTCTTAGGAAGTCTTAAGAAGCTTTAAGAAACTTTAGGAAACCTTAAGAAACTTAAGAGGCTTATGATCCTTCCAAGAAACTTAAGAGCCTTTCAGGAGACTTAAGAACGCGTTCCAAGGTACAAAAGTATGGGGTGTAAAAATCATTACACAGTACAACTCCAAACAACTAGCTCAAAACTACGATACGAAAATAGAGTTTTTAATCTTTATTTCACAAAATATTTAACCATACCAAATTGAGGGTCGTGTGGCTGCAACTAGATGCACCCACACCCTTTTTAAATACTTTAAAACCCTGTAACACGCAACCCAACCAGCTTCACCCACAACACCACAACGGCAACCCACTACTCGACTTCGATTTAGCTATAACCACTTCAATTTAGTTTGTTTCTAACGTCAAGCATCCTTATGCAATTTTTCCACTTGCATCCTTATTTAAGAAATGTAATATACCTCATGACAACATCATAAACTCCAATTTGAAAGGGAATCCCTTACCTTGCCCAAAATACGTTAAAGTCGTCGAAACTTGCCTTGGAAGTTCCTTTAGCGCACCTAAAATTTCGTGGCTGTTTGATAAAATTTTGGGATTCTCAAAATCATAAAACTTCATTACTAACACCTTCATAACATCATGGTACACCCTAGATAATTAATTTATAAAGCAAAATAGAAAAACTCACCTTTTTGTTTCCTTCCAAAACCGTGGCTCTCTCTCTCTAGTTTCTTCTCTTCTCTTCTTTCTTGTTCTTAAATTTTATAGATAAGTATTGAACTTTAGTAAGTCATAAGACATATATATATAGGCCACCTAAGGGGGTGACACATGTCAACCCGTAAGTGGTGACACATGTCAAGCCCTAAGTGGTCACATGTGTTAAGCCCTCGTTGGGCCAACACACCCCTTTCCTCTAATCATAGGCTGCCATATGGCATGTGGGGGGTCAACCACCCTTTATCCAGCTGCTTCCATGTGTCACTCTCTCATGCTGTCACGTGGCACTCTCTTATGCTCTCACGTGGCAGTCTCTTTTCCCCTCGTGAGTTCATAATCTCATCTTACTTTAGGAACCTATGTAATCATTGTTACGTAAGCTTGGTATGTACTCCAGTAGATTAAGTATGTAAGATTTCCAAGTTGGTAGCTTACACAAATAATTCATGTCGTACGACTTATCATTCGGTCTCCAACTTCTTCTTGATTCTTCTAACTGTATATCTAATCTTCTCTACTATGGGGTATCACATTCTCCTTTCCTTAGAGTTGTTTGATAGCGTTATAGGTTATCAGTCTCACATGGTAACTCTTAAGAAGCTTAATAGTTCTTAAGAAGTCTTAACAAGCATTAAGAAACTTTAGGAAACTTTAAGAAACTTTAAGAAACTTAAGAGGCTTACGATCCTTCCAAGAAACTTAAGAGCCTTTTAGGAGACTTAAGAACGCGTTCCAAGGTACAAAATTATGGGGTGTAACATGTGGAACTTTTTGAGTACCCTATCCTCTACCTTACTCTCAACTATTTGGGCTCGGTTTTGGGTTTGCATTTCAGATGGTTGTGGAATCTCATTCTCAGCAATATTGCTTTAACTCAAGGTTTACTTTTGAAAGAATGATCTGAAATCATGAAGGACATGCATTAGAAAGAGATTTCATAGAGTTACTCCCTATCATAGATATAGCGCAATTCACACCTATAAGAATGACTCTGCTAGACTCGACTTCATAGACAACCTAGGATAATCTACTAGATTCGACTTCATAGACAACCCAGGATAATTGAACTCTGGGCTCTGATACCAAGTTTGTCATGCTATAGTGTCTACACCCTAGAGATGACTAGCACTCAAGAATCATTATATGTTCGAAGAAAACCTTCGCCTAGTTAATTCATTCAACAGAAGACTCAACTCAATGAAACAGTAACTCAAGTAGGTGTTTATTAAATATTCTCATCAATATTTAAATAAAAATTTAAAGTGTTGAATTACAAGTATAACTCAACATTATAAACCAATAACAAAACTCATATTTTAAAACACATAATGAAAAATTCAAATCACTCCACTCTACTCTGTCTATGAAACCTCTACTAACTACCAAGAAGGTGTAGAGATAAGCCCACGACCACCTCACAAGAACTAGCACAATGAAAGAGAATTGAAAGTGGAAGAGCTCCTCTGAATGCAAAGAGGTTTTACCAAAAGCTGCGGAAGATAGAAACTCAATGCTGCACATGTTGATGATCTCTAACACCTGTATCTGCATCATAACATGATGCAGGTCTAATGACGTCAGTACATGAAATGTATAATATGTAAAATAGATGAAAGGCAACTTACTCAAGATACTCAATTCAAAAACACAACCCTGAAAAAATAACTCAATTTAATAAAGCATGAGATATAATGAAACATTACTTTAAAAGATTTTCAATAATAAATGTAATTTAGTATGTTAAAATATAATACTTACTTTTTAGGGAGTTTCTCTAATAAAAACAATCACTTATGAGCTAATGATGATACAATAGAGCAATGTAGTGCCACAATTGTCCAATACATCACTAGATCCATTTGAAAAGTCGTCTTCTGGGACTATGAGGAGTCTCCCGAATTAACAACACGATCCTATCCTATGCTGTATATGTAGTTTATGGGGATTGAGTTACCAAAAGTCTTGCCCAAGTGATGCTGAATACTACTCCTAAAAATACTTATTATGTTCATATCTCATCTAGTCTCATTGGACCTTTTCATCAATTTACATCAACTTTTCTAATCTCATCTCTTCTATTAAATATAGATATCATCTCATCCCAATAACGTGTTTTTAAAACATACATGAACGTCTCAACTCAATCTCAAAATAGACATTTAAAAGTGTATTAATACTGATGCTTAAAAGTAGACATCAAGGGGCTTCTTCAACTCAACTCTTTCCCAATTAAAAATAAAAATAATCATTCTTTTAACATCAACAATACATGACATATTTAATGTAAAACTTATTTAGGGTTCATGTGAATACAAATATGAATCCATAACCTCAAAAATTGGCTCATAAAATATAATATAATATATATACTAGAATATGATAAGTAATTAAATAGATACATCATGAATTCACTTTATCGGAATTAAACTCAAACTCATTGTTAACTTGACTGTAAGAAAATGTAGTGCATGAGAATGAACTTTTTCCAAATTTAGGTTGCCTTACATATCGGGAATGATGATTATCTAGTCAAAATTCGAAGACCTTATTTGGAAACCTCGAACCCTCACTCTTTTTCTTCTCTCAAATTATTTTTGTCAAAAGTTCTAAGGTTTAATGAGAGGGAAAACCCGTTTGGATACTGATAAGGACTAATTTTAGTTCTAAAATAGGTTGGGTTAAGTTTGAAAAAGGTGGAAAAAAGACCAAAATACCCCTCATTAAAAAAAACTAGGCTGTTTATGGGCCCCTTCCAACAAACAGTAGGAGTTCCTACGGATCGTAGGTTCCTCCTCATAGGAATTCAGATCCCAATATGGACTTATTTGGAATTGCATGTAGGGTCTATGACCACCCTTCCATGGGTCGTAGGATTAGGGATCGATCGTAGGGATAGGCTCGCAGGAAATTAGGGCACTTCCCTAAGTTTCTGATGTTGGGCTTACTGCCCCCTTCCTATGGGTCATAGAACTGTCTATGGACCGTCCTTCTAAATCATAGTAGAGTCCTGCACACACAAGACATACTAAGTCTCTGAGCCTCACCTACGAACCTCTCCTATGGTCCGTAGGAACTCCTACAAGCCTTAGAATCCACTTGTAGAGAGGGTTGAAGAAACTCAAATATTTATAAGAGTTGTGGTGATCCAAAAATGGCCATCTACGACCCATAGACCCTACTACAGACCATAGGTGTCACTCGTGGGCACTATGCAATCCACTCTTCTAAGTTTTTTCCCAAGTTTCCTCTTTGAACTCAGACCGATCTAGGCTAGAATAGTGTGGGGTGTTACAGTTGATGGATATTAACTTCAAAGGAAGTCCATTTATATAGAGGAATCATAGGGTAGATGATGTTTTTTTTTCAAGAGACATGACAAAACTACTTTAATGTAAGCGTTATTGGAGATATTTGTAGGTGGGGACATTCAACATCTAGTTAAGACCAGTTTTGTCCATGCTCCTATTTTATTTACTAGTGGAGATCTATCACCAATGTTGAGTAGACCTTTCAAATTTTTGAAGTTATATAAAAAGATGGAAGTCCTAAAGGAGGTGGTTGCAATAAACTGGATGTCACTAGAATTAGAGGACATTTTTGTATGGTTGAAAAGAAAGATGAAGAAGACTTAAATATCATTATCAAATTAGAGTACAGAAAGATTTGAGGAAATAGTCAAGAAGCTTATTATTAGAGAGAAGATTGTAAATTTGAAAAAAGAATTATTATAAGAATACCCTATTGTCACTAATAAGGCAGTGCTGCAAAGAGCTCATAATGATCTTACTAAATATCTTTATTATGGTGAAGAATATATGAGGTAGAAAGTAGGAGTGCAATGGTTCACTAAAGGAGATAAAAATACCATATACTTTCATTGACTGGTGAATGGAAGGAGAAGAAGGTCTTCATTAACTAAAACTATTAGGGGAAATGACAACTAGATTGAAGGAGGGGAGGTATTAGTATCAAAAGCCATGTCCTTTATCAATAGCAATTCTTAGCTATTTATTGTAATGTAATTTTTTTTAATTTTAGATAACATTCTAGTAATGCCCTGAGGAATATAACAGAAGTCAAAATGCTTTACTTGATAATGAAGAGATCAAAATAGTGGGTTTTAAGCTAAAGAGTGATATTGCTAGTGGCTCAATGGGTTTACTGGTCATTTTTATCAAACATGTTGGGATATTGTTGGCAAGGATATAGTTGAAATGGTGCATGTTTTTTTGAAGGGCTTACTCTTCCAAAGTCTGTCACTCATACAAATCTAATGTTTCTTCCTAAGAAGGAGGTGATTCATACATTTGCAGACTTGGGACAATTAGTCTGGGCAACTTTCTAAATAAGGTGGTGTCACTCCTTGATTCTACATCCTAGGCATTTCTGACACTCAGAAACCATTTATGGTTTCCAAGCAAACCCTTGGCCTGACTAACTCACTAAGCGAAGGACTTAACTCAGAAATAATGAAACTCAGATGGGAATACAAAGAAGGTAATTTATACTTCTCAAAATAAGTCTCAAAATTTCAATAAATAGATAAAAGATGTTTTAAAAAATATGCTTAAAAATAACTGAAAGAACTCAAACTCTGTATGTGACTAATCTATGAAGCCTCTAAAGCTGACTCTTAAATTAAGTACCAGGATAGGTCGACAACTACCTCAATATACTAGTAATATAAAGGCTTAGTTAGAGACCCAAGAGTGCCTCCAAATGCAAATAGGTCTCACCAAACGCTGGATGGAAACTTAATCTTCAACGATGTGCCTATTGAGGATATCTATCACCTATGTATGCATCATAAAATTATACAACACCAAATGGCATTAGAACATGGAATATACGGTATGCAAAATAAGTAAAAATAAACTCACTCAAGAATGCTCAACTCAATTGAACTCCGCTCAATGAACTAAACTTAGAAATAGCTCAACTCAATAAAACATACAATATGTATAAATAAGATAACACTTTTTAAAACATAGATAAATAATGAAACTGAGTATAAAAAATATTTTAATCTTGGGGAGTTTCTCCAACCGACAACCATTACTATGATTCTTAAGATGATACAATGAATTGCTGTCATTGCAATAGCTGTCCAATACCTTGCTAAGTTAAGGGATGCTACTCATAACATGGATTCAATAAAATCCCTCAATGAGTCTCCTAAATAAACGACACAATCGTATCCTACATTGTCTATATAGTTTATAGGGTTCGAGTTGTTCTATACTCTTACTCAAAGTATTCAATGCTACTCTCAAAAATATATTTATTATTCACATATATCAAGTAAGTGTATGTACTCATTTAAATCATTACTCTCTTTGGACTTTACTCAATTAGCTCAACTCTTCTCAACTTATCTCTTCTTTTTAAAAGATTATATTCTCAAGTCAATGAATGCATTTGAAAACATATATTTAAATGCATTAACACTCAACTTTTCTCCTTAAAAGATTATATTCTCAATCTCAAAATATATATTTAAATGCATTAATACTCAACTCATTTAGACTCAATAATGCTCATGCTCAACATAGTAATTAAGAGACATCTCAAAACTCAATCTCATGCTCAAACTCTTTCTCAATTTAAAAGATGAAAGACATCATTCCTTTAACTCAAACAATGCATGATATTAATAATGCATCTTTTACAACTAGGGTTAATGTGAATGTAGACATGAACGATAATTTGATAACTCAAATCCCAAAAATCATCACAGAATATTTATACATAGAAAGAACTCAAGGATTACATAAATAACTAAAGAACTAAATATTATGGGATCGAAACTCAAACTCAAATTTAATCTTGGATGAATGAAGATGTAGGGCACGAGAAAAAACTGAGTCCACCATTTTAATTAGTCTTACATACATGGAACGATGATTATCATATCATACCTCAAAGATCTTATTTGAAGCTCTTGAACCCTATCTCTTCACCTTCTATCCAATCCTTGCTCCCAAAATATTTCAAGTGATAATGAGAGAAAAGGCTTGTTGGGTACTAATAAAAAGTTAATTTTTGTCCAAAATCATCAATGTTTTATTTTGGAAAAGGTGGAAAAAGATAAAAATTCCTCCACTTAAAAGTTGTCTCTGGCTACTACGGGGCTCTTCTACAGACCATAGAATCTTCTACGAACTATAGAAAGCCGGTCGTAGAAGCTTGGTGCTAAAACTTGGGCATTTTGGAGTTACTTTAATGGGTCTATGACTAAATTTTTATGGGTTGTAGACCCTAATATAGGTCGTCAAGGGCCATTATAGAATTTGACTGATGAAGTTAGGATTAGGGTCTATGGACCCCTTCATGGATTGTACATATTTATATGGACTAAAAAATTTGTCGTATGACCTATGTGCACATTCTAGTAGCTACTAGAATGTGCCACTAGACCCTATGACTGACTCTACAGATCATAGAGTGAATGACTATTGGGATGGGGTCACAGAATTGGTCCTTGGCCACTGAAATTTGGCTAAGTGTAGGGGGCTTCTACATGCCCCTCCTACGACCAGTAGAGATGTCTATGAGCCATAGGATTGCACTCATACATCCATTGGTCAGACTTTTATTTCACTTTCTCTTGGATCTTTTACTTATGTTAGAATATTTTGGGGTGTTACGCATGATTTTTACAGTGTTTTATGATAGAATAGAGGATATTTTCCCCAAGCTTATAACACAGAATAAAACTAGTTTTATGAATAAAAAGAGCATCATAGAAAATATTTTACTAGCCCAGATGATTGTAATTGACATAAGCAAGAGAGAAAATCTTGTTAATGTGGTGATTGAACTTGATATGGCAAAAACATATGGCAAAGTTGATTGGGGAGTTTTGATAAAGGTGCTACAAAAAATGGGCTTCATTTTCTTGGTGGTAGATAAGATTTGGATACTAGGTACCAATAACTGGTACTCCATCCTCTATAAAAGTCAAGCTCAGGGGTTTTTTCCTACTAATCTAGGGGGGTTAAACAAAGGGACCCACTTTCTTTACTTTCTTTATTTTATCTGTAGAGGTGTTGTCTAGATCTTTGAATAATTTATTCTTAATGATTTAAAGAGCTTTGGAATTCCTAAATGGAGTGAAAACATAAATCATCTTGCATATGCTGATGATACTATTATTTTTATTGTCATTGACAAGAAAGGTATATATCTTGTCATGGAGAATTTGGGGAGATATGAACAATAATCAGGACAGAAGATCAACAAGGACAAGAATGATTTACATGCTCAAATGATGAAAATCGTAACAATATACTTATATATAGAAAGGATCCAATAAGAAATTATATAGATAACTCAATAATTCAGTTTAACGGGATTGAAACTCAAACTCAAACTTACTGAACGAAGATGTGGATGAACTATAGCCAAATCAAATGGAAAATTTAATTCATATGCCAACTTACCAACACGATTCAATATCCTATAAAGTCCTACATATCTAGGACTCAATTTACCTTTCTTACTGAAATACATTACACCCTTCATGGGTGAAAACTTCAAATATACCAAATCATCCGCATCAAATTCAAGGTCTCTCCTTCTTATATTTGAAATATGACTTTTGGCGACTTTGATCCGTCTTCAATCTTTCTCTTATGAGCCTTACCTTCTCCATTGAATTGACTACTAAATCTATACCAATCAATGCCATGTTACCAACTTCAAACCATCCCACAGGGGACCTACACCTTATTCCATACAAAGCTTCAACAAAGAGCCATTTGGATGCTAGAGTAATAACTATTATTGTAGAAAAATTCAATTAATGGAAAATGTTTATCCCAACTTTCTTTAAATTAAATCACAGTTTTTTAACATATCCTCCAAAGTTTGGATCATTCATTTGGCTTGCCCATCTGTTTGATAGTAAAAAGCAGTACTTAGCTTGACTTTGGTACCAAGACCCTTTTGCAACGACTTCCAAAAATGTGAAGTGAATTGAGTACCTCGATCCTATATGATAGATATGGGAACACCATGAAGTTTTACCAACTCAAAAATATATAACTTAGCATAGTTTTTGGCACCATAGGAAGTCTTAACTGGTAGAAAATTTGGTGACTTAGTCATTTGGTCCACTACAACCCAAATAGAGTCATGTTGCCTTTTAATACGAGGCAAAACCGTCACAAAATCTATATTCACATCTTTCCACTTCTAAGTTGGAATTTTGTTGTCTTGAGCTAAACCTTCTAATTTTTCATGCTCGACTTTCACTTGTTGACAATTTGGACACTTAGTCACAAACTTTTTTATGTACTTATTCATGCCTTTCCATCAATACACTTCCGTCAAATCACGATACATCTTGGTAGATCCCAGATGAATCGAGTACCAAAAACTATAGGCCTTATTCAATATCAATTCCCTTAGCCCATCCACATTAGGCACTCATAAACGACCTTGGTAACGAAGTACTCCATCTCCCCCCTTGGGATAAAGCCTCAATGGCTTTTTTGGCAACCAATTTCTTCAATAAAACCAAAAATGGATCATTATCTTATTTGTCCTTACCGTCCCCCATAAGAGATGATTCTGAGCCATTATTCACAAGAACACTTCTATTATGCACACCTAATATGCCAATCTATGAACATGCGTAATAAACTCTTTCTTATTCTCCTCAATATGAGCAACACTATTCATGGACAACTAACTAAGGGCATCGGCTACAATATTTGCTTTCCTCAGATGATACAATACACTCATATCATTATCCTTTAGAAGTTCAAGCCATCTACTTGCCTAAGGTTCAAGTCCCTTTTTCTAACCATATATTGCCAGCTTTTGTGGTCGGTAAATACATCAAAATGCACCCCATAAAGATAATGATGCCAAAATTTCAATTCAAATACAATCGCCACAAGTTCAAGATCATGGGTTGGGTAGTTCCGTTCATGTACATTAAGTTTCCTAGGCATATGCTATAACATTTCTATGTTGTATCAAAACATAACCCAAACCAATACGTGAGGCATCATAATAAATTAAAAACCCATCCAAACCTTCGGGCAATGTCAAAATGGGAGACGATGTAAGGTGATCCTTCAATATTTGGAAATTTTTCTCATATTCGTCCGACTATTGAAATTTCACCTTCTTTTGGGTCAACTTAGTAAATGGAAAAGCAATAGTTTAGAACCCTTCAACAAACCTTCTATAGTATCTAGCTATGCCCAAAAATCTCCTAATATCGAAAGGACACAATGGTCTAGGAAAATTCTTCAGCGCCTCCAGTTTCTTTGAATCAACCTTAATCCCATCACCGGACACCACATTGCTAGGAAATGCAATTTCCCTTAGCCAAAAATTGCACTTTCTAAACTTGGTAAATAGTTGCTTGTCCCTTAACGTTTGCAATACATTCCTCAAATGACCCATATGAGATTCCTTATTCTGAGAGTAAATTAAAATGTCATCAATAAACAGCACCACTAACATGTCCAAGTATGGCTTGAAAATATGATTAATCAAATCTATGAAGAAAATGGGAGCATTAGTCAACCCGAAAGACATAATTAAAATTCAAAATGACCATACGTTGTTCGGAATGCCATTTTGGGAATATCACACTCCCTTAACCTTAGTTGATGATAATCGGAACAAAGATCAATTTTTGAGACGCAACTTTCCCCTTGCAATTGATCAAACAAATCATCTATCCTTGGCATTATATACTTGTTCTTTATGGTGACTTTATTGAGTTGCAGGTAATCTATACACATTTGGAGTGACCCATCCTTTTTCCTAACAAACTACACAAGAGCATGACATGGTTAAATACTTGGTCTTATGAAACTCTATCCAATAAATCCTTTAATTTCTCCTTCAACTTATTAAGTTTCACCGAGGTTACTCAGTAAGGAGGAATAAAAATAGGTTTAGTATCAGGAAGGAGATTTATACTAAAGTCAATATGCCTTTTGGGAGGATCACCGGGCAAATCATTGGGAAATATATTGGGAAACTCATTTTGCTATAAAGATTGACTCAAGAGTAAGAGTTTCTAAGTCAACATCCCTAACTCGCTCTATATGATAAATACACCCTTTGGATATCATTTTTCGGGCCTTAAGACAAAAGATGAATTGACCCTTAACCACCGAATCAGTACCCTTCCATTCAAGAATAGGCTTATTAGTAAATTGAAAAACTTGACCCTACATGTTTTATAATCAATAGATGTATAAGAGACATGTAACCAATCCATACCAAGAATAATGTTATAATCGTTCATGTCTAGTTCAATAATATCTCAAGGGATAACTTTATACAAATCCGATAGGGACAATTTCTATAAACTCTATTGGCTAACACCAAATCACCAACGGGAGTATAAACCAAAAAAGGACTCTACAATACTTCAGGGCACACATCAAATCTCATAGCAAGGTAAGGAGTAAAAAAATACAAGTTGGCACCCAGATCAAAGAATGCATAAACATCAAACTGAAAGACCCATAACATACTCATAACCACATCGGGAGACTCCTCAACATCTTTCCTAGCATGGAGAGCATAGAATTAGTTGTTGTGTTGGCCAGCCTTTGGTTGAGTTTAGGCACCTTGTTGCACTCATCCTCCTTGAGCAACTTGTCCTTGAGGATGACCTTCCCTTCCTTTATTAGCAACACTAGGTCACTTGGATTGCTTGTGTCCCATCTTGTGTCATGAACCAAGTCTAGGGCTTAGACTTGACACGACAAATAAGACACCTGGAGGTACCTCACCTAAGCCTCTTAGCATTCATTAAGTATTTCATTGGTAATGATAAAAAAATTAAGTCAAAAACCTAAGAGATATAGGGTCTAAGGGAGAACATCATAAAAGAAGAGTCATCATCAACCTTAGATCATCATACATTTATGTCCAAACATACCTCTACTAATAGACTTGGCGGGGGCTAAGACATTTTCCTAGCTCAACCTTAAATAAACTAACAATGAAGTACCAAAATAGGTGTCTTAATGCCTCAACATAATATATGTAAGAAAGGAGAGGAGTATTATCCCCGAAACAGTGGGAACTCACCAAAGTGGCCTTCAAACGAACCGAACTAACTACGTGGAGGAAAAGGAACATCGTTCCCTACATGGTGATATCATGTAGGCAAAAGTATGCATTTGTACTTTAAATGTACTAAGTATGTAAGCATGCAACATGATAAAACATTAAGACATTCATAAGGTAGAATACCTGAGTGAATGCATGCATGAGTAATCAAGTAGATAGAATTTAAATCATACATATGTGGGAAGATGACTATAACCGACATTTAACAACATGCGAGCTATTACATGAAATCCAACATAACCCCCTATGTTGGAACATAGAGACTACTTCCCAGGTAGAACTATATTTAATTTACATTCATATATTTAATATTTGGTGGCTACAAAGGCCTAGACGACAAGGACTCCTATAGTGGAACATAGTTAATGTGACATGACACTTTACTTAAGGACTCCTTCGGTCGAGTTCCCATCTACATGCTACATTCGCTGCTAATCCAAATCCCATGAAATAGTATAAACTTCAAAAATAGTCATATTATATAGCTTGAGAATTCAAACATCATATTCGGTAGAATAGCTCATTAAAAACTTTATTTTATAATATCATCATGGCTTCCACTCCCCATTTATCATCCTACTAGTGAACCATGATTTATAAGAAAATTAGGTCTACAATAAGTGATGGTATTTTGGGTACCATGCAAATCAGACCTGCCATTTTTTTTGAAAAATATTCAAAAGCATTGACGTCATATAGGGATTTCATACATGTCATATCATAACCTTAAACATTTCATTTGATTCAACGTGAGGATTGTCATTTCACATTGAAATCTTACTTTGGCTAAGAAGCCATTTTCATCAATCAATCAATTCATAAAGACTCCCCTTCATAAGAATTCACTTCATAACATTCATTGGATTCAAACTTCATTTATACTTTACTTCATCATAAGAAATAAGGTGGGTTCATTTCGTAAAATCCTTTCAATGCCTTTAAAGATTTCTTGAATGCATGAGAGTAATGAAAAAGCATAAAACACAAATTCTTAAAGCAACCCACTATATATGTCTTAAAACTCTTTTCAAGCCTTCATATAGGCACTTTAATAACATCACAACTTCATTAAATCAAGACTCAATGTCCATTAATATTTTTAAAAAAACTTCAAATATATCTGTAACACTCTTAAAAAATGCCCAAAAAATACCTTAAGAATGCCTTGGAAATAGGTCACTCATGTAACGTATTATCATTAATCTTTTTGGAAAATCCGAGTTCAGAATATCGATCAGAGGGTCAAAACATGCGAGAAAATGGTCTCGGTGAATTTTTAGGACCCGTAGATCGGAAGAAAGATTTTCAAAGAAACCACAAAATAGTGTGGTCCGCGACAGGGCCGCGTCGCGGACCTGGGATATTTTATCAGCCAAGTTGACCACGACAGGACTGCGTCGCAGACCTGGGAAGGATTCCTGGCTGAATTTAATTTCTTTTTTTAGGGCATTTTAGACTTTTTCCAAATTATTAGTTGATGAACTTAGAAATTTTTAGGACCTAATTCAACTCTATAAATTAACCTAAACCTCTAATTCTATTCATTCTTCTACAATTCATCTATAAAATATTTCTCTCTCTACAAAAAGGCTCTCATGGGTTTCCATTGAAGACTTCAAGCAAATTCACTCAATTTCTCCATCAAACTTCTCAATTTCTTCCAAATTAATTGGTGTTCTCACTCAAGGTATGTGGGTATTGATTCATGGATCCTTTCATCCACGAAGCCCAATCAATTTCTCAAGGTTTTCTATCAAATTAAAGTATATTGTTTTATGGGTTTTTTGATCTCTATTCCAATTGTATGAATTTTGATTTAAAGTATGATCATGAGTCTATTTTGATATAAATTGATGGTTATTGAATTAAATTGAAGAGTTTTTCCATAAATTCTCCTATTTTGATTTTTAGGGTTCATGATGTAAATTATGAGTATTTTGATTTATACTTCTAAAGAATATTATCTATATGAATTATTTATGGGCTAATATTAAGTTTATTATAATGCATGTTTTCAATTCAATTTTATGATTTTCAAGTAAATTGATCATGCATTCATGTCATACCCTAATTTCAAATATAAGCTATGATCATGAATTTTCAAGTTATATTCTATGAGAAGTTTTATTTAATTATTTCAAAGGTATTATTATGAATCTAATTCAAATTGATTATGCATCCAAGTTTTACCCTAATTTCCAAGTATGAATTATGTCTATGTATGTATGATTTGTAATGTCAAAGGACAATACCCACATTTTACTTATGTTATGAAAATGAGCTACTCTATGATTTTAAGCCTATGATCATGACTGATATATGAAATTATGATCTTACGTTATGTATGTATTCTGTGGGATTTGACTTAGCACCAAAGGTGGACTTAAGGTGGGGGTTCGAAGCAAAGGGTCCTTATATAAAGTCTCTTGTCTTATAACTATGTAGAACCATAGTATTGCCTTTATGTCCTAGCTAGTAGATCCACAAATAACACATGTTCATGATTAATGGTCTACCTTGGCAAAGTAGCCTCCTCCTTCTCGATGTGGGGATCATCGGATTCCATGTTGTAGCTCGCATGGTCTTATTGTCGGTTATGGTTTCTATCCCACATATGTACTGTAATACCCCATATTTTTCATTTGCTAATGTTTTAGTATATTGTACTCAGTGTGGAATATTCATACATATATGAGAAACCATGACTTGTAGGTGAATGTATTGGTTGAAAATGGATTGAAAGTGTGGCAATGGTTTGAAATTTTAAAAGGTGGCATGTGATTTTTTTAAATTCTAAGAGGAGTAGTAAGTTGAAGTAAGAGGTATTAAGATTATGACATGGTGTAATTTTAATTGGATGGTTATATGGTACTATTAAGCTAAGTAATGACTTATTGTTGGGCCAATATAAGTGAATTGTGGGAAAACTTAATTCTGAAATTATTCTGGCAGCCCATTGTTGGTGGAATAGATGAGGATTTTGGGCTGCCAAACTCCAATAATTTTTTTGGGAAAAAAGCCTAATATGTTTTCCACATAATAAACTATTTTTGGTCCAAAATTTAGCCTAAAAACTGATCAAAAAGAGCACCACAAATCGGACAACAAGCAGCCACGATGTTTAAATCGCGCTAGAGAAGTTCCGAGGCGCAATTTTGGCGAGTTTTAGCCAATTTCGGGTAAGGTAAGGTCTTCCCTTATAATTTGAAGTTCATGGTGTTGTTATAGTGTGTATTATACACCTTTTAGGCTGCTGTAAGTTTAATAAAATTGTGGAAATGCTCGATGTTCGAAATAAGCTAAATAGGAATTGTTATAGTTAAATTGTAGTCGAAATGAGGTGTTGTGCATGTGGGGACTGCTTCTGGTCGTGTGGTAGTGTGTTAGGGTGATGTAATATGTGTTAAGAGAGGTGTTGGTGCTGGTTGTTTCAGCCACCCGACCCTCTGTCTCTTGTAGTTAAGGGTTTTGTAACACTAAAACTAGAAACCCTCTTTTGGGTTATCCTTTCTTTTCACTTTAAATCATGCGATAGAGATGTGTTATCAGGATAATTTCTCCCTAAAATGATTGTTATGTTTACAACGATGCCTCTGAGGAAAGTGACATCGTCCCAGAAAGGCAAGTTAGTAGCTGGGGAAACCAACCAGACCCCGAGAGTTACTAGGGCCCGTGCCCAGTCTACGCCCAAGATTGTGCTCTAGTCGGCGAGCTCCACTACGTCGCCACCTCTAGAGAAGCTTAGAGTAGCTGCAGATCCTAAGTCCCTAGTACCCGAGCCTCCAGATCCCCAGCCAGGGGTGGAGGATCGGGCCATGAGAGATGCTATTCAATTACTGACCAGATTAGCAGAAACACAGGCTCGCAAGCATGGATTAGGAGTTGATTATGTAGACAGACATGATAGTTTAAGGATTCATGACTTCTTGACTTGTAAACCTCCAGAGTTCTACAGGTCAAAGCCTGCAGAGGATCTGTATGAGTTTATACGATAGGTGTAGCGTACGTTGAGGATAATTAGGGCTTCTGAAACTGAGTCTGTGAAGTTAGCTTCATATCGATTGTGTGATATAGCTATTAATTGGTATGAGTCCTAGGAGTTGTCTAGGGGCGAGGGTGCACCTCCAGAGGTGCGGAACGAGTTTGTGGAGGCCTTCCTTGGCCACTTTCTAACTCCGGAGATGAGACGATCCAGAGTAGATAGATTCTTACATTTGAGGTAGAATGGCAGAAGTGTTAGAGATTATAGCATTGAGTTTGATTCATTAGTGAGACATGTGCCTACTATTATAGCTGATATGGCTAATAGAGTGCATCGTTATGTGATGGGGCTGGATCATTATTTGATTGATAACTGTATGACAATGGCTTCTCAGCCAGGTATGGATATTGCTCGGGTATAGGCATATGCACAGGGGGTAGAGGATCGACACAAAGGGCGTCAGCCAGATAGAGATCATGACCAAGGCTAGCACAAGAGAGCTAGATCAACTAGTTATTCTTGTGAGTTTCGAGGAGGGAAGCCTCAGCAGTATAGTAGGTATCTTTCTCAGCCAGCCCGGAGTGCACCCCCAAAGTTCACAAGTAAGAGATTTGATTGCACAGGGGATTCAAGATCCGGTCAAAGCTCCAGGGCATCAGGTTCACAGATGCCTAGGGGTTCGATTTAGTCAAGTCCACCTTTGCCTCGGTGTTCTCGGTGTGGTAGGCCCTATTCCGGGGAGTGCCATCTCGCTACTTGTTGTTATTTTTCTTATGGTTGTCAAGGTCATTTTATGAGTAATTGTCCATTTAGGGGGTAATCTAAGTGGTGTAGCTCAATGTTATGACCCAATTCTGTAGGACGTGACTGGTGCCCAAATTGGGCACCAATATTATCATGACCCAACCCTGTAGGCCGCGACTGGGGTCCAACCTAGACCCCGTATACATACCTATCAGTTTTACTCAAATTGAACTACAAATAAAGTGATACTACTCATAAAAACCCCAATGAGTTAAAACTTTTTCATATACGTGTGGCCTCTTTCACTTGTGTCATAACATGTAAGGGCACACAAGCCGACAAGGCTGCGGTAATATAAAAACATTTACAACCTGCCGTATAGGCACAATCGAAACGAACGCACAAACAACCCACATCCATATGTCTACAGACCTCTAGGAATAGTAACAACAACATATGGCGGGACAGGGCCCCGCCGTACCCCTGAATATACAAATATATACACATTACTGACCAGTATCAACGATTAGGCTTTAGAACTGTGGAGCAGTTCCAACATAGCTGAGAGGAACTCCTAAGCTGACGGATCTCCAAAATGAATATTTGTACCTGCAGGCATGAAATGCAGCCCCCTCCCCCCCGATAAGAAGGGGGGTCAGTACGATATATATATATATATATATTGAGTATGTAAATCATAACACATCATTACTGAGACCATAACTGAAATAGGGATGCAGGGGAAAAGTATAATAATTTAATGAATTACTGTACCTGCACCTTAGGACACGTAATCATATACATCATCATATATTATTCCCGGCCCTCTAGTGAACTCGGTGTCATAATCATTTCCTCACATTTACATGTCATCGTATCATCATGTATTTTATTTCATCATATCATTGTATACGGCATCATATCATCGTATATGGTATAATCTTATCATATATGTCGCCGTATTACATCTGGTTCACTATAGGGCTCTGGGTCACAAATGTATCACTCTAATCTTATATGCATGCCTACATAAAGTATCTGACCCTTTAGTGAGGGACTCAGTGAATAGAGTGGTGTACGTCTATAGTGTACCATCATAATATACATATCGTACCCAGCCCTCTAGGGAGGGACTCGGTGTTCTTTCCTTATTTCGCCACATATACTATCATATTACAGCCGACCCAGGACTTGGTGAGTAATTGTATCATCATTACATATAACATATATCACACCTCACTTACGGAATCATCTCCTCGTGCGTGGAACTATACAAATCCAGCCCGGGATGCGGTGAAAGAAGTAGTAAAACTGTGCACGATAACGTTCCCGGCCCATCATGCGACTTGAGGAAGGATGGGTTACAGTATGCACGAGTAGAGTAGTGAGAAACCATATGCAACTAATTCATTATCTAAGACTCTATGAAATAGGCAAGTGAACCGTCACCTGAAGACCAGGGGAGTAATTATCTGAGGTACCCCTTTAGATGTCATTAGGGCTTACATCAGTTGGGGCCTCAGGGATCACAGACATGCATCAAGATAATGCCACACAATTTATGCCATCAAAAGTATAGTTTATACAATCAAAAACACAACTTATGTAGTCAGGGACTCAACTTATGCAATCACAGACATTTATCATTTTAGAGCCTTTAGGAAGAGGAGCTTGTATCTCCACTTACCATTCAACAGGTAAATGGCTCAAGAGTAGTGGGTGAAACACTTTAAGACTCTGAATATTCAAAATTGCTTACAAGTCACGAGTGACACTCAGAGTTCATAACTGGAATTACCTGTAAACCCATATCATATATCATTTCACTTAAAATTAAGCCATTCCAAAGGAAAGAAGATATAGGCTTTACATGTACTACTTTTCATCACATAGAAGATTTAAAGATAACAACTCAGCTATTGCAGGAGTTGTAACATCAAGAAGTAAACGAGAGTTTCAACTTATATTCAGGTATTTATGAATGGATTGAATCCCAAATATCATATACATATCATTCATAACTTACATCTAAGACATGCCAAAAGAAATGAAGAGTAGCTCTACATACCTGTTATGGGTTAGTCTTTATCCCGGTCGCCTTGTCGTCCCATGAACCTAGGTAACATGAAATCAATACGAACATCAACATATTTAGATCTTTCAGCATCTTACATTACTAAAGAGTATTCATAAACCCCATTTCCTCGCTCGCCTTCTTGACTAGTTCTTTAATTAGTTAAGGCGTTAACGAAAATCGGACAACACCTCCCCTATAATGTCTCCTATATGAATTACCAATCATGTACCTAATACCTAAATCCAACCAAAAACATAACGATAAGCTCATATATATAGAAAACTTGGCAACATTATACATTACAACCTCCGAATGACTCGCTCGAAATTATGATATCCAAATAGGGTTTCTAGTTTCTATTTTGCGAAACCTTTAACCGTACGAAGCGGGGAATCATGTCTATGAAACTATAAGATCCTCCACCTATTTTAGGGAAACGTTAGTCCCTGAAACACACACCACACAACCAGCAGCAGTCTCCACACACACAACGCCTCATTTCGACTACAATTTAACTACGACGACTTCAATTTCGGTTGTCTCTATCGTCGAGCATTTTCACGACATTTTATATACTTCCAGAAGTATACAAGTATATAATACACTAAATAACAACCCAATAAAGTCCAAATTTAAATGAGAAGCCTTACCTTACCCGCAATTGGCCAAAACTAGCCAAAATTGCGCCACGAAATTTCTTTAGTTGCGCTAAAACTGTGTGGGCTGTTTGCTGTCAGTTTTGGCTGCACCAAGCCATGATTTTATACTTCTAATATCTCTATATCATCGTGGTATATGCTGGATAATTAATTTATGGAGATAAAGTCGGAGGCTTACCTTTTTTTCTAGCCAAACTCGTAGGTTCCTCTCTTTGCCCTAGCATTTTCTCTCTTTCTTTCTCTCACGTTTTCTCTCTTGTTCTTGGCTGAAATTTGGATGAGAATCAGATTATGAGTAATATAAAATACCTATATACACCTCCAAGTTGTTGAGGAACGCCGTAGATAATTAATTCACAGAGGGAAAGTTAGAAACCCACTTTAGTTTCTTCTAAACCATGGCTGCCTCCTTTGCTTCTGTCACATTTTTCCTTCTCTTTGGCTGCTGTTTTGGATAGAAAATGTGACTAAGAATCACTTAACATATAGATATATGTTTCCTTAGGGGGTGCCATGTGTTATCCACCAAGGGTGACACGTGTTCAACCCCCATTGGGCCAACACATACATGCTGCCAATAAGGAGCTGCCACGTGGCATGGGGTCCACCTCCCCCAAGCAGGTGGGTCACCTACTTGACCCCAAACAGGTGGGTCACCTGCTTGCTTGAGGTGTAATCCATGCTACGTAAGCTTGATATCTCGTCTTATTTTAAGAACCCGTGTAATCCATGCTACGTAAGCTTGATGTGTACACAAGTAACTCAAGTGTATAAGACTTCTAAATTAGTAGCTTACGTAGGTAAATCAAGTCCTTCCGGATTCTTATGACTCTATTTCCAACCTTCTCTACCATGGGGTATCACATTTTCCCTTCCTTGGAGTCGTTTGATAGTGTCGTAGCTTACCCGACTCACATGATAATGCCTAAGAAACTTAAGAGACATTCCGAACTCGAGAGTGTGGGGTGTAACACACACGTACCCTTAGCCCTACTTAGCGTGTTAACAGAATAAACAAAAGTAGTAATCGAAAAGAGATCGCTAGAGAGCGTACAAAAACAGATGTAGACGTAGGCCGTTAAAGTCATCACTGAACACAAGCCCGAACACATATACAAAACCCACAACACAAGTCTACAGACCTCTACAAAATGATAGCATAATCATATGATAGGACATGGCCCTATCGTACCCTTAACCATTACGTATAAATATACAACAGAAAAGTTAGTGTAAAAATAGGTCTCCGGAAAAAAGGAGCACTACCAACCAACATGGTGGATGTCCTAGGCGAGCGGATCAGCAAATCGAGCATCTGTACCTACGGGCATGTAATGTATCCCCTCCCCCCGAAGAAAGGGGGTCAGTACAGAAAATGTACTGAATATGTAAAGCATAGACTGTATTAGGTAAAACCATTACTAGAAAAGAAGGTGCACAAATGAGAAAACTACCCAGAATACCCAAAATGTTTTTCATAACCACAGATATTGTAAGCAGAAAACATATGCCATATCCGGCCCCATTATGGGACTCAGTGAACAAATCGTGGTCGCCGACCCATCACCGGCACCACAGCACATCATAACTCCAGAGTAGGGAATATCTCAGTAATAAATCATATCATATTAGATGGTCATATCATATCATATATGTACATGGCACATCATAACTCCATAAATCCCATGTATAGGTCGTACTTGCCCTCTCATGTCGGGGCATGAAGAACAATGTAGAGAAGTACACATGATAACAAATCCTGCCCCGGGCTCAGTGAAGGAAGCATTGAGGCATCCACAAGTGGAGTAGTGAGAAACTATATGAAATTTAAAATATAAGACATTTCCAGAGACTCGAGAGCATAACTCCGATGACAAGTCATATAAGAGAAATTGAGCGATAATCATAGTGTATGTCTTTCAGATATCACGATGGTCTATGTCCAAATTGTCTTTCTGAAATTGTTTCTATATTTCAAAATAGATTTTGGGAAGCATACCAAAAAGTTTCCTTTGAATTCTACTCAACATAAGTCAAATGGAATAATTAAAATGAGCTATCGTTCAAAATCAAGACAAGAGTCATATCAAGTACCTTTTAAAGTCACTATGGATTACATCACAATAGAACTTCTAGAATTACATACTCATATCAAAGCGTAATAAAATGTCTTTTGGGAAATCAAGAAATTGGCCATCCTAGTGGCTCTAGGAATAGGAACTTCCTTGGAACCATATAAAATTCATATATTTGCTTCCATGCCAAAATAAATATTAGATTTTCATATTTATGTCAAAACATTCCAAGAGAAGGAATAAGATTTAAATACTTATGCCAAAAACATGTCAAAAGAAGGAAACGTTAGCTTTACATACATCTTACGGATTACTCTTAACATGTTTTCCTCGTTGTATCATGAACCTATTTAACATAAAAGAAATACGAGAATCAACAACCCTAAAGTTTCCAGCATCTTAAGTTACATACGAGTATTCATAGAACTCATTTCCTCGCTCACCTTCTTGATTAGCACCCTAATAACATGTCCAAACCCTTACCAAAATGTGGGAGAATATAACCAAGCAACACCTTAACAAACGGCTTCCCAAACTTGCTTAACATTAACTTCGGAAACTCCTTTACACGGTTGAGCTTTGGTGGCTATTTGAAGCCCTATTTTTCTGCCCCAAATAGTTAATTTACGTCATTAAAACCTTCACTTAGTCGAGGAATACCTTGGATAATTAATTGATGGAATGAAATCGGGGCTTACCTTTCACTTTGGCCAAAGCCATCGCTCCTGTCTCTTAACCTCTTAGGGTTTCTCTTTTTTTTTCTAAGTGCTGACATAAGATACGTACAGCATGTAGTACATATATACACCTCTTTAAGAGGTGACATGTGGCATCCCCCTAGGGTGACATGTGGCATCCCCCTAGGGTGACATGTGGCAGCCCCCTAGGGCGCCACCTCAATCATACATCCAATCCAAAGCCGTCAGGTGGCAGCATGTGACCCACCTCAAGTAAGTGTGTCACCTACTTGGTCCAAGTAGGTGCATCAACTACTTAATCCAAGTAGGTGCATCACCTACTTATTTCAAGTAGGTGCTACATCTCCTTATTTCTCTTCCATGGGTTCATAATCTCATCTCACTTTAAGAGCTTATGTATCCCTTGCTACTTAAGCTTGATGTGCACTCAAGTAGTTTAGTTATGTAGGACATCCAAGTTAGTAGCGTATGTGAGTAAGGCGAGTCCTACGTCCCATTACTTGTCCTCCAACTCCTTTCGGATTCTTATAACCCTATTTCCAATCTTCCCTATTATTGGGGTATCTCATTCGCCCCTCCTTAGAGTTGTTTGATAGAGTTATAGATTAATCTACTCACATGATGACTTCTAAGAAACTTAAGAGCCTTCCCAGAAACTTAAGAAGCTTAAGAAGCATCCCAAGGTACCAAAGTACGGGGTGTAACACTCTGCCTACTGGGTCAATTGTTGGTTCATCTTCTTCTATAGCTATGCATCATATGGGGCAGGGTATCTTGACATCAGCAGGCCATAGAAGAGGTTGCGGTGGAGTTTCTAGTTCTAGCAGTCCTTCAAACTGCATATATGCATTAGCTAGTAGACAGGACCAGGAGGCGTCACCAAATATGGTTACAGGTATACTATCGATCCTATCTCGAGATGTATATGCATTGATAGATACAAGTTTCACTTTATCATATATATCTCCCTTTGTTGCTATTAGAATCAGAATAAAACCTGAATTAATAGAACTATTTAAGGTATCTACATCGATATGAGATTCTGTTATAGCCAAACAAGTATATAGAGATTGTTCGGTGATTATATATAGTCGTCATACCAAGGCCAATTTGATAGAGTTCGATATGACAGAATTTAATGTTATTATGGGTATAAATTGATTAGCTTTTTGTTATGCTAATGTTGATTATAAAGGAAAAGTAGTTCAATTTTAATTTCTAGGTGAGCCAATCATATAATGGCTGGGCAATATAACATCGCCAATGGGTAAGTTTATTTCATACCTCAAGACAAGGAAGATTGTTGGAAAGGGTTATATTTATCATCTGGTTTATGTGCATGATTTAAAAGTAGAAGAACCGACTATTCAGTCAGTTTCGGTAGTTAATGAATTTCCAGATGTATTCCCAAATAAACTTACAGGTCTTCCTCCTGAGTGGGAGATAGAGTTCACTATAGATGTATTTCCAGATACTCAGCCCATATCAATTCCCCCTTATAGAATGGAACCCGCGGAGTTGAAGGAACATCTGTGAGACTTATTAGATAAAGGCTTTATTAGGACTAGAACATCACCTTGGGGAGCACTGATATTGTTTGTGAGAAAGAAAGATGGGTCACTGCGAATGTGTATTCATTATAGGGAGCTGAACAAGGTGACAATACAGAATAAGAATCCCCTCCCCAAGATTGATGATTTGTTTGACTAGTTACAGGGTGCTAGGTGTTTTTCCAAGATAGACCTATAATCAGGTTATCACCAGGTACGGGTAAAGTAGGCGGATATTCCAAAGACAGCATTCAGGACCCGATATGGGTATTATAAATTCAGAGTGATGTCATTTGGGCTAACTAATGCTCCAGCAGTGTTCATGGATATAATGAACTGAGTGTTCAAGACATTCCTAGCCCTATTCGTGATTGTATTTATTGATGATATTCTGATCTACTCATGATCAGAAGGGGAGCACGCAGATCATTTGAGGATGGTACTTGAGGTGCTTCAGCACCACAAGTTGTATGCTAAGTTTTCTAAATGTGAATTCTGGTTGACTTCAGTAGCATTCTTAGGGCATATTATTGGAGCTGATGGTAATTGAGTAGATGCACAGAAAATTGAAACCATAAAGATGTGGCCTAGACCTACGACACCTACTAAGGTACGTAGTTTTCTAGGGCTAGCAGGATATTATAGGAGATTCGTTGAGAAGTTTGCTTTGATTTTAGTGCCTTTAACAAGGCTAACTCAGAAGACAGCTAAGTTCCAGTGGACTGATGCTTGTAAAAGAAGCTTTCAGTTGTTGAATGAAAAGTTGACTACGACCCCAGTTCTAACTCTTCCTGAATGACCAAATGGCTATATTATTTATTGTGATGCTTCTGGTGTTGGTCTAGGTTGTGTATTGATGCAGCATGGTAGGGTCATAGCATAAGCCTCCCGACAGCTAAGAAAGCACGAAAGAAACTATCCAACTCATGATCTGGAGTTAATAGCAGTAATTCATTCTTTGAAAATATTTAGGCATTAGTTATATGGCTTACCTGTTGATATCTATATAGATCACAAAAGTCTTCAATACCTCTTTAAATAGAAGGAGTTGAATTTGCGTCAGAAAAGGTGGCTAGAATTGCTGAAAGATTATGATGTTGATATTCTATACCACTCTGGAAAAGCAAATGTTGTGGCAGATACACTTAGCCGTAAATCCATGGGTAGCTTGGTAGATGTACAACCATAATGGGAAAGGATAGTTCATTAGATTTTCTAGTTAGCTAACCTTGGAGTCCGATTGGCTAATTCTAGTAATGATGGAGTTTTTGTTCGAGGAGTTGCTGAATCCTCTATCATGGAATAGGTAAAGCAACGCCAGTAAGAAGATCCTATTCTGGCACAGTATAGAGATGCAGTCTTTTAGAAGGAAAAAACCTCATTCGAGCTCACACCTGACGAAGTGCTAAGATATAGGGAAAGATCATGTGTACCTGATATTGCAGGGTTACGGCAGCAGGTTATGGGAGAGGCACATTATGCCCAATATTCTATTCATCCAGGGTGAACAAAGATGTATCATGACCTTAGATGTTTATATTGGTGGAATGACATGAAGAAGGACATAACAGAGTTCGTAGCCCAGTGCCCCAATTGCCAAAAGGTTAAGATTGAGCATCAGAAGCCTGGCGGACTATTATAGGATATAGAAATCCCTACTTGGAAATGAGAAGCCACTAATATGGATTTCATTACAGTCTTACCTCGCACTCCATGAAATTGTGATTCTATATGGGTTATTGTAGATAGGCTGACAAAATTAGCCCATTTTCTTCTGGTGAGAACTACATACTAAGTTGAGGATTATGCCAGAGTATATATCAAAGAGATAGTAAGACTTCATGGGGTCCTCACATCTATTATTTCACATAGAAGAGCTCAATTTACAGCTAACTTCTGGAGATCATTTCAGAAGGGGCTAGGAACATAAGTGAGTCTTAGTACAACATTTCATCCTCAAATTGATGGACAGGCTGAGCGTACCATCCAGACACTAGAAGATATGCTACATGCTTGTATTATTAATTTCAAAGGTAGCTGAGATGATCGTTGTCATGACCCAATCTCATAGGCGACGACTGGGACCCGACCTGGACCCTCATTTACATAACTGTCAAATATAAGAACTATACACTAGAACCCCCGTGGGCGAGAGAATATTTAACTACATTAGCCTCTTTTATTTACATCATGTAATGAAAGGGCACGTGAGGCGACCGAGCTGCATTAACATAATAACATTTACCATATGTCGTATAGGCACTACTAAAACAAAGTCGTAACCAACCCACATACATATGTCTACAGACCTCTAATAATAGCAATGGTAACATATGGCAGGACAAGGGCCCTCTCCATACTTGTGACTAAGCAAAAGCAAGCATATACACCAAGGATTAATACCAAAAACTAGGCTCTGATACAATGGAGCTTCTTCCAAACTGGCTTAGTGGAATCCTAAGTTGGTGGACTCCCAAACCTGTGTCTGTACCTGCAGGTATGAAACGCATCCCCCCAAAGAAAGGGGATCAATACGATATATGTACTGAGTATGTAAAGTATAAAACATCATAAGGAAATTACAGTTTCCATAGGGAAGCAGGGGACAAGTATAACATTTAACAATGTACTGTACCTACACCTTACAAACTAAGGTCATGTATACCATTATCACATATTGTATCCGACTGGCTCGGGGGCTTGGTGTTACAAATGTTCTATTAGGTCATCATATATATGTATGTGCCATACCCGGCCCTCTAGTGAGGGCCTTGGTAACTAATCATACTATCATAATAATCATACCATCATATATCGTACCCGACCCTTTATAGGACTCGGTCGTATCCGGCCCTTTATGAGACTCGGTGAATGCTCATATCATCATATATCATACTCAACCCTTTATGGGACTCTGTCATACCCGACCCTTCATGGGACTCATTAAATAATCATGTCATTATATATCATATCCGACCCTTTATGGGACTTGGTTATACCCGCCCCTTTATGGGACTCGGTGAAAGATATATTAATGGCATGCACAAGTAGAGTAGTGAGGAACCATATGCAATTTAACTCATCATCTGAGACTCAATCAAATAGCCAAGTAAACCTTCACTTGAAGACCAGAGTAATAATCGTCTCAAGTACCCTATGAAATATCGTTAGGCATCATATCTACTGGAGTCTCAAGAATATTAGATGTATGTCTAGTCAAGGCTAAACAGCTCGTAGAATAAGAGACGTTCGTCATTCTAAAGACCTTAGGAGTAGGAGCTTATACATTTAGGTAATATTCAGCATATAGGAGACTCGAGAACTTTACGTCCGACGTGACTAAGAGTCATGGATTATGTCTTCGCATATAGAAGGTTCGAGGGTGATAGTTCAACTACCTTAAGAGCCTTAGCATTTAAAAGTGAACACGGGTCACGTGTTATACTCAGAGATTATAATTAGAACTGCCTCCAACCTCATATCATATCTCATTTCATTTTCATTTAAGACATCCCAAAAGAAAGGAGCAATAGGCTCTCTATATATTACCTTTTACCATATAAAAGCCTAAAAAGGGCAATAGCTCAACTATTACAGGAGGTCTACCATCACGAAGTGGATAAGAATTATGAACTATACTCGGAGCTTTATTAATAGAATTATCCCCATGTTTCATATACAAACCATTCATAACTTATATCTAAGACATGCAAAAAGAAAGAAGAATAGCTTCACATACCTGTAGTAGCTCGATTGTAGTCCAGCTTATTTGGTTTCTCCTTAAACCAATTTAACAAGAGATTAATACCAAGATTACTAACTTTTAACTTTCCAAATTCCAAATTTATACTCAAGTATATATAGGCACCATTTCCTTACTCGCCTTCCTCGACTAGTCTATTGGCTAGTTCCGAAGTTAATGGAAATCGGGCAGCGTCTCCCCTATTACTTGCCCTATCCGAATTTCCAATTTTAACCTCTAACCTTAGCATCCATATAAAAAAAAACAAGAAGAAGCCATACACCATCAAATCATTACCATATCACGTAACACAAGTTCCACACAACTTACCCAAAACTATGATGCCAAAGTAGGGTTTTAGCTCTTTATTTCACAAAATCTTTAACTATACGAAATGGAGTATTACGAGGCTGAAAACAGAGGCATATATAATCATATTTAACCATGTTCCAGCCCTGAAACATAGATAAACCACCTCCAAATACAATACCATGCTAACGACAACAATAGCAAAACTTTAACTTGCTAGAATAGCGTCGAAACAATCCCTACATGACCTGCAACATCCTTCAGCCGTAACGTGCATAGGGAGAAGAAAATTGAGCCATACCTTAACAAACAACTTCCCCAAACTTGCTGAAAATTAACTTTGAAAGCTCTTAACATGGCTGAAAAGTTGGTGGCTGCTAGTTGCACTCCTTCGCTGCCCCAAGTATTAATTCACGTTGTTAACATCTTTATCTAGTTGAAGAATACCTTGGATAATTAACTGATGGAATGAAATTGAGGGCCTCACCTTCCTGCCATGGCCGTTTCTCTCTTGCTGTTGTTCTCTTCAAGTTGCTCTCACTAGTTCTAAGTAACAAGATGAAAATATATCTAAGTACAAAGATGAAAATAAGAGCCCTTAGTCATGAATTAGGGTTTTATACCCTTCCTTTAGGAGTGACACGTGGCATCTTCTAGGGGTGACATATGGCAGCCCCCTAGGGCACCACCTCATCCATGCATCTTATCCAAAGTTGCCACATGGCAGCGTGGGGCCCACCCTAAATAGGTATGTCACCTACTTAGTCTAAGTAGGTGCATCACCTACTTGTAACCTACTTGCTTCTTTTCGTAAGTTCAGAATCTAGTTTTTCCTCCTTTTCATGGGTTCATGGCCTCGTCTCAGTTTAAGAACCCATATAATCTTTGCTACTTAAGCTCGACATGTACTCAAGTAGCTTAATTTTATAAGCCATCCAAGTGTGTATCTTATGCAAGTAGGTTGAGTACCATGACTCCTTATTTGGCCTCCAACTCCTTTCAAAGCCTTTTAGACCTATTTCCAATTGTCACTACTCACGTAGAACTTCATCAATAACGTGGACCACATAGCAATCTTTTAAAAAAATGCTACAATATAGAACATTCATCCTCAAATGTTAACTAAGCTTATAGGTAGATAATCATCCCTCTTTAGAACATTCATCCTCAAATGTTAACTAAGCTTATAGGTAGATAATCATCCCAGCTACCTTCAAAGTCAACAACACCTACTCACGACATACCTTCCAGCGTTTAAGTAGTACGGTTAGCCTGTTCATTAGTTTTGAGGGTGACAGGCGGTACTAAGACCTACCTATGTTCCCGATCTCTTCTTGGACGAATATCCAAGCGCTAGCTGTAATTTAATCTCCTCAACTCGAGAAAATAGTTGTGGGGACCTTATGAATTACTCCTCAACTTCTTTAAAAGATTTTAACTGGTACTTTACCTATCATTAACTGGTATAATTCTGAAGGAATTTGGTGTATAAGTTCTCCATCTTTTAGTAACCAGCTAATTCTGCTTGTCTTGCTTAAACCATTTCACCTTTGTCATATCCCAACTTGTAACATTCTAGATGCATTCTCATGTCATTCTTTACTTTACTAGGATATGGTAAGGTACTCAACTTATCCTAAGAAATACCTTAGCATTGTCTCACTCATTTTCATGTTTTACCTTGCCTTCCCCTCTCTTCTCTTACTATTAGTATCGGGATAGATCCTTGGTCCAACCATGGCCATGTCATGTTCTTCCTGTAGTACTAATTCCCTCTCGGTAGTTAACTTAACCCATCTTTGCACCTTTCTGCAACATATCCAAAATATCCCAACTCCTTTTATCATGCACTTCCTTACTTGGCCCTACACTTAAAATATACAATCATAGGTTGTCTAACCATTCTGATACACTTATATGAGGTGGATGTAGTCTTTTCGTCTGTTGTTCATTTTGCTGTATTTATCTTCTTCACATTAAAACTCGCTCGTCCCACCTTGTTGCACTTCTTTCTTTTCCCTTTTTCACTCTTTTGCTCTTCTCATCTCATACCATAGGAGGTTTTCTATTCCTTTTCCTTGGTTATTTATCTATTGCAACATCTTTTGCGACCAACTCTATAGCCAACATTTTGTTTTTTGGTCTAGCAATTAACTTCTCTTTCGGTAGGGACATCGAGAAATTCATCGGGAAACTCATTGACAATGGAGACCGACTCAAGAGTAGGAATTTCATAGTCGACTTCCCATACTCTCACTATGTGGTAAATACAACCTTTATCAATCAATTTTTGAGCCTTGAGACAAGAAATGAATCGACCCTTCACCACCGAATTACGACCCTCCCATTCAAGAACGGACTCATTTGGGAATGAAAACTTAATTCGACAAGTCCTACAATATTTGGAAGCATAAGATGCATGTAAACAATTCATCCCAAGGATGACATCGAAATCTACCATGTCAAGAGCTATACTATCGCAACAAATGACTTTATGCAAGATGGACATGGGACAACCCCTATAGACTTATGTTGGGGCTGTTAGATATTGTTTTTGTGCATGATATGGTTAAGGTGTAAACTACAAAGTATGTATAAAATTTAGTTGAAGTATAATAATATATTTGTATGGGTTAAATTAAAGTAATTACAAGAACTAATTGGAGACAAAAATCTGTCCGCTAATATTGTTGTCGACATGTGTTAGTTGTGGGCTCTTTTAAGGTCATTTTGAAGTAGTTGTGCATGGATTTATTGGTATATAACTTGTGAATAAGGTGGTTGTTGTTGTTAAGTAAATGGTGCTGAATTTATGCATTGTGTGGGCTATTTTGGAGTTAATCCGGAAGAATAAATTGTAGGGGAAATGCTACCCAAGTTTTGTTAGAATTCCTAATTATAGTGCTACTCTCTTATTTGTAGACTTATAAACATAAAGAGTAGGGTAGCCCCTGGACATTAGTTAGACATCCAGGTATGTAATACTAACCGTTGTTTCTTTTGGCATGATTTTATATAACAAATGGACGACAAATGTATTGAATTCCAACGAAGCTCTTATTCTTAGAGATACTAGGATGACGAATGTTCTTAATATTTAGAATTTATATTATTGTGTCTTGACTCACTAGAGGGCAGGGCACGGTATATATATATATATATGATGATGATATAATTTGAGGACATGATGATGGTGCCCAACCCATGATCGACTGAATATGATATATATATGTATATGACAGATTCAGCGAGTACCTAAAGGGCCGGATATAATATATGATATAAGCATGCATGACTTTATTTCATAAGGCACAGGTACAGTGACTTCTTGAGTATCATACTTGTCTTTTGAAACCTCTACTTTAGCTATGATATTTCTTAGTGTATTTTATGCTTATATACTCAGTACATATATTGTACTGACCCTTCCTTTCTTCAGGGGATGCATTTCATGCTCACAAGTACAAATACTCATTTTGGAGAGCTGCAAACTTAGGATTCTACTCAACGGGTTTGCAGTGCTCCATTGTCTCAAAGCTTAAGCTTTTGGTACCAATCCTTATGATGCATATATTTGTGTATTTTGGGGTACGGCGGGGCCCTATCCTATCATATGTTTTTGTTAATTCTCTTAGAGGTCTGTATACACATGCGTGGGTTGTATATAAATATCGTTCGGCTACACGAGTACGACTTATGTTTTGGGACATTTCTATTCGGAGTGGCAGCCTCATCGGCTTGCGTATGTTAATATTTATTTTTGGATGTGTTATGCTTTACAGACTTGTCGGATTGCATATTATGCTATCCTATCTTTGAAAATTTTAACTCCCTAGGAGACAGGTAATATCGATATATATACAAGTAATAATTTTGAGATGAAGCGCTGCCTATATAAAGCCCATATCATATTTAATTACCGATTGATTATAGATAATAGGCATGTATATGAGTGTCTAATTCAGACACTAGTCATGGCCCACGGGGTTGGGTCATGACATAAGTGGTATCAGAGCATTTCATCCTCAGAGTGTCTAGAGACCGTGTCTAGTAGAGTTTTGTTTATTATTGTGTTGTGCACCAGATCTATAAATATGAGGCTACGAGACATTAAGAATGTTTAAATATCTCATGTTCTATGTATTGCATGTGTCATTTTATTCATGTTAGGTTGATAGTCCTCTTCTTGTATCCTTCTTATTATGAGCTAATCTTATTCGAGGACAAATGTTATCAAGGGGGAGATATTGTAAGACCCCATAAATCAGAAAGTTGGAACCAAAGAGGAAAGTATCAGAATTTGGAACCCATCCATGTTAACGAGCCCTTATATACAGCTTGTAGGTCCTTTGACAGCTTCTAAGGTTAGGTCTTAGCGCGACCCTTCGAGAAGAAAATTGGAGTTTCCCTCAGGAGAGGTTCTACATCCTTCCAGGATGAGTTGTCTTCTATAATATGGGCCGTAGAAACACCTTGTAAGCTATGTTCAGATGCAAAGTTTCAAGGACCTCTCAGGGCCAAGTCTACAAAACCAAGGAATGGGTGGTTTCCTTGAGAATGGGTCATTCACAAGAGTTATTCCCAAACATCAATGACTTGAATTTTGCAAGTTTTAGGGACCTGCAGGACAAGACCAAGGAATAAGTCATTTACACGAGTCGTTCCTAAACTTCAAAGACTTTAATTTTGCTGGTTTTGGGGACCAACAGGATGAGCCCAAGGAATGGGCCATTTCCTTAAGAATGGGTCAGTTACACGAGTCGTTCCCAAACTTCAGAGACTATGTTTTAGGCCCATTTCTCAAGCTTGCAAGATGGGTCATTTGCATGTATAAATATTTATTGGAAACATGAAAATATAGACGTTACGGCTGAAGGAAGTTGCAGGTCATGTAGGGATTGTTTTGATGTATTCTAGTGGCTTAAAGTGTAACTAGTATCATTGTTATTGTAGTGTTATATTGGGAATTGGCTTGTGGTGTTACAGGACTAGAAACATGTCTAAATATGGGAATAAGTGTTGTTTGTTGAAGCCACATGACATCTCATTTCATGTGGTTAGGATTTTATGAAATAAAGATTGAGAATCGTATTTTGGAGTTATAGTTTTGAGAGGGCTGTTTGGGACTTGTTTGGTGTGATGTTGAGGTCGTATAATTATGTATTGGCTGATGGTTGTTGTTGTTGGTTGGCTGTACTAACTGAAAATTTAATGGGAAGTTCGTATAGGGAAAGTTATAGAGAAGATGCTACCCAAATTCCGTTAACTTCTAACTAACTAATAGACTAGTCGAGACTAGTCAAGAAAGGCGAATAAGGAATTGATTTCTATGGGTGCTTAGTTGTGGATTTAGAAGCTGGAAATTTAAAGGTTATTAATATTAGTATTACCTTCATGTTAAATAGGTCTAGAGGACGACGAGAAAAGATGGGTTAAAAGCAATCGAAAAGAGGTATGTAGAGCTATCCTTCCTTCCTTTTGGAATGTCTTCAAGTTATGTAATAAATGATATGAGATTGAGGGTAAATCTAATAATATATGCCAAGCATAATTCACGGTCCTTATTTACTTCTTGATGAAAGAACTCTTACAGTAATTGAACTAGGGCTTCTCAAGCTTTCCATACGTTAGGAAGTGATTAGTATGTAAAGCTTATCTCTTCTTTTCTCTTGGCATGTCTTAGCCATAAGTGGTTGGTATATGTACTGTGGGGATAATTCCATTCGTAGAACCCCGATTATGGTTCATAAATCTTATCCACTTCTTGATGAAAAGTAGTATACGTGAAGCCTATCCCTTCCTTCTCTTGAAATTGCTTAATGTAAGTGGAACGATGTATGATATGAGTTAAAAGTAATTCCATTTATAGGTTCCGGGTATAAATAATGACTTTTACTCACTTTTGAATTATAAGGGTCTTAAAGTAGTTGCACTACGACCCTCAATATATCTATATGTTGAATAGTGATTGAACGCGTAAGCTCCTATACCTAGAGGCTCTTAGACATACTTTATGATGATATTTGAGGGATGTTTGATATGTTACCAAGTTTTACATGCACGTATATGCATTATTATATTATATAGGAATCGGGCCGAATGTTCCTCGACACTAACGTATTATATGTATAGGGATCGGGCCGGACGTTCCTCTGTACTAACTTACTATATACATGGATCAGGTTATATGTTCCACATCGCTAATAGTGTACATATGCCTGTGATTATAAAGTGATACATTTATAACAACGAGTCCTCGAGAGGGCCGAGTATGGTATGTGATAATGGTATACATGACTTTATTTTGTATGATCCAAGTACAGTACTTTATTTGATGTTATACTTTCTCCCTGTATCCGTATATCAGTTGTGATCTCCTTATGATGTTTTGTACTTTACATACTCAATATATATGTTGTACTGACCCTCTCTACTCGGGAGGGGGGAGGGGGCTGCATTTCATGCTCACAGGTACAGATGCGATCTTTGGGGATCCGCCAGCCTTGGACTTTACTCAGCGGTTTTTTGGGAAAAGCTCCATTGTATCGGAGCCTAGTTTTTGGTACTACTCTTCTAGTGTATATTTTTGTTTATTCAGGGGTATGACAGAGGCCCTGCCCCGCCATATGATATAGTTAATACTCTTAGAGGTCTGTAGATATGTGCATATGGGTTATTTATAAGTTTGTTTCAATTGAGCCTATGCGATGCGTTGTAAATGTTTTTATGTCAGGACCGCCTTATCGGCTTGGGTGCCCTTCCATAATAGAATACAAAGGAAAGAGGCTACATGTACATTAAAAGGTTTTGACCCATTGGGTTTTTACGTATAGTATCACATTATACAGAGTTCAACTTGACTATAGCCGATAGATACATATACACGGGTCTAGGTCGGAACCCAGTCGCGGCCTATGGGATTGGGTCATGACATTTGGGGACCTGCAGGAGGAGTCCAAGGAACGGGTAGTTTTCTTGAGAATGGATCGTGTACTCAAGTTGTTCCCAAACTTTAGAGACTTGAATTTTTCATATTTTGGGGACCTGTAGGACGAGCCCAAGGAACGAGTCATTTACACGAGTTGTTCCCAAACTTTAGACACTATATTTTAGGCCTTTTTCTCACGCCTGCAAGACAGGTCATTTGCACGACTCATCGTTATGACGTATCCCGTAGGGCTAATTTTCCAGATTTAATGAAGGGAAATTGTGTCCTTTCCAAACTTCGGTTCAATAAACCTAGACACTTTTATGGCCATGTTAGAAGTCTGAAAACAATCTTCTCTTGAAGACCCCCCCCCCCCCTATTAAATTCATTCTCTTAAAACTTCCAAGGCAAGAGCTCACAAGTCCCCTCATGGTTTCTCTCCTAATTCAAGGTAGGGTATCCAACTTCTTCAAAGTTCTTCTTCAAATACTAATGAATTCAAGCAAGGTATGTGGGTTTTCATCCATGCGTCCTTCCACCCATGGAGCCTAATTGTTTTCTCAATCTAGTATTTCAATTAGAAATGATGAAATCTTATGGGCTTTTACATGATGACTTTACATGCATAGATTGTGATATATTTGAAGTTTCTTTAAATATATTGATTAATATTGACTCTGGATTTCATGAAGTTATTATGATATTAAAGTGCCTACATGGGGGCTTGAAAAGTGTTTTAAGACATATATGGTGGGATGTTTTCAAAATGTGTATTTTATGCATTTCCATTACTCTCATGCATGCAAGAATTCTTTAAAGGCATTGAAAGGGTTTTACGAAATGAACCCATCTAGTTTCTTATGATGAAGTAAAGTTAAAATGAATTTTGACTCCAATGAATGTTATAAAGTCAATGATTATGAATGGGAGTCTCAATGGAATGATTGATTGATGAAGGGCTTCTTAGCCAAAATAATATTTCAATGCGAAAGGACAATTCTCGCATTGAATATTGATGTTTTGATATTAAAGTTACATGAATCTTATGGTATAATTATGTTTAAATGTTATTCTGTGGGACTTGATCTAGAACCGAATGTTGCATGTAAATGGGGACTCGACCTAAGGGGTCCTTAAGTAAAGTCTCATGTTGCATTAACTATTTGCCATCATAGGAGCCCTTTTAGGCTAGGCCTTTGTAGAAATCAAATGTTAAATAAATAAATATAAACTGAATGGAATGTACCTAGAAAGTAGTCTCCCCATGCCAATATCGGGGGTTATGTTGGATTCCATGTAATAACTCGCATGGTCTTAAATGTCAGTTAAGGTCATTTCCCCATAAAATGAATGTTTTAAGGATTCATATAATGCTTTCTCATGCATGCATTCACTTATGCATATTGCCTATACATGACTCTCTCTTATGTTCTTGATTTTATAGCACACTCACATACTTATTACATTCAAAGTACTAACGCATACTTTTGCCTAAATGATATCATCATGTAGGGACCGGTATTTCTTCACACTCTCCTCCTCGTGGATAAGTTTAGTGTTGAAGGCTACCACTTTTGACTTCCCATGTTCCAGGAATGTCACTCCTATCTTATCTAGCTAATATTGTGTTTAGACATTTAAATTGACTTTGGTATTTTTTTTGACTTAATAATGAGGGTGAGCTAGGGACATGTCTTAGCCCCCATCAAGTCTTAATGTAGAAGGTATTATTGGACATAGTAAAACATTTTATGTTGTTTTTGACTCTCATTAACATGAAGTCCCTTAGCCCCTCTATCACTTATATTTTCCGCTTGATTTGTTTATCATTACCAATGAAATGCTTAATGTATGCTAAGAGGCTTGGATGAGGTACCTACGGATGTCTCATTCACCGTGGTACATCTAGGCCCTAGGCTTGGGTTATGACAAAAGTGCTCTATTTTCTATAAAGAGCATGTATACAAAGGTAAGATTGTTTTTATAGTCTTATGGCTAGTTTAGGCCTCATCTAGTAGTTCCCTTGGTTAAAATCCATATTTTTAGTCGGATTGTCATGTCACCTTATCGTTTTACATAATTTATTAACTCTAGCCACATTGTATCATTACGTAGGTGTGGGAGGAGGTAAATTGACAATTTATAAGCATCGAAAATAGTATGTTATGGCTATTTCCTTCTTTTAGCATGTTTCCTTAATGCTTAGGAGCAATATGAGAAGATTGTTTTTACCGTTATAATAATTATAGCCAAGATTATTGGGTTTTGGATGCTCGAGTTGTGTAACCCTCCCTTGTAGGGATTTATATATTGTTACTAGTGACCTTATGTTGGGCACAACTTAGAGGATATTCATATAGGTTTCTTATAGCTAAATTGTTTGCTTTTAGCCTATTGAATTGGTATTCTTGCCCCTAGGGCTATTGTAGTTAGCTAAAGGAATGTGAACAATGCATAAGAAATCTATGTTCTTCCTATAGAGCTATGGTTTGCCTAACAAGGATATGAGTTGCCTATGGGGCTATATTGATGCCTGAGAAGGCTAAGTTTTACCTAGAGGGATATGAGTTGACTATGAGATTATATTAATGCCTAAGAGGGATATGTGCTGCCTAATATGACTGCCTATGGGACTATGGAACTACCAAAAGGGGCATGTAGACTGAATTTTCTTCTTTTGGCTTATGTTAACCTAGGTAGTTAGTCTTGTTTGTTATTTGTACCTACTGAATTTATGGGGGCTTTGTTAGGTTGTTGTTTGATTAGTTTTTATATGTTTAGACTTTGGAGCGGGCCAGTATGCTAATCCTATTCTTTATTTCCTTACCTGATTAATTTCAGTATATTATGATGCCTAATTATTTAGTCTATTGCCTTCCATACTCAGTATATTATTTCGTACTGACTCTCTATTGTCTCGGGATACTGTATTCATGCATGCAGATTCTGACATAAGTCCTGATAAACTTCCCCATCAATGCAGTTGAGTTCTAGTAGGGTTGCTAGCCCTTTATTTCGGAGCTTCTAAATTTCTGAGGTTATTAGCTTTTGTTGTATATATTTTTGGGTAGGCCTATGCCATGTACCGCCTATATTTACTACTCTTAGAGGCTTGCAAACTAATGTGTATGTTGTATTGCTATGTTAATGTCCATGTTGGTCTAGTTTGTTTGTTTACTAAGGCTTGATAGTAGTTTGATATATTGTCTTCATATATACCTACTTTCAGCTTCTGTGTAGACATTATGGTGGCCTTGATTGCCCAATTAGTACTTGTGTGCTAGTTGCCTATTTATTTATATGAACTATTGGAAGTAGCTATTTGTTTTATAGAGTTATTGACAGGGGCCTTGCCGATCGAGGGCTTATTTTTAAGATGAGATATACTTATTTGTTTTCTTGATTGTATGTGGCTTCCATGCACTAGTAGGAAATGGTTCAATAGGGTAAGCACAAGTTTGAGTTTTGACATGAGTTGTCCATTGTCCTCTTTGAGAATGGGGCGTGACATACTTGGTATCAAAGAAACATTATATCCTAGGGAGTGTGCAAGTCGTGTCTAGTATTGTCTTGTTTATAAATGTGGTGTACACCAAATTCGATAAGTAAGAAGCTACAGGGCATATTAGAATGGTCGTCCTTCTTTTTCTCACCTCATGCTATAGAGCGGTGTCTTAAGGGTTTAGTCTTCAAGCTTATAATTGATATTTGTTTATAAAGAGAGATGGTTGACAACTCCAGATGTTGCCAGCACTCAGAGACTATTGCTAGTCTCCAAGTGAACCACTTGGCTTGGTCACACATTTATTTAATCAATATTCTATCAGAATAAGACTTAACTCATCAAGAAAATAGCTCAATATGATAATCTAATAGATAGCTTATAAAATAAGGCCAAAGGCCAATACTCTATTTAATCCAATAAACACGTCAACAATCTAGTGTATGAAGCCTCTATCAACTGTCTAAGTGGTGCCAATGATAGGTTCATGTATATGTTAATCAAAATAAAATTAAAAGTCTAAACTCTTAAGCTAGATGATAAAAGAGTGGTATCTTCCAAAATCAATAAGGAATCACCAATCAGCTAGAATATGAAAAAAGATCTTCAATGATGCTCCTGTTGATGATCTATAGACCCTGTGTCTGTATCATTAAAGGATGTTGGCCCAAATGGACGTTAGTATGTGGAATGTATGAGTATGTAATGTGGAAGAATAAAACATATAACAAGGTAGAATAATATCAGTTTAGATATCTGAAATAAGAAAGATGAGAAACTCAATAAGGATGTTATAAGTCTGAAGCAAGAGTAAGGCATAGACAGAGACCAAACATATACAATCCAATTAGAGTACTATAAAGACCACATGAGAGTTTCTCTTATCCGACAATAATTACTTATGAGACAGTGATTATATAGCAAGCCTATTGGTTTTGCTAAAACTGTCTAATAATTGGCTAGGGTAAAGGACGAATTAACCAATCATGGATCCAACAATCTATCAAGTTCGATGATGTCAGGAAAGTAAAATAGGGAAATATCCAAGATAATATTTCAACCATCTCCTGCATTTGGCTACGTAATTATTGAGTTTCATTTATTACTTACTTTTACCAAATTCGGTGCTCGATACTATTTCCATGACCTCAATGTTCATAAGAAAATCAATCAAAATCGAAACAAACAATAAATCTCATATAGACTCTTAATACTTCATCAACGCTATCCAATCAACCCGTTTAACTAATCAATTATACAATCATTCCTAATCATCTAAAAGTAGTTGGGATAATAATTTATGACAACATTCAGTTGACACCATTCAATTGGGTTCAATTATGAAGATATAAAGGAGTATCAAGTTTCATCAAGACAATCATCACGCTAACATCCTAATCATAATCATACATTCACAAATTAAAAGCTATAGACTTAATCCTTATGCATATACATTCAATATTACTCAAAATATTATTAGTGTTTATGAGAAGAGTATTTTGAATCATTCTTTCAAGAAACAAGTTTGTGGAAAACATTAATTACGCAATATTTTGAAAAATATGTTAAATTTACTGGGAATTCTCAAGAAACAAAATCACGGAGACTCGAATCGACAAATAAACCTATCACAATCATGGGGCACATGGAAGAATGATGTACATACTTTAGTATAGCCTTACATATCTGTAATGGAGATAAGACAATCAATCTGGAAAAAAGTTGCTTGAATCTTTTGAACCCTAGCATTTTCTCCACTTTTCAGCCCTAAGTCTCTAGTTAGAAATTTTAAAAAGGGACTTAAGAATGTTTAGAAACATTCTTATGTTGAAAATGACCTATATTAGCCGTGGGTCATGTATCATAAGGGTGGGAAAAAGTCTGGATTGTCTCTTATTAAAACTAGAATTTTTGAAATGTCATGGACAACTATGCCCCTCTGCTCCCTATTAGTTCTTTTTTTTGAAATTTTTCCGATCAAATTTTTACTCCATCAAAAATTAATAAAATAAATTTGAGTCCAAGTCTGCGGCAGGTCCGGACCTATCGTCCACTTCTATTTCCCCCCACTTCACTTTGAAAATTTATCTTTTGATCTAGTTAGCCTAAAATTCAACAAAGATTATATTCCCAAGTAAATTTTCACCTTGATCGATATTCTGACCTCAAATTTTCCAAAAATGTTAAGGAAGATGTGTTGTGCTAGTGTTCTTTTATCTAAAGGTATTTTGATAATTTTATCAGGTGTAACATTATCTCCTCCTTTGAATTATTCATCCTCGAATGTAGAGCAACTACAGATGGATTCGAGGAATGAATAACAATAAAGACTCAACAAAATCAACCAATCAACCAAACTAAACAATCTAGACAATGAACTATTCAAACTCAAGAATAGACAAATAAGCTCAAGTGATGAGTAGGGACATTGCCTTTAACATTCTTATCATTAGGCACGAATACATGCAGGTATCTAACTTTCATATCTTCCTAGTCCATGAAGGTAACCTACGTGGGAAACATAGTTTGGGACTTTAGGTGCCACTTAGATTTCCTTGGGTAACTAATTGCATTACCGGACAGAATCCTACCTTGAAGCCTTCTCGGTGGTTAGTCAATATCCTAAGTAAAACTCATAAACATGATCATAATATAGTAGGAAAAGATAGTAACTGCTTATCAATCCATCTTTAGAACATATTAGGAGTAGCACATCTACTTGGTGATTCATAAGAATTCATAACTTCAGTGAGAATTGTCCTTATCACAATCTTTAAAACATCTTTTGATCATAACTCTGATCATCATCATAACTTTAACTTTATAATCATAAATCTCAACTTTAACTCATACAAAACTTTCATTGAAAATCATTTAACTAATGATCAACTCATAAAATAATATTAACTTCATAATCATAGCTTGAAAATATAGCTTTATACATGGGTATCTATAATTCAACTTGAAATCATTCAATTCATATGAGAACATGCATATAAAGATCATTAATAACATTTTAAAATGAAATCAAACTAGCCCAATGCAATTCATCAAAACTAGAGTTCATAATCAATTGAAAATTGGATGAAAACTTGAGGAATCTTTGGAACTTCATGGGTGAAAAGAGCTCATGAATCAATCCCCACATACCTTACTTGAATTAACTAAGAATTGAAGAAGAAACCTTGTAGAAATATGAAAACCCTAGCTTTACCTTTAAGAGAAAACCTTGAGAGACTTTGAGTAGGAGAAGAATTTGAGAAATTGAATATTTATAAAATTTGAACTTGGCCATAAAAGTGTCTAGGTTTATTGAATCGAAATTGAAAAAAGACACAATTTCCCTTCATTAAAGTCTGAAATTTGACACCACGAATCCCTTTCTATGGATCGTCTTAGTAACGATGAGTCATTTAAATGACTCATCCTACAGGACTAAGAAAAGGTATGAAATTCGAGTATCTAAAATTTTGGAACAAGTAAGGTTTACAACCTGTTATCTTGTCTATGGTTTATCCTGTTGGCTCGTCCTGCAGGTCCCAAAAACATGCAAATTTGAGAGTCTCAGGACCTTGGTTATGAGTCATTTCTATGAATCGTAATAGTTCTTCTGGGTCGTCCTTTCAAATCGTACACATGACCTTGAGGGACCTTTAAAACTTGGCTCTAAAGTCTTCATACAAGCTGTGTCTATGGGTCGTCTTGGTGAGAACGGATCCTAACAGTGAGTCGTAGGACCTCTCTTTAAGGTTGGTCATGACTAACAATAATGACTCCCTCCACGAACCATTTCTATGCATCATGTAAACTTGTATGACTCGTGGAGACAATTATAAATTTGGGTTTAGTTCAAGACTTGAGAATTTCTCCTTAGTTCCGACTTTTCGACTTGTTGGGTAATACAATATCTCCCCCTTGGAAACATTCTTGCAGGAATGAGGTTAAATTATCATAGGAAGGACACGGAAAGAGGAGATATCTTATAATGCATGGAACATGAAAACTTCAACTTAACATAAAATCATGAATTAAAAATCTTTTTCATGAACATGCATGCATATAAATGACATAGGAGGAACTGAATACGTGAGAGTTCAATTATCTTGAAAAGGAACAACTTACTACTTTAGGCTAGAGTAGAGGGAAAGAGGTATATGGGAAGTGGGAAGAGGTGAATATGGATTTCATCCCAACTTCCTTTAATATAAATAACACACTCCCTTAACATATCTAATAAACTTTAAATCATTCTTTCGTCTTGACCATCAGTTTGAGAATGAAAATGTACTTAACTTCACCTTTGTCCCGAGACCCTTTTGAAAAGACTTCCAAAAATGTGAAGTGAATTGTGTACCTCAATCTGATATGATGGACAAGGGCACACCATGAAAGTCTTTTTTGACAACCGACTACTTTAACTTAATAAACATTGCATATTGGTCTTGCTTAGCCTTAACATCCTTTACAACAGAAGATTCTGAACCATTATGAACAAGAACACCTCCATCATTGGAATCAACCAAACGCACCCCTCAATGTGCCAACCTATAAACATCTTTAATCAATTCTTTCTTATCTTCTTCAACATGTACCACACTACTCATGGACAATCTACTTAGTGCATCGACAACCACATTTTCCTTTCCTGGATGATACAACACAATCATATCAAAATATTTCAACAACTCAAGCAATCTCCTTTGCCGAAGGTTCAAGTCTTTTTGGTTAAACACGTATTGTAAAGTATTATGATCGGTGAACAGATCTACATTGATGCCATAAAGGTAGTGTCTCCAAATCTTCAAGATAAACACAACCGCCACTAGTCCATGATATCGGGTTGGATAGTTCCGTTCATGCACCTTAGGTTTCCTAGATGCATAGGCTATTACATTATCATGTTGCATTAAAATACAACCAAACGGACCCTTCCGGCAAGGTAAAGGTAGGAGTTATAGTGAGACGATCCTTCAGTTCTTGAAAACTCTTTTCACATGCTTTAAACCATTGAAACTTTACCTTCTTTTTAGTTAACCTTGTCAACGGTGATGAAATCGATAAAAACCCTTCCAAAAATCTCCTATAGTATCCGGCTAGGCCCAAGAAACTCCTAATATCCGAAGGTGATAATGGTCTAAGCCACTTCTTAACTGCTTCAGTTTCTTGGGATTAACCATAATCCCTTCACAGGACAGAATGTGACCAAGGAAGGACACCTCCCTTAACCAAAACTCACATTTTTTGAACTTTGCAGATAGTTGTTTGTCTTTTAGAGTTTGCAACACAATCCTCAAGTGACTAGCATGCTCCTCCTTATTCCAACAGTAAACCAAGATATCGTCGATGAATACAATCATGAACATAACTACATATTGGTTGAACGCCCTATTCATTAGGTCGATAAAAGTAGTGGGAGAATTGGTCAAACCAAATAACAGGACTAGAAACTCATAATGGCCATACCTCATTTGAAATGCTATTTTGGGAATGTTACATTCCCTAACCCTCATTTAGTGATAAACCAGAACAAAGGTCTATTTTGGTGAAGTAACTTTCTCCTTGCAATTGATCAAACAAGTCATTTATTCTCAGAATTGGATACTTATTCTTGATGGTTACCTTATTCAATTGCTGATAATCAATGCACATACGTAGTGAATCATCCTTCTTTCTAACAAACAATACGGGAGCACCCACTGGAGAAATATTTGGCCTAATACACCCCCTATCTAACAAATCATTCAATTGATCCTTTAACTCCTTTAATTCTGCCTGAGCCATTCGGTAAGGAGTAATAGAAAATAAGTTGAGTATTCGAAAGAAGGTCATTACCAAAATCAATCTTCCTTTCGGGAGGGACACACGGTAAATCATCGGGAAATACATCCAGAAACTCATTTATAATGGGGACTGACTCTAGGTATGGGGCTTCAAAATTCTCATCCATAACCCTTACAAGATGATAAATACAACCCTTGGAAATTATCTTCCGAGCTTTAAGGGATGAAATAAATTGACCTTTAAACACGAAGTTACTACCCATCCATTTTAGGATTGGCTCATTTAGGAATTAAAACTTAATCACTCGGATTCTACAATCAATAGAAGTATAACATGTATTAAGACAATCCATACTAAGTATAACATCAAAATGAGTCATCTCAAGCTCAACTAGGTCACATAGGGTAACTTTATTGAAAACTATAACCAGACAACTTCTATAGAGTCTTTTAGCCATAACTGACTCACTTACGGGACTATAAATGGAGAAAGGCTCTAACAATGTCTCGGGACTAACATCAAACCTAATGGCGACATAAGGGGAAACAAAAGATAAATTTTCACCCGGATCAAGCAAAGCATAAACATCATAGTAAAAAACCTGTAACTTATCGGGAACAACATCAGGAGTATCCTCCACCTCTTTTCTACCATAGAGGGCATAAAATGTATTATTGCGTTGACCACCCTTTAGTTGTCCATGGAAACCTTGAGCAACTTTACCTTGAGGATGACTATCTTTCACCTTGCATTCCTTAATATGGTGACCAGGCTTACCACACCTGTAGTACATATTTAACACGGCTAGACATTCACTCTTGTGGTTCCTACCAAACTTCTTGCATGCAAGCGTAACTTGGCCCATAGTAGCACCTCCTTGAGGTTTAAGGTTAGGCACCCTATCATTGTAAAACATTGGAGTAGTAGCATTAGAAGACCCTTAGCCAAAGTACTTTTGGTAAAAACAAGGACGACCACTACTTTTGGACTAAGCATGAGCGAATTCACTATCATCTATCCTTGGCCTCTTAAACTCCCTATTTTTCACTTTTATCTTCTCACTTTCTACTTGATCTGCATACGTCATGAGTCTAGATATATCCATCTCTCGAATCAACATTGCCATTTTGCATTCCATTGCAACCATGTCCGACACACCTGATATGAACTTGCTTATACGAGCTCTTGAGTCGGCAACCATGAATGGAGCATTTTTGACAATTGAGAAAACTTGAGGGCATACTCACTCACACTCATACCTCCTTGCTTAAGGTTGATAAACTTGTACACCTTGTCCTCCCTCAACTCTAGTGGGAAAAAGCGATCAAGAAACACCCCTTTAAACTTCTCCCAAGTCATAGGCTCCACCTCTCTAGGTCTCTAACCTTTTCGTTGATCCAACCAATTTAAGAAACACCCCTCAATTGATATACAGCCAACTCCTCCCTTTCAACGGTCTAATACCTATGATCTTAACAATTTTATGAATTCTACTGATAAACTCTTGGGGATCCTCATCAACTTTAGAACCCTAAAACTTTGGAGGATTCATCCTTATCAAATCGGGAACTCTTGTTTCTGCCATACTAGCATTTGGATTCATGGGCGCAACTACCTCATTATTTACTTGAGCTATAATGGCTTAAGAAATTACATGAAAAGCCACTCAGAACTCAACATTGGAAACTTGATCGTTCAAAGGATCATTCAGAGCTTGTTTCTCCTCTTCAACTACGTTCCTTCTAGCGAGTTATTTTCGTGGAGGCATATTCTAAAAATTTCAAAGAATAAGCTCTAGGGGTAAAAGACTTAACCATTCTACATCATGACATAGATCATGAAGGAATTGAAACTTTTCCTAAGATGTTTTATCGCCTTTTATTCATGGATGCGGTGTGCTTCACACCAATGAATAAGACTCTACTTAACGCGACATGGTAGACTCCCTAGGCCTCTTTTAAACCTTTTCCTCTGATACCAAGTTTAGCATGACCTGACTTAGGGCCTAGTCATAATATGGAGATTAGGATACGAGGGATCCCAACCTTAAGCCATCTTAACATACATCACATATATAAGGTAGAGAAAAATATAAAGATAAGAGGAAGTAAACATTATGTAGGGAATGGGGCTAAGGAAAAATCAACTTTATAAACGTCCAATCCAGACTAAACCAATGAGTATCATCTAAACATGCCTCTAGACTATTCTATGACGTGGGCTTAGGACAAGCTCCTAGCTCACCCTAACAATAGAAGAAAGTGAAAAACAATAGTAACATAAATAAAAGTCCTATCCTCAATAGAATGAGGACTCACCACCATCTTTAAAATCTAAATAAATCTTTAGCCATAAGTAGGATGATCGTAAGTGTCATCCATCCCTATATTATGCAACAATATGGGCAAAATATAGATTAGTACATTTGAATGTACTAAGTATGTGAGGTTTGCATGAAAAAGTAAAATAACGTAATTAATATGCCATAAGATGCATGACCAATAATATTGAATATGAGCAAAGCTTAAAAGAAATTCAAAATATAAGAAACACATGGTCAATGCATATCATAAGAACTTAATCATAAACTCATAATTTGACATCTAGTACTTAACTCCAATTTATGTGGAATAGGACCTTTAACTGACAACTATGATGATGTGAGCTATTACATAGAATTCGACGACTCCTGCATTGAAATAGGGAAGGCTACCTTTCTAGGGAATACTCCATAAGTAACTATTCAAATGGGCTATGTGGATTCACTAGCTAATCCACGAATACAACCTACGTGGACAATGTAGTTTGGGGCTTTAGGTTGCTACTAGGATTCCCTTGGGTAACTAACTGCATTACCGGACCGACAATATTCCAACAGAAACTCATAAACATGATGATAACATTATAGGAAAAGATAGTAACTGCCTATCAATCTATCTTTAAAACATATTAGGAATAGCTCATCTACTTGGTGATTCATAAGAATCCATTACTTCAAAGAAAAATGTCTTTATCGCCATATTTAAAATATCTTTTAATCTTAATCTAGTCATGATCATAACTTTAACTTTAGAATCATAAATTTGAATTTAACTCATAAAACATTCATTGAAAATCATTTAACTAATAAGCAACTCATAAAATAATATTAACTTCATAATCATAGCATGAAAATATAGCTTTATGCATGGGCATCTATAATTCAACTTAAAATCATGCAATTCATATGGAACATGCATATAAAGATCATTAATAACATTTAACAATGAAATTAAACCAACCCAATGAAATTTATCAAAGCTAGGATTCATAATCAATTGAAAATTGAATTAAAACTTGAGGAATCTTTGGGACTTCATGGGTGAAAAGAGCCCATGAATCAATCTCCACGTATATTAGTAGAATTAACTAAGAATAAAATAAGAAACCAATTAAAAATTTGGAAACCCTAGCTTTAGCTTGAAGAGGGAACCTTGAGACACTTTGTTCTTGCCTTAGAAAATATTAGAAGAATGAATTATATAGGAAGGGAATTTTAAGAATTGAATATTTATAGACTTTGAACTTGGCCATAAAAGTGTCTAGGTTCATTGAGCAAAATATGGGAAAAGAGACAATTTCCCTTCATTAATGTATGAAAATTTACCCTACGAATCCCTTTCTATGGGTCATCTTAGTAACGATGAGTCATTTAAATGACTCATCCAGCAGCTTTGAGAAAAGGTCTTAAATTCGAGTCTCTGATGTTTGGAATGGGTAAGTTTACAGCCCTTCATCTTGTCTACGGTTTATCATATTGTCTCATGTTGCAGGTCCCAAAAACCTATAAATTTGAGAGACTCGGGAGTTTGTTTATGATTTGTTTCTACAATGTTGATTTTATGTCTTCTTATTTGTCTATTCTATTTAGAGCATACCTAGCACCGAGTGGACCTTAGGATAGGAAATCCCTCCTATTATTAAGAAAAGAGACTCGTAGTAAGATCCCATTGTCCTATAACTACGTTCCACCATAGGATAAAGGATAACCCATAAAAGAGGCTTGATTCCTTATAAAGGGTCACTCGTAGTTGATACTCGATCCTTCAAGTAGCTTAGTAGATCCACTTAGGCTTGATGAAGTCTACCTTAGCAAATAGACTCCCCTTTTCTTCCAGGGTAGGGGTAACATCGGGATTCTATGTTATGGCTCACATAGTTTAATTCGGGTAACGGTCTCTCTCACAAAGGTACAAGATCTCTGTATCTCAATGTTTAAGATATTTCATATGATGTCTATTATATCTACCATAAAGTAAAGTATGTGCTCTCACAAATTTAAAAATTTTCTTTCAAAAGGTTTATGGTATAATTATTTAAGATTCATGGTACTTTACAAGTATAGGGTTTCTTATAATGAATCATGATTACCTCTATAATGTTGAAGTTTCTTTTGCGATTCATGAGGGTTTCTATATTTCATTGACTAAGCTTCACAACTCCAAATTGTACTTCAAATGATTGCAAGTTTCTAGCATGGTACATTGCATCACCTTATTGTTTCATGATACATTACATTGCATGCTCATATACTTAGTACATTTCAAGTACTAATGCATACTCTATTGTCTACATTATATCACCATGTAGGGACCACTTTTCTTTCTCTTCCTCCACGTGGTTAGTTTGGATCACTTTAAGAATACTTTTGGTGGGTTCCCATGTTTCGGGAACAACACTCCTCCCCTTTCTAGACTAAGTTATGTTGAGATATTAAGACACCTATTTTGGAACTTTATTTCTAGTTTTTTAAGGGTGAGCTAGGGATAGGTCTTAGCCTCTGCCAAGTCTAAAGGTAGAGGAATTGTTGGACATATGTTTGATGAACCTTGGATATTATGGTTATTTCTATGATGATCTCCTGTAGTCCCTCTTTTTCCTTTTGTTTCTGATGTTATTAGTGTCATTACCAATCAAAAGGTTAAATGAATGCTAAGATACCTTTTTGAGATATATTCAGATTTCCTATTCTCCGTGTTATGTCTAGGACCTAGGCTTGGGTTATGACAAACTTGGTATCAGAGCCCTAGGTTTTGAATGGTCGTCAGAGTCCAACATACTACACTGAATCGGGTTTTATTCATAGTTGTAAAGCATGCCACAATTATGAATAGGAGGCTATAAGGCGTATAGGAAAGTTTCCCTTCCTTTCATGATTCAAGTCATGCCCTATAGTATTTCTAAGACTACCTCTAACTAAAGAATCAGTTTGTGATCTCTAGATAATGCCTCTAAGAAGGGTACCTCCAGCTAGAGAATGGGTTGATAATGAATACCAAGCTCCTCTATTTCTTGAGGCTACACATTATGAGGAAGGAGTTACACATGCAGATTTCTAAAACATCATCACCTTAATGGAAAGAGTCATAGCCAACCAAATTAATCAAGGTGTTATTTCTTCTCCGCCTAACGTTCCTCCCCCTCTACTAAGATTCAGGACTTCAACAGGATAAATCCTCTCGAATTTTGATTATTCCAAGGTAGATGAGGACTCACTAGAGTTTATTTGTGATGTTTATCAGATTGTGGCAATTATGGGATTACCTCCAAATGAATAGTCCGAGCTAGTGGCCTATCAACTCAAGGGTGTAGCAAGAGTTTTTCATGAAATGGGTGGATGAGAGGGGTGAAGGTATGGAACCAATAGAGTTGGAAGAGTTCAAGGGTGCCTTCTTAGATTGATTCTCTCCTTTAGAGCTAAGGAATGCAAAGATTCAATGGTTCATCAATCTTCGCCAAGAGAGAATTAGTGTGAGGGATTATTCACTCAAATACACAAAATTTTCTAACTATGCTCCTTTAATGGTTTTCGACCCAAGGGAAATAATAAGAAAATTCATCTCTAGTGTTTCTAGTTTGGTGTCCAAAGAATGCAAGATGATGATTTTTGTCAAGGAGAGGGATATCTCCTAACTCATGTCATATGTGGAACAAATAGAAGATTAAAATCTAAGGGAGAAATCTAGGGACTTCAAAATAGCGTGGACCGATAGAGGTTCATCTTTTGCTAATGCCCTAGTTTCTAGTCCTACCAAAGCAAAACTTCCCTTTTCCCCTTTATAGAGGTGTGGTGGGACTCACCAAGGAAAATGTATGGATTCTAAGGAGGATTGCTATAAGTGTTGTGATATGGGGAATAAGATGAGGGATTTTCTAGTGGCTACTAGAAAAAGAAGAGAGATAGCTCAGGCTGCTTCATCTGGTATGTTATGGGTTTCCTTTGGTCATGATTAGGCTGGTCTGGATTGGTTTTGAATACATTGTTTCATGATTGACTTGATAATCCTAATGTTTGAGTTTTCATGATAGTTGAAGTGTTAGCTTCTCATGTCTATCCTCATGAAACTTCGAGTTCTAGTTATTCTCATGTCCCTCATATGCATGCATGTTCATGAAGTTGATTTTTAAGAGTCATGTTTTATGTTGGGTTTGAAAATCCCACATTCTATGCATTTTCGATGTCAAATAATGGGGAAATGGCTTCAGAGGATTCTTTGGTCTTAATTTTTGCAACATGAAATTTTCAAAAAATGTCCAAAACAGAAGAGTGTGTGACCTAGGCGTAGGGTGCCTCTATTGCCTGGTAGAGAAAAATTGCCAGAACTTAGGCCAAGCTCAAATATGGGGAAAAATAGAACTTCACGAAAAATTGACCTCTAGGGAAACATCTTCGCATCGCGGACTTGTTCCCAAATAGTGCAAATTTCTACAAAAATGTCTAGTTTAAATAGAGGGCATCCTGGACAATTCCCTAAATATATATAATTGAACTTGGATGCATTTTGGGGTTATTTTTGATACTTTTGGCTACCCAAAACCCAAGATTTCATTCTTTCTCTTCAAGAAATGATTTCCTACAATATTCCTCTCAAACTAAAGGATTTCAAGCTCCTCATAGAAGACCAAGCATCAAGATTACTTCAAGTTCCTCAAAACATTTTCAATCTCTTTTCAAGCTTTACTCTAAGATATGTGGGTTTCTTAATCTATGATTTTTTTACCCATGGAGTGCCAAAAACCTTCCTGACTAATTCCTTTGAATCCATGTATTAATTCTTTATGGGTATTTCTAATTTCTTCTTATTAGCATGGAGCATGATTGAAATAGTGGGTATTGACTCAAATTGCATGAAATTAATTACTACCTATGAATTCCCTAATTTCCTATCTTGGGTTTATAAATTTTCACATAGGTCTTGTTCAATCCTTGTTAAATTGCTAGATTATGGTTCAAATTATTTATGTTATGTTCAAGTAAGCTTATATTACTACTTAATTGTATGAATTATTGAATTTTAAGTAATTTCCTATCTCAAGTTATTATGGGTATTTAAAATGAATGGTGGGTTATTTGAAGTATGATTTGAATTCACTCAATTGATTGTGTTTATTCATGATTTTATTAAAAGGCATGTTGCAAAGTTGAATTGAATAGAACCCACCTAATTTTTTACAATGTTTTCAATAAAGTTTAACTTGAAATCTTTTGACTCCAAATGAATGTTTATGTAATCAGTATCTATAATAAAAGCGGAGTCTTACGAAATGAAAGAACGATGAAATGATATGAATGCAGGATTTTTTATGGAATAACGATATTTCTTGCATACTTGAATCACTAAGTGTTTTAAGGAGCTATTCTATGATTATATTTTCATAAAATAGTGGATGGGTAGTAGTTATGGCCCTTCCCACATGATGTTGACTTTACGTCTTATGATTTTTCTATTCTGTTGGAAGCTTACCTAGCACCGATTCGACCTGGGGATAGGCACTCTCTCTTATAGTTGAGCCAAAAGGCCCATAGTAAGAACCCATTATCCCATAACTACGTGCCACAATAGAATAAAGGATGACACGTAGAAGAGGCTTGATTCCTTAGAAATGGTAACCCATAGTTGACGCTCCATCCTTTAAGTAGCTTAGTTGATCCACTTAGTCATTACGGAGTCTACCTTAGAAAATAGTCTCCCACTTTCTTTCGGTGTAGGGATAACATCAGGAGTCCAAGTTATGTCTCACATAGTTTATGTTGGGTAACAGTCTCCCTCAGAAAGGTAAAAGGTTTATCTCCTAATGTTTAAGATATTTCATATTGTCATGACCCAAGCCTAGGGACTAGACATGACACCGCAAATGAAGCATCCGATATACCTCACCCAAGGCTCTTAGTAGTTTGTTATGCTTTTCATCAGTAATGATAAACTAACAAGCGGAAACATGAAGGGTTAACAAGACTAAGGGATTCCACATAGAATAAGGGTCAACCTCATTTGAAATATCATATATTTGTCTAACCATACATTCTACTTTAAAGACTTGGCAGAGGCTAAGACATGTCCCTAGCCCACCCTCAAGATATAAGTCAAAAATATCAAAGTAACTTAATGGTATAAACAAAACATAAGCTAGAAAAATAAGAGTGTTGTTCCCAAAACATAGGAACTCACTAATGGTAATAGCCTTCAAATATCAAAGTTAGCCACAGGGAGGAGAGTGTGGATCAATGTCGGTTCCTACATGGTGATATCTTGTATGCAAATATATATGTTAGTACTTTGAATATACTAAGTGTGTGAGTATGATATACAATGAAGAACATAAGAGACATTTATAAACAATATGCATAAGTGAATGCATGCATGAGAAATCATCATATATAACCTTAAATCATTCATTTTGTGGGAAAAATGATTGTAACAAAAATTTAAGACCATGTGAGCTAATGAAATCCAACATAACACCCTACATTGGCATTAGGAGACTACTTGTCGGGTAGAACTCTATCAACTTTAATTATTTCTTTAACTTTAACTTTAATGGCTAATTGTCGATCTACTAGCCTAAATATCCTATCAGGGATCCTATATTGGCGCATAGTTAATGCAACATGGAACTTTAATTAAGGACCCCTTAGGTCGAGTCCCCATCTACATGATACATTCGGTGCTAGGTCAATCCCATAGAATAATATTTAGATATCATAATACAATAAGCATCTATATAACTTTAGACATCAAATAATGATTCGGTGGAATAGCTCATTAAAAGATTTCAGTCGATTCAAATATATGAGAATTGTCCTTTCACATTGAATCCTTTCTTTAGCTAAGAAGCCCTTTCATCATCATTCAAGTATTTCATATGAATCCTTTTAAGATAAACATTAGCTTCATAAACTTTCATTTGGAGTCAAAGCTTTCATTTCAATTTTACTTTAGCATAAGGAAACTAGGTGTGTTCATTTCACAACCTTCAAATACATTTAAAGAATACTTGTATGCATGAAAGTGATGGAAATGCATCAAATTAAACATCTTAAAACAACCCACCATATACACTTTAAAATCATTTTCAAGACTTCATATAAGAACCTTCACAAATCCTGCTTTTCATGACATTGACAGTCAATATACATCAATATAGGTAAATAAACTTTAAATATATCATAATCTATGCAATTAGAGTTATCATGTAAAAGCTCATAAGAATTCATCATTCAGAATTTGAAATAGAAAATTGAGAAAAAAATTTGAACTCCATGGGTGGAAGAACCCAGGGATGAAACCCACATACCTTGGGGGAAACAAATACCTATTGAATACTTGAGAAGGAATGGAGACTCGGAGAGACCTTGAGATAAAACCCTAATATTGCCTTGGAATTCTTGGGAGAGTTTTAGATGAGAGAATTTGAGTTTCTTGAGTCTAAGTGTGAAGAATGAGGTCTTAGAAGGGTTTAGAATCTTTAGATGGAAGAATGTTTACCTCAAAACGACCGCACTTTGTTTTAAAATGCTAGAAAAGACTGAAATGTCTCTTTTAAAATTTGATCGGAATAGGATTAATGAGGACCCTTCACGGTCTGTGGTACTCACCATGGCCCATGGTGGGGGTCCCATGGTGTGGGACTTGGAAAATATTTTGGAAAAACCTATAGGGTAAGTCTTTGAGGTTTCATCATGGAACTTCTTCACGGTCCGTGAAGTGCACAATTTTCTACCTTAGACCATATAATACTCACATTTACTTTTCGATCATTTCAAATTGGCCATGAAAGGTAGGTGTAGTGCAGTTCCTGTAGGATGCCTACATAGTGAGCACCATGGGGATACACCATTGTGAGTGGAGTATTGCACGATACGTGGTCGTCCGTGGACCTTGCCTTGGAAAATTTCTTGAGGGTCTTGGGGAGGGTTTCTTATCACGGTCCATGGGGCTTACCACGGCCTGTGTTGGCTTCCGTGGTCATCTCCTGGTGCTAGTTTCTACAACTTTCTGAGATTTCCTCCTTTGAACCTTGGTCTAAGACCTTCCACATTTTTGGGGTCTAATAATATCGCTCCTCTGGGAACATTCGTCCTCAAAGGAGAATCATTAGCTTAGAAAAATACATGGTACGAGGACTAGAAGGCCAACATGAATACAATGACACTAGAAATGCATCAAACATGAGATTCTTTAAACTTTAGCTTAAAACATAACTTTAAAATTCCACTTCATGAATATGCATGCATACGAAGATTTGGAAAACTGAAACATAAGTCTTAATTACTTGAGCATGAATGACTTAGTACCTTAGGCTTGAAAATAATGAAAGAGATGAGGGTAATGTTTCATCATATCCGTTTCCCTTCCCATGTAGTACTCTCGACATGTTAATTTCTCCAAAGGACTTTAACAGATGCAACTTCCATGTTCTTCAATCTCTTGACTTTTCGGTCCAAATTTTCCACCAGACCTCTTCATAGGTCAAAGTTTCTTCAAAATTCACTATTTTCAAAGGCACAATGGAACTAGGATCTAGTACATATTTTCTCAGCATAGACACATAGAACACCGGATGAACCGTGGTTATTTTCGAAGCCAATTCCAACTCATAAGTGACTTTCCCAACACGCCTCAAGATTCTATAAGGCCCTACATACCTAGGGCTCAATTTCCCTTTCTTACCAAACCAAATCAGACCCTTCATAAGTGAAACGTTCAAATACCACAATCACCTACATTAAATTGAAGATCCCTTCTCCTTGTATCAGAATAGGAATTTAGACGACTTTAGTGCATCATCAACCTTTCTCTAATAACTCTCATGTTCTCTAAATTATCTTGCACAAAATCAGTGCATAAGAAGGTCTGTAACCAACCTCAAACCAACCACCTAGAGACCTACATCATCTCCCATACAAAGCCTCAAACATTTCTATCTCGATGCTTGAGTAGTAACTATTCTAATAGGCAAACTCGATGAGTTGTAGATGATCATCCCAACTCCCTTTGAATTCTATCACACAAGCCCTTAACATATTATCTAGTGTTTGAATTGTCCTTTTGGCTTGCCGATTGGTTTGAGGATGGAATGAGGTGCTTAACCTTACTTTACTAACAAGGCCCCTTTGGAACGACCTCCAAAAGTGAGAAGAGTATTGGGAACCACGATTTGAAATAATGGACAACGGCACATCATGCAACCTCACCAACTCCCAAATATACAACTTGGCATAATCTTTGGCACTATAAGAAATCTTGACCAGTAGAAAATGAGCCGACTTAGTCATTCTATCAAAAATTATCCAAATCGAATCATGACACTTCTGGGTATGAGGCAAACCTACTATAAAATCTATGTTCACATCTTCTCACTTTTAATTAGGTATTTCGATATAATGTGCTAGGCCACCTGGCCTTTGGTGTTCGTCTTTCACTTATTAGAAATTTGGATATTCGGATACGAACCTTGCTATGTCCTTTTTCATGCTACCCCACCAATAAAACTTTTTGAAGTACATTTTTGTTGAACCGAGATGAATAGAGTATGAAGAACTATGGGCCCCTTACAAGATTGAACTCTTTAGGCTATCCACATTCAGAAAACACAACCGACCCTAGAAGTATATCACCTATCTCGTCCTTGTGAAAAAACCTCTAGCTTCTTGTTCCTCACCAACCTCTTTAACACCACTAATGTCGGGTTGAGGTCTTGCTTCGACTTGAAATCCACCACCAAGAAAGATTTGGACCTATTATGAAAAACCATACCACCACTATCAGTACCACTCAACTTCCACCCTAACCTAGCCAACTAGTGAACATCTTTCACCAACACTCTCTTGCCTTGATATACATGGGCCACACTTCCCATAGACACTCTACTAAGTGCATCGGCAACCACATCGGCTTTACCCGGATGGTAATACACACTCATGTCATAGTTCTTGAGGAGTTCTAGCCACCTCATTTGCCTTTAATTGAGTTCCTTTTGGGTGAACACATATTGGAAACTTTTATGATCGGTATACACATCCATATGTACCCCATAGAGGTAGTTTCACAAACTTTTCAAAGAAAAAACAATGGCTTCCAACTCAAGATAATGTTAGGGTTGTTACACTCATGCACTTTTAATTTCCTAGATGCATAGGCTACAACCTGGCTATTTTGCATCAAGACACAACCCAAACCAATATTTGAAGTGTCATAATAAACCACAAACCCTTCTAATTCTTCTGTTAGAGTCTAAATAGGAGCGGAGTTATGTCGATCCTTCAAGGTTTGGAAACTCTTTTCACACTGATCTATCCATATGAATTTTTCATTCTTTTGGGTTAATTTTGTCATAGGAGATGTGATGGAAGAAAACCCTTCAATGAACCTTCTATAGTAACCGGCTAGACCCAAACAACTCCTAATGTCCGAAAGAGATAATGGTCTAGAAAAATTCTTGACCGCCTCCATTTTTTTAGGATCAATCTTGATCCCATCACCAGATAATATGTGACCAAGAAAATCCACCTCTTTCATCCAAAATTCACATTTGCTAAATTTTGCAAACAATTGTCTAGCCCTCAAGGTTTTAATCATAACCCTACATTGGTTCTTATGCTCTTCCCCATCCCGGGAGTAGATCAAGATGTCATCAATGAAGATCACAATAAAAGCATCAAGGTAGGGTTTGAATACCCAATTCATCAGATCCATAAACAATTTTGGTGCATTCGTCAACCCAAAAATCGTCACTACAAACTCGAAGTTTCCATACCTTGTTTGGAAAAATGTAATGGGAAAGTCACACTACCTTACCATTAGTTGGTGATAGATGGAACGAAGGTCTATCTTGGAGAAATTATTGCCCCCTTGCAATTGATCAAACAAATTATCTATTGTAGGGATGGGGTACTTGTTCTTAATAGTCACCTTGTTCAATTGATGGTAATCTATGCACATTCGAAGTAACCCATCCTTCTTCCTTATAAATATACGGGAGCACCCCATGGTGAGATACTTAACCTTATGAACCCATTTTCTAACAAGTCCTTTAATTGTTCCTTCAACTCCTTTAGTTTTACTGGGGCCATTCGTTAAGAAGAAATAGAGATAGGTTGGGTATCCGGAAGCAAATCGATACCAAAATCAACTTCCCTATTGGGAGAGATACCAGGAAGGTCATCGGGAAACACATCGGGAAACCTTTTTAAAATGAGACCCAACTAAAAAAGACATCCCTAACTCTTAAAATATGGTATATACAACGTTTAGCAATCAACTTTCGAGGCTTAAAACAAGAAATGAACCTACCTTTCACTACCAAATCACGACCTTCCTATTCAAGAACGGGCTCATTTGAAAATTGAAACTTGAGTCAATGAGTCCTAAAATCTATAGAAGCATAAGATGCATGTAACAAATCAATCCCAAGTATAACATTTAAATCTAACATGTCAAGTTCTATGAGATTACAACGGATAATTTTATGCAAGATGGGACAACCCATATAGACTTTCCTAGCCACAACAGACTCACCAATAGGGGTAGACACCAAATAAGGCTCTACTAATATTTCGGAAAATATATCAAACTTATTAGCTAATAATGGAGTAACAAATGATAAGTTTACACACGGATCTAATAATGCATCTATATCAAACATAAAGACCTTTAACATACTGGTAACAATATTTGGTGCTTGCTCAACTTTTTCCTTCCCATACAAGGCATTGAAGTCGTTGGTGCATAGACTACTTTATTGAGCTTATTTCCCATGACTGACTTGGCCTTGAGTCCTACCACCACCACCAACACCATCTCTAAAATACTTAGCATGGTGGCCTAACTTGCCGCAATTAAAGAATGCATTGGATCCAGCTAAGCATTCCCCTTTGTGAGTCCTTTCACACTTCTTACAAGGGAGGAAAGTTTGAGCAGCAACATTCTCTCTTGGAACCATTGGTTTAGCACCCTTTTCCTTGTTGAACCCTGGAGTAGGAGTATTGGTGGAACCTTTTCTCATATACCTTTGCCCATCTTGTCCCTTGCCATTGTTATTATAACCGGACCTTTGAGGGTCGAACCCTCCACCATCCACTCTAGCCTTGTTGAACCCTCTTGATATCTCCCTCAACTTCTCTTCTTTAATTTTCTCTAGGTACTAGTCATTAACTGGGAGATGTCCATATCCTTGACCAACATAAGTGTCTTGCATTGGACACCAAGCTTGAGACACCGGAAATGAACATGCTCATCCTTGCCCATGGGTAGCAGACCATGAAGGGAGCATACATTGACAACTTAGTAAATTTGAAGGCATACTCCCTCACACTCATACTCCCTTAACGAAGGTTGATGAACTTTTAGATTTTGGCCTCCCTTAGTTCTAATGGAAAGCAGTGGTCTAGGAAGGCACTCTTGAACTCTTCTTATGCTATCAACCCCATTTCTTCATTCATCTCAAAAACCTATTATTGGTACCAAACTCGTGCCACACCTTTGAGTTGATAGGCCACTAGCTCAGACTTCTCATCTGGAGGCACACCCATGATAGCCACAATCCGGTACATTTCATCAATTAACTCCATAGGGTCCTCATCTATTTTAGAACAATTAAATTAAGGTAGATTTATTCTTTGGAAATTTTTAATCCTAGAGGCTAGATTTTGCACTTGGAGAGGGGGAACACATTAATTACTTTGGTTAGCTATGGCTTGTGCCAATAATGTCATGATATTTTAAAACTTTGAATGGGTTACCCCTTCCTCATGATGTAGGGCATCAGGACTCGGAGGAGCTTAGTCCTCATCATCAACCCGTGCTCTTAGAGATTCTCTTTCTTAAGGAATTATCTAGAGAGAATACAAAATGAGCCGTTGGTCAGAGGAAGGTTTAGGACACTTTAAGGAACAATATGAATTTTAAAGAACTCAAAAGTTTTGTAAACGTCCAATAGTCTCCGACCCATAGTAGTGGCATGCTTCACAACCATGAACAAGAACCTAGTTTATGTGGTATGTTGTACTATGAGGACCATCTCCAAAACCTTAAGTTCTAATACGAAGTTTTTTCATTACCCAAGCCTGAGTCCTAGACGTAACACGACGAATGAAGTATCCTGAGATACCTTATCCAAGCCTCTTACCATTTCATTAACCTTTTGTTTAAGTATGCTCCTTTCATGATTTCCAACCTAAGGGAAAGAATGAGCAAATTCATATTCAGTGTTCCATTTTGGTGTCCAAAGAATGCAAGACGTCCATGTTAGTCAAGGAAATAGACATCTCTCGACTCATGACATATGCGGAATAAATAAAAGATGAAAAGCTAAGGGAGAAATCTAGGGATTTCAAAAGGGCACGGACCGATAGTGGTTTATCTTTAGCAAATGCCCTAGTGTCTAGGCCTAACAAAGAAGAAGGACTCAATATGTTGAATTGAATGCATTGCCAAAAAAGAGGGTTTCTATAAGTGTGGTGATATGAGGTATAAGACGAGGGATTATCCATTGGCTATTAGAAGAACAAGGGAGATGGCTTAGGATTCTTCATCCGATATATTATGGGTTTATTTTGGTCATAGATAATTGTTGCTGTGGATTGGTTTCTTATTAATTATGGTATGATTGGCTTGATAATCCGAGTGTTTAAGTTTCCATGCTAGTTGAAGTGTTAGCTTCTCATGTCTATCCTTATCAGTTTCCAAGTTCTAGTTATTCTCATGTCCCTTCATATGCATTAATACTCATAAAGTTGACTTTTAAGAGTCATGTTTTATGCTATGTTTGAAAATCCCATGTTATATGCATTTTGATGTGTTATTGCATTCATGTTGAGTTGTTAGTCCTCTTTTAGTGTTTATTCTATGCTAGTAGGATCTCATTCGAGGAAGAATATTCTCAAAGGAGGGATATTGTAAGGTTCAGGGTGTTTTAAAGGTTGAAATGTGTTATAATAAGGTAAAACAGGGGAAAATGGATTTGAAGAATTTTTTGGACTCGTTTTTCAAAAGATAAAGTTTTCAAGAAATGCCCAAAATAGAAGAGTGTGCAACCTAGGGGCGTCGCGGCTCTGTTCCTTTGTAGTGTAGATTTTCTCGAACTTAAGACATGCTCAAATCTAGGGAAAAATTAAACTTTGGAAAAAAATGACCTTTGGGGGAAAGTCTCTGTGTCGCAGACTTACTCCCAAAAACCCTGGATTTCATTTCACCTCTTTCCAAAATCATTTCATACCATATTCTACTCGAACTACAGGATTTCAAGCTCCCCATTGAAGACCAAGCATCAAGATTACTTCAAGTTCTTCAAGACTTTTTCAATCTATCTTCAAGAGTTACTCTAATATATGTAGGTTTCTTCATCTATCGGTTCTTCCACCCATGGAGTCCCAAAATCCTTTCCAACTAATTCCTTTGAATTCAAGTATTAATTATTTATGGCTACTTTAAATTTCATATTATTAGGATAGAGCATAATTGAAATATTGGTTATTCACTAAATTCGCATGAAATTGACTACAACCTATGAATGACCCAATTTCCTATATTGGGTTTATGAATTTTCAAATGGATCTTGTTAGATTATGGTTGAAATTATTGAGGTTATCTTCATGTTAGCTTATATTACTACTCAATTGCATGAATTATTGAACTTCAAGTAATTTCCTATCTCAATCTATTATGGGTATTTGAAATCAATGGTGGTTTATTTAAAGTATGTTTTGAATTCACTCTATTGATAGTGTTTATTCATGATTCTATTGAAAAGAATGTTTGAAAGTTGAATTGAATAGAACCCACCTAGTTTTTACTATATTTTCAATGAATCTTTACTTGAAAGCTTTTGACTACAAATGAATGTTTATGAAATCAACGTCTATGATAAAAGGGGAGTCTTATGAATTGAAAGAACATTGAAATGATATGAATGAAGGATTCTTTATGAAATAAGAAAAAATCTTGCATACTTGACTCAGTAAGGGTTTTAAGGATCTAATATATGATTATGTTTTCATAAATAGTGGATGGGTAGTAGAATGGCCCCTCTCACATGATGTTGACTTTATGACTTATGTTTTTTGTATTCCGTTGAGAGCTTATCTAGCACTGATGGAACCTTGGGGTAGGCACCCTCTCCCATAGTTGAGGCAAGAGGCTCATAGTAATATCCCATTGTCCCATAACTACGTCCCACCATAGGATAACAGATCATTCGTAGAAGTGGCTTGATTCCTTAGAAAGGTTCACCTATAGTTGAGGCTCCATCCTTCAAGTAGCTTAGTAGATCCACCTGGGCATGATTGAGTCTACCTTAGAAAATAGTCTCCCCCTTTCTTCTAGTGTAGGGGTAACATTGTGTCATGACCCAACCCCGTAGACCGCGACTGGGGTTCGATCTGAACCCCCGTATATGTGTCTATCAGTTGTGGTCAAGTCAAACTGTAATTAACATAATACCATGCAACAGAAGCCTATTGGATGATAACATTTTCATAAAACAGTAGCCTCTTTCATTTATATCACATCATGAAAGGGCATGTAAGCCGATGAGGCTGTCATACATATAAACTTTTACAATATTTCAAGTAGACCCAGCTGAACAATATTTACACATACAACCCACATATACATGTCTGCAGACCTTTAATAATATCAATGACAACATATGGCGGGACAGGGCCCCCACCTTACCCCTGAATAACAAAACAATACTATACATCAATGGCCAGTGCCAAAATCTAGGCTCCGATACAATGGAGCCTCTTCTAACTGAGCTGAGAGGGATCCTAAGATGGCGGACTCCCAAAACTTGTACCTGTACCTGCGGGCATGAAACGTAGCCCCCCCGAGAGAAGGGGGTCAGTACCAAATATGTACTGAGTACGTTAAACATAATATAACACAACTGAAAGCATATTTAAAATAGAGAAGCAGGGGGTAAATTATCAAATTAACAACTTATAATTGAGAAAGTAAAATCATGCATGCTCAAATTTTCAATATAGCCGGCCCTATCAAGTATCTAGGGAATCATATCTGTAGTATCATCACCTCCTTATTACAACACATCATCATATCATCATAAATATGCATACGTACCCATCCCTCTAGTGAGGGCATGATGAATAATGCAGTAGAATTGTGCATGATTACTATTCCTAGCCCAGGCGCGATGAAAAAAGTGTTACAGTATACATGAGTAGAGTAGTGAGAAACAAAACACAGTTTAAATCATTATCGGAGACTCAATGAAGTCATCAGGTGAATCATCCCTGGAGATTAGGGCAAAAAGTACCTGACATATACCCTCTAAATGTCACTAAGGACTATGTAAAAGAGAGTTTTACATATCTTGGACTTATACCAGTATGAAATATCTTATAGTAGTCCGAGCATTGGTTATCTCAGAGCCTTTCTTTTTACGAAAAAGAGTTTAGTCAAATTAATCGTTATACAGTTATATAGAAGACTCGAGGAGTAGGAGTTTAACTACTTTAAAAGTCTTAACATCCAGAAGTGATTCAGAGTCTTGAAGTCATATTCAGAACCTAAGAGTGAAGTTTCCCCAAAGCTTTCATCATCCATAGCCTACATCTAAGACATGCCAAAAGGAAGAGAAAAGATAGTATTTACATACCTATGTCAAAAACATGCCAAGAGAGAGCTTCACATACCTCTTATGAGTTACTCTTTATACCGTTCGCCTCGTCGTCCTTTGAACCTATTCAATATGAAAGTAATACGAATATCAACCAATTTTAGCTTTCCATCATCTTAGGTTGCACCTTAGTATTCATGGAATCTATTTCCTTGTTCGTCTCCTCAACTACTTCTTTAATTAGTTAAGGCGTTAACGAAAATTGGGCAGCACCTCCCCTATAACGTGCCCTATCCAAATTTCTAATTAGATACCTAAACACTACATCCAACCAACAAAAACCTCCTGCAGCATACGTTTAAGCAATTCACACCAACAATATACAACATAAACTCCAAACGACTCGCTCAGAATTACGATATCAAAATAGGGTGTCTAGCCTTTATTTTATAACACCTTTAATTATACGAACCGAGGGGTCGTATGGATGAAAAAATAAGCACCCACACCCCTTTTAAAATACATTTATGCCCTGAAACAAAACACCACACCCCTGCAGCAGCACCTTACAAGCACAACCCTTTACTTCAAAGACAATTCAACTATAACGACTCCAACTTAGTTTATTTCGAACGTCAAGCATCTCTATGATGTTTTCACATTTCCATACTTAAACAACATATAATATACTTCATAAAAATACCATAAAATCCAAATTAAGAGGAGAAACCTTACCTTATTCAAAACTGGCCAAAACTGCCAAATTGCAACTCGAAACTTCTCCAAATGTGCTGAAATTAAGTGGGCTATTTATGTCCCTTCTCCGCTGCCCCAAATTAGAATTTTTGGTTATAAAGCACTAATATATAACCTTGGAACACATAAAATAATTAATTCACGGAATGAAACTCGGAGGCTTACCTTGGCAGCCCCCAAACCCGTAGCTCCTCCCCTTGCCCTCCAACGTTTTTCTCTTCTTCTTTCTTACTTTTCTAGGTGTAAAGCTGAAGAAATAATTCGGTAGACATCGTAAGATACATATATACATCTATATTTGGTTGAGTAACACCATAGATAATTAATTCACGGAGAAAAATTGAAGAATTTACCTTTAATTTCTCAAAACCATGGCTGCCCTTCTTTTTCTTCCAACGTTTTCTCTCCTTTTATTCTTCACATTTTTTTCCTTTATTTTGGCTGAAGATTTGGATGAGAAATGTGACTAAGAGTCACTTAACATACATATATACCCCTCTTTAGAAGGTGCCACATGGCAGCCCTCTTTAGAAGGTGCCACATGGCAGCCCCCTAGGGTGCCACATGGCAGCCTCCTAGGATGCCACCTCAACATATTCGGCCAGTCATATACTGCCATGTGGCAGTGGGGTCCACCCCAAGATATTGCATCACCTACTTGACCCTAAGTAGGTGCATCACCTGCTTGTCCAAGTATGTGCATCACCTACTTGCTTCGAGTAGGCGCGTCCTTTCCTTATTTCTCTTTTGTGAGCTCGTAATCTCATCTTACTTCAAGAGCCTATGCACTCTTTGCTACTTAAGATCGATATGTACTTAAGTAGCTTAAGTGTGTAGGACTTCTAAGTTAGTAGCTTACGTAGGTAAGTCGATTCCTACGACTCCTTATTTGGCCTCCAACTTCTTTCAACTCCTCATAACCCTATTTCCAAGCTTCCCTACTATGGGGTGTAACATTCTCCCTTTTTTGGAGTTGCTTAATAACGTTGTAGACTATCCGGCTCACATAGTAACTTCTAAGAAGCTTAAGAGATATTCCAAACTCAAGAGTGTGGGGTGTAACACATTGGGACTCCAAGTTATAGCTCACATCATTTATGTCGAGTAACGGTTGCTCTCACAATGGTGCAAGGCCCATCTCTCAATTTTTAAGATATTTCATCTGATGTCTACTATATACTACAAGGTAAAGTATGTTCTCTCACAATGTTAAAGATTTCTTTCAAAAGGTTTATGGTATACTTATTTACAATTCATGGTACTTTACAAGTATATGGTTTCTTACCTCTATAATGTTTAAGTTTATTTTATGATTCATGAGGATTTCTATATTTCATTGACTAAGCTTCATAACTCCAAATGATACTTCACATAATTGCAAGTTTCTATCATGGTCCATTACATCAACTTATTGTATCATGGTATATTGTATTGCATGCTCACATTCTTAATACATTAAAAGTACTAACACATACTTTATTGCCTACATGATATCACCATGTAGGGATCAGTGTTCCTCCTCCTCCTCCACGTGGTTAGTTTTTATCTCTTGAAGACTACTTTTTAAGAGTTCCCATGTTTCAGGAACAACACCCCTCCCCTTTCTAGCCTATGTTATGTTGACATATTAAGACACCTTTTTTGGTACTTCATTTCTATTTTTATTTGAGGGTGAGCTAAGGACATGTCTTAGCCCCTGCCAAGTCTAATGGTAGAGGTATTGTTGGAGATATGTATGATAAACATTGGCTATTATGTTTCTTGTTATAATAATCTCCCATAGTCCCTCTTTGCCCTTTTTTCTGCTGTTATTAGTGTCATTACTGATGATAAGGATAAAAGAATGGTATAAGCCTTGTTTGAGATATCTTCAGATTTCCCATTCGTCGTGTCATATTGAGGACCTAAGCTTGGGTCATGATAAATATTGACCACTATAATAACTTTGTAAAGTACCCTGTTGAGCTGAACGATCGAAAGTAGTAGTCTGAGTCTGAGGTCAACAATCTGCACCACTACCATCACCTGAGGGACAATGTATCACTCAATGACCCGTCTTAACATAACTATATCAAGCACTGAAATATACAAAACAATCTTCTCCATTACCCTTCCAATACTTCCAATATGTGTGAATAGTATAACCACTCAGAGCACTTCCTTGGGTCTTAGATTTAGAGACACTATCCATGTTGAACTTTGATGCTGGAGTAGTTGAAGAATTATTATCAAAGAACTTTTTACAAAAATGAGAACGGCCACTATTATTGGATATCACGGGTGAATTATGAGCTTTTTGAGTCTAGCCAGGTACTATAGAAGATTTTTTGAAGGTTCTCTTCCATCTTATCTCCTATGACCAAATTGACTCAAAAGAAGGCAAAATGCATATGTACGGATGAGTGTCAAAAGAACTTCTGAAAATTGAAAGATAGACTTACCTCCATTCTTATTTTGACTATACTATAAGGGTTACAAGGGTTTGTGGTTTATTGTGATGCTTTGAAGATTGGTTTGGGATGTGTCTTAGTGCAAAACGGCAAGGCTATAGCCTATGCTTGTAGGCAACTGAAAGTGCACGAACGTAACTACCCTATTCATGATCTTGAGTTAGAGGCCGTTATATGTGGTTTAAAGATTTGATGACACTACCTCTATGTAGTACATATGGATGTGTTCATCGACCACAAAAGTATCCAATATGTGTTCACTCAAAAGGACCTCAATCGAACAAAAGAGATAGTTAAACCTCCGCAAACACTATGACATGAATGTGCATTACCATCCGAGTAAGGCCAATGTTGTTGCCGATGTACTTAGTAGGCTGTCTATTGAACGTGTGACTTATGTAGAGGAAGAGAAGAGGGGGTTGGTTAAAAATCTTCATCGGTTGGCTTGATTGGGGGTAAAGTTGAGTGCTTCCGATGATGGTGGCATGGTTGTTCATAACACGTCCGAATAATCTTTGGTGGTGGATGTTAAGTCAAAATAAGAACTTGACCCGACTGTTGTACAGTTAATGAAGTTGGTGAGAGAAAACAAAGTAGAGATCTTTTTACAAGGGGGAGATGGGGTACTTCTCTACCAAGGTCAATTATGTATTAAGGATGTGGATGGCCTAAGGAGTTTGATTTTGAAGAAGGCTCACAATTTTTCATACTCCATTCCTTTTAGTTTGATGAAAATGTACTGAGAATTAATGGAGCTATATTGGTGGAATGGCAGGAAGAAGGACATAGCAAGTTATATAACCAAATGTCCAAACTTCCAACAAGTTAAGGCTGAACATCAAAGGTCGTCTGGCCTAGCCCAATATATCCAAATTCCTACTTGGAAGTGGAAAGATATGAATATGAATTTTGTAGTGGGTTTGCCTCATACTCGGTAACATCATGATTTAATTTGGGTAATTGTTGATAGAATGACTAAGTCAGCTCATTTTTAACCGATCAAGACATCATATAGTGTCAAGGATTATGCTAAGTTGTATATTCAGGAATTGGTGAGGTTACATGGGGTTCATTTTTCGATTATTTCAGATCATGGTACCCAATTCACTTCTCATTTTTGGAGAACATTTTAAAGGGTACTTGGTACCAAGGTGAAGCTAAGCACCGTATTCCATCCTCAAACCGATGGGCAAGCCAAACAGACAAGTGAAATACTAAAGGATATGTTATGGGCCTGTATGTTGGAGTTCTAAAGAAGTTGGGATGATCATTTAACGCTTATTGAGTTCGCTTACAATAATAGCTATCAGTCAAGCATTGAGATTGAACCGTATATGGCTTTATATGGGAGATAATGTAGATCTCTGGTTGGTTGGTTCAAAGTAGGTAATATTACTTTTTTGGGTCCCGATTTACTGCTTGATGCTATGGAGAAGGTAAGATTCACAAGAGAAAGATTAAATATGGCTCAAAAAAGATGGCTCAAACTCGTCAAAACTTCTATTCCAATTCTAGAAGAAGGAATCTTGAGTTTAATGTGGATGATTGGATATATTTGAAGGTTTCACCCATGAACGGTGTATTTCAGTTTGGTAAGGAAGGGAAATTAAGCCTTAGGTATGTAGGGCCTTATAGAATCTTGAAATGTGTTAGAAAAGTTGCTTTTGAGTTGGAGTTGCCTTTGAAAATGACTACTGTTCACCCGATATTTTATTCGTTAATGTTGAGAAAATGTGTGGGTGATCATAGTTCCATTGCCGATTCAAAGTAGTGAATATTGAGGAAAACTTGACCTATGAAGAAGTTCCAATTGAAATATTGGACTAGCAAGTTAAGAGACTGAGGAAGAAAGAAGTTCCATCTATTAAAGTACTTTGGAGGGCTCAAAAAGTTGAAAGTGCTACATGGAAAGAAAAAGTGGATATCATGGAATGTTATCTTTATTTCTTTCATTCTACTCACTCCTAAGGTACAAAGTTATTCATGCTCAAATATTTAAGACTTCTATGTTTCATTTTTCCTAAGTCCTCATATGCATGGATGTGTATGAAGTTGAATTTTAAAGTCATAATTTATGCTAAGTTTAAAGATCTCATGTTTATGCATTTCAAGTGTCATTGTATTCATGTTGGGTTGCTAGTCCTTGTGGCATGTCAATTTTTATGTTAATGATTCATATTCGAGGACGAATGTTCCCATCAGGGGAGATATTATAAGACCCCGAATATTTGGAAAGTCCTAAAATGAGGAAAAAAGAATGAAAGTGCAGAGAAATGCAGAAAACGCGCACAAGGTATCTACTACGAAAGGCCATCACAGGCTGTGGTACTCACCACACCTTGTGGTAAGCCATCGTGGTGGTGATTCAGAGACTTAAACCTGTAGGTAAAGGACCATGATGATGGACCACAGACCATGTTGAGAACCAAGGCTCATGAATCCCTCTATGGTGCCCCCTCCCCTAATTCCCAAGGAAACATCCCAAAGAAAGGGCCACGGATGACCACGACATGTAATGGATCCCTTTATGGACCGTGGTGTATTTTCGTTATGGTCACTTTGCATGCTCCTGCAGGACCTGTACCATAGCAAAGGTTCATGGACCGTGATAGCCTCCATGAAACGTGAAGGTCTCTGTGGAGGAAGTTCATAGACCTACCCTGCAGACTTCGAAAAATATTTCCCCAAGTCATTCATCATGGGAAACCACCACAGACTATGGTGATCACCAAGGGCATTGGTTTACCACCACAGGACAAGGTGCTCACCACAGACCGTGATGGGTCCTTTTGAAGCGAGTCCGACCAGATTTTTAAAGGGGATATTTTGGTCTTTTCCTGCATTATAAGACAAAGTGAGGTCGTTTTTACGACAAAATTCACCTATCTAAAAGATCCAGAGACTTTTTACCCTCATTCACTCTCACTCAAAGTTATAAGACCCAAACCCTAACCTCTCAAGTACTCTCAAGTATTCCTCTTCATCAAGAGAGCTAGGGTTCCTTCCAAGAAGATCAAGTCTCCATTTCTTTGAAGCTTGCCTTAGGGTTTTATTCCCTAAGGTATGTGGGTCTCATCCATGGGTTCTTCCACCCATGGAGCCCAAATGTTTCTCAACTTAATATTACTATTTCAAATGGTGAAATCTTATCGGTGTTTGTATGATGATTCCAAATGCATAGAGTATTGTTTATTCGAAGTTTATTTACCTATATTGGTATATATTGACTCTCAATTTCATAAAATGGAAGATTTATCAAGGTTCTTATATCAAGGCAAGAAAGTATCCTTAAAGTGTATTGGTGGGTTGTTTTAATATATTTTAATTGATGTATTTTATTTCTCTCATGCATGCTAGCATCTTTTTTAAATGTATTTAAAGGTTGCATGAAATAAACCCACCGAGTGTCATTATGTTGAAATGAAGTTGAATTGAAAGCTTTGACTACAAATAAAAATTTATGAAAGAAAATGTTTATGATTGAAGGAGTCTTATGAAATAAAAGAATGATTGAATGATGATGAAATAGATTCTTAGCGAAAGAATGGATTCTTTGTGAAAGGAAAATTCTCATATATTTGAATCGAATGAAAGGTTTTAATGAGCTATTGTACAGAATGATGATTTAAATTCTAAAGTTATATAAATGCTTATGTTATTATGATGTTTAAATACTATTCCATGGGATTTGACCTAGCAACGAATGTAGCATGTAGATGGAGAATCGATCTAAGGGGACCTTAAATATAGTCTCATGTTGCATTAACTATGCGCCAACATAAGAGCCCTTATAGGCTTAGGCTAGTGGATCCACGAATAGCCCTTAAATTTAAAGTTAAAGAAATGATTAAAGTTGACGGAGTTCTACCCAACATGTAGTTTCCCCATGCCAATGTAGGGGTTATGTTGGATTATATGTAATAGCTTACATAGTTTTAAATGTCGGTTACGATCATCTTCCCACAAAATAAATATTTAAAGGTTATTCACTTGAATGTTTATGCATGCTTGCACTATGTCTCATATTACACAAATATTCTAATGTTTCTTAAATGTCCATGCATGCCAACATACTTAGTACATTCAAAGTACTAACTATTGACACCAAATTTTAGCTTGTCATTTTAAAAATTCATATTTTAAGTATTTTCTTCGTTAAATAATTGAAAATTGTATTTTTTATAATTTTAACTCAATTTTATCAATAATTATTCTTATTTCTACAAAAAAAAAGAAATTCAAATTTTTATTAGTTTATTTATTTTATTTCAATTAAAGCTTTTTTATCACTGTTAGTTAATTTGCAGGTCATTTGTTATATTTGTTCATATTCATTTTAGTATTTTGGGCATAATTTAGGAATACATTAAAATACAGATAAATACTAAAATTTTCCCACAATTTTCCCTACCCCACTAATCCACAAAAATTTTCACACAATTCTCCATTTTCAAACTCTCTCTCTCTCCTCTATTATTCTTCTTTAAGAAACACACACATCAGCAACTACAACAAAAGTTCAACACCTATACACTATTATTTCCTACACCTATACAACTATTTTCAAATTCTCTCTCTTTCCTCTCTTATTCTTCCTAAAAAACACACCCATAATATTTATTCTTCCTCTCCACCTCTCTTTCGCCCTCCAAACACAAAATTCTCTCTCCCTTTCTCCATTTCCAGCCAACTCCAAGCTAGAACAAGCCAAACCACAACTGCATCCTTACTCTCTTCATTAAAATAAATAAATCATAGGGATCCACAAACCCCGTCAAAATCATAACTCCTACAAACAGGTAAACTTTTATTTTTTTTATCTTTTACTATTTTTACTTTGTTTATTCTCTGCATTTCAGATCTGACCAAAGGGGTTCAAACTCTATCCATTGTCATTGTTATTTTATTTTTAGTTTTAAAGTTATTAATTGTAGTTTTTCGATGAATGTGGTTCTTTCTTTCGGTGTTGACAATTCTATTATCATTGTTGCTTTAGTTCTTGACTGATTTTTGTGTTACTGTAATTTTTTCGTTGATTTTTATTTAATATTTGACAGCCTGACCTCTTGTCTTTCATACTATTTTGTTTCATATTTTATTTTGTATTTGTTTTTTCATATTTCCTCTTAGTTTTTGTTTCTATTATTATGAGAATTTAATGGCGTTTGTTGGAAGAATATTTATTCATTTTTAAAAAAACAAACCGACCTATTGGTGTTAAGGTACTACCCTTCCATTCAAAGACTGGCTCATTAGGAAACTAAGACTTTACAACTCTGGTACTACAATTGATAGAAACATAACAAGCATGTAGTCAATCCATGCAAATAATGACATCAAAATGAAGCTTTTCTAACTCTTCTAAATAAACTGAGGTTATTTTCTAAAAAACTAAGATGGGACAATCTCTGTATACCTGCATAGCTAAAATTGAGTCACTACGATTAGCAAATACTGGGAAAGGCTCTAACAAGAAGTTAAGACTTGCATTAAATCTCATAGCAACATGAGGAGTCACAAGGGAAATATTGCGTCCTAGATCTAACAATGTATAAACATCAAAATAAAAGACTCTTAACAAATCATTGACCACATTAAGGGAATCTTCCTGATCATGTCGAGTCAGAAAAATATAAAACCTACCTTGGCGTTATCTGCCCCATGATCCGGATAAAGTACCCTGCTGAGTCACCACTCTTGCCCTGGGAAACTAGGTAATCCCTTAATGTATGACTAGCCTTTCCATATCTAAAGAAACTACCAATACCATCCAAACACTCTCTATAATGTCTCTTCCCACACTTATGACATATAGGGAAAGAATATCTACTATATTTATTACCCTGTGACTTAGGATGCAGTACCCTATCTTTGTTATAAGGCACTAGAGAACTAGTCAAAAATGGAGTCGGGCCTGAATACTTTTGACAAAATGGAGACCAACCACAACCATCGAATCATTGATGAGAATAGTCATCACTACTGCTCTGAGCACTTTTAGGCTCCCTAGAACTCTCCTTAAGATTATGTTGCTCAATCTGTTGAACATGAATAATCAACCTACAAATTTCTATTTCTTCGATCATCATATAAGTTCTACATTCTTTCACAACCATCTTTGAGATACTGGAAATGAACTTCCTCATACGGGTCCTAGAATCGGCCACCATAGCCGAAGTATATTTGTGAGTTGAATGAATTTCAATCCATACACTTTCACATTCATGTTGTCTTGACTCGATGTAGAGAACCTCAACTAAACTTGTCCCAATTCAATGGATCCGCATCAACAACTCTGTCATCTTCCCACTATATGAAACAAATTTTAGCCACTCCCTTTAATTAATAATTAGATAGCTCTGCACTCTCAACCAGTGTGATACCCATGATCTCAATGATCTTTTGAAACCTTCAATGAACATTTGTGTATCCTTATCACCATAAAACGATGGGATTGTGGAGGATTCATTTGAGTGAACTCCCAAACTCTAGTTGCTACCATACCCATATTTGGGTCCACGGGAGTTATAACCTCATGATTTACTTGGGCAGCCATAGATTTGACTGACACTTGGAAAAACGTTGTAAGCTCATAATGAGTGACTTGTTCTGCCAAAGGATCAACCAGAGCTGGAGGTGCATCTTGTTCCACATTATGATTCCTTCTTAAGGGAGCCCTTCTTGGAGGCATGATTCTATAAACATTTAGAGCATGATTTACAAGGAAACTATATAGAGTCAAACTTTATCACACTACTAAGAGTATGAAAGAAGTGAAGTATTTCTAAAAAAGATTTGTAGGCTCTTATAAATAAATATGTCATACTTCACAACCATGAACACAACCCTATTTAATGGGGCTTTCAGACATCCTAAGATACTTGAACATAATACCCTGATACCAAGTTTTTCATGACACTAGACTACTCCTTAGATGTGACAAGGAACCTAGAGTCCCGAGAAACCCCAAGCTAACCAAATGGCATAGCATGACTCTAAGATTAATACATAACTAAAAAGTGGAAGTAAATCATGAATAGTCTAAAAAGTCTCATATCATATTAGACAAAATCTAAAGACACATAAGCATAATCTAACTCGTTAGTCTAAAATCCTCTACTTATATATGTGAGTTTCTAAGAGATGTCCCTAGCTAACTCTACAATCTGATAATTGAAAGAGAAGTGATGAAATGGAAAGATAATATATTCTTTGAGATATGAGGATGCACCAACTCTCATACTAAGCAAATTAGATCTATACTAACTGTGGGCGTGAAATGAGGCATTAGAACCTATGTTATATAATAATATCGGTTAGAAAGTATGCAATCAGTACCGTGGAATATATTGAGCGTGGAGAAAATGCATAAACATGACATAATAACATGATAATTCTAAAAATGTGATAATGCGATGACCAAATAAAAATAATATAAAACTATTGATATGATTATGAAAAATATCATATAAGGTCAGTGCAATATTCTTGACAGTGAAACATAAGTATGGGAGGTACCGTTAACCGAGATATAATCATGTGAACTAAAACATGGAGTATGTTATAATATCCCATAAAAAGAGCCAAATATGCTTGCGAAGGCATAAAGGCATGAATCATGAGCTAATGTGGATCTACTAAGCTCTATGTCCAATAAAGACAAATCCTATGACAACACGTAGTTTTGAGATCTGTGTAATAGCCACTAGTCCAATTCGATGCTAAGTAATCTCCTAACAGAAAACATGCATAATCATAATTGTATTCTTTGAACAGTAAAACTCTAGTGATACTGAGTCATTCATAAAAATCTAAAAATCATATGTGTAGCTCCTTTAAATCATGATACACAACATACTCATGAGAGGCACTTTAATCAAAATTATAAAAATCATGATACTCTTTCATAATGAAATATACCTTAATCAAAAGAATCACATTTTCATATAAATTTATTGACACTTTATTCAAAAGCAACCTTGATTCATAAATCTTTCATGACATAATACATGTATAGTAACATATCTTTAATCATGATCATAATATACTTACACAGCATAGGTTCATGAAACATTGAATTATGATGAAATCATACACAATAAGATCAATCATGAAGAATACGTTGAAATTCAATAGAACCCACAAGGAAATCATGAAATCCTAGGGTTGAGTAAGAATCATAATTGATAAATTAGGGTTACTTTGATGTTCAATGGGTAAAAAAGAACCCATTGATAAAGTTCCCACATACTTTAAATGAAACTATATCTTTGAGATTCAATGGAGACTTGAAATCTTTAATCCCTAAGTTGCTTGAGAGAGAAGACTTGAGAGAGATGGTTCTGGAATTCATGTGAATGAGACTGGTAAGGTTAAGAGTCTTATAATTCATACATACTCTTCAAATAGGCCCAAAATAACTGATATGCTTAAATTACACCTCCTTAAATAAACATAAAATGATTGTTAATCAAATATAGAACCTAACAAAGGTTAGGGTCGATCCCACCAGGAATATGGTTTAGACTTTAGATTAATTGTGTATTATTTGCTTTATTAATCAAGTTATTTCTATAAAAACAGAAAATAAATGGGGGAAATTTTATAACCTGATCAATAAATTAAATAGAAAATGACAACAGGCGAAAGTACAGTTTGATGTGGTTTAAATCAATAAGAAGTAAAACTAGGGTTTTGTGTGTTCTCCGCGAATCATTAGCTAAGTAGACCTTTTTAATTAGTAATTCTTTCCTAGTGTCTTACATGAAGAATCAGTTTCACCTAAGTCCTTGATTCAGCAAATAGATAAATTTCACTAGGTAACTTGATCAATCTACGAGTGTATGATTTACTAATCCTTACCAATAATCTCAAATTTGGCTATTCCTTGATCCGTTCAAGCTAATTAGATAAGGATGATTAGTCCTAAATCTCATTGTTTAATCTCTGTTCCCATCCATTAGCTCCTTGATCAGCAAAATAAATATAAGGCGAATTCTAACGTTGGCCACCATTAAAAAGCAATCGAACCAAAGGGAAAAATAATACATGCATGCATACTATTCAAAAATTACTTTTTATTAAGTTCTATGTCGTTAATTCTTCATGGTTCCCACAACACTAGTTGTGGAATTAGCTATTCATAACTAAGTGTCCACACTTAATAGTATTTAAGTTAAAGGAAATCATAAACTTACAATGAGAAGTATGAAAGCTAAAAAAAATTTCAATAGAATCCGAACATAAAATATCAATAACAAAAACCCAAATATAAGAATAAAAGCTCAAATGTAGTTTAAGTTATATTCTCAAACCCAAAAACGTACCTATAAAAATATGAACCTAAAAAGTGTATTTATAGACTAATTTTCCTAAATAAATATGGATTTGGAAACCATAGGAGACTAAAATTCAGATTGGGTCTTACGCTCGTTTCTACGGGTCGTAAGCTTTAAGATGAGCCGTATACACAGCTCGTACTCTTTCACCTTGCACTGATGGGTTCTTCGTCTACACGAAAACTCTCTATGCCTCATTACCTTGGGAACGACTCATCAATTAGGGTCATAGACACTATCATTCTTTCACCACTTGGAACTTGTAGCCCTGATGACTTCTATTCCTCGTTTACATGTCAACGAGCCGTATAACCTGCTCGTTTTCTTTACTATTCCTTTATTCCTTCACCGCTTCTTTGATGACTAACACCTACGACCTGTATGTTTAATGACGAGCCATAGTCTGAACTTGTAGACGTCAAAAATTACTTTCCTTTGGTTCTATGATCCCTCAATCATTTCTCTGACTTAGTTTCCTGCATAATATACACAACCAACATCAAACATGCTAACATATACTTAAAACACATGCACATTCTTAAGTTTTAAAGCATTAAAAGTACCATAAATACACAGTACATCAACATGTTCAACTTAGAATAGTTTCTTATCCTCATACGAGAGTACTATACAACAACGACTCTATGTAAAACAAGATTTAGGAATGTACAACAATCATCGTCTATTAACTCTCGACCCTTTACAATTTCCATTCATGATACTATTGCAACCATTATTTCAAACATGTCACTTGTGCCCTCACTGAAAATAAGTCACTTTTTTCACTCATAAATTGCATTTATTCTTTAAACTTCAGGGATGTGGGAAAACACTAGCGCTCACAAATGAAATTCAGACTTTCATGCACAATACCATCGGCTTGCTCTTATTTTCAATACTTAGACTCTTGAACCGTTGAACTAGGATCACTAGGACTTTTGCAGCTTGTAACATTGGTTTGGGGGCAGGTGTGGTGCATTTAGATTTTATTAACTTTCGGCCATCCACAAACACTACATCATCTTTAAGTTCTATCTTTTCAAACCCACACTTCGCTTCACTATTTGTCTTCGCTTGTTGCATTCGCCTTAGGTGTGGCTTTTGTTTGTACAATTTTCTTATGTTTTTTGCTTCTCTTTGATAACTCTTATTAAACCATTTACTCATTTTAGCCAACCTCTTTTTTCTTACTTTTCACACATAATTTTTTTCAAACCTTTTTTATCTTTTATTTTTCTTTTCTCACACCCCTTCTCTTCTCTCTTTCCTCTCGTAGTGTCAACCCTCAACTTAGCTTGAGTTGGGGTGTAGATTTATCCTAGGAGGTACCGGGGCCAAAAAAGGGGATTACCATTTGGATTAGAAGTATTTGAAATACGTGTTTATTTGATCAAAAAGGTCTTTTAGAAGATTATATCTTTAGTTCAAAGGGTAAAACAATGTTTGTTTGGTTCTTTTAAGGCTATGTGGACTAAGTCAAAAATGGCCTCTGATACTTTTCTATCCAACAATGCAATCCTCATAGTACGACCAATGGGGCAAGTTCTAGATTGGCACAAACAGTCCAAACACATAAATGCCTCACACACACTTGGTAACAAGTTTTATTGTCAGTCATCAATCTTTGGTTCATGGTTTAGTCTAAGTCATGTTTTATCATACTAGTTTACATCATGTCACACAAAGATCTTACTTAGTCTATCTATCAAAGGAACAGTCATAGCAATTCAAGAAAATTTCGAAGGGGGTCTATTTATTTTTGTTTAAAATAAATAGCCTTCATGCCATAGATCTCTAATATTAGTTTACATCTATGAACTAAATATGCCGGTTTAACATAAATTAAAAAGGTCCTATAGGGAAAAAGAACATAGGCAAGAAATCCCCAAGGACTTAGTTGAGTGTCTAGGATATTCGGACTTCGCCTAGATATTTGTAAATTCATTTATAATCACCCCAACCCTACTTTAAAAGCCTTGCATTGTCCTCAATGTAGTACAACAAATATTGTGGCATCTGGGTGTTATACCCGGTACTTTGGTACCTTGGAACACTTCGTAAGCTTCTTAAGTTTCTGAGAAGGCTCTTAAGTTTCTTAGAAATCGTTATGTGAGTCGGATAATCTATAACGCTATCAAATAATCCTAAGGAAAGGAGAAGGAGATACTCCATAAGATAGAAGATGGAAATAGGGTTACAAAAATCCAAAAGAAGTTGGAGGCTAAGTAGTGAGTCATAGAACTCGACGTACTTGTGAAAGCTATTACTTGGGACATTTTGCATACTAAGATACTTGAGTACACGTTGATCTTAAGTAGCAAGTAACACATAGGCTCTTAAAGTGAGACGATATTATGAAACTACTTGAAGTAAGCAGGTGATGCACCTACTTTAAGCAAGTAGGTGACTCACCTACTATGGGTGGAAGTTCGGAAGATGTGGATACCTAAGGGGATTCCACGTGTCACTCCTAGGGGGCTTCCATGTGTCACTCCTAAGCCAATGTAGATATATGTATTACATGACTCTTAAGGTCATTTCTATCCAAAAAACTTCAGCAGCAACCAGAAGTCCCAATTTTTTTCTGTAAATTAACTATCCAGAGTATACCACGATGATATGGAGGTATTCGAAGTATAAAATTATGGCTTGGTTCAGCCAAAATTGACAGCAAAAAATCCACGCAACTTCCAGCACGCTTAAGAGGTTTCCGAGGCGCAATTTTGGCTTGTTTTGGCCAATTTCGGGTAAGGTAAGGTTTCTCCTTTAAATTTGGACTTTATGGGGTTTATATGGAGGGTATTATGTACCTTTTATATTTCTTTAAGTATAAAAAAGTCATGTATATGGTCAGCGAAAGAAACAATCTAAATTGAAGTCGTCGTAGTTAAATTGTAGCCGAAGTAAGGCGTTGTGTGTTTGGAGGCGGCTGCTGGTTGTGTGGTGTGTGTTGCAGGGACTAAATGTGTTCTAAAAGAGGTGGGGAGCTTCTTTTTGCAGCCACATAACCCCCGCTTCATACGGTTAAAGCTTTTGCAAAATGGAAACTAGAAACCTTATTTTGGTATCGTGGTTTCGAGCGAGTCATTTGGAGTTTATGTAGTATAAGATTGATGTAAATTGTATATATATATATATATATATATATATATATATGCTTCAGGTTATTGTTTTCTTTTTGGCTGTATCTATTAGGAGTATAATTGGAAATTCGGATAGGGCACATTATAGGGGAGATGCTGCCCAATTTTTGTTAACGCCTTAACTAGCTAAAGGACTAGTTGAGAAAATGAGCGAGGAAATGAGTTCTATGAATACTCGTATGTAACTTAAGACGCTGGAAAGTCGAGGATTGTTGATGCTCGGATTGATTTCATGTTAAATAGGTTCAAGAGACGACAAGGCGAACGTGTTAAGAGTAACCTGTAAGAGGTATGTAGGGCTAACGTTTCCTTCTTTTGACATGTTTTGGCATAAGTATGTAAAGCCTATCTTTTCTTTCTTTTGGGCATGTCTTAGATTTAAGTGACAAATGATATGTGTATGAAGCTTGGGGTAACTCTATTCATGAGCTCTGGACATGATTCATGATTCATAATTCGTGCTCACTTCTGAATGTTAAGACTCTTAAAGTAGTTAAGCTCCCATTCCTCAAGTCTTCTATATGCTGAAAAGTAGTCTATGTAAAGTTATTCTTCCTCTCTTTTGGCATGAATTAGATGTAAGTATTATGTATATAAGGTTGATATTATTCCACTCTTAAAACTCTGAGTGTGATTTAAGGCTCTTATTCACTTCGTACTAATTAGAACTCCTGTGATAGTTGAGTTATGGACTTGTAAGTCTTCTACATGACTAACAGTATTACACGTGAATCCTATTCCTTCCTTCTGTTGAAATAGTTAACTTAAGTGAAGCGAGATATGATATGAGCTAGAGGTGATTCCATTATAGGTTTCGGGTATAACTCCGGACTTGTACTCACTTTGGAATGATAAGGGCCTTGAAGTAGTGGAACTACGACCCTTGATCCTCCTACAGGTTGAATAGTGTTGGGATGTGTAAGCTCCTATACCTAGGGGCTCTTTAACATGCTTTATGGTGATATTTAAGGGATGTTTGATACGTTACAGTTTTACATGCACGTATATGTATTATGATATATATATAGATCGAGTCAAACGTACCTCGACATATCTTGCTATGTAAAGATCGGGCCGTATGTTCCACAGCATGTTATATGATATATGGATCGGTCTGTCATACCTTGGCATTGTTATATGATATACAGATTGGTCTATCATTCCTTGGTATTATTATGCGATATCCGGATCAGGCCGTACGTTCCTTGGCATTATTATAAGATATGTGGATTAGGCTGTCATTCCTTGGCGTTTACTTTCTATATACATGGATCAGGTTGTACGTTCCACAACGCTAATGGTATATATGTTCTTATGATGACAAAATGATGTAGTTATTACACAAGTCCCCGAATGGGCTGGATACAATACGCGATGATAGCATGTATGCCTTTATTTTATAAAATGCAGGTACGATAGATGGCTAAATATTATACTTGCCCCCTGCACCCCTATTTCAGTTGTTGTCTCAGTTATGGTGTTTTATGCTTTATACTCAATACATATAACATACTGACCCTCCTTTCCTCGAAGGGGCTATATTTCATGCCTACAGATATAAATGTTCATTTTGGAGATCTGCCAGCTTAGGGTTTCCACTCAGCGATGTTGGGAGTGCTCTACTATTCTGGAGCCTAGCCTTTGATACTGGTCATCTGATATATATGTTTGTTTATTCAGGGGTATGGTGGGGGCCCTGTCCTGCCATATCTTACCATTACTAATCTTAGAGGTCTGTAGACATTTGTATGTGGGTAATGTGTGAGTTTTGTGCGATTATAGTTGTACGATGTGTTGTAAATGTTATTATGCTATGGCAATCTTGTCGGCCGAGTTTCCCTTTCATAACATGATGCAAATAAAAGAGGCTACACGTGTATGAATATTGTATCACCCACTGGGTTCATGTGTTTGGTTCTTATATCTGATAGATACATATATGAGGGTCAGGATTATACCCCAGTTGCAGCCCACGGGGTTTGGTCGTGACACTGGGTCCATTTGTGTGGATCCAAGTATAGTAGCATGTGGTGACACGATAGTCTGTGCGTCATTATAAGTGTCAAGACAGGAGCTCAAAGCTCCAACAACATGCTGCCTCTCCTCTTCTTGTTATATCTCCTCGGTCACTATAGATACCCGAGTGGCCTCCTCAACCTCCTGGTTCTCCCTTATTTTTCTCTTCCTTGCCTCATCCTTGTCCAAAGTGGCATCCTTAATACGGTGTCTTTTGTCTTAGACCTCTTCAGACTCATTATCCGCAAAACAAACAACTAAGGTGGCTGAACAATAGGTAAAGCAAACTGCATAGGGGCTAGTGTAGCCAGGTGTGTGACCATTGCACAGAGTGCTCCTATATCAGTCTGAATGGCAGTAATGCCAGCAGTGTGCGAGGCTTGCAACCTCGCATTTACCCTTATCTTAAAGGCATCAATATGTGCTTGAATCTATCGCTCTAGATCAGCCAAAGCAGCTTCAAACTTTGCTACCACATGCTCCTCTGATTCGGTGATGGCTTTAAGGACCCATGGCTTGAGCTGCTGCACTAATTGGACCAATTCGGCCTCAGTCTGTGCTTGCTGCTACATCATAGTATGTAGAGACTTGGCTGAAATGACAACCAAACCTGTGTGCTATGGTCGTGGTAAACTAATAGAAGAGTCTTCAAAAATAGCCGAGGCAACCTCTGATAGCTCTACAGAAGGTCGCTGCTGGTCTATAACACCTGCGACATCATCTTGACAGGTGGCAGAATATGTATAAACTCCGGTAGCTGCACCTCTAGAAAGGGAGCACACTATTTTTTGATTGGGTTTGTATCATCTTTAATTAGCCCGCGGTCTATAGTACTATTAGCACTAATCGACCCTAGAAATCATTAAAACTATAGCATCCCTTCATAGTGAAAACACAAGACATGGGAATGAGATCGTGGAATTCCACGGAATTGCCCTGTCATGAATCTTTGAAATAATGATACTCACCACATCTACTTCATAAATATCCATCAAGCATTCAACGAGCACATCCCAATCCAATGTGAAATGGTTATCTGTATTGGTCAGACAGATTCAGTGTCTAACAATGGTCCACCAAAACATAGTCACAAACTTTAGTGATGCCTTCTTGATCGGTGTCGGGTGTGACACCTAATCTTATATGATGCCATACTATACTATATTACCTGCTACCTATTTAAGTAGCTTACAACGTTGCACCAGATCTTGCATGGCATTTTTATCAAGAACTACCCTCATTTTCTAATCAAACTCTGCTGTCAGGGTTGCTGGAGGAGAGTTTGGGCTATAGATGATCCATCAGACAGTCTCCTCGGATAGACTAACTAGGAACTCCCAAACCAATGTGGTTAAGAGGATTGGTTGTTCTTCTTCCTTTGCTTTGGAAGGAGCCAACTGCTTGATTTTGTCTGCGTATGAAGCGTAAAACTCTCAGACCATGTTGTTGTTGTAACTCCTGGTTGCCCAGCCATCCAATCTAGTCGGTGAGGACAAAACAAGTAATGAATCTCAGGAACTATTTCCAGCCCAGTTGTGATCACATAGGGCTCCTCAATAATGGGCCTCCTCAAATTTTGATGATCATTTCTCTCTTGCCCCATTCTGTAGAAATCTACAAGCCCGAGCATGCACCACCTCTTTGGTTGACCTCCTATGTGGATTGGTATAGATGGACACTTGGGCGTTGCCTTCCCTCATAAGGTATTCGGATCCTGATGTGGATGTTGGTATGGAATCATCATCACTCTCCTCCACCACTACTGAGTCTTTACATAGTGCTGGAGAAGAGACGACTTGGTTGGAGTGATATATTTGGATCTCATTAGTAATGGTGTCACGAATTCATGAGATGACTCTTCCTCAGAAGAACTAAGTTCAACATCTATGGACACATCTTTGAGGCATCATTAAAGTTTCCCATGGCTTGTTTCTTTGACGACATTTTCTTCCCACTACCCTGCTTCGGTGGTTGTTTTGGAGACATTGTACATGTGGAGGGAGAGTTAGGACACAAACATAACAAGAAAACAAGTACAAATGTAAAAGAAAATACTAGATATTCATAGTGTTGTGGTTCTATGAGGGTGAATATATGGTTCGTATAAGCGTAAACAACCCGTATACTCAACCCATGGACGTAATCTTGCAAGTGTTGAGTCTCTGAAGTTTGTTTACAAGAGTTTCTTATAACCCGTAGGGGTTAATATGGACCATAAAGTTGAGTCGTAGGCTAAATACTATATTACTAGAATTTATCAATTTGTTTTAGATGAGTTCAATGCACGAGACATAAATTGCTCTACGACCCGTACTTAGGCTTGTGTCCCTTGGTAAATATGAAAACTTAACCACTTATCTAAAGGTATCATTTATGAGGGGTAACTACGAACCGTAGAAGGATCTTCGAATCGTAGAAATCCCTTGTTTGAACCATGCAAGATTCAGTGATGATAAATATACTTCAAAAGAACGATTTCGTGCTTGTTTCTTGTTAATGAATCATACGCACAATTTTAAAAAAACCAGTGCTTGTAGTTAACATTTTAACAAACAAAAAACATCACAAAATAACCACCATACTCTAACAGTTGTTCTATTCTATTGACGATCAGTATAAATAAGATGTATAATAGTATACGAGTTGTAAGTAGGCTCGTACTAGTCCGTACCTAGGAAGGTTCCTAACTGGACTTTAAATCTACTTTGATGAAGTGTAATTATGCCTCGTAGAGTTGTCTACCACTCATATAATACCCCCATCTAGGAGATTTTCATATTCAGAAAGTGAAATTTCATAGGCAATTTAACCACCTCTATGTAGTCGATTAAGCATAAAATCTATTACAACTAAGAACCCTAATTAACGCATTTCAGTTGTGTTAAACCTATGTAAGCAATGTAAACATGAAATATATCATTGAAAGATCAACTTACCACAAGAAAGAAGGAAATCTGCTAAATATTAAACTAGGATGGACTTTGGTTTGGATATCCCTAGATACATAAATGAGTTAGGGGTTTTTGGACTATTGTTAGTTTTGAGCTTCAAATTGTGTGCATTAATGATGGATTTTGGTGAGGTTTGTTTGGAAGAGAAGAGAAAGAGTTATTATAACATTTCAAATAATTTTATTTTATGAGATTCAATTAGGTGGGTCGAGTCAGTTATATTACCTGCGAAATAGGCAAGCTATGACCCGTATGTGTAGACACGAGTCATAGGCTTGTATCGTCATTTTTTCAAAGGAAAAAAAACATACCTGGAGTCTACATATATAGGCTACTAGCCATAGAGATGTCTACGGGTTGTAGTGTAGACTCATAGACTTAAAACTACTTCTTGTATTTAATCTGAGGTTGACTAGTCAACTGTATGAGTCGTGTATGTTACTACGACCCGTATACTAGACTCGTGTATCTTTCTGAGTCCCTTTCGATTTCCAGTATTTCCAAGTCGGCATGGGCACGTACTCAACCTTTGGCCTATTTTTTTTTATTTTTGTGACTCTTATTTTAAACGGACCTTGAAAAAGTCTATGTTATCCTAAAATCTAACAAGTAAAAGTACATGACTAAATTGGGTTGCCTCCTAAGCAACCCTTTATTTAACATCGCGGCACGATGTGGATATACTTAGTTACATAGACTTCACTAAGCTTCCATGCATCCACGGTTTTGATTTCATCCTCTGTGCCCATGTATGCTTTGATTCGTTGACCATTAACTTTGAACTTCATACCATCCTTCTTATCTAGCTCAACCGCACAATGTGGAAAGATATGACTCACTCTAAGTGGTCTCAGCTATTTAGACTTGAGTTTTCCTGAGAATAAATGCATCCTTGAGTTGAAAAGAAGGACTAAGTCTCCGGGCACAAATGCTCTATTTTCACTCTTTTGGTCATGATATTTCTTGATTCTTTCTTTGTACAAGGCTGCGCTTTCATATGTATTTAGGAGAAACTCATCAACATCATTTATTTGATTCCCATGTTCAATTTCTTCAATGCCCACATAGCTTTGTGTTCCAAATCTATAGGCAGATGACAAGATTTTCCAAAGACAAGTTAATAAGGAAACATACCTATAGGCATCTTGAATGCAGTGCGGTAAGCCCATAGAGCGTCATCAAGATTCCTTGACCAATCCTTTCTATTTGCGTTCACCGTCTTTGCAAGTATTTGCTTTATTTCACGATTTGAGACTTCAACTTGTCCACTAGTTTGTGGATGATAAGGAATTGCTAAATTATGTTGAACCCTAAACTTTTCAAGTAATGCTTTGAACAATTGATTGCAAAAGTGGGAACCTCCATCGCTGATTATTGCCCTTGGTGTAGAAAAGTTGACTTCAGTCATAACTTTACGAACATGATCTTAGAATGGAATTCTGATACTTCAATAAGCTCTGTAGAGGACCATTTGCCACTCTTTGCAACAGAAATTTGACTCATAGTTGACTTTTGTCAACAATTTTGGAAAACACTCTTGAATGAAATTTCTGATAGTGCAGTTAGTTCTGGAATATTGAGTTTGGTCTAGAAAGACCCTTCATTCACTTTCTGAGACTTTCGATCTAATTCCGAGGCCCGTTGTGGAATTTGGATTAAAATGGCCCTTGTGTATGGGACCTACTTTTATTTTCAATGATCTCAATGGGAATTTCAACAGCACCATGGGGTCTGGAACATTGAATTTGGTGGGATAGCATATCTCATTTGCGTGCACGATATTCTGAACAAATTTCAAACACCCTGTCAAAATATTGGAACTTGAGGAATATCAGCTTTTTAGTTGATATTTGGTGCAAAAAATTGCTCTCTGCGATAGCGGTCCCATGGCCATGTTTGTTGAGGTCCATGAAATTATTCTCCGCGATTGCGGAGCCATGGCCGAATTCACAGAGGTATAAGTCTTAGGCCTCCATGATCGCAGACCTCTAGCCGCGTTCGCGAAGGTCAAGTTTATTGACCTCCGCGTTTATGGATCACTGTATCCACGTTTGCGATGGACAATTTCCTAGTGTTTTAATAAAGACCAAGGATGATTTTCAGCTTATTTTTCAACTTCAAACATCGATATTTCCTTCATTTCAAGATTAATTTATGCAATTCAAAGGTCCAAATTCAAGAGAATTTCATGTGGAATTTAGTGATAAGCTCAAAAACTCTAGGGGAAGCTTTGTGTGAGGTAAGAATTTGTAATTATCTATTAATTTTGTTATTTTCACAGTGGTATTTTGTTGAATTTGTGGAAATTGTATCTTGATCATATGAATTCCATTTTTAGTGATTTTTAGGCTAGATTGTGGGGTATTTTGTAAGGAATGTCGTGGTGTAATTTGTTGGAATTGGGGAGTGTCATTTTTTCAGAATTCACTAATCAAGAAGCTGTTATTTTCATCTTTTAGTTGGAATTTGGTAAAGTTTTGTTGCATGCTTGTTTTGCATAGTTTCCCAAACCCGTACTGTTTATCAAATTTATTTTTTGAGCTTGGGGAGATGTTTAGAACTTATTTTTTGGGTTAATTCCAAAATTTCAGATGCTTTCCATATTTCTCATTTTAGACACCAAAATTAGTTTGTCTCCAAATTTGATAATTTTAATGTCATAAAGACCGTATTAATGTTTTAATTCTATTATTGATAGCATGACAACATTCGAAGGCTGCTCAAAAGGGAAAAGCTTTAGTTTCATAAGTTGGAGTGCATGGTTAGCTTATAGGTAGGCTATGATTTTCCCTCATTAGATTGAGCATGTTTAGGCAATTGGATATTGAATTATATGAGTTGGGAGGGGTTTGGGTTTCAAGCATGCTAAATTCATAGATTCTATGTCGTAGGTGCTATTTTTAGGAAATTGTTGGACTGTTTAAGCATGGCTCGTATGGTTGTTGGTTGTTCCTATCCTATGATGAAAATTATGCCTGTGGTTATATGTTTAGAAGCATGTTTGGCCTTAGTCTAGGCTTACACTAGTGTTGCCTTGGACTTGAGCGATTTTGGTGCCTTTGGGCCATAGAACTTCTCCAACATCATTCTAGATTATTTGTTCCCTGTAGACTGTTATAGCAGACTGGAGTCTATTAATCTGAGCCTTAGATAGGTAGTAACTCATCTTTTGACCTTACCTCCACCACGCCTTATTCTCCTATCGGTCCTGTATCACTATGTTCTTGATTTTGGAACTTTTCTCGATGATTTAGGTTATATTTTGTTCGGGCTAGAGCGATGCATTAATGACACTCAATTTGGGGGTTCTGCACATGATGTATAGTTGGTCACTTATTCTAGTTAGGTCTGATTTCTTAGCTACAGATACCTAGTCAAAGTCTGTGGTCCAACTAACTTGAGTTTGGCTCCTTAGCTACAGATACCCAATTGGTGTACGTGGTCCAGCTTTCTTGTTTTTAACCTTCCTAGATACAGTTACCCAGTTATATCCTGCGGTCTAGCATACCCGTGCTTGACCCTTGGGTATAGTTCCCCCATTAAATTCTGTGGTATAGCAAACTCATATCGAATCATTAGCTACAATTGCCTATTGTAGTTCGTGGTCCAGCTTGCACCTGGTTAAATTTTTGAGTCTTAGATGTGGGTTGATGTGTTAGAGTTTTGAAATGGTTCGATTCAAGTCTGGGAAATGGTGATATTATTGAATTCCTTTTGGTTTTATTCATTTTTTCAGCTATTCTTGCATCTGTCAGACTTATGGGAGTCTGTGCAGGTGGTTAACCCTTATTTGTGCATGAGTGTACCCGTCAGGTTTATGGGAGCCCAACGAAGTTAGATTATTTCTCTTTGTTTGCTAGTACCCTCGTATACGTACCCTCATTTACTTCTTGCCCTATCTTTGGTTGTGATCTTTTACTCATATTTTAGTTTACTTTTGCTTATCTTGCTCAGTCGGCCTATGATGCCTACTGGATACCTGTTGTTTTGGTACTCATACTACACTATGCATCTATTTTGGTGATGTAGGTCCGAGTAGTAGCTACCGGCGTTGATTCAAGCAAGTTGCGGTCATGATAGAAGGCGTGGGTGAGCACACTACGTTCTAGATTTATTCGTCTCCTTCTGTACATATATTTTTCCTGTGTTTTGCTTTTTGAGATAGCTCTATTTTCGTGGTCCATTTTTAGGACTTGTACTCTATTATTAGCAGCTTTGTACATGTCACTTCCAGGTTCTGGAAGGAATCTTTTTTGTTTGTATGTATATTTAGTTGCTTCCGCTCGTTTATTGTATATTCCTATTATTAATTTATTGTTTTAGATAATATTGTTGGTCTTATGCCCTAACATCTCATTACTTGCAGTTCCGAAATATAGGCTAGCTTACCTGCTAGTGGGTCATAGTAGGCGCAATCATGGCCTGAGAAATCTGATCGCGACAAGGTTTCCTCGAAGAAGGGTAAGGCTGAGCTCTTCGACAACTATCCTCATCATTTGTAGCAACCCAAGAACAAAGTCTCAACTTATGCCAGAACCAAAAGATGCACTTGAAGCGACTAAGCAACCTCCTGGATGGTACCTTCTACACCCTTGGCATGTGGGATAAGTTTGAACCCTAACATCATCATTTTGGCACCTAGAGTTAGGCACCTTATCGTTGTGATACTTACGCACCGTATCATTATCAAAAGATAGTCTATCCTCAATCTGAGACTTCTTAGTCAGCAACCCCCGATTAAACTTATTGATTTGGAATCAAGAGTTAGACACCAAACTAGAAGCATACTTGGAAAACTTTCTAAATTTGAGCACATACTCCCTCGTACTCATATTACCTTTCTTGAGATTGATACACTCTAACACCTTTGTCTCCCTCAACTCAAGTGGAAAGAAGCGGTCAAAAAAAGTAATTTTGAAATTCTCCCAACTTATGGCGCCTCCTTCAACCCTTTTGGTCTTCCATTTATGGTACCACACTTGGGAAGCACCCTTGAGTTGGTAGGATGCCAACTCTGCTTTCTCCTTCGAAGACATCTCCATAATATCCACAATCTTATATACCTCACAAATAAAGTTTTTGGGATCCTCAACCTTCGAACCATGAAACATGAAAAGGTTCATCCTTCTGAAGTCTCTAACTCTTGAAGTAGTGTGATCACTTTTGGAGGAGCCATTACTCCTTGGTTGCCCACAATGCGAGCTAGCGCAGTGATAGTAGTCTATAAATCCTCGTTAGTTACTTGATCAGGAAGAGGACCATTAGATTGAGATATTTGTCTTCGTGGAGGCATTTGTTGAAAATTACAAAGAACATTCCTTAGGAGGGAAGGTCTTAGAGTACCACTCTATCGCACGATATAGATCATGAAAGAAGTAAAGATTTCCTAATACACCTCATAACCTCCTACTCATAAAGTGAAGTGCTTCACACCCATGAATAAGACTCTACTTGATGCGACATGTTGGAATCTCTAGGACACTTCAAACCTTGTGCTCTGATACCAAGTATGTCACGATCCGAACTAGTGCCTAGCCATGACATGGCGGTTAGGATTTCTGAAAAAAACCCAACTAAGCCTCTTAGCATATCATATGCATACATAAGGTAAATAATAAGCAGAAACTCATAAAAGTCCAGGAAAATAGCAAATCTAAAAAGAATCATGACAACATAGACTCCTTACACAATATGCCAACATGCCTCTACATGACAACATAGGAGGGGGCAAGGACATGTTCCTATCTCACCCTAAAGAAAGTAATGACATGACATGGGATATTCTTAAAACTTCATCGTAGTCTAGAAATTGCAATAAATGAGTCAGCTTGCCCTATAACTATGAGGACTCTCCACACAATCATTACAATAGATTACTAACTAGACACAAGAATAAGATGGAGCGTCCATCCCTACATTGTGATATAATATAGGCAATAAAGTATGCATTAGTACATTGGAATGTACTAAGTATGCAGGTGATGCAATGCATAATCAAAACAATGTTGTATAATCGCTATTTTAAATAACATAATACAATGGTTAGTAAAATCATAGGTAAACATGTAAAAGGTCAAACCACTTTAAAAAATAAGAGTATCATATAGAAGTGAAGGATAGGAGTAATCTTGTAAATCATCTAAGAACTGAACATATGCGGGAGACAACTATAACCAGTATTAAGACTATACGAGTTATAACATGGAATTCGATGATACCCATATAGAGAAGGGGGAGGCTACTTGCCAAGGTAGACTCCCTCCAACGGTATCATCATTAAGAGCTAAATGTGAATCCATTAGCTAGGCCATATTGGCTAACCTACGGTAGCAACGTAGTTTAAAGGACTAGAGGATGCTACTAGGGCTTAGTTTGATACCCCACCTCAAAGTCCTCTCGGTGATAAGTTAACATCCTACGAAATACATATCATAATTATAATATAGGCTTACAAGAGATAGAAATCTTATAACATCACATATCATCATGGCTGCCATACCAAATTCCCATAATACTAATGAACTTTGGTTTATAATAATATTAATCCACGATTATTGATGGTATTTCGGGTACCATACTAATCGGGACATACTTAAACAAAACATTCAAAACCATTGGTGTAATATCAGGATGCCATACATATCATATCATAATCGTAAACATATCATAGGAATAGCTCATTGTCATATGATTCATATAATTCGGGTGTAGGCCTTCCATCATTAGGGTCTTAAGTCACCCTCATTCAAAAAACTTGCTTACATACTTGAAATTCATGATTACAGCTTGTACTTGAAATTAGGGTAAAATATGAATACATGATCGATTGACTTGAAAATCATGAAATTAACTTGAAAACATGCATGATCATATACTTTATATCAACCCAAACATAATTCATACAGATAATATCATTTAGAAGTATAATTGAAAATATCCATAATTTATATAATGAACCCTAGAGATCAATGTAGTAAAATTCATAAAAAAATTCTTCAATTCAATGCAATAACCTTTAGTTTATATTAAAATAGACTCATAATCATCATTAGAATCATATTTATTGAATTGGAATGAAGATCATAGAACCTATAAAAATATATATACTTTAATTGATTGGAAAAAAAAGAGATTAGTTGGGCTCCATGGGTGAATACACCCTAGTATCAAATACCCACATACCTTGAGTGATAGGATTAAAGAATTTTGATAAATTTGAGAGTTTTGATGGTGAGCTTGAGTGAATTTCTTGGAAGTTTTCAATGGAGTCCTTGAGAGCTTTTGTAGAGAGACAAATATTTAAATAGGTGAATTGTGATTGAATGAATAAAATAAGAGCGTTAGGATAATTTATAGAGTAGAATTAGTCCCTACAAAGGTCCAGATTCATTAACTAAAAATTTAGGAAATGTCTAAAGCTCCCCCACAAAAATCTAAATTTGGAAACACATAAAACGTATTCAGCAGATGCATTTTATGTACAAAAGGGTGAAACACATTCCTCACATGTGTTTTATGCCTTATTTGTCTAAAAGTGAGTTTTGGCCAGAATTTGGGTAAATTTGCACTATGGGAGAGAAAGTCTGCGGCGTGGACTTGCTGCTCACCTTCCTATTTTATGCAATTCTTAAAAAAATCATCTTTCAGTACACGGGTCCTAAAAATCCATCGAGACCATTTTCCTGCAGGTTTTGACCCTTGATCGATATTACGGACTCAGATTTGCCAAAAAGATAAGAATAATGTGTTACGCAAGCGACCTATTTCCAAGCCATTTTTAAGGCACTTGTTAGCATTTTGAGGAATGTTACAATACCATCATAGAAGAATTATTTCATTTACTAGGCTCAAAATCTACTATTTATACTTGGGGGAGTTTAGTAACATTCAAAATCTAAGCTGAAAGCTTTCCGGTTCGCATGAACCCATAACTTCTGCACTACATTTGTCTCTAACTAGAAATTTCTTTACCGATTATTTTCTATCTTTTTGTTTTCCACTAGCGTAGTCATTATTAGGGGTCATATTGCTTTTTCCTACTGAGTGATTTAAATTGATAACGTACACATTTCTTAGAAGAGTGTCATTGTACTGATTGATTGTAACAATTAGAAATAGTTTTGTCAATGTACTTCAATTGTGCTGAACAGATGTGGTTCACTTCTTCATGTACGAAAAGTTGAATTGGGTAGAGAGTGTTTTCTTCATATGTGAATGTTAGATCACACATCCAAATCTGCTTTGAGAAAATAACTACTTGAAAAACAATAGTAAAAGGGTGAGTGACAATGTAAGGTAGCCTTATTTTATCCAAATAAATAAGTAAATACAAGGAAGAACTGGTGACTTCATCTATTACATTGTTCCTGAGTAGTGTTTTTCTTCTTGGGATGTAAGGAAATATATTTTATCCAAAGTAATAAATAAATACAGGGAGAACTGGTGAATTCATCCATTACTTTGTTCTCGACAAGTATTTTTTTCTTCTTAGGACCAAATAATCATTTTCTTTAAACTAAACTCAGACTATGAATTTTCTTTTGTAGATCATATTTTCAAAAACACATAGTAGTAGTTCTAATTTTGCTTGTGGTAATTGTAGGGAAGGTGGAAATGTGAAGAAGCCATTCAGTCCTCCACGAGAGATGCATATTTAAGTTACTCATTCCATGCTGCCAAAGAAGTGTGAAATCTTTGATTCCTTGCATGGTTGGGGTGAGAATAATATTTTGGTGCACTTAAAGCCTGTTGAGAAGTGTTGGAAGGCCAGTGACTTTCTTCCTAATCCTGCCTCAGAAGGATTTGATGACCAAGTCAAGGAGATGAGGGAGAGGTGCTAGGAAATTCCTGATGACTACTTTGTTGTATTAGTTGGAGATATGATCACAGAGGAATCTCTTCCAACTTATCAAAAAATGGTGAACACCCTAGATGACGTTCATAATGAAATAAAAGCTAGCCCAACTCCATGGGTTCATTGGACGAAGTCATGGGCTACTGAGGGAAATAGGCATGGTGACCTTCTCAACAAATATTTATATCTCTCTGGAAGAGTTTATATAAGACAAACTAAAAAGGCAATTTAGTACCTCATTGGTTCAGGGATGGTGAGCTTACTTCTCTGTACTATTCTTTTACTTTCTATGTTTCTCGGGCTCTCCAAAAATGATGCCACATATGTGTCGGATGCTTCAAAAATATAGTATTGTTGGAGGATTCAACCCCCACCCATTTATATTTTTGAAGAGTCTGAGCCACATAGGCTTCTGTTAAGCTTTTAAATCATCTTGGAAATTTATTTGTAAAATTTATAGAGACATCTGTGGCATAGTTATTTAATCAATAAACTGATATAATAGCATATCTATTTTAGAGTGTGTGTGGTATCTGTGTTGTGACTGTTTGTGTGAATAGCTTGCACATAAATGAGTTGTATCTCACACATTTAAAAAATTCTCAGATGTTTGTATAACTATTGATATATTAGAGAATTAGTTGTATTATATAGAAAAGGTTATGTTAGTACAATTGGTAAGCTACATTATGCTTTGAGCTCTCAAGTTAGAATTTAAAATTTACATGGCTTGAATTTGTTAATAGTCATGAGAGTGCTTTCTCTTAATGCATTTGAATGTGGGTTCTATTTAGATACTAGTTTTAGTTCTCGTCCTATAGGAAGGTATTTTAGTCCCTTTATCCCCCTTTTATTATCCATTCCCCCACCTCGAAGCCTTGTGAACATGGAGATGATTAATTTATTTTGCGTTATGTACTTGTGTATCGCTAGATCTTGAAGAATAAATTTGTTTGAGTCCTGAAATCTGCTTCATTTTGCACACTAGTTTGCCTATCTAACCAAGGTAGTTGAGCATTGTCTATTTTTCCTTATCAATATTATTATTATTTATCTCCTATTATATTATTCTTTGATTGTTATTACTACCTGTAATTTCCTATGCTTCGGTTATTGTATTAGTTTTTGTTGCTAGTGTTCTTTCGCCATTATTTTTATCTTTGTTTTTTCAATTAATCGGAGTTCATGTTCGCTATATATTCCATTTAGAGATTTGAGGTACATGATTAACATGTTGGCATTTTTTTAATTAAGAAGCATGGTTTTAGCTGTTGATAAGGTAAACAGAAAACCTGAAATGCAATTGTTATATAATAATCCCTTTTTGACTAAGATTTTCTCACTTAAAGTGCTCATCCTTAAAATTGATCTTTTGGTCATGCATTTGATGCTTAACTTTTAGGATCCATGAACTGGAAACAACCCATATTTGAGTTTTATCTACACTTCCTTCCAAGAGAGGGCTACTATCATTTCTCATGAAAATACAGCTCGGCATGCTAAGGATCACGGGGACATAAAACTAGTACAGGTTTGTTGTATAATTGTTGTTGATGAGAAGCGCCACAAAACTGCATATACCAAGATTATGGATAAGGTATTTGAAGTTGATGCAGATGGAACTGTATTGGTTGTTGCTCACATGATGAGGAAAAAAATCTCGATGCCAGCTCATTTGATGTATGATAGCTGGGATGACAACCTCTTCCAACATTTCTCTATTGTAGCTCAACGCCTTGGTGTATACACGATAAAGGATTATGCAGATATTCTTGTATTTCTGGTGGGATGATGGGAAATAGAGAAATTGACTGGTCTTTCTGGTGAAGGACACAAAGCACTAGATTATGTATCTGGTCTACTTCATCATATTTGAAAATTGGAGAAGAGGGCACAAGCAAGGACAAGCAGAAGGCTCTTGTTCCTTTCAACTGGGCATTTGTTAGAGATATAAAACTTTGAATAGTTGTATGTTTCATGGTTATGCTTGTTTTCTGATACCAATCACCCATAGGAATGCTAGTAAGTAATTTTAGGTTATGGTATCTATCAAGTTAGTATTTGTAAGGAAGATGCTATGGAGAATCTTGTAGATACCTTAAATTTTGTTTTTTGGCAATTAATTTTGGGTCATATCAAGAAAATACAGCGTTTAGTTTTTACCTCCCCTTTTAGAACATGTAGGTTCTTTATATTTGTTACAAGTTTGATTTATAAAATGTTGAGTGGTTATGAACTATAAGAAGTTTAATGCTACATATTGTTTTTTTTTGTACTACGACTGAAGTGATTGTTTAATATAAATCCTAATTATCTCAAGAATAATCTTTAATGTTTGGGGTGTGTTTGGAAATGCAACTTTGAACATTGTGGAATTTCATTTCTTTATAAATAATATGATGATGTAATGACCCTCCAGATTATTTATAAATTTAATCCTTCATTCCTTCGTTTAGAGTATTTTTTGTAGTGACCCCAAGTCATTTATGACTTGCTGGCATTGATTGTTCGATCGCCAGGTCGTTCGTTTGGATTTTAGGCCCGTTTCCCAATTTTGAAGCTTTTATAACCTGAAAAGTTGACTTCGGTCATAACTTTAAGAAAATGACCTCAGAATAAAATTCTGACTGTTTTATTAGTACCAAAGAGAAGTCTTGTCACTAAAGCGATTGGTCTTTTAAGTGATTAGGTTTTGCTACAATGATGCCCTCCTTTTGGCAGGTGTCACTTAAGTGATCACCGGGGGGTTGCTAAAGTGATATTAGAGGGTTGGTCTTAAGAACCAATTTCCAGATTTCTCTCCAACTTTAAACCTTGTTTTCTCCTTCAATTCTTAGGTGATTTGGGTGATTTAAAATGTTAAATTCTGTAGATTTTGAGGAGAACCTAGTGGTGTGTTCATAATTAGGATTTGAGCTTTGTTTGAGGTAAAAATTGCTTTTTCCCTACATTTATAAGTTCTTAGGACATGAAGTTGATCATTTATGCATGTTAGGTTTGGGTCTTCTTTGGTGTGTGAGTTGTGTTCCCTTATGGAACATGAGCTGAGGTAGTAGTTGGAGCCTATTTTTAGATTCAATTCCATGAATTACGAAGCGGATCCCATAATTCTCAATTTTTGACACTAAAATTGGCCCATCTCCGAATTCTACAATTATAGTGTCATAATGACCATATTAATGTTGTGATTCTATTATTGATTGTATGAAGCATTCAGAGGCCACTCTGAAGGGAAAAGCTTTAATTTCATGTGTTGGAGCATGCGTGATTGACCTATAGGTAGGCTATGATTTCTCATCATGAGACTGAGCATGTTTAGGTAATTATATATTGAATTGTATGAGTTAGAGGGGTTGGGGTGTCAAGCATGCTAAATTCCAGAAATTTATGTCCTAGGTACTATCTGGGGAATTGGTGGACTGTTTAAGTATGACTCCTGTCATTGTTTATATATGTTGTAAGCCTGTGGTCTGTGCTGTGCCTTTTGATTATATATTTTGGAAGTATTTTACCCTTAGTTTATTCTTAGACTAGTGTTGACTTAGACTTGCATCATTCTGGTATCGTTGGGCCTTAGAACTTCTCCAACGTTATTTTGGATGATTATCTCCCTGTAAACTGATGTAGCAGACTTAAGTCTGATAGTTTGAGCTTTAGCAAGACATTAACATAGCTTGTGACCTTACCTCCATAATGCCCTATTCTCCTAATGTTCATGTATCACTTTGTTCTTGATTTTGGAAGTCTCCTTAATAATTCATGTTCTATATGATTCGGGCTGGAGTGGTGTGTTGATTGAACTCGATTCGAGGGTATTCCTTGTGATGCTCGGTTGGTATGTCTGCGGTCTAGCTCACCCGTGTTCGACCCATTAGCTATAGTTACCCAGTTGAAGTCCGTGGTTGAGCTTCTTTGTGTTGACTCATTAGCTATATTTACCCGGTTGAAGTCCGTAGTCTAGCTTACACATGGTTCTATGCCTGATTCCCTAAGGAATCTTTGGTTGAAGTCCTTATTTACCCTTAGCATTAGGTTAAACTTCAAGCCTTTACAACGGTTGGGTTTAAGTCTGGGAAAGTGGGTGATACAACTACCCAGTTCAAGCCTATGGTATGTCTTACTTGTGTTCGGCTCCTTAGCTATAAATACCCAGTTGAAGTCCTTGGTTTAGATTATTTGTGTTCAGGCTCCTTAGCTATATCAGTTGAAGTCTATAGTCTAGCTCACCTGTGTTCGACCCATTAGCTACAGTTACCTAGTTGAAGTCCGTGGTTCAGCTTCTTCGTGTTAACTCATTAGATACATTTTCCTGGTTGAAGTTCATAGTCTAGCTTACACATGGTTCTATGCCTGATTCCCTGAGAAATCTTCGTTGAAGTCCTTATTTACCCTTAGCATTAGATTAAACTTCAGGCCTTTAGGACGGTTGGGTTTAAGGCCGGGAAAGTGTGATATTGTGGGAATCCTTTAACTCAGTTTCTTTTTACTTTAGTTATCCTTATTTTTGTTGGGCTTATGCGAGTCCATCAAGGTAGTTACCTTATACTTGTACATGAGCATACCAGTCGAATTTATGGGAGCTCGATGGATTTAGTTAGATGCTTTCTCTTTATTTTTCAAGTATGCTCGTGTACATGCCTACATTTACTTCTTGCCTTATCTTTGATTGTGAATATTTACTCGCACTTCAGTTTACCTTTCTTATCTTGCTTAGTCGGCCTATGATGCCTACTAGGTACCTATTGGTTTAGTAATCATACTACACTCTTATTTGTTTTCGTGATGCAGGTCTGAGTACTAGCTACCGGCATTGATTCGAGCCAGCTATGGTTGTGATCGGAGGTGAGGGTGAGCATATTTCATTCTAAATTTACTTTTCTCCCTCAATAAAAATATTATGCATGTATTTCACTTTTTGAGACAACTCTTTCTCTGTGGTCCACTTTTGGGACTTGTACTTATTTTGTAGTAGGTTTGTACATATGATTTCTAGGTTCGGGGAGGAATCTTTTAACTTGTATATTTATATCTTTGGTTTCGTCCATGCATGTATGTTCCTATTGTTTCATAATTGTTTTAGATTGAATTGTTGGTCTTCTACCCTGACATCCCATTACTCGCAGTTTTGGTATATGGGTCATTTTGCCTACTGGTGGGCATAGTAGTCGCCATCATGACTTGAGAAATCGAGTCATGAAAATTTGGTATCAGAGTTCCAGGTTTACCGATCCCACTTGTACAAAGCTTACGGTTAGTAGAGTCATTCAGATAGGCATGGAGATGTCAGTGACTTATCTTTGGGAGGCTACAGGATGTCTTGTAGGAATGTATCTCTTTTGTATCTTATCATGTAGTGTGTGTCTTATCAATTTCTGGAAATTTTACTTTTTCCACTCTCATACAGGATGTCTCGCACAAGCACCAGGGCTGCAACACCTTCCCAGGATAGAGATCAAACTCCAAAGCCAGAAGGGGAGCGATCAGTAACTCGAGTACATCAGCATCCGGTGGGCTCGAGATCAGCCCATCTACCGCCTAAGCCAGTTGTAGCTCCGGACTTACAGGCGATGTTTGCTTAGATTTTGGCTGCTAATAATGGTATATAGCAGGCCCCTATCACTTTAGGGCTATAGGATTAGCCTTCACAAGAGGCACCAGTTGTTCAGCAGCCACATGCACCTGCCACTTAGCTGGATAATTTGGAGGGCGTCATGCTGCTTTGGGAGCAAAAGATGATCGGGTGTTCCTTAGACTATCACCATCGAGGTTTTCTGGGACTGTAGGTGAGGATGCCTATGAGTTTCTACTCACTTTCCTAGAGCGACTACAAGGTCTAGTAGAATCAAAAGGAGCGGACTTCACTGCTTATCAGCTAGATGGCCTCGCCTAACAGTGGATACATTCATACTTAGAGACCAGGTCAGGTGGGTCTCCACTGCTGATATGGGCTAAGTTTTTAGAGACCTTCTTGGCTTGTTTTATTACTAGGAGCACCAGAGATCATTTCTCACAGTTGGAATAGGGCTCCATAATTGTGTGAGAGTACAAAGCCCGATTTCATGAGATCTCTAGAGGTGCCACCGTGATCTTACCTAAAAAAGATGAGAGAGTTCACTTCTTTATTAGAGAATTGAGGCTCTTGCTATGGATGGAGACTCGGTCTTTTGTCTTAATAGATTGCTTCTTTCTAGAGATGCTAGACCATGACCATACACTTGAGATGCTCCATCACGAGGCCCAAGGGTGTGGTGGAAAGAGAGATAGATAGGATGATGGTCCGAGTGAGTGCCTCTTTAGACATCGGGATTCCTATGATATATCTCGCTAATGATTTCAGCCAGATCAGTCTAGCCTCCCCTTCTAGGATTCCCTTTAGACTTCAGAGGGTGATTAGCACCGTCACGTTGGCTATAGTACCAGTATGAGTCAAGTTGAGGCAGTTCACAATTGGGTTCTTCTGGCTGAGGTGGCTCACCTCCAGCTTTTAGCCGACATTTGCAGGGGTACTATGAGTATAGGGAGATAGATCATTGGTCCTGCGAGTGCCCTTACCGCAGGCTAGCCTTAGTTTCTCCATAGGCAACTTGATATGTGCCAGTACCAGCACCTCCAGTTACAGGCGGAGGCCAAGGACAAGACCGCAGGGGTGGTCATCAAGGTGCATGGGGAGGTGCTTGGGGAGGTAGGTTAGGAGGCAAAGTCAATGCTCAGGGTAGAGGATCCTTGGCCCACCTTTATACAGCTCCAGCAAAAGCAAAGTCTGAGGCCGAGGACAATGTGATCACATGTACGGTTTTATTAGGCAATCAGCCTATTTTCGATTTATTTGATCCCGACTCCATATATTCTTATATATATGTGCCCGTTGACTGAGTATGAGTCTGAAGCCCTTAGTTGAGCCATTATATGTTTCGACCCTGGTAGGTGATTCTTTAATAGTGGATCATGTCTTTAGGTTCGTGTGGTGACTATCTAAGGGCATGACACTAGGTTTGATTTCATCTTACTTGATATGGTAGATTTTGAGTTGATTTTATGCATGCACCAGTTATCCCCTCATCATGCGGTCTTGGTTTGTTATTCCAAAATTCTTACCTTAGCCATGCCTAAAATTCCGCCAGTACTATAGTAGGGCTCTTATAATAGCACGCTGGTTTGGGGTGATCTCTTTTGTTCAAGCTCAAAAGTTAGTGGCTAGTGGATGTTTGACATACTTGTCTTGTGTTAGAGATGTGAGTAGGGTGGGACCTACAGTTAATTCAGTACCAACAGTTTAAGATTTTGCTGATGTGTTTCCTGCCGATTTGACTGGCCTCTCTCCTAACCATGATATTGAGTTTGTCGTTTATGTAGAGTTGGGTACTCATCCTATTTCCAACCCACCATATCGTATGTCTCCCGCAGAGCTCAAGGAGCTCAATGCTCTGCTTTAAGATCTCTTGGATAAGGGATTCATTCAGCCTAGTGTATTTCCTTGGGGTGCCCCAGTCTTGTTCGTTAAGAACAAAGATGGTATTATGTGGATGTGTATCAATTACAAACAATTAAACAAGGTGACGGTGAAGAACCATTACTCCATGCCTAGAATCGATAACCTATTCGACCAACTTCAGGGTGTTGTTGTGTTTTCTAAGATTGATCTGAGATCCAACTACCACTAGTTGAGGATTAGGGCAGTGGACGTCCCTAAGACTACATTTAGGATTCATTATGGCCAATATTATTCGTAGTGATGTCTTTTGTGTTGACTAACGCCCATGTCGCATTCATGGACTTAATGACTTGGGTTTTTAGGCCATACTTGGACTCGTTATTCTTAGTCTTCATCGATGACATTCTAGTATACTTGCTGAGTGGGGAGGAGCATGAGCGGCATTTAAGAGTAGTGTTCCAGAATTTGAGAGATCAGTGGCTTTATGCCAAGTTCTCAATGTGAGATTTTTGGCTTCATTCTATAGTATTATTGGGGACCGTAGCATCCAATGATGTCCTTATGGTAGATCCAGTGAAGATTGAAGTTGTTCGTGATTGGGCCAGACCCACCTTTATGACTGAGGTTCGTAGCTTCATTGGATTGGAATGGTACTACAGGCACTTTGTTGAGGGGTTTTCTACTTAGGGGCACCTGTGACTCGATTGACTCGCCAAGATGTCTTGGTACACTTTACTCTACTTGATCTAGTTCTACCTCATTCGAGGATGAATGTTTCTGATCTTGGGTGCATTTATGTATCAAAAAGCCAAAATAACCCATGTTCATAGAAGAGTTTGAGAATAAATTCTTATAGTTTAATTCATTTTTAGAATGCTTGTGTCTGAAAAAGCTAACTATCATGATTAGACACTTTCAGGGCTTAACAAAGAAGAATGGACATTCAAATGGTGATTGGATTGAAACTAGAGCTAAAAGGAGATCTTGGGAACAAATGTGAAAGAAATACACCATGATAAAGTCTGTCCGCATCACGCAGTCAACTGGAGCCATTTATTTTCAACACTTGAAATTTATTTGGCTAAATAAAGGAGTATGCGCCAGTGGATAGAAAAAAATATGCAGAAAAAGAAAATGCAAAATTACACTATGCAGAAACATCTCCACATCGCAGACTTCACTACAGGGGTTGAAACTTCTTATTTTTCGAGGCTATAAATAGTTTACTTGTATTTTATTTTAAAACATTAATTTTTTATTTGACGTTTTAACAAAGGAAGACGAAAGTATAACTCTCCTATGGATTTATTTCTTCTTCTATTTTATTTGTAAGTTGGATTTTCATGCTATTAATTATTTTTTGGATTCTGTTAAACATTATGAGTGGCTAAAATCCCTTATTCTAGGGTTGTATTCACAGGATGAAGGTTTTAATAGATTTTCTTTGGTTGAAAATGGTGTCTTTCATATAATTGCTCTTATATTCTCAATTATACAATTTTAATGCCTGATCAATATTAAAATATATTAGTTGTCTACCAGAACTTGAGAGACGGAAGGGAGATATAATAGTAGAATATAAGGAGTATGTTTATTCTAGAATTGCCTATGATGATTCGTGTATAGGATGTCCGTATAACATACCTATACACCATACTTGGTTATTAGATAGGATGATATGTTTAAAGCATCTGTGTTGGTTCATGTCTATCCCCGCTCAATGATGGAGTTATCCTGTTAACATAAGTAGGCAATTAGAGGTCAAGAGACCATAATTATAAAATCAATCCTGTAAATCAGTAATTGAAAGACACATGAAATGCCAAAGTGAAGTATGCTAGACCCAAAATCTGCAAGTGCTACAACCCTGGAATTATTTACTCATTCGATCACAACTCACTGAATTGTTGAACTGTTTCTTAATAGTGGATTTAATAACTTAGTAGACAATATAATTGAAATCAACATTATACAAAACACGCGAAAAATTTAGTTAATTGAAAATATTACTCCCTCTTGATTAAAGTCTTTCGGGTTCGACAATCTAGTTCTGAAAGGAGCCACTATATTACTTATAAGGCTACGTACACTTGTGTGTGCTTTGGTGGCAACACGTTTTTTGTGCCATTGCCAGGGACTTTAAATTTGGCAATTATTTATTTTCAACATTTTTTAGTTGTCTGTTCTAGTGTTTACAACTTGATCTTAGCTGTGATTTCTTGCAAGGAAATTTGCGAAGGCAAACTAGAAAGAAGTGGGAATATTGTAGAGACGTTAGCTGAGCCTAAGAGATTTCTACATCAGCAAAGGAGGAGAGCAGCTGCTCTATATCTAGTACTACAAGTCAATTTGGGTGATGAAAATGAAGTGCCTGTAGAGGTCCCAGCGAATATGGTAGCTAGGACAGTGCATGATGTAGCAGTCTTACTCACAGCAAATGTAACCTCTCACATTCAAAAACCGCTAGCTGGAGAAAGGTTTGACCAAAAAAAGAATATGGATCAATTGTTGCACACTAATGGGCAGTTCACGAGGTTGCTTCATGAAGATCTCCAAGTCCACATTAAGAACTCTCTGGAAATCAGTGCCACTTACACTCAAACTGGAGTGTCTCCTGACTAAGTGAGACTGACCCTATTTCCATTTTCTCTATTGGGAAAGGCTAGAACGTGGTTAAAGTCGGAACCACATGGAATGATTTGGCTAACAAATTGTTGATCAGGTTCTTTCCTTTGGGGAACACAACAAAGATAAGAGCCAAAATACTAAGCTTTAAGCAGAACTCGGGTGAAAATTTATACCAAGCCTGAGACAGGCTCAAATATCTACTCATTATCTGTCCAAATCATCACCAAGCTAATGAGTTGCTGGTTAATACATTCATTAAGGGGTTGCAACCCAACACCAAAATTTTTCTTAATTCATCTACAGGTGGGTAGGCTTTAGAGAAGACATATGATGAGCTCTACACATTATTGAACCATATATGTCTAGGAAATCTAGAATGTAATAGAGGAAACTCTAGGCCTGTCATTCAATAACAGGTGGTATGCTTATAGTGGATGTTGTGACAGCGCAGATTGTAGCAATGCAAAATATGATGTCCACTCACTTCAGCAACTTAGCTTTTGGGAATTAATGGGCTCCAGTAAATGTAGTTCAATAGAAGAAAATATGGTGTGAAGTGTGTGGCAGAAGTGAACACACGGCAGAATATTATGGTACAAATCTTGAATTAGTAAATTTCATACAAAATGCACAAAGGGGGGGAGGCCAGCAAAATTATGGCAGTACTTATGAGTCCAGTTGGAGGAACCATCCAAACTTCTCTTGAGGTAGAAACCAATAGAACCACTACCAAGTCCAAGGTACAAATAGACTACAAAGAAAAGGCTAGCACTACTATCAGAAAGGCTAGAGTAGACAATAATCAAGTAGTTAGGAAACATAAGCGTGAAAGACATGCTTAAGAAAGTCATGGCTGACCAAGTTAATCTAGCTACAGACATTCGTCATTATCAAATCACTACTCAAAATTTAGAGAAGCAGGTGGGACAACTAGCAAGTGCTCAAAATTCTAACCCTCAAGGTGGTTTACTTAGTAAAACTGATCCAAACACGAAGCAGGTAAATAATGTGAGAACACTAAGTGGATGACCACTAGCTGAGCTAGATCCATAAAGCAAAGGTGGTGAAGGTAAAGATAAATCAGTAGAGGTTGAAGTTGGTGTGCCTATCTTACAAAAGAAGGAGCAAAATCCAAAGACAAAACCATCACTCCCATTCCCACAAAAAAATTTTAAAAAAGGAGGATGAATGTTTTGAAAAATTCATAGATATGGTTAAACAGGTTCAAATTAACTTGCCTTGGATTTATGTGTTGCAGGGTATTCCCAAATATGCCGAGTTTGTCAAACATATTATGGTTAACAAGAGCAAGTTAGTTGTATTTAAAACAGTGGCACTTACTAAAGAGTGTAGTTCAAGAATCTTGAACACAGTAAAGCTACCAACTAAGCAAAAAGATTATGGTAATTTCATGGTACAGGTGACCATTCAAAACTACAGTAATGCAAGGGGTCTTTGTGATCTAGGTGCAAGTATAAACTTGATGCTTAGATCTATGCTTAAGAAATTAGTCCTGGGAGAACCTAAACCAACCACCATTTTCTTATAATTGGCTGATCGTTTTGTAGCTAGACCCGATGGTATTATTAAGGATATGTTAGTTCAAGTAAGATCCCTCATCTTTCTTGTTGATTTTGTTGTATTAGATTTTGATCCTGATCCAGAGGTTCCTTTTATTTTGGGGCGTCTTTTCTTTGCAACAAGAGGCATGCTTATTAAATTGTCTATAGGTAGAATAATTGTGAGAGCACATGACAAATTTGAGGTGTTTGATGTATATTAAGCACTAAAATTGCCTGCAGTCTATGAAGATTTTTCTGATATAACTGTCATCAATTAGGAAGTGGCAGCTCAATGAATTTAAGCAAAAGTCACTTTAGAAAGAGTATTGATGGGTCAAGATATTGAAGATGAATTAAGCTAAAGATTTAGCTAATGTGGTTGACATTGCAAATGTCAGTATGTGGAAAAAGAATATGGAGCCACTAAATAGAGAATTGGGTCCTTCGCCTAAGCCATCTCTAGAGGAAGCTCCTAGCTTGGAGTTGAACCCACTTCTTGCCCATCTCAAGTATGCTTTTCTTGGTGTCAATAATACTTTACCTATAATTCTCTCATCGTGTTTTTCTGATATGCAGGTTGAAGAAGCACTTAAAGTTTTAAATAGGCACAAGCAGCTTGTTGGAAAAGTAGGTAAAATTTATTTTTAATAATAATTGTTTGCAAGCCTTTGAACTTTTGAAGAAGTGGTTGAATGAAGCACCAATCTTTATAGCTCCTGACTGGGAGCTACCCTTTTAGTTAATGTGATTCATGTGACATAGAAGTGGAAGGAATGTTAGGACAAAGGAAGGAGAAAATATTTCACTCTATCTACTATTCCAGCAAGACTCTTTACTCAGCTCAGGCCAATTACATTGTGACAAAAATGGAGATGTTTTCATATTGGTCTATGTGTTTGATAAATTCCGCTCTAACCTAGTAGGTACAAAAGTGATTGTCTATATTGACCATGCAGCTCTCAAGTACTTGTTCAACAAGAAGGACGCCAAACAAGATTAATCAGGTGGATCCTATTATTCAAAGAGTACATATAGAAATCAAATATAGGAAGGGATGTAAAACTCAAATAGCAGAGAACCTATCTAGATTAAAGGACTCGTCACACGTGGGTGCAAAAATTTCGATAAAGGAAGTGTTTCCAAATATGCAGTTATTAGCATTAGAGGTCAAAGAACTCCCATGGTATGTAGATATTATGAACAACATAGTGAGTGGAGTGTTTCCACCCGAACCAAACTCCCAACAAAAGAACAGGCTAATGTATAAAGCAAAGTTCTATATATGGGATGAACCGTAGTTATTTAAATAAGGTGTTGGTCGAATGATAAGGAGATTTATGCCTGAATCTGAGGTCCAACAGGTTCTACAAAGTTGTCATTCATCTGCTTATGGTGGACATCATGGAGGAGAATGCACAACTCATTAGGTATTGCAGTCTAGTTTATTTTAGCCTAATTTATTTAAAGATGCTGTAGGTTTTGTCAAAAGTTGTGACCAATGCCAACAGATGGGCACCATATCAAAAAGACATGAGATATCATTTAATAACATATTAGAGGTAGATATCTTTAATGTGTGGGGAATAGACTTCATGGGTCCTTTCCCACTGTCATATGGAAATCAGTACATACTAGTGGCGGTAGATTACATTTCTAAATGGGTTGAGGCCATTACTTTTCCATCCAATGACTCTAAAGTGGTAAGTCGCTTCCTCAAGAAGCACATTTTCATAAGGTTTGGCACTTCAAGGGCCAACATTAGTGATGGAGGTAAGCATTTCATAAATCAAATGGTGAAGAATCTATTAGATAAGTTTGGTGTCAGGCACAATGTCACCACATCATATCATCCCCAGATTCGAGGACATGTTGAAGTATTGAATCATGAAGTGAAGCAAATCCTTCAGAAAACTATCAATGTTATAAGATAAAACTAGGCCATTAAACTATATGAGCTCTCTAGGCCTACGAGGCTATGTAGAAAAAACCAATCGACACTTCACCATACCATATGGTGTTTGGAAAAGCATGTCACCTTTTGGTAGGGCAAAACCTTTACGCAGAGGTGGCAGGTAGAAAGTTTATGAATCAACTTCATGGACTTGAAGAATTCAGACTTCACGCTTATGCGAATGTGAAATTATATAAATAGAAGAGGAAGACATGGCATGAAAAGTATATAGTCACTCGCGTATTAGAGCCAGGCCAGAAGGTATTACTCTTTAACTCTCGTTTGCATGTCTTTCTAGGTAAGCTTCGATCAAAATGTAGAGACCATTAGAGGTGGTGCGAATATCGGTACAGGGAGTCGTGGAACTAGGGGATCACTCCAAATAAACCATGTTCATAGTGAATGGCCAACATGTTAATCATTATTTTAGGCAGGATATTGATAGTTAGGAGGATAAAATTGAGCTCAAGAGTGAATAAACCTAGAACTAAGTCGTGCTCGACTATAAACCAAGAGCTACACGGGAAGCAACTTGTGAGGTGGTATAAAATTTTAAGTCATAGGTTATAATTAGAATTTTGGAGTTTGCTAAAATTTTATTTTATTTTAGTGTATATTTAGGATGTTATAATTTGTTCATGAAAAAACAAAATAAAAAAAAAGAACTAGACGATCTATGAATAGTATAGTCCACGATATTTCTGCATCGCAGACCTACTTCCTCCCTGTTAAACTTTGGCCAGGTATGTATCGCAAGAATTTTTGGAAAACTTATGTCAAATAAAAGTGTGCGCCAGGTCCGCGACGAGGACCTTGCTTATCCCTGTATAAATTTAATTTTAAAAAAATTTGGAAATCTAAAAAGTGGAGTCCGTGACATCTCTGTGTCATGAACCTGGACATTTTTCAAGCATCTTCAGTAAAAAAGACGGGCCTTACCCATTTTGATTTATTTTAACTCAACCCATCTTTGTTTTAACCTTAAAAAAACCCTTTAACAATTATTTTTCACCCCACCTCTAAACTAAACTGCTTCAACTCTCAAAATTCTCTATTCTCAAGCGAACTCCGCGACAGCCTAGTACAATTCAAGCAAGAAATTTCTATTTTCTTCTTCACCCACACAAGATTTGTATTCTTGAACTAGTTTTATGATATGGGTGGTTAAATTTTGCATAGTTAAGCTCATAGGCTTGGAGTTTCGCCTCTATGACTTTGATTCTTGCTTTGTTCTTTGCTTTTAAATATGATGGGTATGTAAATTTTTATGAGAACTTGCTTATTATGGAAACTTGTTTAAGGGTTAAAGTTATTGAACTGAAACCCTAGTTTTGATATTATGGGGAGTGGATGTTTGTGGTTGTGATTGATCATGTATGTTGAAGTCTTTAGTAAGCACGCATGTTATATTTTGTTAAATTTAGTTTGCTTTGTGAGTTAAGTGTGGGGTGCGCTTCTATTGTCCTAATGTTTGGGGTATTCACTTGGGATGGTGCATTGTTGTTAAATCATGTATATTTCTATGTGGCATACTAGAATATTGGGAGGCTTCTATGAATTCATATTGCTTGGGGTTCACCCTGTTGATTGATTGAAGTATGGGCTGGTGTGAAAGAATATATGCATATATTGTTTGAATAAAGGGAAGTCTGAGTACCTATATATAACTTTCATGATACTATAATGTTTGAGTGTAGGGTTGAAGGCCTTCAAATTGCGAATGTACGTGTAGGAGCTTATATGTTCTTTTGTTTTGTGACTCGTATGCAGGAAATTATGTCATCCAGTCAAAGGCATGGTAAGGAACCAGCAACCTTTAGTAGAAGGAAGAAGAACAGAGGTGTGCCCTCCACACCACCCATACTATCTATACCGCGAGGTTAATCTCGTATGTTTGGTTTGAAGATGGTAAATCAGGCAAGAAAAAATTAGTAGAAATATCACACTGAATCTCGCTATATTTTGAATATGCCTATAGAGGATGAGAGCTTGACCTGAGAGTACCCACAGATTATGAGGAGATTAATGCAGCTCAACATGAGTTTCTTATTTCCTAACCTAAAGTCGTGTAACTTGAATATGGTTAGGGAATTCTACACCAACTACCAGTCGGATACTCACACTCATTATATCACAGTGTGGGGAGTTGATTTTCCATTGTATCCTATGGCTATAAATGAGATATTGGCACTTTAATATTTCTTACTGCCCATTTGATGGATCAGATATTTGGCATACTTTATGTGGGCCCAAATCCACCACTAAGTGGGTCTGTCACGGGCATCGAGATTACCATCAAGCTCTCCCATATGCCCATTTGAACAAGAAAGCTCGTGTGTAGGTGAAGATTGTAATGCATATCCTTATCCAGATCTACAATACACCGAAGTATGAGGGATAGGGTGTGTTTGGTGTATGCCATTATTAAGAGTATGGAGATTAATGTAGGTGTTTTGATCAACTTAACTATCCGTAAGTGCAGAGTCCATCACGGCCATAGCTACGCCTTTGGAGGCCTAATCACTGAGTTATGCCGCAAGGCCAGGGTCCTTGAGGACCCGGATGATTATATGGCCCCTTTACTTCTGAAGATAATGATATTACCAAGATTAAGAGGACAAACACCACTTATGAACCAGTCCTCACTTCACTGGAGTATCTAAAATATGATGATATAATCACAACCCGTATGTTTGGCCGGAAGATGCTCTGACACTGCACTAGTAGTTGCAATTCGATAAAGGAGAAACTGCGTAAAGTGGAAAACAAATATCCACTCAATGAGCACGCTATGGTTGTACTAGAACTTGGTCCTGCTTTTTATGAGCCTACTGAGAATGATGTCCCCACTGATGAGGACAAAAACAGGGAAGGTTCGGATAGTGAATCACATTTGGAGGCAAAGGATTTCACCCTATTGGATGTTATTGATCCATCTATTGTAGGAGATATGGACGAGTAGACAGTGCAGTCTCATACCACACTTGGTTTGGATGTTTATGTGTGTGACACTGAGTGCAATATCAATTTTTTATGTGTGGGGTGGGAACCTGAGTGTTTACTGTTATACATATGTGCTATTTGGTGGAACTGCTTGAGTTATTTTTATCTTAGTTGAATTGTTTAGATGTTTTATTTTGGGCTTCACGGCATTTGTTTTTGGTTCTTTGGCCTTGGATTATCACCTTGAACCGTATAAAAAAAAGATGTGTTTTTCATATATGATATTTTCTTTCTTTATTGTCATTGTGAAGTGTTTTCTAAACCATGGGATTGCATAAATAGCCAACAAATGCGTTGAAACACATGCATTCTAAGAAAGCATTGGCTCAGTCAAGACACCTACAGTTATGTTCTTAGACTTTGAATGTGTAAGCTTAATTTGGAATTGATGTGATTGATTTAGTTGAAATATCATGAAAGTTGTCATTCTTAAATTAGGCATGTGCCATGTGTGTGAGAGGTAGAATTTGTGCAGTCCTTGTTACTTTTGATTGCTAGAACTTGCCTAGAGTGTTTATGTAGCGAAAACAAAGGAAGGTTAGAATTAAGAAAAGGAACGAGGAATTTCTTTTGTAGCCTCAGTTCAAAGTGACTAATTCTAAAAACCCACCATAATACAATACCTTAGTTAGCCTTTTTGAGCCTTTGACTTAATTCTTCGGTATCCTTATTTGAATTCTATTCTCATGTGTTTCTTAGACCATAATTTTGATCCAAAAAGCCTAAGCGCTTTAGGAAAGAATAAGCGAAAGAAATTGGGAGGGGGGTTACAACTTTGCTTTACGAAGAGTAAAGCCATTGGTGCAAAAACTGAAATGAAATTTTGTGTTAGGGAAGAAAAAAATTTTGAAAGTTGAAACAAAGCAAACTACATGGTAGTTGTGAAAAAAAGGAGTATGAATGAAAAGACATTCCCTGCACAGATAAGTGAGCTGAAAAGAGAAAGGGTAAGCTAGCGAAAGAATAAAGTGGTGAGAATGAGGTTAGGAAGAACTTCCATGGAATGAATAAATCTAGTGTATTAAAAGCTCTTGGGAACCTAGTCACTATACATGTCTAGAGTTATACCTACCCATCCCCTAGCCTACATTACAACTCGAAAAATTGCTAAGTGATTCTTAAGTCTTAGCCACCTTAATTGAGCTACATAGTACACTAAGGGAAAGCCTATGGCTTATCTCGAGTAACTTGTGACTTCATTTGAGAGAGTGAGTGAATTCTACTTAATACCTATTGTTATTGGAATTGGATGTAACTATGAGAATATATTGGTAATTCTTTCATGGTGAGTGAACTTGTTTAGTAGAAGAATGGTCATCTTGAATGAGTTTTGATTTAGCAATTCAGGTGAGTTTTCTGCATGTCAGAGTCAACTTTGGAGGTTAGGTCATTTTGGGTGAGTCGATTGTTTGAATATAGTCAACATGCTATGAAAGTAAACTATTTGTGAAATCATTGTGGTTTGGTAAGAATGTTTTACATGCATGATGAGTGTTTTTGTGCACGTAGGATTGAGGATTTTATCGAGGATGAATAAAATTGTAAGTGGGGGGGGGGTTGGTGATCTTGGGTGCATTTACGCATCCAATAGACAAAATAACCCATGTTCATAGTAGATTTTGAGAGCAAATTCTTATAATTTAATTCATTTTTAGAATACTTGTGTGTGAATATAGCTAACCAACATGATTAGATACTTTTAGGGCTTGATAAAAAGGAATGGACATTCAAATGATAGTTGAATGAAAAGTGGATCTTAAAGAAGAAGTTGGGACCAAATGTGAAGGAAATACACCATGCTAAATTGTGTCTGTGTTGCGCAGTCTGCTCGAGCCATTTAATTCTATCACTTGGAAATTATTTTGCTAAATAGAGGAGTATGCGCCAGGTCTTCACGCAGACCTGGTTGAGTATATATTAAAATCTGCAAAAAAATAAATATAAAATTAGACTATGCAGAAACATCTCTGCGTCGTGGAGTTACTACAGGGGTTGAAACTTTACATTTATCGAGGCTATAAATAGTCCACTTATATTTTATTTTAAAATATTTAGTTTTTATTTGATGATTTAACGAAGGAAGACGAAATGAGAACTCTCCTAGGGTTTTATTTCTTCTTCTATTTCATTTGTAAGTTGGTTTTTCATGCTATTAATTATATTTTAGATTCTTTCAAACATTATGAGTGGCTAAAATCCCTTGTTCTAGGGTTGTAGTTACAAGATGAAGGTTTTAATATAGTTTTCTTTGGTTGAAAATGGTGTCTTTCATATAATGGATCTTATATTCTCATTTATACTATTTTAATGCCTGCTCAACATTAAAATAAATTAGTTGTCCACCCGGAGCTCGAGAGACAAAAGGGAGATAGAACACTAGAGTATAAGGATTATGTTTACTCTAGAATTGCCTAGGATTATTCGTGTATAGGATGCTCATGACATATATCGATACACCATACTTGGTTATTAGACAGGATGATAGGATTAAAGCATCTGTGCTGGTTCATGCCTTTCCTTGCTCAATGATGTAGTTAGCCTGTTAATATAGGTACGTAATTAGAGGTATAGAGACCATAATTGTAAAATCAACCCTATAAATCAGTAATTGAAAGACACATTAAATGCCAAAGTGAAGTATGTTAGACCTGAAATCTGCAGGTGCTATAACCCTAGAATTATTTACTCATTTGATCACAACTCATTAAATTGTTGAAGTGATTCTTAATAGTAGATTTAATAACTTAGTAGACAATATAATTGAAATCAACGTTTTGCAACACATGTGAATAATTTAGTTAATTGAAAATATTACTCCCGCCTGATTAAAGTCCTTTGGGTTCGACAATCCAGTTCTGAAAGGAGACACTGTATTACATGTAAGACCACGTACACTTGCGTGTGCTTTGGTGTCAATATTTCCCAAGGAGGAGAAAGTGTAATACCCCATACCGTTCTAACTTAGATTATTCTATGAAATAAGACATAATTTATGAAAAATAGATTTTGGAAGCAACTGCGTGTTGAAGTCTTGAGGACCTATTTATGATGTGGGAAATTTTTTAGATAGTAGAGTCCGCGATTCTTTTGCGTAACAGAATTTTTAAAATAGGATATAGGGACCAGTTACGTGGACCTGGAAATATGTTTTTCCAGAATTTCATTTTTTAGTAAAGACACTTTGGATTTTTTCCTATCTATTAGTTAATGAACCTGGGTATTTTTGGGACTAAATTCCACCCTATTAAGTATACAAAAACACCCATATTATCCCTCATTATTTTGACAATTCAACAATTACAAAATTCTCTATCTACAAAGGCCCTCAAATCTTCATTGAAGATAAGCAAGTAATCATCTCATTTTCTTCATCAAAATTCAAAATTTCTTCAAGTTTTTTTTAGCTTCTTATCCAAGGTATGTGGTTATTCATCCATAGGTCCTTTTCACCCGTGGAGCCTAACCAATTCTCAATTTTTTCAATCAATTCAAGTATGTATTTTATGGGTTTTGTGATCTCAATTTCAATTAAATGAATTATGATTTAAATTATGATTATGAACCTATTTCAGCATGAATTGAAGATTATTGCATGGAATTATAGATTTATCTATGAATTTCCTACATTACTCTTTATGGTTCATGACATGGATGATGCATATTTTGAATTATACTTCAAATTTACATTAGTTTTCATGAATTTGCATCTGGGTCTTCTCAATTATAATTTATATTATAATTAATGGTCAATTTATGTATAATTCACGTCACCCATTGTGTGATCTCAAGTTGTCTTTCATTGAACTATGCTATGTGTTATTTTTAAGTATGTTTTCAAGAAATTATGATCATGAATTTCAATGGATTTTAATAAATGTTTATGAATAATTATCAAGGTTTATGAATGAGTCATGAAAGGTTATGAATAATATTTTAATAATTTTTCAATCATGTTTATGAAAAAGGGTGACTTAAGATCCTTAATGGTGACTTAAGACCCTAATGATACTCCTTATGAAATAAGATTCGTAATGATGTAAGGCCTATAGCCACATTACATGAATCATACGATAATGAGATATTCCTATGAACAAGTATGAATTATGATTTATGACAAGTATAATTTATGATAATGATATGAATTCCATGGGCTATTGAATTAGCACCGAGAGGATTTTGAGGTGGGAATTCGACCAAAGAGGTACTTAGTAGCAATCTATAATCCCTTAACTACATTACCACTATAGATTTGCATTTATAGCCTAGCTAGTGGATTCACATATAGTTCATATTCATGTTTATGATACGGAGTCTACCTTGGCAAGTAGCCTCCCTCTTCTCGGTGTGAGAGTTATATCAAATTCCATTTATAGATCACATGGTCTTAAATATCCATTACGGTTATATCCACATATGTATGGTCCCTTATGATGATTTACTTGTCTAACCCTAGTCTTTACTTTTACATAATACTCTTATGGTTTATTGTGCATTGTCCCTTTTCATATCTAGTTATGATTTTTACTACATCTTTTATCGTGCTATTTTATCATTTCCACTACGTGATTTTTATTATGAATTACATTGCCTTCATACTTATTACTTTCAAACCTACTAATATAGTCTATTAAAAATTGTGTGGTGAGTCCTCATGCTTTGAGGGCAATCCAGTCTATCTTCTCTTCTACTGTCATTCTTAGACTATGATGATACATTGAGACTATCTAACAATATATTATTACTTTTCTTTGAAGGTGAGCTAGGAACATGTCCTAGTCCCTACCTATGTTAGTTCATGTAGAGGCATGTTGGATATGTGTATGGAGTCTATTGTTTCTTACTTCATTATATTTATGTTATGTTCTTGTATTTCTTATGAGTTTCCATTTTATTGTTATCCTACTTATGCTTATGATATGCTAAGAGTCTTAGTTGGGATTTCTTCAGGAATCCTCACTGTCGTGTCACACCTAGGGCCTAACTTGGGTCATGACAACAATGAGCTTTCCCACATTTACCTCTAAACCATCCATAATATTGGAAATAACAAGGGTTTTGTCTAGTGTAACCTCGGTCTCATAAGTGGAGGGGATGATACGAGCACAAATAATGGAAAGTCAAGACTTGACACCGGTGGTGAAATCATTTACATCGATCCCCTATTTGACACAAACCAATCTGGAGGCAATCCATCATGTAACTTGTCCAAAAGCCATTGATTTCCCAATTTTTTGTTTCAGTCCATGTACACCTTATTATCAACATCTGGGAGAACATACAATACATTTCTAACCGTTGGGCTAAAATTGACTTGCACACTTTGAACTATGGTCACCTCGACCTTTCCAAAATTAGTTTCTAGTGCATTGGCCTAGAATTCCACCACTAAAGTATATTTAGCCTTGATAGGCTCAGCAGCAAAGCACATCTATTTGCTAAACACAAGCCGATCATAAAATTCTGGCATCCCATCCTCAAGCTTCTCCAAGATATACCCCTTTTTTCAACACAGCTCGGCCCAAGTATTCATCATATTTACAGGCACATTTGGATGATAGGGACCTGCTTGCATCAAAGTACTCCTTATTTTCCAGTTCTAGTACAATTTCAGGATCATTTGAAACATGGTTGGAAGCCATTTGCAGCTCAAAAAACCGACAAAAGAAGCCAAAATTTTACAAGTTCTTACGGACACTTAAAATAATGTACTAGGAAGTATTTAGGCCAAAGAAATAAGCAAAAGAGGTCCCGATCTACGCTGTGTAAAGCTACTATTTTAGGGACTGCACTGTTATACCCCATATATTTACACGTCAAATTATTTGCAATCAAGTCGACTTAAATTAAAGATGGAATTATATTCCGTATTTTTGGTACATTGGACTATTCATGACCTAATGGACATAAATTCAAGGACTTTTAATTTTGAATTTTAAATGGCTAACTTGTTTGTAAAATTCAATTAGTAAAAAAAATATTAGTTGAGATTAGGGATTAATTAACTATGATTGGATGATTAAGTGATAATTTTAGATTAATTAAGATGAATTAAGCTAATAGTGGGATGAAAAGTGTCCTCCACTGCAATATGGCCAATTCTGATTGGTCCATGTGTTAATAGGGGACAAGTAGGCTTATTGGGCAGCCACTTGGTCTCCTTGTTGATTAAAAATCTGCAACACTTGGTCTCTTTATTGACAAAAACATATCTGCAGTATTATTCTCTCCAACTCTAGGTAGCTCTCCAAGAAGAAAGAGACTCTCATCTTCATCAAATGGAGATAGAGAGAAGTAAACAAAGAGAGAGCCACAACCAGCCATGGAAACTCCACCAAGCACGGCCAGCTCCTCTATTTTATTACACCATTAAATCCCTAAAGTGTTTTATATATTTACCATTAAGTTTCAATTGAAAGAGAAACCACAAACATGCCATGGAAAGCTTTTGAAAGCTCACGGTCATGGCCATGGCAGTAGCTCCAAGTTTGGTGATTAAAGGTTAGTTATCTTCAAGTATTTCAACAAATTGGAAGGTCTACAGTGACGTGAAGCATCCATTGAAGCAACCAAAAATATTCATCCTTTCAATCCTCAAATTTCAGCAAACAAAGGAACAAAGTATCAAGGTAAGAGTTGATCATTTTCTATATGTTTTAGGGTGAGTTTGGACATTTTGTGAGTGTATAAACATAAATTAGATGTATGAAATCATGTGTGTTGATGCTGAAATATTGTGAAACGTTGGGGGTTGTTTGTTGTAGATGATGGTGAACTAATTTTGCTTAGTATTTTGATTGTTGATGTTATGAATTTTATGATGAGAATGAAGGTATTTAATGGTTAAAGTTGTAGTTAAATTTGTTGTGGGCTGTTGTAAGGATTTTAGTGAGGATAATGTAGTTTACTTGCATATAAAAAGGTGATATAATTGTCTAGTGGCTTTTGCTTATGTCTCACAAAACTTTAATGAAAAGTTAGTAAGAAATAAGGTGTAAAATTCGTATGTGGTTTCCTTGGTGTGTCCACAAGTACTCGCAAGGTTTCGACCATTCTTATGTTGTTAATTAGAGGTTGTTTTGTTATGTTGTTGTTGTTCTGGTTGAGCTTGGAATATTAATAATATTTAAGATTATAAGTTATGTTTTATGTTGGTTGAGTTATTATAGGAATGTTTCGATGAAAATGTTTAGACTATAGATCATTAATGATAACTTGAAGATGTAGTAGTTGTATATGGATTTGGATTATTGTTGGATGTTATGAATGTGGAATTTCTTAATCTAGAAATAATGTTATAATGAAGAGATTAATTTGTATTAAATGAAGTAAGAAGTAAGAAAACTCCATGATTAGTGTTGGTGTTGAAATGGTTAGAATTTGAGTTGCTTGAATTAGATTGGGTTGGTTGTTATCGTACTATTATCGTTATGGATTATGTGTTAAAAGTGAAGGGATTGTATATGTTAATGTTATGTGAGGCTGTTCTAATCTAAAAAAATCCACCATTTTTTTAGATTAATATTGCGGTTATTATTATGGTTGATTTCATGATGAAAATGAAAGAATTCGATATGTCAAGTTGGAGTTGTAATTGATTTAAGGGCTGATTATAATGTGTGGCTTCTTGTATAGTTATGATTATGCATGGTATGGCTAACTATAGGGCTGTTATAGATCATTTCGGTAGAGTGTGGTGGCTACAACCTATTAGGAGTAATTCAATAGCATCGTGGTCGTCATGTTGATAATCAATAAAAGTCAAATATTATGTGGGATGTTCGGAGTATTCTTGAATCTCATCTTGGCTAGTCTTAACATGGCATTTGAATATGTAATTATTGATATTGCTTGGTTGTTGTATGGCTGATTTGGAGGTGAGAAAAATGACTGATATAGGAAAGGTGATGTCCAATTTTCTAGAAATAACCTACTAACGATAAAGTACATTTTATGCCTTCCATAACTTAACCATAGTGCTTAACATCTTAATATAGGTTGAGACACTATGGGGCAGCATATACATATTGTGTGCGGATAAATGCTAAAGGTATGTAAATTTGTCTCTCCTTTCTTTTGGCATATCTTAGATTTAAGTGATGAATGATATGAGCTTGAGGGTAATTCTATTCATAAATGTCGAGTGTAATTCACGATCCTTATTTAGTTCTTGATGTTAGAACTCTTACAATATTTGAGCTATTGCCTCTCAAGTCTTCTATATGTTGGAAAGTAGTCAGTATGTAAACCTAACTTTTTTTCTTTTGGCATGAACCATATGAAGCAAACAGATGACAAATTTATAAATTCCAAAGAAGCTCTTATTCTTAGATATACTAGGATGGATAATGTTCTTGATTTCCAGAAATTATATCATTATGTCTTGATACATGTGTATGATTCTAGCCATCCTAGTTTGGTATAATGTATATTTTGGTATAATTCATAATGACATTCAAATGGTACTTTAAATGACTATTGTCTTGATTTTCAAATGATGATTCATTTTGATTATTCTATTAAATCTCAGATAATGATTTAATTGTACAAGGTTGCTAATGATACCCTATTTATGCATATTGTTATTGTATTATCCACCCACTTCTAAAATAGGCCAGGTACGTTATCATGTATGTATTCCACTATATTATTTACCAAGTCCCTTACTAGAGGGCCAGGTACGGTATATGATGATATGATTATAGCACTGAGTCCCACTATGGGCCAGGTACAGTATATGTGCACACGATTTTATTCATCGAGTCCCTTACTAGAGGGTCGGGTACAGTATATGTATATGATCATATGATCATATGATTATGGCACCGGGTGTCATAATAGGTCGGGTATGGTATATGATAATGACATGCATGACTTTGTTTCGTAAGGCACAAGTACAGTAATTTCTGATTATTATACTTATCTCCTGAATCTCTACTTTAGATGTGATCTCCTTTATGGTATGTTATGATTTATATGCTCAGTATATATGTCGTACTGAACCCCTCTCTTCGGGGGGCTGAGTTTCATACCTGTAGGTATAGATACTCATTTCAGAGATTTCGCCAGCTTAGGATTTCCACTCGGCTATTTTGGAGTGCTCCATTGTCCCGGAGCCTAGATGTTTGGAGTAGATCCTTTTGATGTATATATTTGTTTATCTAGGGGTAAACCAGGGCCTTATACTGTCATATGCTACTGTTAATATTCTTAGACGTATATAGACATATATTTAGGTTGTATATAGACGTTGTTCAGCTATTTTAACATGACTTATGTTTTGGGGCACGTTCCCTTTTGTAGTGGTAGCCATGTCGGTGTTCATGTTTGCATAATTTGGTACATGGTATATAGTGGAAGCCTTGTCAGCCTTTGTATGTATAGTTGGGACATTCCTACACGTTATCACAGCCTTGTTGGCTTACTACTATGTTATGTTTTGATGTGGTAACTCCTCAGGAGACAAGTTGTGTTAATAAATAAATATGTGACAGTTTTGAGATAACATCCTATTTCCTTAAGTTCCATATTATGCGTAGGTGTGGTTTGAATATAGTTAACTAGTGTGTTCATGAGTGTTCAGTTCGAGCATTAGTCAAGACCAATTGGGTTGGATCATGAAAAAAGTGATATCAGAGTAGTTACTACTCGGAGTGTCTACAGATCGTGTCTAGTAGAGTCTTGTTTATCGCTGTGTTGTGCACCACATCTATAAACAAAAAGCTACAAGACATTTAGGATGTTGCCTTTCCTTTATATATAAGATCGTGCGATAGAGCTGTATTATCACGACAATTCCTCCTTAATGGATTACTATGTGCACAGTGATGCCTCCAAGGATATACTATCATGTCTAGATGACGAACTCTCAAAATATCATGTCTATTTGTATCATCTACTTCTAGCCCATGCCTTCGAACCTGCCTTTCCATTAGTCTGGTCAGCAATGGAACTACATCTCTCATAGCCTTATCCTTCACCCCTGTTTGTGGGGCTGGAGGCTCAGGTACTGGAGCCTCAGGATTTGTAGGTGCTGCTGCTCTAAGCTCCTCTGGAGATGGAGGCGTAGTAGAGCTCGCCGACTAGAGCATAATCCCCAACATGGATTGGGCACGGGCCCTAGTAACTCTCGAGGTCTGACTAGTTTCTCCCGCTACTGACTTGACCTTCTAGGTAGTTATCGCTTTCCTTGGAGGCATCACTGTACACATAATAATCTGTTAGGGAGGAATTTTCCTGATAATACATCTCTATCGCACAATTTAAAATAAAAAGAAAATATAACATCCTAAATGTCTTGTAGCCTCCTGTTTATAGATGTTGTGCACAACACACCAATAAATAAGACTATACTAGACACGGTCTGTAGACACTCTAAGGATGAACTGCTCTGATACCACTTTTGTCACAACCTAGCCCCATAGGCCATGACTAGTGTCGAAGCTGGACACTCGCGTACACTCCTGCTAACTATAAGTAAACCATACATACTTTATAACTTAAGGAAATAGAATATTATCTCAAACTGTCACATGTGCACCTATTAACATAACCTGTCTCCTAAGGAATCACAACTTATCAATACGTAACATAGTACATAAGCCAATGATGCTGTCATAGCATGTGGGGTCATCCCGTTATAGACATACACATGGGCTGACAAGGACGGTACTACGAATAGAAACATCCCAAAACATAAGTCATATTGGCACAACCAAACACATATACACACAACCCACACATGTCTACCGACCTCTAAGAGTGTCAACGGTATCATATGGCAGGATAGGGCCTCTGTCGTACCAATAAATAAATATATACATCAAAAGATCAATACAAAAAATCTAGGCTCCGACACTATGGAGCAATTCCAAAATTATTGAGTGAAAATCCTAAGCTGGTAGATCCCTAAAATGCGTGTCTATACCCGCGGGCATGAAATGCAGCCCCTCGAAGAGAGGGGGTCAGCACGGAATACGTACTGAGTATATAAAATATAAGAACATTAAAAATAAATGAATCATGAAAACAGTCTCAATAATTGAATGCAGTAGTGGCCAACATGTGATAATATCTACATAACTCTATATAATGGAATTTACCTTTATGGTGTGTGGAAGGCATAGACTATAGTATAAATGTTAGTTCTGTGGAATGTACAACTTGATCCATACATAATATAATAGTGTCGAGGAACATTCGGCCCGATCTATATATATAACATGTTAGTGCCGAGGAAATATGGCCCAATCCATATATATTATAATAGTACCGAGAAACGTACGACCTGATCCATATATATAATATAACATGTTAGTGTCGAGGAACATATGGCCCGATCCATATATAATATAATACATATACATGCATGTAAAACATGAAAACATATCAGACATCCCTCGAATATCATCATAAAGTATGTCAAAGAGCCTCAAGAATCATAGTCATATGTCACTATAGTATGAAACATCTTATAGAAGTCCAAATATTAATTATCATAGAGTCCCTAAGAATCAAAATGGGTGTATATCGACTATTATCCAATGTACCGAAAACTGGAGGGGGAGTCTCAATCACTTCAGAATTGTAATATCAAGAAGTGAATAAGGATCATGAAGCACACTCAAATATTATGAATAGAATTACCCCAAACTTCATATACATATCATTCCTTAATTATATCTAAGACATGCCAAAAGAAAGGAGGCATAACTTTACATACTTACTACTACTTTCCATCATACAGGACTTGAGAGGCAATAACTCAATTATTGTATGAGTTCTAATATCAAAAAGTGGATAAGAGTCATGAATTATACTTGGATCTTTATGAATGGAATTACCTCCAAAGCTCATATCATATATCACTTATGTCTAAGTCATGCTAAGAGAAAAGAGGGATAGCTTTACATACCTGTTACAGATCAACCATAACCAAGCTTGCTTCATTATCACTTTAACCTATTTAACATGAAAGTAACACTATTATGAGTAAAATTTGACTTTAAAGATTCTAAATATACAACCAGTTACCCATAGGAATCATTTCCTCATTAACACTTCTCGACTAGTATATTGATTCGTTAAGAAGTTGACGGAAATCGGGCAGCATTTCCCCTATATAACTCACCCTATTCGAACTTCCAATTTACCTCCGATTAAAAAGTCCATACCAACAACAACAACCACCATCCATATACAATAAAACCACTTCAACACTATTCAGTCAAAGTTCCAAATAGCCCACCTAAAACAACACATCAAAATAAAGTTTTTGATCTTTATTTTGTAAAATCATAACCACACGAAAAGGAGCATAACGTGGCTGCGAATAGCAACACTTATACTCATTCATGACTATATTTTCATCCCTTCAACATACATGAATTACCTTCAAATACATACCATCATACTGAAAATACTAATCAAACTTTAGTCTGACTAGAACGACTTCAATTGTGTCCATTTACAACGTCAACAATAATCATGTAATTTTCTTACCTCCAACCCTACTTAATACGAAGTAATCTTTACATTACAACACCATTAACTCCAATTTGAAAAGAAGAAACCCTACCTTAGCAACTTGGCTTCTTAACTCATCAGAAAGTTGATGGCTTCACATTGGACTTTCTTGCTTCCCTAATAATTAATTTACGTTGTTAATCATATTTCCTTGATCAAAGAATACCATAAATAATTTATTTACGGATAAAAATTTGAGGCCTTACCTTGTTATAGCTATGGTCGTAGCTATCTCCTTCTTTCTTTCAAGAATTTTCAAAGTTGAAGATAAGGAAATGAACCCTTAGTCATTAGTTTATCCTTATATACACCACCCTTGGAAGTAACGTGTGTCATCCCCTAAGGGTGGAACGTGTCCAGATGCTACACGTCCACCTCATCCATGCACCCACCCCACGACTGCCACATGTCTTGGTGAGGTCCACCTTAGTAGCTGCATCACCTACTCATGCCAAGTAGGTGCATCACCTACTTACTCTTTTTCATAGGTTCATAATCTAGTCTCTCCTTGAGAACCTACATAATCTTTCCTACTCAATCTTGGCATGTACTCAAGTAGCTTAATGATGTAAGACATCCAAACCGGTAGCTTACGTATGTCGATTACCATGACTTATTATTTACCCTCCAGCTCCTTTCAAATCCTGCCAAACCTATTTCAAACCATCACTACTCACATAGTAGTTTATAGATCACATGGATCACATGGCAACTTTTTAGAGACACCAAAAAAAAATATTTCGGTCTAAGAAAGTGCGGGGTATAACATCCTTTTCCCCTTCAGAGCATTCGTCATCGAATGTTAATTAATCTCATAAGGTCTTACAAGGATTTCAAGAAAACTCTGTAATAGTTGTCATCCATAGGCCTCTTATTAATCAATACAATCAATTTAGGAGTTTAGATTACTTGTAGACATAGGGAACAGGTATGGATATTTATTTTTCATCTCTTCTTCGGCTTTCGAGGTCATCTCTTCTCTATTCTTAATTTGCCATAATACTCTGATGGAGGCCACATCCTTGGTACGTAACCTTCTGACTTGGCGATCGAGTATGGATATAGGGTGTTCCTTATGCGATAGTTCCTCTGTCACTTGGACATTATCCATAGGGAATACTCTTGAAGGATCACCAGTACATTTACGAAGCATCGACACATAAAAGACAGGGTAAACTTCTTCCAAATCTGATGGTAGGTCCAACTCATAGGCAACTTTGCCTATTTTACGAATGATCTAATAAGGACCAACGTATCTCAGGCTAAGCTTCTCTTTCTTGCCGAATCTCATTACCTCCTTCATGGGTGACACCTTTAAAAATACCCAATCATCAACCTAAAACTCTAAAGGTCGACGTCGATTATCTGCATATAGTTTCTGTCGACTCTAGGCTGCTAATAACCTTTCCTAAATGAGCTTCACTTCATCCCCAGCTTGCTAAAATATGTCTAGGCCTATTAGTTGTATTTCACCAATATCAAACCAACCAATAGGTGACCTACACTTGCTACCATACAAAGCCTCATATGGTGCCATATGGATGCTAGAATGATAGTTATTATTATAGGCAAACTCAATAAGTGACAAGTGATCACCTCAGCTACCTCTGAAGTCAATAATGGAAGTCTGTAATATATCTTCTAGCGGGTGAAATATTGTACTAAAATTCACCTATGTTCCCACTCCCCTCTCGAGCGATCTCCAGAGGCTAGCTATAAATTGAGCTTCTCTATATGAGATAATAAATGTGGGAACCCCATGAAATCTTACTACTTCTCTGATATATAACCTTGTATAATCCTTAGCTGAATATGTAGTCCTAATTGGAAGGAAATGGGCTGATTTTGTCAGGCTATCTATAATAACCCATATAAAATCATACTTTCGTAGGGTGCGAGGTAAGCCTGTAATAAAATCCATACTAATTGCTTCCCATTTTTAAGTCGGGACTTTCATCTCTTGTAATAGTCCACCAAGCTACTGATGCTCAATCTTGACCTGTTGGCAATTCAAGTATTAGGCTACGAACTCTGCTATATCCTTCTTCATGCCAACCCACCTATATAAACATCTAAGGTCATGATACATCTTTGTTGACCCTGGGTGAATAGAGTAGAAGGTACAGTGTGCCTCTCCCATAGTCTATTGCCGTAGCCCTGGAATCTCAGGTACACATATTCTGCCTCTATACCTTAACACTCCGCCAAGTGTGATCTCGAATGGGGCCCTTCTCTTTTAAAGAATTGCATCCCTATATCGTGCCAGAATAGAGTCTTCATACTGCATTGCTTCACTTTTTTATGATAGAGGATTCAGTAACTCCTCGAACAAAAACTCCACCATCTTCCGAATCATCTACACGGACTCCAAGGTTAGTTACTGGCAAATATCTGGACCATCTTTTTCCGTTCTAGTTGTATCTCTGCCAAGATACACATAGAGTTATGGCTGAGTGCATCTGCTACCACATTTGCTTTCCCTGGGTGGTATAGGATGTCAACATCATAATATTTCAGAAACTGGAGCTACCTTCTTTGCCGTAAATTTAGCCCATTTTTCTTAAAGATGTAATGGAGACTTTTTTTATCTGTCTAAATATCAACATGCACGCCATATAAATAGTGCCTCCATATTCTCAAAGCATGAATTACTGCTGCTATCTACAGATCATGAGTAGGATACTTTCTTTCATACTTCTTGAGCTACCGGGAGGCATAGGATATGACCTTACCATGTTACAAAAGTACATAACCTACGCCAACACTAAAAGTATCCCAATAAAAAACGTAGCCATATGGTCCTTTAGAAAGAGTTAGAACAGGGGTCGTAGTCATCTTATCTTTCAGCGATTGAAATCTTCATTCACAAACATCGGTCCATTGGGACTTAGCCGCCTTCTGATTTAACCTTGTTAAAGATGTGGAAATCGAAGCAAAGTTCTCCACGAATCTCCTGTAATACCCTGCTAGCCCCAGGAAACTACGTAACCCAGTAGGTGTCGTAGGTCTCGACCAAGTCTTTATGGCCTCAATTTTCTATGTATTTACTCGAATACCATCCATTCCAATAATATGCCCCAAGAATGCTACCGAAGTTAACCAGAATTTGCACTTACAGAATTTAGCAGACAACTTCTGGTGCTGGAGCACCCCAAGTACCATCCGTAAATAATCTGTATATTCCTCTTTTGATTGTGAATAGACCAGAATATCATAAATAAATACAATCACAAACAAGTCTAGGAATGGCTTGAACACTCAGTTCATTAGATCCATAAACACCGCTGGAGCATTAGTCAGCCCAAAAGACATTACTCTAAACTCATTATGTTCGTATCGGGTTTTTAACACAGTCTTTGGAATATCCTCTTATCTTACTTGTACCCGATGGTAGCCTGACCGCAGGTCTATATTTGAGAAACACTTAGCACCTTGCAACTAGTCGAACAAATCATCAATACTTGGGATAGGGTATCTGTTCTTTACTATTGCCTTATTCAGCTGCCTATAGTCAACACACATTCGCAGCGACCCATCTTTTTTTTTTCACAAATAGTATCGGTGCTCCCCAAGGTGAGGTACTAGGCCTAATAAAGACCTTCTCTAAAAACTCCCTCAACTGCTCCTTTAATTCCTTCAATTCTGCAGGTGCCATTCTGTAAGGAGGGATAGATATAGGCTGAGTATCTAGTAACACATCTACAGTGAACTCGATCTCTCATTCGGGAGGAAGACCTGGGAGTTCATCTGGGAATACATCTGGTTACTCATTAACCACTGGTACTAACTAAAGAGTCAGTACCTCTGCTTCTAGGTTATGCACCCACACCAAATGATAAATATACCGCTTTCGAACCATTTTCCTTACCTTGAGGTATGAAATAAACTTACCCCTCGACGATGTCGTATTCCCCAACCATTCGCTAGCTGGATTGTCTGGGAGCTGGAACCTAACTACTTTGTTTCTACAATCCACATTGGCATAACAAGAAGCTAACCAATCCATACCCATAATAACATCAAACTCCACCATATCTAACTCTAGTAAATCATCCAAAGGACCTAAAGAAAACAACCCATCAAAATACTTAACCAAAAATTTGCACAACGGTCATCTCTAACGGTTATCTCCTCCCTCTCTATCTCACACTGTTCATCTCCGGTCAGTTCTGAATGGCTTCACTACCGCCGGTGAAGCTCCCATGGCCACCGAATATAGATCATCAAACATCACCAGCTAATGACACTCTGAATCTGCAAAATAATACTGCAATTTCAAGTGAAGCTGGCTTGAATCAACAACAATCGATCGGTCAACAAAATACTGATGCAATCACTGTCTCTGAAGAGGAGCTGAGAATTGCACACAAGATCATCAATTTTTAGAAACATGGTTTGATTTGAGTATCAAGAACTGTGGTAGATGATTCCTTATCTTTTGGACTACATACAGTCCAAAAATTGGATCAAACCACCGCACCATTTGAGAGCACTGATCAGGCGACGCCTGAGAGAAATATCGCAGAGTCGCCGGAGTTGCGCCTTTATATTCGAAGGGGCTCCGGCGATATTCGAGACGGCGGACCCCCTGGGGTTTGTTCCCTACCTGATGATGCTCCTACCACCAAAATATCAACCCAAATGGATGGTGAAATTATTGGGGACGATGGTACCAGCGAGGTTGCCGGAGCTCAGGTGATATTTTCAGGTGGAAACCAATGCAAAACGGGGCATTCCATTGATACAAATACACCCCACCAGCAACTCACAAACACTAGAGAAGGAATCAAATCCTCTCAAATTAGCTCGAATTTGCCAAATCAATAGGGTCACTGTCAGAGTGCCGGCGCCGGAGCTCCAGCGAACCATTTGTCACAAGATCAAATCCAAAATGTCCCTAAGGGCAATGCGCAACTTCCCATCCAAAAGAGGTGTCTCGAATCATCAACAACAAATTCAAATTCAAAAAGTCGTCGAGACACTCGTCAAGGTAATATGCATATTTTTACAGATAATCAAGCTGAAGAACACACATTGGTTCAAGACCAATATCAACAATATGGTCAATTCAATCAACTAAAGGATGATATGCACACAATTGATAATGCAAAGTCGATGCATCCTTTTTCCAAAAATAATAAACATGCCTTCGGAACTTCACAGCAATATAACAGTGCTAATGTTACAGACCTTCAAGGTAATACCAATCCTTCCAACTTGATATACTCTGAGACTGCCAATTTGAAATCCAGTGGAGTTCTTTTGCAACCTAATGCAAATGTAATCCCTAGTAATGCTGTAGGTAACGCCTTGCAGGGCACTGATCATACCAAAATCAATTCTAAAAGCAGCCCTAAAATTCCTACCAAAATGCCTAACAATTCTATTCCTCAAACTAGCAACCACCTACACACTCAACAGCCTACCACCACCCATAATAGCTTCCCTAAGGTGTCTAGTAATTTTTACATCCAGGTTCAAACTAGCCAACCTAAGGTACCCACCAGCTATGCTAATGTTGGTCCTAGACATGTTGGAACTAAATCAGTCAATACCCAACCTCAACTAAATCCCACTAACCAAAACCCCCAGAAAAATATTTTTCCCAACTTAAAGGACCAGGTCCTTCAGCCTGCCCCTTACACTGTAGTCCAGACCTTTGCTGCCAAACTCAGAAACAATCAAGCAAAGAATGAGGCTCCTATTGAATTAGCCACCCCTGAATACACAACCAAACAGGGCCTGCCTGTTGTGTTTTTTGAAAAAGAAGATTTTATGCACAAACTAGCTCAAAGATGCAAATACACCTTGGTTGGCAAATTTACCCACACCATGCCAAAGATATAGTTGATAAGAAGGATCTTTATCATTCAAACTCAGCTCTCAAGAGGTGTAAAAATTGCTCATTTCAATGCTAGACATGTCTACATTGACTTGGACAATGAGTTGGATTACAATACTGTCTGGACCAAATAGAGAATGACAATAGAGGGACAACTCTTGAGGATTCAGACATGGACACCTACTTTTAAACTGGATTAAGAAACCCCAATAGTGCCAATCTGGGTAGCCTTACCAGAACTACCTTGACATTGTTATAACATGGAGTTCACCACTGCCCTGCTAGCATCTGTAGGGAAGGTACTTTATCTAGACACTGCTTCCATACAAAAAAACAAGGGGAAGCATAGCCAAGGTGAGACTTTAAGTGAACCTCACCAATAAAAGACCTCCCCATGCTTGGCTAGGATATGACAAAACTGATAAAACTCTAGGGAGGTGGCAAGCTATTTTATATGAAAATATACCTGATTACTGCATGTATTGCAAACATCAGGGTTACTTGATACATGTTTGTAATATTCAAAGAAGGGATGAAGAACAAAAAAAAAAGAAAAGAAGAAGAAACAGCAAAAATGAACAAAAACAAGGAGGGCATGCTAACCAAGATCATGATGACACAAATATCAATACATCTGTAAAAGATGCTCCTTCTCATCCACGACAAACACTTGACAATGCAAAAGAACTATTGTGGCAAGTTCAGAGGAAGAAATAGTCTAAGGGACAAAACAATCCCCAACAAACAAATGTGATCAGCTCTATTCAACCACAGCAGAACAGGGGAGTTGATAAACCTCAGCAAAATATCACAGGTCCAGGTAAGCCCTCTACTCCTATTTATACTTCCAATAATTATGTTGATCTTGTTACCGAGGCTCAAACTAATAACCAAGATGCAGGAGAACCAAGTAACCAAAGGAATTCCACTTTGAAGAATTCAGCAAAAATGCAGGAAAACACCATAATTCAACAGCAAGGTACTACTCAGGGGAACAATGTAACAAGGAATGTAGGTATTGACTTATTACTCCCCATACCCCTTACACCCCCACATCATATCTCTGCTACTGTTGGTTGTGTAGTTGATGGAGGAAGGGTTGGAGGAGTAATGGAGAACCCCACTAATCTGCAGGATGGGGAACCCAAAAGGGGAGGGATCTTGTCTCATGTTTTGCATGAGAATATCACTGACCTTAGGAGTGCCCTTATAGCCCCTGCTACCCCTGCACACAAGGCTCAAAATGACATACCAAATACTGAATCCATCAGAAGAGATCCCCCTACTGATGATTTTACCATGCAAAACATCTTAGGCTCTATGGCCAAGGATTTGGGATCCATTGCAAGCAGTAGTGGCAACGACTATAATGCTAAAAAGAACAAGTTAAGCAAGAAAAGGAGAGAGGCCATAAAAAAGAAAAGAAACCTTTCTGAGAAATGCCAAACTCCTTTAACTGACAGTGTTGCAATGCAGCAAAGTGAACAGAGATATCAACAATTTGTACTTGATGATGATCAGGTGGGTATAGATATCACCCCTTTTCAAACTCCAGAGGTAGCTACAGATCACTTCACCTTCAACACCAACATACAGGACCCTATTGATAAGTATGTTGTATGTGATTCAGAAAATGAAGAAGATAATAATTATCAGCCCTTGCATGATCAGGAGGAAGATAATATTATAAGTGAGCATTTAATCAAAACCATCAACCCCTCTTCTGAGTATATATATGAGGAAGACATCCAACAGGTGGCTAGTTCACAGGGTCTATCTCCTAGAGGGATACAGAGGACCAGATTTAGCAACAAGGCAAAAATTTCTACAAAAACTGCCCCCACAGGCAGACCAAGTACCAGGTCCCATACTTCAAGAATTTCTCAATGATTAGTACCCTTAGCTGGAATGTAAGGGGTATTAATACCCAAGGAGCCATGGATAGAATAAAACTTCTCAAAAATATCCATCAAATTTCTCTTATAGCTCTAATGGAACCTTTTTCTGATAACTCTCAGTTACAATACTTCAGAAACCAGCTTAATATGGACCATGCCATCCACAATCCCAATGGTAAGATTTGGATTTTCTGGACCAAAGATGTGAATTGCAAGATTTTGGAGAATGATGAGCAACTAATCACTTGTGAGCTCAATCATGCCATGATCCCAAATCAATTCATCACTACCTTTGTCTATGCTAAATGTAAAGATCATCTCAGAAGACCTTTATGGGATAGCCTTCTACAGCAGTCTACTACTTCCAATCCATGGTGCACTATAGGAGACTTTAATGTTATTGTAGACCCTGAAGAAAAATTAGGGGGTGTCCCCTATAATATGAGAAAGAGTTTTGAGTTCATTAGTATTATTGAGGCTTCAGGTCTTCAAGACCTTGGTTTCTCAGGTTAGAAATACACCTGGTCCAACCTGAGGGGTATCAACTTTAGAATTTAGAAGAGACTTGATAGAGGGATAGTTAATGATAACTGGCTAGAGACCATGCCCCATACCAGCATTACTCATCTTCCTTCTGTGGGTTCTGATCACTGCCACTTGCTCTTGGAAATGATTGACCAACAACACAACCCCATCAAGTATTTCAAATTCCTGAACTACTGGCCTGAGCAACCTTCTTTCATGGATACTATCAAGATTTGCTGGAGCAGACCTTCTGAAGGAAATCCAATGTCGAGTTTTCATCAGAAAATAAAAAGACTTACTGCTACTCTTAGCTGCTGGTCAAGAAATCAATTTGGAGACATCTATGCTAAAGTCAAAGAATATGAGGAGAAGGCTAGACAAGCTGAAGAGAATCTGATCAGTATAAACACCAATGAAAATAGGTCTCAACTGCATGCTATCAATGTTGAGTACATTAGATACATGAAGATGGAGGATTCTATCCTCAGACAAAAGTCTCAACTTCACTGGTTCAAAGAAGGTGACAGGAACTCTAGCTACTTTCATGCTCTCATCAGAGGCAGGAGACAAAAGCTTTACATCCATAGGATCCAAAATGAAGAAGGCTCTTGGGTGCAAGGTGATAAAGAGATAGCTGATACTGCTTGTGAATATTTCCAACAAATTTTTACTGGAAAGGAGGATCACATACAACAGCAGACACTCCATTGCATCCCTACAATAATGACTGACAAAGACAATGAAGATTTACAAGCCATGGCTACTATGAAAGAAGTGAAAACTACTGTTTTTACTATGAATCCTCACTCTGCTGCTGGCCCTGATGGGATGAATGGAACTTTCTTTCAGGTGTGCTGGGACATTATCAAAGAAGACCTTCTTAAAGTGATCACATCTTTCTTTTGTGGACAAACAATGCCTAAATATTTCACCCATACTTGTTTGGTTCTACTACCAAAAGTAAACCATCCTACAAAAATTTCTGAGTTCAGACCCATAAGCCTTAGCAACTTCACTAACAAAATCATTTCCAAACTCCTCTACCTAAGACTTGCTCCTATTCTCCCCAACCCCATTTCCTTGAACCAATCTGGCTTTGTCAAGAATAGAAACATCTCTGAAAATATAATGCTTGCCCAGGAAATAATCCACCAGATCAAAAAACCAAATATTGGAGGCAATGTTGTGATTAAACTTGACATGACCAAGGCTTATGATAGGGTCTCTTGGAATTACACTTGTCTTGTGATGAGAAGAATGGGGTTTAAAGAAACTTTCATTGACATGGTTTGGAGAATCATGGCTGATAACTGGTACTCTGTTATAGTCAATGGTTCAAGACATGGTTTCTTTCGCTCCACAAGGGGTCTCAAACAAGGTGATCCTCTCTCCCCTGCTTTATTTGTCCTAGGTGCAGAAGTACTGTCCAGACTACTGAATAATCTTCATCAGCATACCCAATTCCATGGTTTCTTTATGGCAAAAAAGGGACCTCAGATCAATCATCTGAGTTTTGCAGATGATATCATCATCTTTACTTCTAGAAGAAGGCACACCTTAGCTCTCATTATGGAAACTTTAACTACCTATGAAAGAGTTTCTGGACAATTGATTAACAAGCAAAAAAGTCATTTCGTGGTTCCCTCCAATGCTTTCAAGTCTACTATACTGAAAATCAAGAGTATCACTGGTTTCAACCAAAAGAGTAGTCCTATAACATACTTGGGATGTCCTATTTATATTGGTAGGCAAAGAGTTATTTACTACTCTGATCTTATTGCAAAAGTTATAAGTAGGATCACTAGTTGGCATGCTAAATTCTTGAGCTATGGGGGTAGAGCTATTCTTGTGAAGCATGTTATTCAAGCCATGCCAATACATTTGCTTTCAGCCAGCATCCCTCCCTCAACCATCATCAAGTAGATTCAGAGCATCACTGCTAACATCTTCTGGGGATGGAAAAATGACAAGAGGAAGTACCACTGGTCCTCATGGAAGAACCTTAGCTATCCTTATGATGAAGGGGGCATAGGGTTTAGACAAATCACTGATGTGGTTAAATCTTTTCAATACAAGCAGTGGTGGACCCTTAGAACCAAGAACACCTTGTGGGGAGAATTCCTTAAATCCAAATACTGTCAGAGGGCCAATATTATTACAAAAAAGTGGGACACTGGTCAGTCCTTAATTTGGAAGCACCTCATGAACAACATACACAACATTGAGCCTCACATTCAGTGGCAAATTAAGTCTGGCTCTTGCCTTTTTTGGTGGGACAACTGGCTAGGTGTTGGCCCTTTAGCTCACTTTTCTGCTAACAGCTGTAGGTTTAACCACACCCAAGTTTCAACTTTTCTAACTAATGGCCAATGGAATGTTGATCTCATTATCCAAAAATCCCCTCCTCAGTTTGTTCCTAACATTTTAGCAGCTCAATTCAGCTACCATCCTCTCAAACAGGACCATCCATGCTGGATTCCTAATACCAAATGGGGAGTTCAGTTGTTCTTCTACCTGAGATCTTATTAGAGACAAGAGGACAAATACTATGCTGAATGCATGTACTTGGCACCAGCTAATACCTTTCAAATGCTCCTTTCTTGTTTGGAGAGATCTTAGAAGGAAATTACCTACCAATGAGAAAATAACCGGCTTTGGCAAAGCCCCCTCTCAGTGCCATTATTGTGATAGACCTGTCCAAGACACTATTGATCACACCTTTGTTGCAGGAACCTTTGCCAAGAATACTTGGAGGGTGTTTGCTGATTCTTTGGGCATAAAAAAGGATTACACACCTCTTAGAAATATGCTGATGAGATGGTGGACATCTAAATACAAGAATGAAGCACATAAACTCCTGTTACAAGCAATCCCTGTCTTCATTTGTTGAAACTTATGGAAGAATAGATGTGTTTCCAAATATGGTGGGAAGAAATCTAACCTTTCAAGAGTCAAATTTTTTGTCTACAAAGACATCTCTAACCTGCTCATCACAGCTTTTCCTTATATTGAATGGCCAAATAACTGGAAGGACCTAGTCATTTCAGTGGAACAATGCTACCATGACACCAAAATTACCCCTGTATGCTGCATCAAACCAGGTGATCACATGGTAAAGCTAAATACAGATGGTAGTGCCCTTAACAACCCAGGCAACATTGGTGGAGGAGGAATACTTAAAAATACTCATAGTGACCTTATCTTTGCCTATGCAGTTCCATTGGGGGAAGGAACTAACAACCAAGCAGAAATCAGGGCTGCTATCTTTGGTCTATCTTGGTGTATTCATCTTGGTTATTTACAGGTAGAGTTAGAGGTAGATTCTCAACTCCTAATCAGGTGGTTACAATAAGAAGCAAAAACCCCTTGGTCAATAAAGGAGATGCTGGACAATTTAAACAACATCATCAACCAATTCCAAACTTTCAGTTGTAAACACATCCTTAGAGAAGCAAACTACACAACTGATGTCTCATCCAAACATAGCCACAAATGCAAATCTCCTGAACTCTATTTCACTGTGCATGATCTCCCCAAATAAGCTAAGGCATACCTTGATATGGACAAGCTGGAAATGCCTTCTTTCAGAAGAAAGAAACTTAGGAGAATCAAGAAACCTCCCTAACTCATTCCATTTTGGTTCTAACTCAAACTTCAACATGGTTTTGTCTATGCATAGCTATAAATACCTTGAAGATCTCACAGTTAGAACTCCTGGCAAAAGGAAAATCTCCCTTCCTTATTACTATCTTTATTATTTTCTTAGAATAACCAGTCTAACTTTATAGGTAAGGAGTAGAGTAGTTTATATTTTGTCTTCTCTTCCTTCTTAGCTTAACAGGTATAGGAATCTTGATTGGAAGCCCAGGCTTGTTTCCTTGCAACACACATGGGACACATTCAAGTTCTTATTTTTGTTTTATTTTGCTGGTCTGTGCAGATACATCACATTACACATCCTGGAATTTTTCTACATTAGTAACAACAAGAGGAGCCATAAGGGAAGTGTTTCTTTTTGGGGTGACAGAATTATTTCTAGATTTTGCCTTTTGTTTCTGTTTCTGTGCAGGTTACAAACTATAGCAGGAACAACATTCCAGCCTCTTCCAAGATTACAGCAGTTACAATAATACAAAAGCATTCATCAGAAACATCTCTCAACAACTCCTACCAACCTGAAATTGCACCTCTTGAGCCATCTGTGTTTGTCTGTTTATCAGTACAGATTCACAACACACTCCAGCTGTGATAATTTGAACAACTTGCAGACATGCAGCTCTACAGATTCAGCAAGATCCTAGGATCAAAAACAAGAGGAGCTGTTCCTTGCAATAAGTTTGTCAAAACTAAGGAGAAACAGATGCCAAAACAAACCTCAGCAGCAGCCATCAGCCCTCAACAACATGCATCATGCAACATCCAAAATCCTCCAAATTTTTCAGGATATTAGCATCCCCAAAGATAGTTGAGCTCAAGAGATTTCAGCTCGAATGGATAACCAGAAATGTTAGTCGAGCGACATTGAAAAAGACAGCCGATGTTGCACGCAGAACAGTAACTCTCAAGAGGAGCAATAGTATATATCATAAAAAATGCTCCAAATTTTGCAGGAATACAGAAACTAAAATAATTGTAGAGCCCAAGAAATTTCAGCCCGAACGGAGAATCAAAGACGTTAGTCGAGCGACCTTAAAAAAGATAGTCGATTGTCATGGAACCCCTTTGTTTCTTCTTCTTTGGCAAAATCTGAATTTTAACAACTTTCAACAACTTGTATGCTAGATATTATATGGACCCAAGAATGTGAAGCCCGAATGGATTCTCGGAAATGGTAGTCGAGCATCACAGAAGATATGACCGATCTCGACCCATGCAAAAGAAATTGGGTATACTTGATTCTCTTCAATTTAGCTAGGTTATGTACCTTAGTTGAATAGAACTAGTTTCCTATACTTGATCTTCCTAGTCGAGAGGAGTCCTCTTATTACATATCTTCCATTTTATTTTTGGAGGTAAGGCCTTTCACGTCCCCCTCCTTGTACTCGTCAGTTTACTTTTATATATATAAGATGAAAATTTTATTAAAAAAAAAAGTAAATCATCCAAGGTATGACGACTACCTACACCCACTGAGAAATTTCTATATACTCACTTTACTATAACAGAGTCTCCTATCGGGGTAGACACCTCGAATGAATCTATTGACTCAGATTTTATTCCGACTTGACTCCCAACAAAAGGAGATATATATGATAAAGTGGAACCTGGATCTATTAATGCACATACATCTCGGGAACAGATTGATAATATACCTATAGCCACATCTGGCGACACCTCTTGGTTCACCACAGCCTCTACCACGGCCTGTTGGTACCTTAATACCCTGCCCCATAGGGTGCATAGCCACCGAAGATAAAGAAGCAGCAACCAACCCAGTAGGCTAGGCTATACCACATTGGTTACCCTTAAAAAGGAAATCTCTCATAAAATGGCCTTGATGTCCACAAGTAAAACCATCACCCAGAATAATATGGCATTTCCCAAAATGAGATCTACTACAATGAGAGCACCAAGGCAAAGGTGGCCTCGACTAACACAAATCCCTATTCATTTATGAGCCTGAAACCTTAGAGCTCTAACCAGCTCCTGAATACTATGTTCTATCAAACCTCCTACCTATGAATTGTGAGGGTGCACTTTGGGCTAGCTGGGGAGGGTATCTACCATACTATTGAGGCTGCTCGCCTCGAAAACTGCCATAATAACCAGCTAATTTAGTCCTCTTATACTGGCCTCTAGTAAAATCTCTCTGGAGCTGACGTCCTCTATGACGATCCTCCACTCCTTGTGCATATGCTTGTACCAGAGCAATATCCATGCCTAACTAAGAATCCATGGCCATATAGCTATCAACCAAGTAATGATCTAGCCCCATCACATAATGATGCACCCTATCAGCCATAATAGTGGGCACATGACTCACTAATGATTCAAACTCAAGGATATAGTCTTTAATGCTCCTACCATTCTGCCTTAGCTACAAACATTTATCAACTCTGGCTCATTTTATTTCTGAAGGTAGAAAATAGCCAAAAAAGCTTCCACGAGCTTATCCCAGACTGCTGGAGGAGCAGCCTCGCCCGTCAATAATTCTCAGGACTCATACCAGTTAACAGTTATATCGCACAGCCGATATCAAGCCAACTCAACAGACTCATCCTCATAAGCCCTAATTACTCTCAATGTGTACTGCATCTGTCAAATAAAATCCTGCGGGTCTTCTGTATTCTTGACCCATAGAACTCTGGAGGGTTACAAGTCAAGAAGTCATGAACCCTCAAACTATTGTGTCTATCAACATCATCCGCTCCTACCCCATGCCTTCAATCCTGCCCTGTCATTACCCTAGTCAGTAGTTGCGCTGCATCCCTCATGGCCCTATCTTCTTACCCTGGCTGTGGAGCTGGAGGCTTAGGCATTGAAGCTTCAGGATCTATAGTCGTTGCTGTTCTAGGCTCTTCTGAAGGTGGCGGCATAGTAGAGCTCGTCGATTATAGTGCAATCCCTGGCATAGACGAGGCACGAACCCTAGTAATTCTCAGGGTTTGACTGGTTTTTAACACTGTTGACTTGCCCTTCTGGGCAGTGGTCGCTTTCCTTAGAAGTATTGCTATAAACATGATGAATCATTAGGGAGAAATTATCTTAATATTGTATCTCTATCGCACGATGTAAGATAAGAAAAAAGACAACATCCTAAATGCCCTGTAGCCTTCTATCTATGGATGTGGTACACAACACACTAATAAATAAGACTCTACTAGACACGGTCTATATCCACTCCAAGGATGAACTGATCTGATACCACTTTTGTTATGACCCAACCCCATGGGCCATGACCGGGTGCCCAAGATGGACACTCGCATATACACCTGTAAACTGTAAGTAAGCCTGTCATATGATCACATATTAGCCCAACCCATCTCCTAAGAGGCTATAACCTATTATTCAGGCAGCATAACACATAAGCCGATGAGGCTATCATAAAATGTGGGGTTGTCCCATTATATACATACATGCGAGTCGATAAGGCTGCCACGACAGAGGGAACATCCCAAACATACCTCATACAAACACGATTAAGCATACATATACACAATCCACTCCTATGTCTACAGACCTCTAAGAGTAGGCCCCCATCGTACCTTTGAATAAACAAAAGTAAATATATTGTTACACCCCGTACTTTGGTATCTTGGAATGCTTTTTAAGCTTCTTAAGTTTCTGGGAAGGCTCTTAAGTTTCGTAGAAGTCATCATGTGAGTCGGATAATCTTTAATGCTATCAAATAATGCTAAGAAAAGGAGAAGGAGATACTCCATAATAGAGAAGATTGGAAATAGGGTCATAACAAACCGGAAGAAGTTGGAGGTCAAGTAGTGAGTCGTAGGACTTGACTTACTTGTGAAAGCTATTACTTGGGACATTTTACATACTAAGTTACTTGAGTATACATCGAGCTTAAGTAGCAAAGAATACATAGGCTCTTGAAGTAAGACGAGATTACGAGCTCACGAAAAAGAAATAAGGAAATGACGCGCCTACTCGAAGCAAGTAGGTGATGAACCTACTTGGACAAGTAGGTGATGCACCTACTTAGGGTCAAGTAGGTGATGCAGCAGCTTGGGTGGACCCCTACGCTGCCACGTGGTGGGTTTGGATTGGATGCATGATTGAGGTGGTGCCCTAGGGGCTGCCACGTGTCCCCACTTAAGGACACGTATATATATATGTGTGTATTGCTGGATCAACTTACTTTTCAGCATCTTTACACTTAAAAAAAATTGGAGAAAAACTTAGAGAACATGGAGAGAGAGCTACGTATTTGGTTAAGCAAGGTAAGCCCTCAAATTTCATTTTGTGAATTAATTATTTAAGGTATTCTTCAGTTAAGCAATGGTGTTTAACAACATAAAATTTATAGTTGGGGTTTCGAGGAGGTTCTCGTTCTTGTCAACAAACCCGTTTTCGGAATGAGACTGTTGTTAGTAATAATAGTATAACTCCTTGTGTAAAGCTTTATTTCGAGCGATTCAACATGTTTTGAAAATATATTTCATAGGGCTATAGCTTTTGTTTATACTATAAAACCCAGTTTTTCTTTTATCTTCTCGAAAAAGGATGATGAAGTTTAGGTGAGGTGCTGCCTAGATTTCATTTCGGAAATCCTACACGGGGGGCTGTTGGTGTTTTGGGCTTTATGTTCCACGATGACCTTAACAGCCTTCGTATGCTACATCTATTTTTGTGCGCTCTTTAGCGATTTTTTTAAATTTCTTTATATGTTTATTCGTCTAACATACTCAGTGGGGCTAAGGATACATATGGGTGCCCTAATCGTACACCAGTCACGACCTACGGAGTTGGGTCGTGATATATATACACCAAGGGTCAGTACCAAAAACTAGGCTCCGATATAATAGAGCTTCTTCCAAATTAGCTGAGCAGAATCCTAAGTTAGTGGACTCCCAAAACCTGTGTCTGCACCTGCGAGAATGAAATGCAGCTCTCCTCCCCCTCGGAAAGAGGAGGGTCAGTATGACACTGTGTATTATTAGCACTGTGGAATATACAGCCCAAACCATGTATATAGCAAATACACGTCGAGGAATGACAGCTCGATATACATATCATGTGATAATACCGAGGAACGAAGGCCCAACCCATATCTCATATATTAGTACCGACGAATAATGTCCTAATCCATATATATACATATCAAATAATAGTGCCGAGGAATAATGGCTCGATCCCTACAGATGGCCTGTGACTCGGTGTAAGATGTATTACAGTATGCGTGAGCAAGGCAGCGCATAATCATATGTGACTAAATTACCATCCAAGGCACAATCGAGTAATCAAGCGACCCATCACTTGAAGATTAGGGTAGTAGTCATTTTAAGTACCCTCTATCGGTCAGTAAGAGTCATATCTAGTGAAGTCTCAAGTATCAGAAGCATGTGTCAAGGCGATGCCATATAGTTTAGGTAATTAGAGACTTTTACTCTTATAGGGCCTCTAACATTCACGAGTAAATGCGAGTCATGAGTTATATACCGAACTTAGGACTGGAATGAGCTCTCCAAACTCATATCCTTCATTACTTAACTTGAAGGCATGCCAAAAAAAGGAAGAGATAGCTTCACATACCTTTTATCTAGTAATCGTAACCACTCTTGCTTCGTCGCCTCCTCAACCTATTTAACACGAAGGTAATACTAACATTAATAACTTTCAACTTCCCATGTTCTCAAACTATAATCAAGCATTCCTAGGAATCATTTTCTTATGCTTTTCTCAAGTAGTTTATTACTTGGTTAAGAAGTTAACGGAAATCGGGCAGCATTTTCCCTATAACTTACCCTATCCGAACTTCCAATTGCATCCCCAATAATTACATCCAACAAACAACAACAATCAGCAGTTCATATTCAAGTAGACAACTTCAACATTACGCAACACAAATCCCAAATAACTCACTTAAAACTACGATACCAAAATAGGGTTTTTAATTTCTCTTTCGTAAAACCTTTTACCACACAGAACAAAGGGTCGTGTGTCTACAACAAGAAGCCCCATGCCCTATTTACACCATGTTCCAGACTTGCAACACATCACCCAACCCTCCAATCCACAGCACCACAACCACAATACATTACTCGACTTCGACTTAACTAAAACAACTTCAATGTAGTTTGTTTCTAATGCCAAACATACTTATGCATTTTTACTATTTACAACTTCATTTAACACATGTAATACACTCCATAATCACATTATTAACTCTACTTTGAAAGGGAATACCTTACCTTATTCAAAACTTGCAAAAACTAGCCTCGGAAGTTCCTTAATCGCGCTGAAAAGTAGTGGACTGCTCGTTACCCTTCCTTTCTTCCCCCAATATAAACAATTTCATTATTAAACATTGTTATATCACCGTAGTATATCTTAAATAATTCATTCACGGAATAAAAGTCGGGACCTTACCTTGATAGGGCCAAACCCGTAGCTCTCCCTTTGGCTTTCTAGGTTTTTCTCTCAATTTTTCCTTATTTGTTCTAACTTTAAAAGATGAATTTATGATGCATTAGTCTTCAAATGGTCCTTATATACTACATCTTAAGAGGTGACATGTGTCAACCCCTAAGGGTGACATGTGTCCAACCTTTATTGGACCAACCAATCCATGCCACCACTCCAAGGCTGCCACCTGGCAGTATGGGACCCACCTCAAGTAGGTGTGTCACCTACTTGGTCCAAGTAGGTTCATCACCTACTTAGTCCAAGTAGGTCCATCACCTACTTGCTTCCAAGTAGGTGTTATGCCTCTTTTCTCCTCTTCCGTGGATTTGTAATCTCGTCTTACTTTAAGAACCTATGTAATCCTTGATACATAAGCTCAACATGTACTTAAATATCTTAAGTATTTAAGACATCCAATTTGGTATCTTACGTAGGTAAATCCAGTCCCATGACTTATCATTTCGCCCCCAACTCTTTTCAAATCCTTATAACCCTTACTTCCAACCTTCATTCTTATGGAGCCTCACATCCTTCCTTCCTTAGAGTTATTTTATAACATTAGAGATAATATAGGTCATGTGGTAACTTTTAAGAAGTTTCAGAAAGCGTTCCAAAGTACAAAAGTACTAGACATAACAAGAGAGCCACGGATTTGGAGCAAAAAAGGTAAGCGCTCTGATTTTATTCCATAAATTAATTATCTAGGATATACTAGAGGGTATGAAGGTGTTTTTAATTTAAATTTATTGTTTGTAGAAGCACCCAAAGGATTAAAAAAGCCACGAAGTTTCAGCCGCGCTCGGAGAACTTTCGAGGCGAGTTTGGGAAAGTTTTGGCGAGTTTCAGGTAAGTTAAGGTTTTCCCTTTCAAATTGGAGTTTATGATGTTTTTATTAAGCACATTACATGTATTAAATGATGCTGGAAGTGTAAAAATTATATACGGATGCTTGACTTTAGAAACAAACTAAATTAAAGCTGTTATACTCAAATCGAAGTCGAGTAGTGTATTATGATTGTGGTGCTGCAGTTGCAGCTGGTTGTATGGCGTGTTGAAGGGATGGAAACTGTTCTAAAATGTATTTGGTTACTTCTGGTTGTAGCCACATGACCCTCCATTTCGTATTGTTAAAGGTTTTATGAAATAAAAGTTAAAAACTCTATTTTGGTATCGTAGTTTGGAGCTAGTTGTTTGGAGTTGTATTGAGTAATGCTGAAGTGATTTGATTGTATATATATATGATGGTTGTTTTTGGTAATATGTCTGCTAAGATTAGCATTTGGATAGGTCAAGTTACAGGGGAGATGCTTCCCAATTTTCTGTAACTTCGGAACTAGTAATAAACTAGTCGAGGGAAATGGATAAGGAAATGATTCCTATAGATACTTGGTTGTAGAGTTGGAAATTGGAAAGTGGACGGTTATTAACTTTAGTATTTCTTTCATGTTAAATAGGTTCAAAAGACGACGAGGCGAACGTGGTTAATGGTAATCCATAAGAGGTATGTGAAGCTACCTTCTTTCTCTTGGCATATTTTTGGAATAGGTATGTAAAGTTGTCCCTTCTTTCTTTTGGCATGTCTTAGATGTAAGTGATGAATAATATGAGAGTTGGGGTAATTTCATTCACTAGTCCTGAACATGATCCTTACTCACTTTTAAATGTTATGAAATGTGAAATACGCTTTGAGGATAATTCCATTTAAGAGCTCCGAGTACAACTCGTGACCATTATCCACTTCTGATTATTGAAGTTCTCAAAGTAGTTGAACTACGACCCTCGAGTTTCCTATTTGATGAAGAGTAATTGAATGCATAAGCTCCTATTCCTAAGGTCTGTACGATGAAAAATATCTCTAATTCCATAAGTTGTTTAGCTTTGTCTCGATACACATCTACGATTCCTGAGACTCAAGACGATTACTACTCTAGTCTTCAAGTGACGGTTCACTTGACTATTTCATTAAGTCTTGGATGATAATTTAAGTTGCATATGGTTTGTCCCTACTCTACTCACACACGCTGTAGCCCATCTTCCTCTGAGTCCCATAGAGGGGCCAGAAACGTTATCATACACAACTTTACTAATCCTTCACTGAGTCACGGGCTAGATATATATATATATATATATGTATATATATATATATATATATGAAGTATACGATGATGAAATGCTATATAGGATAAAGTGAAGCATACGATGATGCCGTATGTGAAGATGTTATTCACTGACTCCCAGGCCGGATATATATATACGATGCTATGAAGAAAATATGGATTGGGTCATACGTTCCTCAGCATTGTTTTAAATTATGGATCAGGACAAACGTTCCTCGATATATTTTACTATGTGATAGTGGCATTGAGTCCTATAATGGGTCGGGTGCGGTAAGATATGTACACTGCTCTTTCACCGAGTCCCTCACTAAAGGGCCAGATATGATAGATAGGCATGCATGTGAAAACATAATGATATATTGGTAATATATGAGATGGTATCGTATATGATTTCATGATGTTGTATATGATGATGTGATAATACCGAGCCTCACAGTGGGCCTAGTACAGTATATAAGGAGGATGTACATGCCCTCATTTCATAAGCTGCAGGCATAGTAATTGTTAACTGTTATACTTGTTTTCCTGCATCTCTATTTAAGTTGTTGTCTCAGTTATAATGTTTTATGCTTTATGTACTCAGTACATATATCATACTAATCCCTTTTCTTTGGGGGGCTGTGTTTCATACCCATAGGTATAGGTACGTATTTTAGAGATCCATCAGCTTAAAATTTCCACTTAGCTATGTTGGGAGTGCTCTACTATTCTGGAGCCTATCTTATTGGTATCGGTCCTCCTATGTATACATTTATTTGTTCAGGGGTATAGCGGATGCCCTATCCCATCTTATGTTACTGTTCTTGCTCTTAGAGGTCGGTGGACATATATGTGGGTTATATATGTACGTATGTACAATTGTGCCTATATGTCTTATATTTTGGGTAGTTTCCTTTGTCGTGGCAGCCTTGTCGTCTTGCGTGTGTGTTCATTATGGAATGAACCTACATGTTATGATAGCCTCATCGACTTATACGTTGTAACGCCTTATACTGTCTGTTGGTAGTTATAACTCAAACAGAAGGCAGGTTTACTTATAATTAGTAGGGTTACACACGAGTGTCCAGTTCGGGCACCCATTATGGCCCGTGGGGTTGGGTCGTGACATCTCCACCCCTTTTGGGTCCCCCATCCTGAAAGTTAGTGATTTTCTCCTTTATTCTTCCATCCATACCTCCATCAACTTCAGAATCAGTATCATTAAAAATGTATTGGGAGGGGGGTTTCATGGGTATTGGGAGCATTGAGCCAATACCTGAGTTTCTTGCTACTTTGCTCACATGAGTATTACATTTTAGAGAAGTACCTTTGCAATCAATATTGGGGAAGTGGCTCTTTGGTAGCACTCAGTCAATACATTATCCTTGAGCTTTGTTGTTCTCCTGCACTATTGGTTAACTCTTTTGTATAGAGTTCCTTTTGTTGATTAGTTCTCCTGAATCTTGATTAGTGGTTTGATCTTGTGTAACAAGATCAACATAATTATTAGAAGTGATTATGGGATGAGAAAGTCTACCTGTCCCTATGTTTTTTGTTGATGTTGATCATATTTTCTGTTAGTCTATGGTAAAGTATGCCTAGTCACATTGTTTTATTTGGAATTGTTTCTCCTTTTGAATTTGCCATAACTCCTCAATTGTATTATCATCACTGATCTGTGGCTGTGCATGGTCATCAATTGCAATAACATTATTCATCTTCTGTACATCAGTAGTCTGAGGCTCCTCTTGGTCTTTTCCTTGCATGCTCTCCTTACTTTTGTTCTTTTTAGCATCTTCTAGTTCTTTTCTTCTCTTTTGTTCCTCATCCCTCTTCTTAACATTACAAATATGCATCATATTCCCCTGATTCTTACAATACATACAGTACTCAAGGACATTCTCATATTGGATTGGTTGCCATCTCCCTATTGTGGTATTTTCTTTATCATATCCTATCCACACATGTGGTGGCCTTTCCTTAGTGAGATTCATATGTACCTTAACTTTGCTATACTTTCTCTAGTCTTTTAAATAGAGGTTGAATCCAGGTGTAGTACTTTTCCAATAGGATCGAGAAGTGCAGTCCCAAATTCCTTATTATAGCAGTGCCAAGGTAACTCTGCAAGGGCTACCTAAATTGGTATAATTGTTGTTTCTTCTTCAGGCCTGAAAGTAGGTGTCCATATATGTATCCTCATGAGCTGACCTTCAATAGCCATTCTGTAACACCCCTCAAAATTCTTCACTAAGATTTGAACATTTCTTCACGTGTGGGTAGACTCGAACTGGAGGACTTGTAATTCTACACATGAGTTAGGATTAATTCCTAAGTATTTGAAGTGTGTTAGATGTGTTTAGGGGTCATAAGGGATCTCTAACACCAAGTCGAGTCCAAAGAACTCCAATTTATTAAGTTTTCGGACGAGTTAGTTTAAGGGTCAACTTCAAACGACCATATCTCCTATTATATAAAGAACTGGGTGGCCCACAACCTACCAAATTAAAGGTCTTTGAGTCTTCTTTCCAACGCCACCAAGATTGCAATTTTTGGAGTTTGGAGTCAAAAGTTATGGCCATTTTACTACGAACTAGCACTGCAGGAATATTCAGGCCTGGGCGAAATATAGGCTTGGCGACCCAGTGGCGCGACGCGCCACTATAGCGCCAGAAAACAGCCTCAGTAGTTTGATCCTTGGCGTGACGCGCCACTATTAGATGTGCAGGGTTTTAGGCCTATTTTGACTTGGCGCTGCAGTGGCGCGACGCGCCACTATAGCGCCAGCAAGACTTTTGCCCAATTTTTCAGATTTTTGAAGAGGGGCAACTTGGACTTTTTCCTAATTATATATACCTATCCTTGGACGTTTTGGGACCATATTTATCAGTCCCTCTCTCTCTCTAAAAGCCCTAATATTTTCTCTCTTCTTCTTCTTCTTCTTCTTCTTCCCCAAATCCATCTCCAACAAAGGGTGCCTTCAAGAGTTTCAAGGATTCAAGTCTTCCATTGAAGACCTAACATCAAGTTCCTTCAAAGTCTTCAAACAAGGTATGTAAGGCTAACCTAAAATATGGATTGAGTTCTTCCATATGCCCATATATGTGTTGGATAGAAGTTGTGAAAGAGTTGAACCTTCTAAGAAGGTTTTCTTGAAAGTTTTCCTAAACTATGAAAGGTTTTTAAGTACTATTAGTTGATTGATGTTTTTAATGACTTGAGTTACTAAATAGTTAATTTTCATATTATTGACTACAAATGTATCTTTGTAATGGATTTATAGGTATTGACGATTCTCTTGAGTTGAGTTTTGTTGAGAGTATGGGTTCATGTTTCATTCACATGAACCCAAGATGAAATTTCTTGTTATAAATGTCTTGAGGTTGAGATGGATAGTTGTGTGTATATATGTATTGATTGGAATGAAAAGAATGAATTGGTTAGTTAAGAATGTCCCTTTGCTTCTATAAAATGAACATAGGACAAAAAAATAAGGATTTTAGAGTAAATATTTGATGATGATGTAAATGATAATATATGAGGATGATGTGATGATGATGTTTTTATGACGATGTGAGGGATGACGTGAATGGTGCTTATTTAATATGTGTAGAATGATTGATGAAGAGGTATATTGATGAGGATGTTATGTGATGAAGTGGATTGGAGTCTAATGTGATTTTGTGGTATATGATGTGCATAATTTGAGTTGATTGGAGTCTTAGGAATATTTTAAAAATAAATCATGTCTTGAGGAGGAGCTTTAAATAAAGTATTTGTGAACCTTTTTGCATAACCTATTTATACACTATTATGAGTCTAAAGAATTATTAGTTTCATCTTTGATTTAGAAAGGAGTTTAAGTATGAGTTGAGTATGAAGAGCCTTTGAATGAGTTGAGTATCTTTACATTAAAGTATTTATTTTGAGTTTGAGTTGAGGAGTTGAAATTATATTTTGATGTACATAACATTTTCTACATTCATTGGGTCGAGATTGTATAAATTTTTAAAGAAAAGAGTTTGATGATTTGAAATGAGTCGATTTGAAAGAAGGTCCAATGAGACTTGTCATTATGAGTTAATTGAGTTGAAATGAGAACAGAGTTGATGAGGTGGCAATGTTCCACATGAAACTAGCCGTGAGGGCTTGTTTGAGATGATTGAAGGAGTTTTATGAGCATGGAGTCATGGGAGGAGTATCGAGCACCGAATTGAGCAAGAGTACAGTCCATACTCGAACCCAATACCTGTGTTGCCAAACGTAGGGGGGATTGAACCGTTAAGTCGGATGCTTCCCCGAGAGATATGTCCTGACATTATAGGACTTGGTTGGATTGGATCCATGAGGTTCGTCGTTCATGCCCTGGCAAGGTATGAACGGGCGTGGCAACGACGTCGTTTCGTTGTACCTTCACTGGCTCATAAGTGTTGGTTGTCGGTTAAGAGAAACTCCCATTTAGGTCTTGATAGTGCTTTGAGTCGGTTGAGTTGAGTGAGTTGCTATATGCTTATGAGTTAGTCCTGTCTAAACTATTTCTTGTTAGACTTAGGACACTTGAGTGAGTTTTTACATATTTATTGAGTTGAGTCCTTTGAGTTGAATTGTAAAACGTCGCATAATTTAATTTGCATATTTACTGAATTGAGTCCCTTGAGCTGATTGTTGAGTTGAATGTTAAGTTGATTGTATACGGTCGGATTGGAGTAGATGAATTGTGATTGGATTGAATAGGATGGTATGTGACTAGATTGGATTTGATTATTGAGTTGATTATTGAGTTGAGTGTATATAATCGGATTGTACATGATTGAAAGGGATCGAATTGTAAATGATTTGATTTAACTGTATTATACATAATTGGATTGGATTGTATGGTATATGATTGGTCTCTGTCTAAACTGTATCCTTACTTTAGACTTATGATTCCTTGTTGAGTCTCTCTTATCTTTCAATTTGAGATATTTGGACCGCTGCTATTCTTCCTTGAGGTATGTTCCATTCTGCCATTTTACATACCAGTACATTCCATGTACTGACGCCATTTGGCCTGCATCGTTTCATGATGCAGAGACAGGTTTAAGAGATCGTCAATAGGAGCATCATTGGGGATCTATTTGCACTCAGCGTAGTGGTGAGTCCTCCTCTACATTCGGAGGACACCGTCTGTGTATTCTTGCATCGAGTTAGCCCTTTTCATTTTGATTTGAGGTAGCCATGAACATGTCATTGGCACCAATTAGATAGTAGTGATAGAGGCTTCATAGACTAGATAGTGATGAGTCGACTGAGTTATTCTTGTCAAACTATTTTTAAATGACAAATATTTTAGTTGATCTGTCGGCCCATGGCCTTTATTCTTTGAATTGAATGGATGATTTGAGTTGCCCGCTAAATTATTCTTTACTTTTAAACTTTCCGCTGAATGAATGAACGAACGGATGTATGATTAGGCTATGTGGTTCGCTTGGGAGCCAGAAATGGTTTCTGAGTGCCGGTTACGTCTAGGGTACCCTCCCGGGGCGTGACAAACATGGTATCAGAGCACAAAGTTCAAGTGTCCTAGGGAGTCTATGAAGCCGTGTCTAGTAGAGTCTTGCTTATGGGTGTGTTGTGCACCACACTTATAATCAGGAGGCTATAGGACATTAAGAATTTGTTTCCCTTCTTTCATATTCTGAAATTCGTGCGATAGAGTTTAACTCTATAAATTTTCCCTTCTAATTCGTGCGTTGCTCAAATCCATTTGACTACCCCTCATACTCAAGGTAGTTGAAACGGTAGATATGAGGTTCTTGTTGATGAGTTAAGATAAAGTCTTGAGGAAGTGAAGAGACTACACAAGGCTTGAGAGGAGCCGATTATTGTGCTTAACTCTATTGATTTGTAAGGATGTACTCTCATTCGTATGGATCGTGCGTTGAGTCAGAGCGAGATGTATCCTAGAATCTTATCCCTACATCTTGATTTGAATGTCACCTTCGAGGGGGAAGTTGTGTATCTAAGTGATAAGTGTCACCATCCGATGGAGTGTAATCCTAGGCATGGAGAGCTATGGTTGATAGGATGATTGCAGAGTTAGAAAGAGGGAGTTAGAGGAGTAGAACTGAAGTAGTAAGAATGGTGGTTGATTGGGGTGAGTAATGAGGTGTAATAAATGATTATGATAGTTCTAGTTTTAAGATTTTATTTAGTAGGCTTGACATGACGTATGCGAGAGATTAAGATATTAACTTGCGAGAAGTGTGTGTTATGAATGGAGGGGTTATGTGACCCTCAGAGGTAAATAGCGAATTGAGTCTAAGTCATATGGTGAGAAGAGGCTTAAGAGGTGTATGTGAAACAGTATAGAGTTATATGAGGTTCTAAATTGTGAATTGCTCTAAGTGACTAGTTAGTATTCCTTAGTTGATGACTTTAAGCTAAGGGGGAGATGATAGGGTAATGAGCCAAAGTAGGTCTTGAGCTTTCTATAGTGGTGAGCTGACCAAGATGATAGTAGGCGGAGTTAAGTGAGAGTAGATAGGGAAGAGTGAGTTTTGTTGATTTTGATAGTTGTGTTGTACTTGTCTAGTTGAGGATAAATGTGAGGAGGAGGAGTGAGATGAGATCTTGTGATGAGCAATAGATAGGTAAGAGTATGTTAGTGTGTCTCCGGGAAAGAACTTATACAATAATGGAGGTAGAAGTGTTAAAGTAAGCTCGAGAACTCTTAGATATGAGTGAGGTAGTTAGAGTGATAATCTTGAGTGAACGGTTGTCACTGTGAGAGTGATGGTAGTAGGCTAATGATCATATTTGGGGGAATGATTGGAGGTACGTGAAGGGTGTTATGAGGCTTGGAAAGGAGGGAAAGTTTGGACATCGATATATTGACCTTATGAAATTGTGAAGAGGATTAGGAATGTCGCTCATGAGTTGGAGTTCGACGATTGACAATCTAGAGGTTGGAATGATTCGGTTGATGGAGTTTCGATGTTCTATTCGTGCCTAATGATAAGGGTGTTAAAGGAGAAGTCCCTACTCTTGACCTAAATCGATTTGTTATTCTGAGCGGGGGTAGTTGAATTGCCAAACTTCTCGATTGGTTGATTTGTTGATGTGATTGAGTCACGATTGTTGTTCATTCCTCGAGTCAATCTTTTCTTGATCTTCATTCGAGAACGAATAATCCCAAGGGGGAGATATTGTAACACCCCTCAAAATTTTTCGCTAAGATTTGAACATTTCTTCACGTGTGGGTAGACTCGAACTGGAGGACTTGTAATTCTACACATGAGTTAGGATTAATTCCTAAGTATTTGAAGTATGTTAGATGTGTTTAGGGGTCATAAGGGATCTCTAACACCAAGTCGAGTCCAAAGAACTCCAATTGATTAAGTTTTCGGACGAGTTAGTTTAAGGGTCAACTTCAAACGACCATATCTCCTATTATATAACGAACTGGGTGTCCCACAACCTACCAAATTAAAGGTCTTTGAGTCTTCTTTCCAACGCCACCAAGATTGCAATTTTTGGAGTTTGGAGTCAAAAGTTATGGCCATTTTACTACGAACTAGCACTGCAGGAATATTCAGGCCTGGGCGAAATATAGGCTTGGCGCCCCAGTGGCGCGACGCGCCACTATAGCGCCAGAAAACAGCCTCAGTAGTTTGATCCTTGGCGCGACGCGCCACTATTAGATGTGCAGGGTTTTAGGCCTATTTTGACTTGGCGCTGCAGTGGCGCGACGCGCCACTATAGCGCCAGCAAGACTTTTGCCCAATTTTTCAGATTTTTGAAGAGGGGCAACTTGGACTTTTTCCTAATTATATATACCTATCCTTGGACGTTTTGGGACCATATTTATCAGTCCCTCTCTCTCTCTAAAAGCCCTAATATTTTCTCTCTTCTTCTTCTTCTTCTTCTTCTTCCCCAAATCCATCTCCAACAAAGGGTGCCTTCAAGAGTTTCAAGGATTCAAGTCTTCCATTGAAGACCTAACATCAAGTTCCTTCAAAGTCTTCAAACAAGGTATGTAAGGCTAACCTAAAATATGGATTGAGTTCTTCCATATGCCCATATATGTGTTGGATAGAAGTTGTGAAAGAGTTGAACCTTCTAAGAAGGTTTTCTTGAAAGTTTTCCTAAACTATGAAAGGTTTTTAAGTACTATTAGTTGATTGATGTTTTTAATGACTTGAGTTACTAAATAGTTAATTTTCATATTATTGACTACAAATGTATCTTTGTAATGGATTTATAGGTATTGACGATTCTCTTGAGTTGAGTTTTGTTGAGAGTATGGGTTCATGTTTCATTCACATGAACCCAAGATGAAATTTCTTGTTATAAATGTCTTGAGGTTGAGATGGATAGTTGTGTGTATATATGTATTGATTGGAATGAAAAGAATGAATTGGTTAGTTAAGAATGTCCCTTTGCTTCTATAAAATGAACATAGGACAAAAAAATAAGGATTTTAGAGTAAATATTTGATGATGATGTAAATGATAATATATGAGGATGATGTGATGATGATGTTTTGATGACGATGTGAGGGATGACGTGAATGGTGCTTATTTAATATGTGTAGAATGATTGATGAAGAGGTATATTGATGAGGATGTTATGTGATGAAGTGGATTGGAGTCTAATGTGATTTTGTGGTATATGATGTGCATAATTTGAGTTGATTGGAGTCTTAGGAATATTTTAAAAATAAATCATGTCTTGAGGAGGAGCTTTAAATAAAGTATTTGTGAACCTTTTTGCATAACCTATTTATACACTATTATGAGTCTAAAGAATTATTAGTTTCATCTTTGATTTAGAAAGGAGTTTAAGTATGAGTTGAGTATGAAGAGCCTTTGAATGAGTTGAGTATCTTTACATTAAAGTATTTATTTTGAGTTTGAGTTGAGGAGTTGAAATTATATTTTGATGTACATAACATTTTCTACATTCATTGGGTCGAGATTGTATAAATTTTTAAAGAAAAGAGTTTGATGATTTGAAATGAGTCGATTTGAAAGAAGGTCCAATGAGACTTGTCATTATGAGTTAATTGAGTTGAAATGAGAACAGAGTTGATGAGGTGGCAATGTTCCACATGAAACTAGCCGTGAGGGCTTGTTTGAGATGATTGAAGGAGTTTTATGAGCATGGAGTCATGGGAGGAGTATCGAGCACCGAATTGAGCAAGAGTACAGTCCATACTCGAACCCAATACCTGTGTTGCCAAACGTAGGGGGGATTGAACCGTTAAGTCGGATGCTTCCCCGAGAGATATGTCCTGACATTATAGGACTTGGTTGGATTGGATCCATGAGGTTCGTCGTTCATGCCCTGGCAAGGTATGAACGGGCGTGGCAACGACGTCGTTTCGTTGTACCTTCACTGGCTCATAAGTGTTGGTTGTCGGTTAAGAGAAACTCCCATTTAGGTCTTGATAGTGCTTTGAGTCGGTTGAGTTGAGTGAGTTGCTATATGCTTATGAGTTAGTCCTGTCTAAACTATTTCTTGTTAGACTTAGGACACTTGAGTGAGTTTTTACATATTTATTGAGTTGAGTCCTTTGAGTTGAATTGTAAAACGTCGCATAATTTAATTTGCATATTTACTGAATTGAGTCCCTTGAGCTGATTGTTGAGTTGAATGTTAAGTTGATTGTATACGGTCGGATTGGAGTAGATGAATTGTGATTGGATTGAATAGGATGGTATGTGACTAGATTGGATTTGATTATTGAGTTGATTGTTGAGTTGAGTGTATATAATCGGATTGTACATGATTGAAAGGGATCGAATTGTAAATGATTTGATTTAACTGTATTATACATAATTGGATTGGATTGTATGGTATATGATTGGTCTCTGTCTAAACTGTATCCTTACTTTAGACTTATGATGCCTTGTTGAGTCTCTCTTATCTTTCAATTTGAGATATTTGGACCGCTGCTATTCTTCCTTGAGGTATGTTCCATTCTGCCATTTTACATACCAGTACATTCCATGTACTGACGCCATTTGGCCTGCATCGTTTCATGATGCAGAGACAGGTTTAAGAGATCGTCAATAGGAGCATCATTGGGGATCTATTTGCACTCAGCGTAGTGGTGAGTCCTCCCCTACATTCGGAGGACACCGTCTGTGTATTCTTGCATCGAGTTAGCCCTTTTCATTTTGATTTGAGGTAGCCATGAACATGTCATTGGCACCAATTAGATAGTAGTGATAGAGGCTTCATAGACTAGATAGTGATGAGTCGACTGAGTTATTCTTGTCAAACTATTTTTAAATGACAAATATTTTAGTTGATCTGTCGGCCCATGGCCTTTATTCTTTGAATTGAATGGATGATTTGAGTTGCCCGCTAAATTATTCTTTACTTTTAAACTTTCCGCTGAATGAATGAACGAACGGATGTATGATTAGGCTATGTGGTTCGCTTGGGAGCCAGAAATGGTTTCTGAGTGCCGGTTACGTCTAGGGTACCCTCCCGGGGCGTGACAAACATGGTATCAGAGCACAAAGTTCAAGTGTCCTAGGGAGTCTATGAAGCCGTGTCTAGTAGAGTCTTGCTTATGGGTGTGTTGTGCACCACACTTATAATCAGGAGGCTATAGGACATTAAGAATTTGTTTCCCTTCTTTCATATTCTGAAATTCGTGCGATAGAGTTTAACTCTATAAATTTTCCCTTCTAATTCGTGCGTTGCTCAAATCCATTTGACTACCCCTCATACTCAAGGTAGTTGAAACGGTAGATATGAGGTTCTTGTTGATGAGTTAAGATAAAGTCTTGAGGAAGTGAAGAGACTACACAAGGCTTGAGAGGAGCCGATTATTGTGCTTAACTCTATTGATTTGTAAGGATGTACTCTCATTCGTATGGATCGTGCGTTGAGTCAGAGCGAGATGTATCCTAGAATCTTATCCCTACATCTTGATTTGAATGTCACCTTCGAGGGGGAAGTTGTGTATCTAAGTGATAAGTGTCACCATCCGATGGAGTGTAATCCTAGGCATGGAGAGCTATGGTTGATAGGATGATTGCAGAGTTAGAAAGAGGGAGTTAGAGGAGTAGAACTGAAGTAGTAAGAATGGTGGTTGATTGGGGTGAGTAATGAGGTGTAATAAATGATTATGATAGTTCTAGTTTTAAGATTTTATTTAGTAGGCTTGACATGACGTATGCGAGAGATTAAGATATTAACTTGCGAGGAGTGTGTGTTATGAATGGAGGGGTTATGTGACCCTCAGAGGTAAATAGCGAATTGAGTCTAAGTCATATGGTGAGAAGAGGCTTAAGAGGTGGATGTGAAACAGTATAGAGTTATATGAGGTTCTAAATTGTGAATTGCTCTAAGTGACTAGTTAGTATTCCTTAGTTGATGACTTTAAGCTAAGGGGGAGATGATAGGGTAATGAGCTAAAGTAGGTATTGAGCTTTCTATAGTGGTGAGTTGACCAAGATGATAGTAGGCGGAGTTAAGTGAGAGTAGATAGGGAAGAGTGAGTTTTGTTGATTTTGATAGTTGTGTTGTACTTGTCTAGTTGAGGATAAATGTGAGGAGGAGGAGTGAGATGAGATGTTGTGATGAGCAATAGATAGGTAAGAGTATGTTAGTGTGTCTCCGGGAAAGAACTTATACAATAATGGAGGTAGAAGTGTTAAAGTAAGCTCGAGAACTCTTAGATATGAGTGAGGTAGTTAGAGTGATAATCTTGAGTGAACGGTTGTCACTGTGAGAGTGATTGTAGTAGGCTAATGATCATATTTGGGGGAATGATTGGAGGTACGTGAAGGGTGTTATGAGGCTTGGAAAGGAGGGAAAGTTTGGACATCGATATATTGACCTTATGAAATTGTGAAGAGGATTAGGAATGTCGCTCATGAGTTGGAGTTCGACGATTGACAATCTAGAGGTTGGAATGATTCGGTTGATGGAGTTTCGATGTTCTATTCGTGCCTAATGATAAGGGTGTTAAAGGAGAAGTCCCTACTCTTGACCTAAATCGATTTGTTATTCTGCGCGGGGGTAGTTGAATTGCCAAACTTCTCGATTGGTTGATTTGTTGATGTGATTGAGTCACGATTGTTGTTCATTCCTCGAGTCAATCTTTTCTTGATCTTCATTCGAGAACGAATAATCCCAAGGGGGAGATATTGTAACACCCCTCAAAATTTTTCGCTAAGATTTGAACATTTCTTCACGTGTGGGTAGACTCGAACTGGAGGACTTGTAATTCTACACATGAGTTAGGATTAATTCCTAAGTATTTGAAGTATGTTAGATGTGTTTAGGGGTCATAAGGGATCTCTAACACCAAGTCGAGTCCAAAGAACTCCAATTGATTAAGTTTTCGGACGAGTTAGTTTAAGGGTCAACTTCAAACGACCATATCTCCTATTATATAACGAACTGGGTGTCCCACAACCTACCAAATTAAATGTCTTTGAGTCTTCTTTCCAACGCCACCAAGATTGCAATTTTTGGAGTTCGGAGTCAAAAGTTATGGCCATTTTACTACGTACTAGCACTGCAGGAATATTCAGGCCTGGGCGAAATATAGGCTTGGCGCCCCAGTGGCGCGACGCGCCACTATAGCGCCAGAAAATAGCCTTAGTAGTTTGATCCTTGGCACGACGCACCACTATTAGATGTGCAGGGTTTTAGGCCTATTTTGGCTTGGCGCTGCAGTGGCGCGACGCGCCACTATAGCGCCAGCAAGACTTTTGCCCAATTTTTCAGATTTTTGAAGAGGGGCAACTTGGACTTTTTCCTAATTATATATACCTATCCTTGGACGTTTTGGGACCATATTTATCAGTCCCTCTCTCTCTCTAAAAGCCCTAATATTTTCTCTCTTCTTCTTCTTCTTCTTCTTCTTCCCCAAATCCATCTCCAACAAAGGGTGCCTTCAAGAGTTTCAAGGATTCAAGTCTTCCATTGAAGACCTAACATCAAGTTCCTTCAAAGTCTTCAAACAAGGTATGTAAGGCTAACCTAAAATATGGATTGAGTTCTTCCATATGCCCATATATGTGTTGGATAGAAGTTGTGAAAGAGTTGAACCTTCTAAGAAGGTTTTCTTGAAAGTTTTCCTAAACTATGAAAGGTTTTTAAGTACTATTAGTTGATTGATGTTTTTAATGACTTGAGTTACTAAATAGTTAATTTTCATATTATTGACTACAAATGTATCTTTGTAATGGATTTATAGGTATTGACGATTCTCTTGAGTTGAGTTTTGTTGAGAGTATGGGTTCATGTTTCATTCACATGAACCCAAGATGAAATTTCTTGTTATAAATGTCTTGAGGTTGAGATGGATAGTTGTGTGTATATATGTATTGATTGGAATGAAAAGAATGAATTGGTTAGTTAAGAATGTCCCTTTGCTTCTATAAAATGAACATAGGACAAAAAAATAAGGATTTTAGAGTAAATATTTGATGATGATGTAAATGATAATATATGAGGATGATGTGATGATGATGTTTTGATGACGATGTGAGGGATGACGTGAATGGTGTTTATTTAATATGTATAGAATGATTGATGAAGAGGTATATTGATGAGGATGTTATGTGATGAAGTGGATTGGAGTCTAATGTGATTTTGTGGTATATGATGTGCATAATTTGAGTTGATTGGAGTCTTAGGAATATTTTAAAAATAAATCATGTCTTGAGGAGGAGCTTTAAATAAAGTATTTGTGAACCTTTTTGCATAACCTATTTATACACTATTATGAGTCTAAAGAATTATTAGTTTCATCTTTGATTTAGAAAGGAGTTTAAGTATGAGTTGAGTATGAAGAGCCTTTGAATGAGTTGAGTATCTTTACATTAAAGTATTTATTTTGAGTTTGAGTTGAGGAGTTGAAATTATATTTTGATGTACATAACATTTTCTACATTCATTGGGTCGAGATTGTATAAATTTTTAAAGAAAAGAGTTTGATGATTTGAAATGAGTCGATTTGAAAGAAGGTCCAATGAGACTTGTCATTATGAGTTAATTGAGTTGAAATGAGAACAGAGTTGATGAGGTGGCAATGTTCCACATGAAACTAGCCGTGAGGGCTTGTTTGAGATGATTGAAGGAGTTTTATGAGCATGGAGTCATGGGAGGAGTATCGAGCACCGAATTGAGCAAGAGTACAGTCCATACTCGAACCCAATACCTGTGTTGCCAAACGTAGGGGGGATTGAACCGTTAAGTCGGATGCTTCCCCGAGAGATATGTCCTGACATTATAGGACTTGGTTGGATTGGATCCATGAGGTTCGTCGTTCATGCCCTGGCAAGGTATGAACGGGCGTGGCAACGACGTCGTTTCGTTGTACCTTCACTGGCTCATAAGTGTTGGTTGTGGTTAAGAGAAACTCCCATTTAGGTCTTGATAGTGCTTTGAGTCGGTTGAGTTGAGTGAGTTGCTATATGCTTATGAGTTAGTCCTGTCTAAACTATTTCTTGTTAGACTTAGGACACTTGAGTGAGTTTTTACATATTTATTGAGTTGAGTCCTTTGAGTTGAATTGTAAAACGTCGCATAATTTAATTTGCATATTTACTGAATTGAGTCCCTTGAGCTGATTGTTGAGTTGAATGTTAAGTTGATTGTATACGGTCGGATTGGAGTAGATGAATTGTGATTGGATTGAATAGGATGGTATGTGACTAGATTGGATTTGATTATTGAGTTGATTGTTGAGTTGAGTGTATATAATCGGATTGTACATGATTGAAAGGGATCGAATTGTAAATGATTTGATTTAACTGTATTATACATAATTGGATTGGATTGTATGGTATATGATTGGTCTCTGTCTAAACTGTATCCTTACTTTAGACTTATGATGCCTTGTTGAGTCTCTCTTATCTTTCAATTTGAGATATTTGGACCGCTGCTATTCTTCCTTGAGGTATGTTCCATTCTGCCATTTTACATACCAGTACATTCCATGTACTGACGCCATTTGGCCTGCATCGTTTCATGATGCAGAGACAGGTTTAAGAGATCGTCAATAGGAGCATCATTGGGGATCTATTTGCACTCAGCGTAGTGGTGAGTCCTCCCCTACATTCGGAGGACACCGTCTGTGTATTCTTGCATCGAGTTAGCCCTTTTCATTTTGATTTGAGGTAGCCATGAACATGTCATTGGCACCAATTAGATAGTAGTGATAGAGGCTTCATAGACTAGATAGTGATGAGTCGACTGAGTTATTCTTGTCAAACTATTTTTAAATGACAAATATTTTAGTTGATCTGTCGGCCCATGGCCTTTATTCTTTGAATTGAATGGATGATTTGAGTTGCCCGCTAAATTATTCTTTACTTTTAAACTTTCCGCTGAATGAATGAACGAACGGATGTATGATTAGGCTATGTGGTTCGCTTGGGAGCCAGAAATGGTTTCTGAGTGCCGGTTACGTCTAGGGTACCCTCCCGGGGCGTGACAAACATGGTATCAGAGCACAAAGTTCAAGTGTCCTAGGGAGTCTATGAAGCCGTGTCTAGTAGAGTCTTGCTTATGGGTGTGTTGTGCACCACACTTATAATCAGGAGGCTATAGGACATTAAGAATTTGTTTCCCTTCTTTCATATTCTGAAATTCGTGCGATAGAGTTTAACTCTATAAATTTTCCCTTCTAATTCGTGCGTTGCTCAAATCCATTTGACTACCCCTCATACTCAAGGTAGTTGAAACGGTAGATATGAGGTTCTTGTTGATGAGTTAAGATAAAGTCTTGAGGAAGTGAAGAGACTACACAAGGCTTGAGAGGAGCCGATTATTGTGCTTAACTCTATTGATTTGTAAGGATGTACTCTCATTCGTATGGATCGTGCGTTGAGTCAGAGCGAGATGTATCCTAGAATCTTATCCCTACATCTTGATTTGAATGTCACCTTCGAGGGGGAAGTTGTGTATCTAAGTGATAAGTGTCACCATCCGATGGAGTGTAATCCTAGGCATGGAGAGCTATGGTTGATAGGATGATTGCAGAGTTAGAAAGAGGGAGTTAGAGGAGTAGAACTGAAGTAGTAAGAATGGTGGTTGATTGGGGTGAGTAATGAGGTGTAATAAATAATTATGATAGTTCTAGTTTTAAGATTTTATTTAGTAGGCTTGACATGACGTATGCGAGAGATTAAGATATTAACTTGCGAGGAGTGTGTGTTATGAATGGAGGGGTTATGTGACCCTCAGAGGTAAATAGCGAATTGAGTCTAAGTCATATGGTGAGAAGAGGCTTAAGAGGTGTATGTGAAACAGTATAGAGTTATATGAGGTTCTAAATTGTGAATTGCTCTAAGTGACTAGTTAGTATTCCTTAGTTGATGACTTTAAGCTAAGGGGGAGATGATAGGGTAATGAGCCAAAGTAGGTCTTGAGCTTTCTATAGTGGTGAGTTGACCAAGATGATAGTAGGCGGAGTTAAGTGAGAGTAGATAGGGAAGAGTGAGTTTTGTTGATTTTGATAGTTGTGTTGTACTTGTCTAGTTGAGGATAAATGTGAGGAGGAGGAGTGAGATGAGATCTTGTGATGAGCAATAGATAGGTAAGAGTATGTTAGTGTGTCTCCGGGAAAGAACTTATACAATAATGGAGGTAGAAGTGTTAAAGTAAGCTCGAGAACTCTTAGATATGAGTGAGGTAGTTAGAGTGATAATCTTGAGTGAACGGTTGTCACTGTGAGAGTGATTGTAGTAGGCTAATGATCATATTTGGGGGAATGATTGGAGGTACGTGAAGGGTGTTATGAGGCTTGGAAAGGAGGGAAAGTTTGGACATCGATATATTGACCTTATGAAATTGTGAAGAGGATTAGGAATGTCGCTCATGAGTTGGAGTTCGACGATTGACAATCTAGAGGTTGGAATGATTCGGTTGATGGAGTTTCGATGTTCTATTCGTGCCTAATGATAAGGGTGTTAAAGGAGAAGTCCCTACTCTTGACCTAAATCGATTTGTTATTCTGAGCGGGGGTAGTTGAATTGCCAAACTTCTCGATTGGTTGATTTGTTGATGTGATTGAGTCACGATTGTTGTTCATTCCTCGAGTCAATCTTTTCTTGATCTTCATTCGAGAACGAATAATCCCAAGGGGGAGATATTGTAACACCCCTCAAAATTTTTCGCTAAGATTTGAACATTTCTTCACGTGTGGGTAGACTCGAACTGGAGGACTTGTAATTCTACACATGAGTTAGGATTAATTCCTAAGTATTTGAAGTATGTTAGATGTGTTTAGGGGTCATAAGGGATCTCTAACACCAAGTCGAGTCCAAAGAACTCCAATTGATTAAGTTTTCGGACGAGTTAGTTTAAGGGTCAACTTCAAACGACCATATCTCCTATTATATAACGAACTGGGTGTCCCACAACCTACCAAATTAAAGGTCTTTGAGTCTTCTTTCCAACGCCACCAAGATTGCAATTTTTGGAGTTCGGAGTCAAAAGTTATGGCCATTTTACTACGTACTAGCACTGCAGGAATATTCAGGCCTGGGCGAAATATAGGCTTGGCGCCCCAGTGGCGCGACGCGCCACTATAGCGCCAGAAAATAGCCTTAGTAGTTTGATCCTTGGCACGACGCACCACTATTAGATGTGCAGGGTTTTAGGCCTATTTTGGCTTGGCGCTGCAGTGGCGCGACGCGCCACTATAGCGCCAGCAAGACTTTTGCCCAATTTTTCAGATTTTTGAAGAGGGGCAACTTGGACTTTTTCCTAATTATATATACCTATCCTTGGACGTTTTGGGACCATATTTATCAGTCCCTCTCTCTCTCTAAAAGCCCTAATATTTTCTCTCTTCTTCTTCTTCTTCTTCTTCTTCCCCAAATCCATCTCCAACAAAGGGTGCCTTCAAGAGTTTCAAGGATTCAAGTCTTCCATTGAAGACCTAACATCAAGTTCCTTCAAAGTCTTCAAACAAGGTATGTAAGGCTAACCTAAAATATAGATTGAGTTCTTCCATATGCCCATATATGTGTTGGATAGAAGTTGTGAAAGAGTTGAACCTTCTAAGAAGGTTTTCTTGAAAGTTTTCCTAAACTATGAAAGGTTTTTAAGTACTATTAGTTGATTGATGTTTTTAATGACTTGAGTTACTAAATAGTTAATTTTCATATTATTGACTACAAATGTATCTTTGTAATGGATTTATAGGTATTGACGATTCTCTTGAGTTGAGTTTTGTTGAGAGTATGGGTTCATGTTTCATTCACATGAACCCAAGATGAAATTTCTTGTTATAAATGTCTTGAGGTTGAGATGGATAGTTGTGTGTATATGTGTATTGATTGGAATGAAAAGAATGAATTGGTTAGTTAAGAATGTCCCTTTGCTTCTATAAAATGAACATAGGACAAAAAAATAAGGATTTTAGAGTAAATATTTGATGATGATGTAAATGATAATATATGAGGATGATGTGATGATGATGTTTTGATGACGATGTGAGGGATGACGTGAATGGTGTTTATTTAATATGTATAGAATGATTGATGAAGAGGTATATTGATGAGGATGTTATGTGATGAAGTGGATTGGAGTCTAATGTGATTTTGTGGTATATGATGTGCATAATTTGAGTTGATTGGAGTCTTAGGAATATTTTAAAAATAAATCATGTCTTGAGGAGGAGCTTTAAATAAAGTATTTGTGAACCTTTTTGCATAACCTATTTATACACTATTATGAGTCTAAAGAATTATTAGTTTCATCTTTGATTTAGAAAGGAGTTTAAGTATGAGTTGAGTATGAAGAGCCTTTGAATGAGTTGAGTATCTTTACATTAAAGTATTTATTTTGAGTTTGAGTTGAGGAGTTGAAATTATATTTTGATGTACATAACATTTTCTACATTCATTGGGTCGAGATTGTATAAATTTTTAAAGAGAAGAGTTTGATGATTTGAAATAAGTCGATTTGAAAGAAGGTCCAATGAGACTTGTCATTATGAGTTAATTGAGTTGAAATGAGAACAGAGTTGATGAGGTGGCAATGTTCCACATGAAACTAGCCGTGAGGGCTTGTTTGAGATGATTGAAGGAGTTTTATGAGCATGGAGTCATGGGAGGAGTATCGAGCACCGAATTGAGCAAGAGTACAGTCCATACTCGAACCCAATACCTGTGTTGCCAAACGTAGAGGGGATTGAACCGTTAAGTCGGATGCTTCCCCGAGAGATATGTCCTGACATTATAGGACTTGGTTGGATTGGATCCATGAGGTTCGTCGTTCATGCCCTGGCAAGGTATGAACGGGCGTGGCAATGACGTCGTTTCGTTGTACCTTCACTGGCTCATAAGTGTTGGTTGTCGGTTAAGAGAAACTCCCATTTAGGTCTTGATAGTGCTTTGAGTCGGTTGAGTTGAGTGAGTTGCTATATGCTTATGAGTTAGTCCTGTCTAAACTATTTCTTGTTAGACTTAGGACACTTGAGTGAGTTTTTACATATTTATTGAGTTGAGTCCTTTGAGTTGAATTGTAAAACGTCGCATAATTTAATTTGCATATTTACTGAGTTGAGTCCCTTGAGCTGATTGTTGAGTTGAATGTTAAGTTGATTGTATACGGTCGGATTGGAGTAGATGAATTGTGATTGGATTGAATAGGATGGTATGTGACTAGATTGGATTTGATTATTGAGTTGATTGTTGAGTTGAGTGTATATAATCGGATTGTACATGATTGAAAGGGATCGAATTGTAAATGATTTGATTTAACTGTATTATACATAATTGGATTGGATTGTATGGTATATGATTGGTCTCTGTCTAAACTGTATCCTTACTTTAGACTTATGATGCCTTGTTGAGTCTCTCTTATCTTTCAATTTGAGATATTTGGACCGCTGCTATTCTTCCTTGAGGTATGTTCCATTCTTCCATTTTACATACCAGTACATTCCATGTACTGACGCTATTTGGCCTGCATCGTTTCATGATGCAGAGACAGGTTTAAGAGATCGTCAATAGGAGCATCATTGGGGATCTATTCGCACTCAGCGTAGTGGTGAGTCCTCCCCTACATTCGGAGGACACCGTCTGTGTATTCTTGCATCGAGTTAGCCCTTTTCATTTTGATTTGAGGTAGCCATGAACATGTCATTGGCACCAATTAGATAGTAGTGATATAGGCTTCATAGACTAGATAGTGATGAGTCGACTGAGTTATTCTTATCAAACTATTTTTAAATGACAAATATTTTAGTTGATCTGTCGGCCCATGGCCTTTATTCTTTGAATTGAATGGATGATTTGAGTTGCCCGCTAAATTATTCTTTACTTTTAAACTTTCCGCTGAATGAATGAACGAACGGATGTGTGATTAGGCTATGTGGTTCGCTTGGGAACCAGAAATGGTTTCTGAGTGCCGGTTACGTCTAGGGTACCCTCCCGGGGCTTTGGGCTTGGGAGTTACTCTGTCTTCTGAGGATCATTTTGGCACTTGTATCATTCAATTTGGATGGCCGGAGCTCTGGCTCCTCTATCGTATTCCACTCTGGCAATGATACCTTTGGCTGAGTTGGCTGAAATTATGCCTTCAGATGTATCACGACCTGGAGAGTAACCCCTAGTGGTTTCTTTGTCTCGTTTCCCACTAGGTATTTGAGAATTTTCAATTGTAAATCCAACTTCACTTGAAATTGCTACTTTATGTTTAGTATGTTTTTGCAGATTCGAAGTATTATTAGCTAGATTACAAGATGATGCTTGTTGAGATATATTGATATTATGCTCCAGTGGCTTGGGGAGCTCCACCGGAGACAGTGAGTCCATTCCGATAGACCTGAGCCTCAAGGTTCTTGCTTTCTAGCAACGCTAACTTCTACCCTTGCCAATAAGAATCAACAATTCAATCTGCGTTAATGGAAAAAACCGTGAGAGCTAGGTTGAGATATTGTTCATGAGACTTATTGAAACCCTAGCTTGGAGTTTGGAGATGAACCTTTAGAGAAATTGTGTTCTTGCCTAAGGAGAATTCAGACGAATGATTTCAAATGAATAATTAGAATCATAATTCATGCAATTGGAATAAATATCATAAAACCCATATAATCCCATACTTGAATTTAATAGAAAACTTGAGAAATTGATTGGGCTTCATGGATGAAAGAATCCATGAATCAATACCCACATACCTTGAGTGAGAAGGCAAAAGAATTTGGAAGAATTTGAGAGTTTTGATTGATAGCTTGAGTGAATTTCTTAGAAGTCGCCAATGGAGTCTTTGAGAGCCTTCTGTGAAGAGAGAAATATTTGAGTAGGTGAAATGTAGAAAAATAAAATAAATTAGAGGTGTAGGTTAGTTTATAGAGTAGAATTAGGCCCTAAGAAAATATCTGAACTTTCCTTACTTGAAAACTGAATTCAGACAAAAAACTTTATCAGGTCTACGATACGGAGCTACTCCTGGATAGGCTAATTTTTTACAAATGAGACTTTTGCCAGATTTTGACTTGGAAAAAATTACACTGAATGGGAAAAAGTGGGCGATGCGGAGCTGCGCGCACCTCACTGCTTTGTGTAATTTCTTGAAAATTTTATCTTTCGATATACGGGTCCTAAAAATCAACCAAGAATATTTTCTCGCAGGTGTTGACTCCCTGATCAATATTCTGAACTCGGATTTGTCAAAAAAAATAAAGATAATGTGTTACGTAAGTGATTTATTCCCAAGGCATTCTTAAGGCACTTATGAGCATTTTGTGGAATGTTATAGTAGAAATACCAAAATGTAGGTCTATTTCCTATCTCCAAGCAAAGAAAATGATCGCCAAAGGCTAAATTTATCATACTGTTAGAGTTCAAGATATTGATATTTAGCCACTAACCTTTTAGTTTATTCTAGTGGCTAATGAGCTTGATCTTCCTTATATTCCCCCAAAATAGGAAATTGATATTTCTATTGCTACGTTACCATATGTCCAACCGATATGAATTCTCCCATATAGAATGGCACCAAAAGAATTGAAGGAAGTGAATGAAATACTGAAAGATTTATCAAAAAAAGGGCTTCATTAGACCTAGTGGGTTATCATGGGGGTACACTTGTGTTTTTTGTGCACAAGAAAGACGACTCATTACAAAAATGTATAGACTATTAGAAACTAAATAAGATGACTATACAGGACATACATCCACTACCAAAGATTGATTGTTTTTTTACTAGCTGCAGGACGCCTAATGTTTCTTGAACATTGATTCACGTTCAAGGTAACACTCGGAAGGATTTTAGAAGAGTGATATTTCAAAGAAAGCCTTCTGGACAAGATATGAAAATTTTGAGTTTCTTGAGATGACATTTGGGTTAATGAACACCACAATAATATTTATGGACTTAATGGATAGTATATATAGGACTCTTTTTGACTTTTTTTCATTGCGTTTATTGATTATATTATTGTATATCTCATTTAGAGACCATGTTTGAGCAGTGCTTTAGGTACTCTAAGATCATATATTGTATGTTAAGCTCTCAAACTGTGAGTTCGGGTTGCATTATATGGTTTTCTAGTGTAATATTGTATCAAAAGCTAGTATTCAAGTTAATTTTTGGGAAATTTGGCCGTGAAGACTTGATGTAGACCTACGACACCTACAGAAATGTCACAACCCAAGGTAGGCCTTAGACATTACATGGCACTTAGGATCCCAAGAGACCCCAAGCAAGACTTTTAGCATATCATACTTGAGGTAAGTAAGAAATAGTGAAAGAAAATCATATATATAAATATGTCTATATAGAAGAAATAACTCAAAACATAATATTTGAATTGATAGGACTGCATGACCATAGTCTAACAATGCCTCTACTAACTTCGATGGAAGCATAGAAAAAGTCATACTCACCCCAAATAAGAAACTAAAAGTCATAAAAGAAATCGTAAGACTCATAAGGGTTGTGTCCTCGAAGCATGAAGACTCACCAACAATGTAATCAAGAGAAATCTGAAACTAGCCATATGCAGAAGGATGAGAGCCAGATCCTACATTTGTAGATAATGTAGGCAAAAGTATGCATTATCACATGGAATGTACTAAGTATGTGAGAACATGCATAAGGTAAACATGGTATCGAAATGAGCATAAATCATGAGATGCAAGATCAAGAATACTTTAAAACATGAAAATAAATCATAACATATGAAATAAAGTCTATATATAATTTAAAAGACATAAGATATATAACATGGAATCTGATGTAACTCCCATACTGAGAAGATCGAGGCTACTTATCAAGGTGGACTCCGTATCATAAACATCATCATGCGCTATCTGTGGATCCAGTAGCTAAGCCAATTAAGGCAAACCTACGGGCACATAGTTTGGGACTAGGGGTTGCTACTAGAGACTCCCTCACCAATTCTCCATCACAAAGTCCTCTCGGTGCTAATTTAATCCCATTGGAATACTTAGATCATTTATCATTTATTTCATTAGGAAATGCAATAATCAATACAAATCCACATCAAAAAATACCATAAGAACAACTCCTTATAAATCATAATTATAAGAATAGCTCTTTGAAAATCATGATTTCTTTCATATTGTAAGAAAATATTTCACAATTCATTGATACTTACTTGAAAACATGCTTGGAATATAATTCATCATTTTCATAAAAACATGCATAATTGTTCATCAAATTCATGATCATAAACTCATAGTTCATAATTGATAATCATAGCATAATGCATGGGTCCATATGAAATCAATTGAAAAACATGTATCATAGTAAATTCATCCATAATAAAAAAGAATAGCAGTGATTAAATCAGAATAGAAAGGGCCCGTGAAGAATTAACATAAACCCTAATTGAATTGGGTAAAACTGAACTTGGAGAATTGAGAACTTTTGGGACCCAATGGATGAAAGGAATCCATTTGTAAATTCCTACATACCTTAGCTATCAAATCCCAAAAATAAATGGATATTGAAGTTTGAAACATTGAAGTTTGAAACATTGAAGATCCTCGAAACCCTAGATCTTTCTTGGGGTAGAAGACTTGAGAGAAAACCTTGAATCCTTAGGTTATTTTGATAGAATAAGAGGAAATGGGGTGAGTGTGAAGGGTTTGTGTATATATAGGCCATTTAATATAGCCCAAAATGATGTAGCTTAGGTGTAGAAAGAATCATAAATACCCTCATTAAAACCTATTGGAGGGACCTATGGATGGGACTTACGCGTCGTAGTCCAATGACTGGTCATCATTAGGATTCAAAGAAACCAAGTCCAAAAAGTTGAGGTTATTGTAAATGACCTTATGAAATGGGTCTATATATCGTCAAAGTCTATATGGGTCATAGGACCCAATCGTCTTGTTGCACTCTAAGTTTCCATGTTTCTAAATCACTTCCTATTGAACCTATTACGGGTGTAGGTTTTCCTACGGCTCATAGGGACTATTTTTAAAACCCATGCACCAAAGTTGGAGCTACTGGAATTTAAACCTGATAACTAAGATCTTCACCTACACGCCATAGGATCTTGGTACGGTGTGTACGTACCCCTCATAATCAATCCCACACTTATCCAATTTTAAACTTATCAATATTTTTCCTACTATCCATTGTCATGACTCATCATCTAATCTACGGCCCATCAAGTGATCCCATTGACCAACTCTAAAATTTCCCAAATATTTTCCAAGTGTCGGGCTAACCTACGACTGCCTTTCTACGACCCATAAGTCCTCCTATGGATCATAAATTGGCTCGTAGGAGCCTACACCAGATCATTTTCTATATCTTTTCACTTGTTCCAACTTCCCCACTTTCAAGACATTACAAAAAGTTCAAAGTTTTTAGAAGAGTACTACAGAAGGTTAGTTAAAAGATATTATTTAGTTGCAACACCCTTGATAAATCCGAATTAAAAAGAAGGTAAGTATCAGTGGACCACAGCCTGTGAGCGGACTTTTCAAGAGATACCAAAGCATCCAGAGGGATACGCATATTATGACACTTCAAGTGATAGATTGGTTTGTGTTTTGATGCAACACGGAAAGATAATTCCTTATGTTTCTAGACAATTAAAGAAGGATGAGAATAACTCCCAACCAATGATTAGAGTTGGCTATATTTATTCATGCCCTAAAGATTTGGAGGCATTACTTGTATGGAGTACATGCTGATATTTGATATAGATCCTACGAACCTCCATTATATTTTTAGACTAAATGAGTAGAACTTTTATAATCACCGATGGCTTGAATAACTAAAATACTATGATATGAATAACTTATAGCATTTAGGGAAAGCTAATATAGTAACGAATGCCCTTAGTCATAAGTCTATAGGCAATGTATCATCTTTAGGAGCCGAGAAGTGGAAAGGGGCCAAGAGCTCCATCAACCAGCTTTGAGAGTTAGGTTATCAGACTCAGAAGATACAAGGTCATATTTCAATACATAAACATATCATCTCTAATTGTGGAGGTGAAGTATCACGACCTGAACAAGGGCCTAGACAAGACACAGCCATCGAAATCCCGAAGGATTCTAAACCAAGCCGTCTTACTTATCATATATGAACAGATACAAGGCATAATAAGCATCAACTAAAATATACTAGAAGAAATTGCAGAAGAACCATAGTCAAGTCAAGCTGCAACCATAAGGTAATACATAAGACATCCAACAAACCTCTACATAGACAATATGAGCGAGAGCTAAGACATGTTCTTAACTCACCCTCAATATAATATAGAAAATCCTTAAAGAAAATGGAAATAAAAGAACTCATAAACTCTCTCTCGAATAGATGAGGACTCACCAATCTTTGGAGTATAAGAACTCAACTCTATCCACGTGGAGAATTGATGGGATCATCAACCCCTACATTATGATAAAATATAGGCAATAAAGTAGGTGTTAGTATGTTTGAATGTACTAAGTATGTGAGATAAATGCATGGACAATGGAATAACTCTTATACAATATGTACATAGGATGCATGACCAATGTAACAAAAAAGCATGGCTAAGACCTAAAAGCATTTGAATCATATTAAAAGCTTGTGGTCAATGCATCAGCATTATCATAGTAAAACATACATCATTTCATATAACTATATGGGATTAGACCAATAATTGATATCTAAGACCATGCGAGCTATAACATGGAATCTAATATAACTCCCACATCGAGAAGAGAGAGGCTACTTGCCAAGGTAGACTCCATAAGAACATCATGAACATCATAAGCCATATGTGGATCAGCTAGCTAGGCCATTATGGCAACATACGGGGACAACGTAGTTTGAAACTTTAGGTTACTACTAGAATTTTCTAGGGTAACAAACCTTTGGTTATCGGACCGAACCACACCTAAAAATCTTCTTAGTGAATAGTCAATATCCCAACGGAAATCATTTAAAATATAATAAATCATCAATAGCATCATCATTAAAATAGTCATAAAAGTAGCTCATTACATGATTGATTCATAAAAATCTATAAGTTGGTGAGAATTGTACTTATCACCTCTTTAACATGATTGTGTGAGAATTTTCTTTTCACTCCATAAGCCTTTCCTTGAAACATCATAGTTTAAATTCATCGTACCTTATACTTTATAAGTAATTAAACCCTTTTTTAAAACATACTTGAAAGTAACATCATATATGAGTGTTTGTAAACCAATATAAAATCATAAAATTGAGTAGAAATCCATGCTTAGTTGAGAGATTAAATCATAAATAAAACATAATTCATGCACTTGAAATATAGTTAGCATGAGATCAAGATCAAATAAGTAGAAGGAATAGAGAAGGGAAAAATATGAGCAGTGGGTCATTTCCCGAGACCCCAAACTACTAGGACAGGGTCCTGGTGCACTAATGGTGTGTCGTTCGGCCCTAAACTACTAAGGTAAGTCCATGGAGCAATGGTGGCACACCGCCCCATCTTTTCCCCAATAAATTTCTAGATTTTCAGCAGTTTTAAAATAGTATTGATCACCTATATTGAAGGTCTAAGCCCTAAATAGCAATATGGTAGTTTGCATATGGAAAATCTAAAAAATTCCATGCAATTTCTCATCAAGTCATACTAAAATAGTTTAGAATTCACAAAATACATCATATCATGAAATTGAATTTGAAATTGAGAATACCCAAGGATATAATTAGAATTCATGAAAAATTTGAGGAATTATTTGAACTCCATAGGTGAAAGGTACCCAGAGATGAAATATACATACATTGAATGAGAATTTGCAAGAAGATTTGAAGAAAACTTGAAAATAAACGGAGAATGGAAAGGATCCTTGCTTGGTCTTTAATGAAGGTATTGAGAGCTTTTTATAGAGAGAGAATTTTGGATGGGTGAATTGTAAAAAATTAAGGGGAATTTAGGGCTTCGGGGATTAAATAAGTTAGGAATCTAGTTTCAAAATCTATGTAGGTTCATTCTCTACTAAATAGGGGAAATTTCATAATGTCCTTCAATAAAAAGCATACTTGACCAATCAATAAATCCACTAAGGCCAATTAATTATCTTATTATATCATATTCTAACCTTCACATGCCTGGAATATTATAATATCTCCCCCTTGAGAACATTCTTCCTCGAATAAGATGGAAGCTAGCTTGAGTAGAGTAGAGTGAGTATGTAACAATCAAACATGAATGCAATAATGCAAATTCTAATCATCAACATCATTTAAAAATTCTTTTCATGGTATGCATGCATATGTCATGACATGGAGAAGTCAAAATGTAGGAGTTCATAGGATTTGAGTATAGATGACTAAGTACCTTAGGATGGAATGAAAGGAAAGAGGTAAGGATATTGTTTCATCATGTCTACTTTCGCTTCCTATGTAGTACTCTCAACTTCTTGATTCCTCAACAAGACTTTAATGGATGCAACTTTCTTGTTTCTCAACTCCTTCACTTGCTAGTCTAGGAATTCCACCGGAACCTCTTCATAGGTAAAACATACATCTAGGGCCCTAAACACCTAGGGCTCAACTTTCCCTTCTTACCAAAAAAATCACATCTTTCATGAGAGAAATTTTCAAGTAGAACCAATCATCAACGTTAAACTCAAGTTCCCTTCTCCTTATGTCTAAATAGAACATTTGGCGACTTTAGGCAGCCTTTAGCTTCTCTATTATAAGTATCACTTTCTCCATAACATCAAATACTAAATCATGCCCTACCAAGGCCATTTTACCTACTTCAAACCATTCCACCGAGGACCTACACCTTCTCCCATACAAGGCTTCAAAAGGAGTCATCTCAATGCTTGAGTGATAGCTATTGTTGTAGGAAAATTCAATCAATGGTAGATGATCATCCACACTTTCTTTGAAATCAATGACACACGCCCTCAATATATCCTCCAAAGTTTGAATCGTTCTTTTGGCTAGACAATCTATTTGAGGGTGGAAAGCGGTACTTAGCTTAACTTTCATACTAAGACCCTTATGCTCTTCTTCTTTTGGGAATAAATAAATATATCATCAATAAAAACCACCATAAACATATCTAGGTACTGTTTGAAAATCCGATTCATCAAGTCTATGAAAATAGAGAGAGCATAAGTCAACCCAAATGACGTAACCAAAAACTCAAAATGGCCATATCTTATTTGAAACGCCGTCTTGGGAATGTCACACTCCCTTACCCTCAACTTGTGATAACCTAATCAGATTTCAATTTTAGAGAAGTTACTTACACCTTGGAGTTAATCAAATAAATCATCTATTCTTGGAATGGAACACTTATTTTTTATGGCTTATTCAATTGTCGGTAGTTTGTACAAATGCGAAGTGACCCATTCTTCTTTTTAAAAAAACATGGGAGAACCCAATGAGGATATACTTGCTCTAATATAACCCTTATCTAACAAGTCTTTCAATTGATCCTTCAACTATTTTAGTTCCGCCGAAGCCATTCGGTAAGGAGGAATAGAGATAGGTTTGTTGTTAGTAAAGTTCTATGCCAAAGTCAATTTCTCTTTCGGGAAGAACACCGGGTAGATAATCAGAAACACATCCAGAAACTCATTAAAAATAGAGACTGAATCTAGAGTAAGGGTTTTGAAATTAGTATTTCTAACCCGTAGAAGATGGTAGATGTAAACTTTAAAAATTAGTTTCCAAGATCTAAGGCATGAGATTAATTGACCTTTAAACACGGAGTTACTACCCTTCCATTCTAGGAACGGATCATTCAAGAATTGAAACTTAACCACATAGGTTCTACAATAAATAGAAGTATAACATGCATACAGCCAATCCATACCAAGAATAACATTGAAATCGAGCATATAAAGTTCAACTAGATTACATGAAGTAACTTTGTGAAAAACTAAAATTGGATAATTTTTATAGACTCTTCTAGCCACAACCGACTCATCTACAGGAGAATAAATGGAAAAAGCCTCCAATAATATTTTAGGGATAATAACGAATCTCGTTGTCACATAAAGAGTAACAAAGGATAAATATGCACAAAGATCATGTAAGGAAAAAACATCATAGTGAAAGACCTGTAACATACCTATAAAAATATCGAGAGTCTCCTCCACCTCTTACCTAGCATAAAGAGCATAAAATAGATTATTATGTTGACCACCCTTTGGTTGAGCTTGGGGACCTTGTTTCACATTCCCTGATTGAGAAAATTAGCCTTGAGGATGACCATCATTAACTCTACACTCCTTAGCATGAAAACCAGGCTTAACACACCTATAGAACATATTTAATTGCGTTAGACACTCTCCCTTGTGATTCTTTCCACACTTTATGCATGCGAGAATAACTTGGCAGCTCTGAGGCAAGGCTCAAAATCAAGAGTCTTTAGACTTTGATGTACAAGGAAATGGAGTCCATAGATATAAAGGTCAATTGTGTTTTTCAAATTTTGCGTATCATCGATAATAGATTATGGTAGAGTAACATCCTTCCCATTATTCGATTCACCTAGGTTCGAAAAAGATTTATCATAATATTAAGGAGATCGATTGGTGGTACAGGATGAAGAAGGACATTGTCTAGTTTGTTGCACACTATCCTAACTACCAATAAGTAAAGGTTGAGCACCAAAAGCCATTCGGGCTAGTCCATCAGATAAACATTTCTTTGTCGAGTGAGAATCTGTTAATATGGATTTTATTACAGGTTACCTCAATCATGGCATAAGTTTACCTCTGTTTGGGTAATTTTTTATAGGCTAACAAAATCATCCCATATTTTACTATCAGGACTAGGTTTATAGCTACTATACAGGGCTTTAGAGATATTGTTAAGATGTACGGTGTCCTAATATCGATTATATATAGAAGAGGAGAATAATTTACCATTAACTTCTAGAAGTCTTTCTAAAAAGGACTAGGACATGGGTTAAACTTAGTACAATATTTCACCCTCAGACAAATAGCCAGGCTGAGGATATAATTTAGAACCTCGGGATATGTTACAAAGTGTGTGATAAAATTCTAGGAAAGTTGGGATAACCACTTTCCTCTTATCGAGTTCGCAAATAATAATAGTTATTATTCTAGAATTAGGATGGCACCTAATGAGGCTTTGTATAGGCAAAAATCTAGATCTCCCATTGGATAGTTCGAGGTAGGTGAGTCAAGGTTGATTGCACCCGATGTAGTATAGCGGAAAATAGAGCAAGTTAAGCTCATTCAGGAGCATTGTTAATAGCTAAAAGCCAACAGAAGTCCTACTCGAATGTGCAACAAAGGTACTTAAAGTTTGTTTCAATGACTGGGTATTTTTGAAAGTCTCACCTATGAAGGGTGTTATGAAATTTGTAAAGTAGGGCAAGCTTAGTCAAAGATTTATTGGGTCATACCGGATGTTAGGATGAGTATCTTATGATTTAGAGTTTCCTTCAAGGCTATAATCTATTCATCTAGTTTTCTATTTATCAATACTACAAAAATGAATAGAATACCCTTCTCAGTTCATCCCCAATTAAGGGTGTTCAGATCACAGAAGAGTTTTCCTACGTGGAAACTCCAGTTGCCATATTAGATTGACAGGTCTGAATACTAAGGACAACAAATGTGGCTTCAGTTAAAGTATTATGGAGAATCAAGAATAGGAAAGAGGTGACCTGGGAAACTGAAGATGGAATGACTCCAAATATCCTCATTTGTTTCATATCCCAGGGTGAGGGCATATCAATTTATATTAGTGCAATGAGGTAAGATACCTATTTGTTCTTGATATTGTTTCTTATTATTAAAGATATAGTTCATAGTTATTTATGTCATTCTATGAGATGCCTGGGTTGGAAATCTCCATTTCAGGTTCCTTGATAATCACATAAAGAGGATACTCTACCAAATATTTAGGCAACTCCTAAGTATTTAACTGCGTGACTCAGATTTTTCATTTAATTACTAGTCTTCAAGAGAGAAGGATGTAGCAATATGAAGAGTGATTAATAAATTAAGAATTATTTGGTACATCATATTTTAAGTGTTCAAGGTTCGTATTTTAAGTTTTAAAGTTAAGAGGGTTGCAAAATATAAGATGATAAAAGTTATTGCAAGTTTTGTTTCAAAGATTACTCTAAAATTTGGATCAAATATTTATGAGCCTTTTTCCCAATCTATAAAGGGTTATGGGGCCCACAATCTATCAAATCAAAGGTCTACAAGTCTAGTTTCTAATGCATCAAACAGTTCATCCATACGACATTAAAATAGAGACATACTCGCATTTTTGTGAGAAAATGCAAGCAAGCATGTCTAAGTGGGTCCCAAAGCCTCTATGTCGGTGTTGCTTTTTATATGACCTCCACCTTATTTAATTTTTCAATAAAATCATATGAAAAACCTACAAAAATTCTGTTAGTAATCCCATTGTAAGACCCCAGAAGTAGGAGAGTCAAGAAAGCGAGGTTCAAAGAAGAGTTCCTAGAAATGTGCAGCTTTGGGCACCAGGTGGCCTTCACAGAGCCCTCAATGGGCCGTGAAGTGGACCACAGGTTGCGAAGAGCCACCTTGCTCTAGATGATGCATATTTGGTTTTAGAGATGATGTCCACAAGGGCCACCACGAGTCATAGTGGGCACCATGAGTTGTGGTGGCCTCAGTGATGGACTCCTCTTGCAGGCCCCTATCAGCTTCCTCACCACGCCCCACCGCCACCATGGACCATGGCGACCATCATGGACAGTGGTAGCCTCCGTGGAGGAATTCTAATCAAACCAATTTTTTCCCTAGCTTAAGTCAGAGACCTCGATCACCACATGGTCCGTGGTGAGGTTCATGGACCATGGTCAGTCCCCCGTGCAGGTGAAGTTTAGTTTTAAGTTGGGGCTACTTTGTTCTTTTTATATTTTCATTAATAAATATGGACGCCTTTTGGGAGTTCTAACCTATTAACTACCCTAAGCCTTCCTAACCCTGTCATTCTCACCCTACACTCTAATTTATTTCCATCCTCCTTAAGAAATATTCTAAGGATTTCTTCAAGGTCAAGCTTCAATTTTTTCAATTTTGGGCTTCTAAAGGTCAATGTACATGGGAATTCATACTTGTGCCTTTCACCCATGAAATCCCAAAGATTTTTTCTTATATCTCTTATGAATTCTACTTCTAAAAGCCCTAATTTCATGATTTGCATTGGGTCTTCTTGACTATAATATATTCTAATATTATTAGCCTAATTATAAATAATTCATATTATATTGCATGATTTCAAGATTAATTTCAAAGACCTATGCTATATGATAGTTTCAAGTATGGTTTATGAGTTATGATCATGATTTTCAAATTATTTCAATGAAACCTTTAGGAATGATATTCAAAGATGTTTTAAGCAAAGAAAGTTATGATTGATGTTCAATGATGCTATAAGAAAAACAAGTTGTAGTGTAATAAGGGCAATGCTTGCACAATCATATTAAAGAAGTTAAAGGTTGTCATGGAATTTCCTTAGACACTCATGATGATGATGATAGATGAGTTATTCTTATGTTATTTTATAAAGATAGACAGGTATTTATTATTATATTTCCTAATGATTTCAATGATTATGTTTTCATGAAAGTTTCATTGGCATAAATACTTAGCACTGAGAGGACTTTAAGGTTGGGTTTGTTCCAGTAGCTATTGTAGCTACCTAAGGGAATCCTAGTAGAAAATTTTAGTCCTTAACTACGTTGCCCGCGTAGATTTGAAGATGCCAGTATGGCGAAGCTTGTGGATCCACATATAGCAAAGTTAAAGAGAGTACTATTAGGAAGTCTACCCTGGCATGGTAGCCTTCCTTTTTTGATGTGGGGTTCATCAGATTCGATGTAATATCTCATATAGTGTAAGCGTCGGTTAAGGTCCTATCCTACACTAATTAAAAAAAAGTTATAAAGTTCTTGTGATGTTAATGTTTTGATGCATTGACCAATAGTTATAAAGTTTTCAAGGGTTTGATGGTTTCATTCATGTTTTAATAAATTGGTAATGCATACCATGATTCATATTAATTTTATCCTATGATTATAGTTCATGCATACTTCTCACATACTTAATGCATTTCATGTAATAATGCATACCTTTTGCCTATATTATATCATAATGTAGGATCTGACTAACACGCTCATACTCTCATTCCTGGCTAGAGCATATTACTTTCTATTGGTGGTGAATCCACATGTTCGAGGATAAGACACTTTATTTCTATTTGCTTCGTTTGACTATTTCACGCTCTTATGTTGTCATAGTTGAGCTAGGAGCTTATCATATGCCCCGTCGAGCTAGTAGAGGCATGTTTGGATATCTAAAGTCTATGTTGTCTTTCATTCTAAATTTTGATACTTATCTTCTAGTTTGAGACTATACTTCCATGTCTATACTTCAGCTTAATTGCTCATTTACCTTATGTATGCTCGTGAATAATATGCTAAGAGGATTAGTTAAGCTTCTCCAAGATTCTATTCGCCATGTCGCACCTAGGGCTAGCTTGGGTCGTGACAAACTTGGATGTTTAGATTCTGTGTTATATTTTACTCTGAATTTTGAGACTTCTCTTCTAGTTTGAGACTATGCTTCCGTGTTTATGCTTTAGCTTAATTGCTCATTTACCTTATTTATGCTCATGAATGATATGTTAAGAGGATTAGTTAATCTCCTCCAGGATTCTAATCGCCATGTCGCACCTAGGAGCTTGCCTTATGCCCCCATCGAGCTAGTAAAGGCATGTTGGATGTTTAGAGTCTATGTTTTCTTTCATTCTAATTTTTGAGAATTGTTTTCTAGTTTGAGACTATATTTCCGTGTCTATGCTTTAGCTTAATTGCTCATTTACCTTATATATGCTCATGAATGATATGCTAAGAGGATTGGTTAAGCTCCTCCAGGATTCTAATCGTCATGCCATACCTAGGGCTAGCTTGGGTCATGACAAACTTGGTATCAGAGCATTAGGTTTAAAGTATCCTAGGGAGTCTAACATGCCACATCAAGTAGAGTCATTTTCATCAGTGTAAAGTGTGTCAGATCTATGAATATGATACTATGAGGCATCTTAGGAAAAACATCACTTCTTTCATGATATCATTGATTTATAGAGTTGAACTCTAAGAATTCCTCCTCTAACGACTTCTCTTTGCAATTATAGAATCATGCCTCTACAAAAATACAACATCCGAAGGAATGTTGAGGAGGAGAAACAAACTCAAAATGACCCTTTGAAGGAACAAGTGTCTCATGTGGATTTCCGAGCCACTTTCTAAGTTCTTTCTCAAGCCGTGAAGGCTTAAGTGAACCATGTGGTGGTAGCTCCCATGAACCCAAATAAGGGTTTTGACGGCTAGCGCAGTTTATGATTTCACCAGAATGAACCCTCCTGAGTTTCATGGTTCTAAGGTAGATGAGGATCCACAAGAGTTCATGGAGGGTATTGGTAAGATTGTTCGTATCGTGGGTGTTAGACCGATTGAAAAACTGTACTTAGCAATGTATCAACTAAAAGGGGCTGCACAATTATGGTATGAGCAATGGAAAGGTGAGAGAGGTATAGATGATGGTCCAGTTGAGTGGGAGGAGTTTAAGGATGCTTTTCTTGACCGATTCTTTTTGTTGTAATTGAGGGAGTCTATTGTGCAAGAGTTCATAAATTTACACCAAGATAACATGAGTGTGAGGGAGTATGACCTCCATTTCAATAAACTGTCCAAATATGCTCCTTTCATGATTGCAGATCCAAGAGCTTGTATGAGTAAGTTTGTTTTAGAAGTGTCCGATTTGTTGGTCAAAGAATGTAGAACCTCTATGCTTATTAAGGAGATGGATATTTCAAGACTTATAACACATGCCAAACAAGTTAAGAAGGAAAAGTGAAAGGAGAGGTCTAAGAGGCAGTCCAAGGGGGCTCGAACCAATGGTGGAAACTTCTCTCATGGTAAGTTCGAAAATAGTCGCAATTCTCAGTTTCACCAAAGGTATTCTGGCCAAGCTTCATCAAACACTCTAGCCCCAAAATTTAATAAGGATAAGGTGCATAATCCTAAGGCACAAAGAGGAGCATCAAGTGGTTAAGTCATCCCTCTATGCAAGAAGTGTGAGAGAAATTATAAGGGAGAAAGCCTAGTGCAATTAGATGTTTGTTATAGGTATGGAAAGTTGGGTCATCATTCAAGAGAGCGTAGGAGTGTTTCTAAACCCCAAACTTAGATTCAGGCTATTGGTAATCCGTATCAGTGTGCTACTACTTTGGGTGGCGGTGAGCACCAAAACAGATTTTATGACCTTTAGACTCATCAGGAGTTAGAGGATTCCCCCGAGGTTGGGAATGATATGTTGAAAGTCTTCAACTTTGATGTTTATGCATTATTAGATCTGGGTGGTACTTTATCATTTGTTGCTCTTTATCTTTTTATGAGGCTTATTGTTAGTAGCGAGATCTTGCTAGAGTTTTTTTCAATCTATACTCTTGTTGGTGATTCAATTATGGCTAAAAGAGTCTATAAAAAATGTCCTGTTTTAGTTTTTCATAAAATCACCTCAGTTGATCTTGTAGAGCTTGATATGACCAATTTCAATGTTATTTTTGGTATAGATTGGCTCCATGCATGTTATGTTTCTATATAATGTAGGACCCTTGTGGTAAAGTTTCTGTTTCCAAATGAGTGAGTCCTAGAATGAAAAGGTAGTAATTTCATGTTTAAAGGTCAATTCATCTCATTCCTTAAAGCTCAAAAAATAATTTTTAAAGGTTTCATTTATCATCTAATTCGAGTTAGATATACTAATTCTAAAGCTTCTACTCCTGAGTCAATTTCAGTGTTAATGAGTTTCCAAATATTTTCCCCGATGACCTACCAGGAATTCCTCCCGAAAGTGAAATAGACTTTGGTATCAATCTTTTCCTCAACACCTACCCTATCTCTATTCCTCCTTATCGAATGGCATTGATAGAACTGATAGAGTTATAAGATCAATTGAATGATTTGTTAGATAAGGGTTTCATTAGACCAACTATCTCCCTATGGTGTGCTTCGGTCCTCTTTGTTAGAAAGAAGGATTTCTCTCTCCATATGTGTATGGATTACCAATAATTGAACAAGGTCATAATTAAGAATATATACCCCATTCGAAGGATTAATTACTTATTCTATCAACTTTAAAGAGTAATCTACTTTTCAAAGATTGATCTTTGATCGGGTTATCATCAACTCAAAGTAAGGGAATGTGAAATTTAGAACAAGGCTTTTAGGACTCAGTATGGTAACTTTGAATTCTTGATTATGTCTTTTGGACTAACGATTTTCCCTGCAGTTTTTATGGATTTGATGAACAAGGTGTTCAAGCAATACTTGGATATGTTTAAAATTTTATTCATTGAAGATATTTTGATCTATTCTCAGAGTGAGGAAGAGTATGCCGATAATTTAAGGATTGTATTGTAAATTCTCAAGGATAGTAAGTTGTTCACAAAATTCAGTAAGTATGAATTTTTGTTGAGGTTAGTTGCTTTCCTTGGCCATGTTGTCTCGGTATAGGAATTATGGTTGATCCCAATAAGACCGAGGCGGTTAGGAATTGGCCTAGAACATTGTCCCCTTTCGATATTCAGAATTTCTTAGGCTTAAGTTCTCCCCAAAATGTATTGAGGTACAGCCGATTATTATAGATGGTTTGTGGAAGGTTTTTCTTCCATCGCATCACCCTTGACTACTTTGACTCAAACGAAGGTGAAATTTCAATGGTCCGAAGTATGTGAGAAAAGTTTTCAAGAGTTGAAGGATAGACTTACCACTAATGCGGTCTTGACTTTGTTGAATGGTTGCAATGGGTTTGTTGTATATTAGGATACCTCACGAGTTGGCTTTGGTTTTATGTTAATATAGAATGGTAAAGTGATATCCTATGCTTATAAGAAACTCAATGTTCACAAAAAACATTACCTGACCCATGACTTGGAGCTAGCGGTTGCGGTATTTACTTTGAAGTTGTAGAGACACTATTTGTATGGCATCTATGTTGATGTATTCATTGATCACAAGAGGTTGCAATATGTGTTCATTCAAAAATATTTGAATATTCGACAAAGGAGATGGCTTGAATTATTGAAGGAATATGACATGAGTGTGTTATACCATCTAGGAAAGGCAAATGTTGATGATCATGCTCTTAATAGACCATCCATGAAAAGTGTTGCCCATATTGAGGATGAGAAGAAAGAGCTAGTTCAGAATGTTCATAGATTAGCCCATTTGGGTATCCGAGTTTTGACTCTGAGGATGGTGGTGTTATTATTCAAAATAGATCTGAATCATCTATACTGTAGAATGTTAAGGCCAAGCAAGATATGATATTAATTTGGTTGACTTGAAGAAGGCGGCTACCAAAAAATCCATTGAGGCTTTCTCCCAAGGGCGAGATGGTATTTTGAGATATCAAGGTTGATTATGTGTTCCCAATATAAATGGTTTTAAGGAAATGATATTCTCTGAAGCTCATCACTCGTGATATTCTATTTATTTGGATTCCACAAAGATGTTTCATGATTTGAGGGAAGTATATTGGTGGAATGAAATAAAATAGGATATTGCGAAGTTTATGTCTAAGTATCCAAATTGTCTATAAGCGAAGGTTGAGCATCAAAATTGTGAGGTTTAGCTCAACATATTGAGATTCCTACATGGAAGTAGGAAGCCTTGAATATGGAATTCATTATAAGGTTACCTCGTATTCATAGGCAACATTATTCGATTTGGGTAATTATTGATCGAATGACTAAGTCAGTTCATTTTATTCTTATTAAGACTTCATACTCAGCCGAGGATTATGCCAATTTGTATATTCGAGAGTTGGTTAATCTTCATGGTGTTTCCTTTTCTACCATTTAGGATCGAGGTACTCATTTTACATCTCACTTTTGTAGATCTTTCCAAAAAGATCATGGTACTTAAGTGAAGTTTAGTACAACTTTTCACCCACAGATGGATGGTCAGGACGAATGTACCATTCAGACTTTAGAAGAGATGTTGAGGGCTTGTGTAATAGATTTCAAAGATAACTGGGATGATCATATTCCATTGATAGAGTTTGTTTATAATAATAGGTATCATTTCAGCATTCAAATGGCTCCATTTGAGGCTTTATATGTTAAGAGGTGTAAGTCTCCTATCGATTAGTTTGAGGTTGGTGAATTTCCCTTAATAGGACTCGAGTTGGGGCATGAGGCTATGAAGAAGGTGAGGTTGATTGGAGAAAGATTAAAGAAATCCCAAAGTCAGCAAAAGTCCTATTTAGATGTAAGGAGAAGAGAACTTATATTTGACGGGAATGATTGGGTTTACTTTAAAATTTCACCCATAAATGGTGTGATGCATTTTGGTAAGAAAGGGAACCTAAGATGGTACATGAGTTGGATTTGCATTCGAATTTGATATTAGAGCATCTAGTGTTTTATGTGTCTCTGTTGAGGAAGTTTTTTGGTGATCCTAGCTCTATTGTACAATTAGATAGAACTAATGTGAAGGAGAGTCTCTTTTATGAGAAATTTCTGGCTGAGATTCTAGACAGACAAGTTAGGAAGTTGAGAAACAAGGAAGTAGCTTCAATTAAAGTGTTATGGATGAACAAGGAGATTGAGGGTGCTATATGGAAACCGAAGCCGATATGATGTCGCGATATCCTCATCTTTTTTCTTTTATTCCTAGTTGAGGTATTGAATTTCTCTATGATTCATTCAGCCCAGATCATGTGTATCATTCATTCTTATATTTTCATATGCAATCATTTTTAGGAAAAGAGATTTAAAGTCTTGTTTTAGATTGAGATTGAATATTTCATGTTTTTTGCGCTTTCGAGATGTTTTGCATTTATGTTGGATTCTATGTTCCTTTCCTATTCCATTCATTCTAGTTTGAGTCCCAAAAAAGTGAGGTTCAAATAAGAGTTCCCAAAAAAGTGCAGCTTTTGACACTAGGTGGCCTTCGCAGAGACATCAACAGGTCATGAAGTGGACTACGAGTCATGAAGAGCCACCGTGGTCCAGACTCTGCATATTTGGCTTTGGAGGTGATGTCTAAAAGGGTCACCATGGGCCTTGGTGGCCTTTTACGATGGATATCTCCTACAGGCCCCTAGCAGCTTCCTCACCACTCCTCTCCCACCACTACCACCACCACCACGGACCATGGTGGTCTCCGTGGAGATATTCTTGTCAAACCCAAATTTTTCCCTAGTTCAAGTCAAAGACCAGGATCACCACCATGGGTCGTGGTGGGGTTCACAAACCATGGTGAGTCCCCTATGCAGGTGCAGTTTAGATTTAAGTTGGGGGTACTTTGGTCTTTCTCTATGTTTTCATTAGTGAATGTAGAAAGTTTTCTCCAAAACCTCATATTCAAATCAAAATCTTTTCTCTAAAAGTGTGCTCTACAAGTCTCCTTCCACCTCAAGAAAAATTCTAAGAATTTCTTCAAGTTCAAGCTTCAATTCTCTACAATTTAGGGCTTCTAAAGGTCAAGGTATGTGGAAATTCTTCCTTGGGCCCTTTCACCCATGGAATCCCAAATATTGTTTCTCAAATCTCTTATGAATTGTTCTTCTAAAGTATCTAATTTCATGATTTGCATTGAGTCTTCTTAACTATGATATATTCCAATGTTATTAGCCAAATTATGCATAATTCATATTGCATTGCATGACTTCAAGATGAATTTCAAAGACATATGCTATATGCTAGTTTCAAATAGGATATAGGAGTTATGATCATGATTTTTAAGTTATTTCAATGAAAGCTTTATGAATGATATTCAAAGATGCTTCAAGCAAAAAAGTTATGAATGATGTTCAATGATACTACAAGAAAAAGAAGTTATAGTGCAATAATGACAATGCCTGCACAATAATGTTATGGAAGTTAAAGGTTGTGATGGAATTTTCTCACACACTCATGATGATATTTTCATGAAATTTCTGTTGGGATAAAGACTTATCACAAAGAGAAGTCTAAGGTTGTATTCGATCTGGTAGCCACTGTAGCCACCCAAGGGAATCCTAGTAGCAATCTCTAGTCCCTAACTATATTGTCTGTGTAGGTTTATAGATGCCAATATGGTGAAGCTAGTGGATCCACATATAGAAAAGTTAAATAGAGTACCATCAAAAAGTCTACCCTGGCAAGGTAGCCTTCCTTTTTTGATGTGGGGTTCATCGAATTCCATGTAATAACTCACATGGTCTTAAGTGTCGGTTAAGGTCCTATCCAACACCAGTTAAAGAAAAAATATACAGTTCTTATGATTATGATGTTTTGATGTATTGATCAATAGTTATGATGTTTTTAAGGTTTTCATGGTTTTATTCATGTTTTAATATATTGGTGGAGAAGTAGACGAATGGGGAACTGTATAAGATAGCGAGGAAGGAGGAAAAGTCGGCGGTTGCAATGGCAAAAACGGCAGCTTTTGAATGCCTTTATGCTGAACTGGAAGAGAAAGGGGGGGACAGGAAATTATTCAAGCTAGCTAGGGCCCGGGAGAGAAGGGCACGCGATGTGGATCAAGTGAAGTGCATTAAAGACGAACACGGAAAAGTATTGGTAGAGGACACCCTTATCAAACAAAGATGGCATTCATACTTCCATAAACTTTTGAATGACAAAGGGGATAGAGAAATTGTGTTAGGAGATTTGGAACATACAGGAAGTAGTAACGATATTGGGGGTTGTAGGAGTATTATGGGCGATGAGGTTAAAGATGTCGTTCGTAGGATGCGCTGGGGAAGAGCGATCGGACCTGACGAGATCCTTCGAGAATTTTGGAAGAGTGCGGGCTCGGTAGGTTTGGAATGGCTGACTAGGTTATTTAATGTCATCTTTATGACGGCAACGATGCCCATAGAATGGAGGTCGAGTATCATGATCCCTCTATACATAAACAAGGGAGATAGCCAGAGTTGTGACAACTATAGAGGTATCAAGCTTCTAAGCCATACTATAAAAGTGTGGGAAAGAGTGGTGGAGATGAGGGTGAGGAGAGGCGTGTCTATTTCAGAGAACCAGTTCGGATTTATGCCAGGACGCTCAACTACGGAAGCCATCCATCTTATGAGGAGACTAATAGAGCAATATAGGGAGAGGAAGAGAGACTTGCATATGGTATTCATCGACTTAGAAAAGGCCTACGATAAAGTCCCACGAGAGATACTATGGAGATGTTTGGAGGCTAAAGGTGTACTTGTTGCGTATATAAGGGTGATCAAGGACATGTATGAGGGTGCCAGAACCAGAGTAAGGACAGTAGGAGGGGATTCAGAACACTTTCCAGTTGTGATGGGGTTACATTAAGGATCAGCTCTTAGTCCGTTTCTATTTGCCTTGGTGATGGATGTATTGACACAAAAAATTCAAGGTGAGGTGCCATGGTGTATGCTTTTTGCGGATGACATAGTCCTCATCGATGAGACTCATAGTGGAGTTAACACTAAGTTGGAAGATTGGAGACGCACCTTGGAGTCTAAAGGGTTTAAGTTGAGTAGGACCAAGACAGAGTACCTAAAGTGCCAGTTCAGTGAGACTCCTCAAGAGGTTGGAGCGGAAGTTAGGCTCGGGGACCAAGCCATCCAAAAGAGAAGTAGTTTTAAGTACCTTGGTTCTATCATGCAAGGCAGCGGGGAGATCGACGAGGATGTCACACATCGTATTGGGGCAGGATGGATGAAATGGAGGCTCGCCTCTGGTGTGTTATGTGATAAGAAGGTGCCACCACGACTTAAGGGCAAGTTTTAAAAAGTAGTGGTTAGACCAGCTATGTTATATGGGGCGGAGTGTTGCCCAGTTAAGGTCTCTCACGTGCAAAAGATAAAAGTTGCCGAGATGAGAATGTTGAGATGGATGTGTGAGCATACCAGGAGCGGCAGAATTAGAAATGAGGCTATTCGAGACAAGGTAGGAGTGGCCCCGGTGAAAGACAAGATGCGTGAAACGCGACTGAGATGGTTTGGGCATGTGAAGAGGAGAGTCCCAGAGGCACCAATGCGGAGATGTGAGAGGTTAGACATGGATGGTTTTAGAAGAGGTAGGGGTAGGACGAAGAAATATTGGGGAGAGGTGATCAGATAGGACATGGCGCATTTACGACTTACCGAGGACATGACCTTAGATAAGAGGGTGTGGAGGACACATATCAGGGTAGAAGGCTAGTACATAGTGGCATTATTCCCCCTTATCCGTAAGCGTATTAACACACTATGATTTCTTGTACTCTGATTTATGTTACTTATATTATGTATGTTATGTTATGTTATGTTATTTATGGTATTATTTGACGATATCTACTGTTTTTTGGTACTTTGATTATACTATTGTTTGGAACTCTTCTGTTATCTACTTTCCTACTTTTAATATTCTTGTCTGACCTTTTTTCTATGCTTCTATTGAGCCGAGGGTCTTTCGTAAACAGTCGTCCTACATTGGTAGGAGTCAGGTCTGCATACACTTTACCCTCCCTAGACCCCACGATGTGGGATTTCACTGGGTTGTTGTTGTTGTTGTTGTTGTGTTTCATCCTATGATTCATATGAATTATATCCTATGTTTATTATTCTTGCATACTTCATACATACTTAGTGCATTTCATATATTAACACATACATTTTGCCTACATTATATCATAATGTAGGATCGACGATCACACTCATACTCTTTTTTGTGGCTAGAGCTTATTACATTTGTATTGGTGGTGAGTCCTTAGGTTTTGAGGACATGACACTTTATTTCCATTTGCATCGTTTGACTATTTCATTCTCTTCTGTTGTAATGGGTGAGATAGGAACTTGTCTTATCCCCCATCGAACTAGTAGAGGCATGTTAGATGTTTAGAGTTCATGTTGTCTTTTATTCCAAATTTTGAGACTTATGTTCTATTTTGAGACTATGGTTTCGTGTCTATACTTTGGCTTAATTTCTCATTTACCTATTGTATGCTCATGAATGATATACTAAGAGGCTTGGTTGGGGTCCTTCGGGATTCTAATCAACGTCTCGCACCTAGGGTCTAAATTAACGCGCATCTTTATGGTAATACAAAGAGTGATTCATAAATTAAAATTATGTGATATGTTACATTTAAAGAGTTCAAGTTTTGTATTTAAGTTTTGAAGTTAAGTGGGTTGCTAAATAAAAGTTGACAAATGTTATTGCAAGTTTTGTTTTAAAAATTTCTCTTAAATTTGGGTCATAATTCTCTAAGCTTTTCTCCTAATATAGAAAGTGTTATGGTGTCCATGTCTATCAAATTGAAGTTCTATGAGTCTAGTTTGTAATGCATCAAACTGTTTGTTCATATAACTTCAGAATCATATGATGATCAACAAAAAGTATATAGAACCTCATATACAGTGGTGGATCAAGTCTGGAACAAGCTGCTTTTTGTGGGATGATTGGCTAGGGGTAGGTCCCTTAGCTTACCACAAGGAAAGCCTCCCTAGATTGAATAACACTATTGTATCAGAATTCATAGAGAATAGAGGATGGAATGAAGAGAAGGTAAGAAAACATGCACCCCCTCAGCTAGTGAGCAGAATTCTCAGCACTCCCATCAGCTACATTCCAAATATGCAGGATCAAGCCTACTGAAAGCCTAATTCTCATGGTAATTTCACTTGTTCATCAGCCTGAGAGTTGGTAAGAAAGAAAAAGACAAGATCACTCACTAACAGCAACATATGGTACAATAGTATTCCTTTCAAGGCCTCTTTTCTTTTGTGGAGAGCTTTCAGACTTAAGCTCCCCATAAATGACAGAATTGTAGCCTTTGGACAGGAACCTGCTGCATGCTCTTATTGCTATAGAGCAGGTCTTGATGATATAGACCATATCTTTGTATTAGGTTACTTTGCAAAACACATATGGAAGCACTTCTCAGGATCATGGGGTCTTCAACTCAGCATCACACTATTAAAAAACCTATTAATGAGGTGGTGGCTAATCAAATACAACAGTGATCTGCACAAGTTAGTACTGCAAGCCATACCTATTTTTGTGTGTTGGAATCTATGGAAGAATATATGTGCATGCAAGTATGGAGGCAAGAAGTCTAATGCAACTAAAGTAATCTTCTCAGTAACCAAAGATCTATATATACTTATATCTACTGTCTATCCATATATTGATTTGCCAAGTAAGTGGGCAGACTTGGTTACCATGGTTGAAAAAAAGCCAACAGGAATTGAGAGTAACCAAGGTATGCTGGACTAAACCACAGCCTACAATGAATAAGCTAAACACAGATGGGAGTGCCCTTAACAATCCAGGGAAGATAGGGGTAGGGGGCATTCTTAGGGACCATAATGGAGTGCTGATATATGCCTTTGCCTCTCCTCTAGGCTTTGGGTCTAATAACCAAGCTGAAGTACAAGCAGCTCTTATTGGTATTAAATGGTGTCTACAACATGGCTATAGTAGGGTAGCCCTTGAAGTAGACTCTGAGCTACTGATCAAATGGCTCAAACAAGAGATGAAACCACCATGGAATATTCACACCTATCTCACTGAGCTGCAGGTATTGATTAGCAAGATGGAAAGCTTGTATTGCAGACATATCTTTAGGGAAGCTAATTTCCCTATAGATACACTCTCAAAAGAAAGCCACATGAATGACCATACACAACACTACTACAGTTTTCAACAACTTCCAAGAGAGACAAAGGGATACTACAAAATGGACAAAGCTGGCATGGCTAGCTTTAGGAGAACAAAGATGAAGAAGATCCACCAACCACCTTGAAGGACATCAGTAATCATGCTCTAGTGTTAGTTTCCATTCAAGTAGATTTCTTTATACTTTGTAATAATAGCTGATATATATAATGATATTCAGGACCATTTTAAAAAGGAGAGTCTCCCTAGTTTACTGCTTTTCTAGAATAATTACCATACCACTATAGATAAGGGATAGAGTAGCTATCTTCTCTTCTCTTGTCCTTTTATTTATGCAGGTAGCTGCAGACATGGAAAATGTCAACCAACAATACAACAACATATAAGAGTCCACAGTAACAACTGTCCAAACCAGCAATACAACATCCACCACATGGAACTCCATTCTACAGCCATCAAAAAGGAAACTCTGGTTCCAATTTTGTTTTCTGTTGTATGTCTCCTTGTGCTGGTTTCATGCTAATTTGAGCCTTGGGTTAGATGTGTAGCAACGGAGTTTGAAGTTCTTACACCAGCATCTCAACAACATCACTTGCATATGCTACATTATAGCAGTAGCAGTTAATACAGCTGATCAACAGCAGTAGCAACTCCACAGCAGCATCAGAGGCAAGCAGAAAAACAACAGCCCTCAACAAATACATCATGCAACATCAAAAGGACTCCAAATTGTGTAGGACTACATCAAATACATCTCCTCCAGATCCCAAGAAGTTTCAACTCAAAAGGATAAGTAGAGACATTAGTCGAGTGACCTTGAAAAAGTTAGCCGACTTAAGTCTCAAGATGGAGCAATTTAAAATTTGGAGCTTCCAACTTGTGGAAAAGGCCTCCAAATGCTGCAACAATACAAAAAATACAGTATTTGCAAAGCCCAAGAAGTTTCAACTCAACCGGATAATGAGAGATGTTAGTCGAGCGACCTTGAAAAAGTTAGTCAACTTAAGCATAATGAGGGAGCAAATTGCAACTTGGAGGTTACAGCTTGTGGAAAAGGCCTCCAAATGTAGTAGGACTACAGAAAATACAGTATTTGTAAAGTCCAAGAAGCTTCAGCTCAAACGGATAATTGGAGACGTTAGTCAAGCGACCTTGAAAAAGTTAGCCGACTTAAGGTTTGTGTCTAGTTGTTCTTGGTCTTGTTCTTGGTCTGCAAGGGCTGTTGTTGGAAGTGTAGGAACATACAAAGAAGCAACACACCAATACACACTTTAGCAACAGTCAGCAAAAGCTCAACAATTGTATCCTGCAACATCAAAATGGTCCCACATGTTACAGTATGATAGCATATGCAGCAACTACAGACCCCAAGAAGTTACAACCCAAACGGATAATTGGAGACGTTAGTCGAGCGACCTTAAAAACGTCAACCGACTTAAGACTCATCAAATGGTATAATTCCATATGTTACCAAATCTGCAACACCATGCACTAACATTGCATGAAGCACTCGCATCTCATGGACAAGCTCGGTATGAAAAAGATTAAGAAGGTGAAGATGAAATGAACAATCTCGACCCATGGAAATTGGAAGTTTCATATACTTGTTCTTCAATTTATCTATGTTTTAATGTAGCTTTGTTGAATAGGACTAGTGTAGGTTTTTTCTTGTACTAACATGGAAGGGGAGAGTCTCCCTCATTTACACTTTTCTTAGTCGCATTGTATCGAGAGGAGTCCTCTCATAGGTTTATCGCTTTCCATCTAGTAATGGGGATGAGGTGGCCGATCTTAGTAGGTCGGCCGACTCATGAACCATCTTAAGTTCGGAGGTAAGGTTATGTCCCCCTCTGTGTATTTTCATTTTATTTTATTTATGTTAAGGCTTAGGGGTGCTACTCAACCCCTGACTGTGCACGAGAGGTGAGAGCCTCGTGTAGGGTCTCTTCCCAATAAAAAAAATATGACTTTAGAATAGAGAGATATTCATGTTTTCATTAGACATCGCGAGCTCATCATTGTGCTATAGTTTTCTCATCGAGTTTAGCTTTGGTTATTGTTACTACAAAGAAGCAGCTCATTTTTCTTGGGATTTCAGATCATTTTGTAGTGGTAATCTATCCCCTACGACCCTCCATCATAATTCCATGATCTAGTATCATTTTTATAGACTTCCAAGCTATGAAGTTGTATTTTAGATATTGTAGCTATAGATAGCCCCTTTGTCTTGTAAAGTTTGGTTATTATTTTTGTGTATTGATTGTTTTAAGGTGTTGGAGAGACTCGGGGTTGATATAATTCTTATCAGAGTCACGTAAAATAGTTTTGGGATTAATTAACGTGAAGTATGCCTTGAAATAGTGCCTTAGAAGCTCATCGCTCCTTTAGATGTGGTTAGCATACTATTGTTGGATTTAAATTTTTTTTTTATTGTTGTTATTGGACTTATTTTATGCTTTGTATTTGGTTGGTCATAGTAAGGACCTTGATGCATTATTAATTGGTTAAGGCTCATTCTTACAAACTTGTTGATACTAGCAATTTTTGTGTTACGATAGGTTGGTCGAGATTCATAAAGACACCTTTGGAATTTTAGTTGAAAGGTATGTTAAGGATTCATTTTAACTTTTTGGCATGACCATAATGGACAAAGATTGTGTAGCTTATGTAACATCATTATTCAACTATTAGCCTTATAGTATTGAGTTTTGCCCCACAACATAATATACGACTATTAGCAACTCTTTATTCCTTACATAGCGGCCTAGAAGAGCATGCTGTAATTGAATTGTGGTCACATGTGATTACATGATATTATTGTGTTGTTTTATTGTCTTGTTTTTGCCTATGAGCTTCTTTTGGCCTCAGCAGACACTAACATTGTAGGATTTTTGAGCCTACATTCTGGTTCTTATTACTGTGCCTTGGGGCCAGGTAGACCCTATCTACAGGATGGTCAGGCTGTACCTATGGGGCTATATTATTTCCTAGTAGATCTATGAGTTGCCTACAGGGATATATTGATGCCTAAGAAGGCTATGAGTTCTCTATGGGGCTATTTTATTGCCTAAGAGGGCTATGAGCTGCCCATAGGGCTATATTGATACCTAAAAGGGAAATGTTCTACCTATGGGCTATGGTGTTGCCTAAGAGGGCTATGAGTTGCCAGCGGGGCTATCTTATTGCTTAAGTAGGCTATATGATGCCTATAGGGGTATGTTTCTGCCTCAAAGGGCTATGAGTTGCCTACGGAGCTATATTGATGCCTTAGAAGGCTATGTGTTGCCTATGGTAATATATTGATGCCTAAGAGAGATATGCACTGCCTACAACACTAAATGTTGTCTAAGATGGTCATGTGACTACCTACGGGGTTAGGGGACTATTGATATGGGTATATAGACTGAATTTGCACCTTTTGGCTTATGGGGGCCATAGTAGGTAGTATTGTTTGTTTTTTGTACCTGCCAACCTTATGGGTCCTTGGTTAGAATATTGTTTGATTATATTTTTGTGTTTAGATTCAGGAACAGGTCTGTATGCTTACTTTTTTCTTGACTTCCTTACCTGATTGCTTTCAGTATATTATGCTACCTTTTCATTTAGTCTATTATCTTTCATATTCAATACATTGTTTTGTGTTGATGCCTCATTACCTAGGGGCACTACATTCATGCCTCCAGCTCTAGATAGGAACTACCCAGCAGCACGGTTGACTTCTAGCAGTTTGGCTAGCCCTTTTTTTGGAGCTGCCAAAATTTTAAGGTTTGTTGGTTTTTGCTGTAGATAGTTTTGGGTAGGTCAGGGCCCTAATCCGACCAAGTTTTACCTACTCTTAGAGGATTGTAAACTAGTATGAGGGTTGTATAGCTATGTTTACAGCCATGTTAGCCTGGTTGGCTGGTTTGCTGAAATTTAATAGTTGTTTGATGTATTGTCTTGCTATAAACTGTTACACCCCACACTCTCGAGCTCGGAATGTCTCTTAAGTTATTTAGACATTATTATCTGATCCGGATAAGCTACAACACTATCAAATGACTCTAAGGAAGGGAGAATATGATACCCCATAGTAGAGAAGGTTGGAAAAAGAGTCATAGGAATTCGGAAGGAATTGGAGGCCAAGTAATGAGTCGTAGGACTCGATTTACCTATGTAATCTACTAATATAAAAGTCTTACATACTTGAGCTACTTGAGGACATACCAAGCTTACGTAGCACGGATTACATAGGCTCTTAAAACAAGATGAGATTATGAACCCACGAGGAAGGGAAAAAAATGACACGTGGCAACCAATGAAGGAGTGACATGTGGAAGAACCTCAAGTAAGCAGGTGACCCACCTGCTTGGGGTCAAGTAGGTGAGCCACCTGCTTGGGGGAGGTGGGCCCCACTGCCACGTGGCATCCCCTCCTTCAATGCATGGATATGGTGGCCAATAGGGGCTGGACACGTGTCACCCCTAGGGGATGACACATGTCACCTCCTAGGACCACATATATACATGTATAACAAACCCTAAAGTTGAGAGAAAATAGTGACGGCTTGGAGGAAAAAATAAGGTAAGTCACGATTTCATTCCGTAAATTAATTATATTGCATATACCAAGATGATATGGAGGTATTAATTGTATAAAACCATGGCTTGGTGCAGCAAAAATCGGACAGCAAGCAGCCACGGCGTTTAAATCGCGCTAGAGAAGTTCCGAGGCACAATTTTGGTAAATTTTGACCAATTTCGGGAAAGGTAAGGTCTTCCCTTCTCATTTGAAGTTTACTGTATTGTGATAGGGTGTATTACACACCTTATAGGCTGCTGTAAGTTTAACAAAATCTTGGAAATGCACGACGTACGAAATAAACTAAATTGGAATCGTTATAGTTAAATTGTAGTTGAAATGAGGCATTATGCGTGTGGGGGCTGCTGATGGTTGTGTGGTGGTGTGTTGCAGGGCTTAAAAGTGTTCTAAAGGAGGTGGGGGATCTTCTATTTTCAGCCACATGACCCCCCCCCCCCCACTTCGTACGGTTAAAGGTTTTGCAAAACAGAAACTAGAAACCTTATTTTGGTATCGTAGTTTCGAGCGAGTCGTTTGGAGTTTATGTGGTATAAGATTGATGTGAATTGTATATATATATATTCTTCAGGTTATTTTTGTTGGCTGGATTTATCTATTATGAGTATAATTGGAAATTTGGATAGGGCACATTATAGGGTAGATGATGTCCGATTTTCGTTAACTCTTTAACTAGTTACGGAACTAGTCGAGAAGGAGAATGAGGGGATGAGTTCTATAAATACTCGTGTGTAATCAAAGGTGCTGAAAAGCCTAAGGTTTTTGATACTTGTATTTCTTCCATGTTAAATAGGTTTCGAGGACGACGACGTGGACATGATTAAGGGAAGTCCATAAGAGGTATGTGAAGTTTTCTCTTGGGATGTTTTTGACATAAGTATGTAAGGCTATTCTTATTTATTTTGGAATGTCTTATATATAAGTTATAAATGGTTTATATATGAAACATGGGGATATTTCCATTCGTAAAGCTCGGAGTATAGTTCGTAGTTCTCATTCATTTTGTGATGGTAGAACTCCTGAAATAGTTGGTTTATTGCCCTTTTAGGCTTCTATATGATAAAAGGTAATACATGTAGAGTCTATTGCTTCTTTCTTTTGGGATGTCTTAACTGTAAATAAAATGAGATATGATATGAGTGTAGAGTTAGTTCCAGTTGTAAGTTCCGAGTATAACTTATAACTCGAGTTCACTCATAAATGCTAAGGCTTTTAAGCTAGCTGAGCTATCACCCTCGAACTTGCTATACATGAGATAGTAATTGGACATACAGGAAATAGGAACTACAACTCTTATTCACTTCTTGATACTGAAGCTCCTATTCCCAAGTTCTAAATACGCTATATGTCTCTTATTCACTCGTTGGCGAGAAAACTCTCGTCGTAGTTGAGCTACCTTCCCTGAATCGTCTATATGTCGATTAGTAGTGGGGAAATAAGCTCCCATTCCTAGGGACTGTGTGATGATAGATGTCTCTGATTTCCTTAAGCCATTGGCATTACCCTAAAATATGTCTACAACTCCTGAGACTTCACTTAATGTAGCCCTAGGGGCACTTAAAGGGCACCTGAGATGATTATTATCTTGATCCACGAATGATAGTCTGTATGACTACCTTATTATGTTTCAGATAATGATCCACCTGTGCGTGGTTGATAATGACACTGAGTCCCATAAAGGGTCAGGTATGGTATATAATAATGACACCGAGTCCCATAAAGGGCCGGGTACGGTATATGATAATAATACCGAGTCCCATAAAGGGCCGGATACGGTATATGATGATTATGACACTGAGTCTCCTAGTGGGCTGGGTATGGTATATGATGATATGATTATAACACCGAGACCCATAATGGTATGGGTACGGTATGATAAGATATGATGGTATGAGAGGGTAACGGTATGATATATATATGTACTACTCTGTTCACCGAGTCCCTCACTAAAGGGCCAGATATAATAGACAAGCATACATATGAAAACATAATAATGTACTTGTAAGGTATGAAATGATGTCGTATACGATGGTATAATGCCATATACATTAGTCCGGTAACACCGAGTCCCACGGCGGGCCGGGAGTGATATGTGAGGGTGATATAATGCCCTTTTTTTATAGGATGCAGGTATAGTGACCTCTTAACTGTCATACTTGTTTCCTGCACCCCTATTTCAGTTGATATCTCAGTTATGTGTTGTTATGCTTTATATACTCAGTACATATATCGTACTGACCCCACTTTCTTCAGGGGGATGCGTTTCATGCCCGTAAGTGCAGATGCACACTTTGGGGATCCGCCAACTTAGGGTTCCACTCGGCAAATTTGGGAGGAGCTCCATTAAATCGGATCCAAGCCTTTAGGTATTAGACCTTCTATGTATATATTTGTATATTCAGGGGTACGGCAGGGCCTTGTCCCACCATATGTTGTTGTTACTATTCTTAGAGGTCTGTAGACATATGTATGTGGGTTGTTTGTGAGTTCATTTCTATTATTCCTATACAGCATGTTGTAAATATTTTTATGTTACAGCAGCCTTGTCGGCTTGCGTGCCCTTTCATGATATGGTTCGAATGGAAGGGGCCACACGTACACAAAAAAAAGTTTTAACTCATTAGGATTTTGTAAGTAGTATCACTTTGTGCATAACTCGATTTGACTACAGTGGATAAGTATGTATACGGAGGTCCAGGTCGGACCCTAGTCGCGGCCTACAGGGTTAGGTCGTGACAGAAGTAGTATCAGAGTAGTTCGTCCTTGGAGTGTCTACATACCGTGTCTAGTAGAGTCTTTTTTATCGGTGTGTTATGCATGACATCTATAAATAGGAGGTTACAGGGCATTTAGGATGCTATGCCTCTTTTCTATCTTACATCGTGCGATAGAGCTATGTTGTTAGGATGATCTCTCATTAACATATTATTATGTTTATAGTGATGTCTCTAAGGAAAGCAACAACTGCCCAGAAGGACAAGTCCATAGTGGGGGAAACTAGTCAGATCCTGAGGGTTACTAAGGCTCATTCCCAGTCTATGCCGGGGATTATGTTGCAATGGCGAGCCCTACTATGCCGCCACCTCAAGAGAAGCTTAGAACAGCTGCAGGTATCGATCTTGAAGCTCCAATGCCTGAGCCTCCAGCTCCATAGCCAGGGCTGAAAGATAGAGCCATGAGAGATGTAGTGCAATTATTGACTAAGATAATGGCAAGGCAGGATCGAAGGCATGGGTTAGGAGCAGATGATATAAATAGACAAGATAGTTTAAGGGTTCATGACTTCCTGGCCTGTAACCCTCTGGAGTTTCATGGGTCGATACTTGTGGAGGATCCACAAGAGTTCATTCGATAGAAGTAGCATACATTGTGAATAATCAGGGCCTCGGAGATGGAGTCGGTCGAATTGGCTTCATATCGGCTACGTGACGTAGCCGTTAATTGGTATGGGTCCTGGGAATTATCGAGGGGCGATGGTGCTCCTCCAACAGTCTGGGATGAGCTCGCGGAAGCTTTCTTTTGCCATTTTCTACCTCTAGAAATGAAACAAGCCAAAATTGATAAATTCTTACAATTAAGGCAGAATGGTAGGAGCATTAAAGACTATAGACTGGAGTTTGATTCATTAGCAAGGCATGCGCCCACTATAGTAGCTGATATGGCTGATAGGGTGCATCTCTATGTGATGGGGTTGGACCATTACTTAATTAATAATTGTATGGCCATGGCTTCTCAGCTAGGCATGGATATCACCCGGGTACAAACGTACGCACAAGGGGTGGAAGAATAGCATAGAGGATGTCAGCCCGAGAGAGATTCTGACAGAGGCCAACATAGGAGGACAAAATTAGCTGGTTATTATGATGGATTTCAAGGCGAGGAGCCTCAACAGTTTGGTAGATACCCTTCCCATCCCGTATGGAGTACACCCCTATAAATCTTAGGTAGGGGATTTGATAGCACAGTATATTTAGGAGCCGGTTAGAGTCTAGGGTTTCAGGCTCATAAAAGAATAGGAGTTCACATCAATCGAGGCTATTTTTTCCCCAATGTTCTCATTATGGTAGGTTTCATTTTGTAGAATGTTATTTTGCCACCGACATTTGTTTTGCTTATGGCTTTCAGGGCCATGTTATGAGGGAATTCCCATCAAGGGGTAGGCCGGGGAGCGCAGTCCAGCCTACCTGGTCAGTTATCGGTCCTTCTTCTTCTGTAGCTGTGCGCCCTAGGGGGCGGAGTCGGTAGATACTAGCAGTCCATGGTAGAGGCCATGGAGGAGTTTCCAGATTCAGTGGCCCTTCAAATTGGATATACTCCCTTGCTAGTAGACGAGGCCAGGAGGCATCACCAAATATGGTTATAGGTATATTATCAATTTTCTTCCGGAATATATATACATATATTACGAGCCCTGTGTGGCTGCAGTATGATACGATATGAATATAGATATATTGTCTCTATGAGGCATTGTTGGTATTTTCTACATACAGGTGTTGGGATGATAAGAAATACAGAGGAAACTCTGCCCAAATTATCCTAGAAATAAAAGGAGAGTGAGATACAGTGTTGTAGTATGCCTTGCCCATCATAAGAAGGAGATTATGTACAAATAATGTTCTCCGAAGGGTATAAGAGTGATATGAAATTCCTCGAGCAAAAAATAAAAGGGGTGGACATAGGCTGGTGAAGTGAAAGGACTATGAAAAGAGGCACTCGGGATAGACATGATTAATTAAGTATGAATATCGGGCAAAGAGGGAGATAGATAGCTACGAACTGAAGGTTTAGTACAACGAAAAGCTGAGAAGACAAGACCTCTATTAAAGCGAAATTGATGAGATTTCGAGTAAAATTAAAAGTGAGCATCAGGTACACAACAAGGATGAAATCTCATAAGGCATAAAGAAGTATTGTATATACGTGACTCCACCTTAGAGATTAGTGAGATCCTTAAAGAAGAGGGGATATCGATTTGCAGAACAACTGTTGCATTACGAAATTATTAGAAGAACAAGTGGTACCCACTGGGATAAGTCTAGGGCTATGACAAAGCTTGGGACACTTAGTGTCAGAATTTAAGTACTACCTAGTCGAGAATTGGAAATGACTATAAGCACTAGCTAGTTATTGATCAACATAAATGGAATGTGGCTTCGAATAAATTGCTACGGGACTCGAGTACCAATGATTAAACTGGATCAGCACCTCACGATTAGGTTAAGCTGTCGTTCATGGACAACCAGGGGTATGGATGATATAAAGGAAGGCATAGACTTCGTGCAGTGTACCAAATGTATTGGTAAAGAATCATACATATTTGAAAATTTGGAATAAGGGCGTAAGGTAGAGCACAAATGGATAGTGCCATGGGTATACCCTAAAGGGGGGAAGTGGCTTCGAGTGAGGTCCCATGCTGGCACGGGTTAACAAGATCTAAAAGCCAGCAATAAATGGATAGAAGCCATGATACCTGAGACAGTGCGGGAAATTATGCGGGAAATTACTAGTAATGACCTTGAATAGTATGACATCAAAGAATAGGTGCATACAAAGGGAATGAATACGACAAGAGAAGTACAATGAGAAATTAAGGATATTGTAAGGGATAGCCAGGCTACACTTGATTAAAGGGTAAGATGTTGGTAACAGAGTTACTAGTTACTGACATTGTGGTATAGAAGTAGCAAAAGAGTAAGGATAAGAAATCTCTCCTATATTAGGAAATGAGAAAACTTAAGAGTAAGATCAAGTGACTACTCGATGAAAAGAAGTTGGTAATAGCAATGTGATTGCCATATTTAAACTCTATTAAAGAAAAGTGTAAGATGGTTCGAGGCAGAACTATTGAGATATGGTTAGTATTGAGGGAAAAAGCCATAGTGATCCCTGACATCAATCAAATGGGGTAAGAGGCAATGTAGGGTATGCATGAAGACAAGTATAGAGATGCCAAGGCATCTTCGGAACTTACTAAACACCTACACATGCTCATGTGAGGATTGCAATATGATGCAGGGTAAGAGAACTAAAAAGAAAATCTGAGTAAAGGTACAGTGGAATATACCTAGAGTATTACAAATTGGCATGAGAGAAATTGGGAAATAGATTAAACCAGATCGAGCATTAGAAGTTGGATAACCTATTACAGGAAAAGTTATTAACAGCCCAGGCTCGGCAGATATTATAGGTGGACAGTCGACGTCGACAGATAGAGGTTGAAGTTAGAGATTGGGAGTTCATGAAAACCTTACTAATGAAAGAAATAATGAGATGCGGCAAGAGAGGGAAACTTATCCCAAAATTCATTGGCCCTTATTAAATTATTTGTAAGGTAGGCAAGATTACCTATGAAGCGGACCTACCATCTAATTTTGAAGCAATATATCCAGTCATTCACATGTCCATGCTCCATAAATAAATAGGCGAACCTTCAAGAATATTCCCCATGGAGGAGGCCCACGTAGTAAAGGAACGATCCTACGAGGGATAACCTATCGCCATCATGAATCGGCAGATTAAAAAGTTATGAACTAAGGACATAGCTTCTGTCAAGGTGCTGTGGTGGAATAAGAATCGTAAAGAAATAACCTGGGAAGCTGAAGAGGACATGAAACATAGGTAGCCGTACCTATTCCCAATGTCTACAGGTAACCCCCACTCCTGGAACTCGTATAATAATTACGTGGATAAAAATGTATGTTATCGCAATAGAAAGGAATCTCCCTATAGTCTGTATAAAGTCTTAAGGGAAGTTTTATTCAACATTCGGGGATGAATGTTCTAAAGGGGGGAAGGATGTTACACCCCACACTCTCGAGCTCATAATGTCTCTTAAGTTCCTTAGACATTATCATGTGATCCGGATAAGCTACGACACTATCAAACGACTCTAAGGAAGGGAGAATGTGATACTCCATTGTAGAGAAGATTGGAAATAGAGTCATAAGAATCCGGAAGGAATTGGAGGCCAAGTAATGAGTCGTAGGACTCGATTTACCTACATAAGCTACTAACTTAGAATTCTTACATACTTGAGCTACTTGAGGACATACCAAGCTTACGTAGAACGAATTACATATGCTCTTAAAATAAGACGAGATTACGAACCTACGAAGAAGGAAAAAAGACAAAATATGGAAACTAATGAAGGAATGACATGTGGAATAACCTCAAGCAAGCAGGTGATCCACCTTCTTGGGGTCAAGTGGGTGACCCACCTGCTTGGGGGAGGTGGGCCCTACTGCCACATGGCAACCTCCTTCAATGCATGTATACGGTGGCCAATAGGGGCTGGACACGTGTCACCCCTAGGGGATGACATGTGTTACCTCCTAGTACCTCATATATACATGTATATGTGACTTATACTGCAGTTCACACTCTTAAACTTCAGCTAACAAAAGTCAAGAACAAACCATAAAGTTGAGAGAAAATAATGACGGCTTGGAGGAACAAATAAGGTAAGTCCCGATTTCATTTTGTAAATTAATTATATAGCATATACCACGATGATATGGAGGTATTATTAGTATAAAATAATGGCTTGGTGAAGCAAAAATCGGACAGAAAGCAGCCACGGCGTTTAAATCGCGCTAGAGAAGTTCCGAGGCACAATGTTTGTGAATTTTGACCAATTTCGGGAAAGTTAAGGCCTTCCATTATAATTTGAAGTTTATGGTGTTGTTATAGGTTTTATTACACACCTTATAGGCTGATGAAAGTTTAACAAAATCTTAGAAATGCTCGACGTTCAAAATAAACTAAATTGGAATCGTTATAGTTAAATTGTAGTTGAAATGAGGCGTTATGCGTGTGGGGGATGCTGATGGTCGTGTGGTGGTGTGTTACAGGGCCTAAAAGTGTTCTAAACTAGGTGGGTTAGATTCAGGTTGCAGCCAAATGACCCCCCCCCCCCACTTCATACGATTAAAGGTTTTGCAAAACGGAAACTAGAAACCTTATTTTGGTATCATAGTTTCGAGAGAGTCGTTTGGAGTTTATGTGGTATAAGATTGATGTGAATTGTGTATATATATGCTTCAGGTTTTTTTTAGTTGTCTGTAGCTATTAGGAGTATAATTGAAAATTTGGATAGGGTACATTATAGGGGAGATGCTGCCCGATTTTCATTAACTCTTTAACTAGTTAAGGAACTAGTTGAGAATGAGAACTACGGGATGAGTTCAATAAATACTCGTGTGTAACCTAAGGTGATGAAAAGCCTAAGGTTGTTGATACTTGTATTTCTTCCATGTTAAATAGGTTTCGAGGAAGATGACGTGGACGTGATTAAGGGAAGTCTGTAAGAGGTATGTGAAGGTTTCTCTTGGGATGTTTTTGACATAAGTATGTAAGGCTATTCTTCTTTATTTTGGAATGTCTTAGATATAAGTTATAAATGGTTTATATATGAAAAATGGGGATATTTCCATTCGTAAAGCTCTGAGTATAGTTCGTAATTCTCATCAACTTTGTAATGGTAGAACTCCTGAAATAGTTGGGTTATTGCCCTTTTATGCTTCTAAATGATAAAAGGTAATACATGTAGAGTCTATTGCTTCTTTCTCTTGGGATGTCTTAACTATAAATATAATGAGATATGATATGAGTGTAGAGTTAGTTCTAGTTGTAAGTTCCGAGTATAACTCATAAATCGAGTTCACTCCTAAATGCTAAGGCTCTTAAGGTAGCTGAGCTATCACCCTCGAACCTGCTATACGTGAGATAGTAATTGGACATACAGGAAATAGGAACTATAACTCTTATTCACTTCTTGATACTGCAGCTCCTATTCCCAAGTTCTGAATATGCTATATGTCTCTTATTCACTCCTTGGCAGGAAAACTCTCGTCGTAGTTGAGCTACCTTTTCTGAACCGTCTATATGTCGATTAGTAGTAGGGATATAAGTTTCCATTCCTAGGGACTCTATGATGAAAGATGTCCATGATTTCCTTAAGCTGGTTGGAATTACCCTAAAATATGTCTACAACTCCTGAGACTTCACTTAATGTAGCCCTAGGGGTACTCAAAGGGAACCTGAGATGATTATTATCCTTATCCATGAATGATAGTCTGTATGACTACCTTATTAAGTTTCAGATAATGATCCACCTGTGCATGGTTGATAATGACACCGAGTTCCATAAAGGGTCAGGTACGGTATATGATAATAACACCGAGTCCCATAAAGGGTCGGGTACGATATATGATGATTATGACACCGAGTCCCCTAGTGGGCCAGGTATTGTATATGATGATATGATTATAACACTGAGACCCATAATGGGCCGGTTACGGTATGATAAGATATGATGGTATGAGAGGGTAACGGTATGATATAGATGTGCACTACTCCCTTCACTAAGTCCCTCACTAAAGGGCAGGATATAATAGACAAGCATACATATGAAAACATAGTAATGTACTTGTAAGGTATGAAATGATATCGTATACGATGGTATGATACCGTATATGTTGGTCTAGTAATACTGAGTCCCACGGCAGGCCGGGAGTGATATGTGAGGGTGATATACATGCCCTCTTTTCATAGGATGCAGGTATAGTGAACTCTTAACTTTCATACTTGTTTCCTGCATCCCTATTTCAGTTGTTATCACAGTTATGTGTTGGTATGCTTTATATACTCTGTACATATATCGTACTGACCCCACTTTCTTCGGAGGGCTACGCTTCATGCCCGCAGGTGCAAATGCATGCTTTGGGAATCTGCCAGCTTAGGGTTCGACTCGGCAAATTTGGGAGGAGCTCCATTGAATCGGAGCCAAGCCTTTGGGTATTAGACCTTCTATGTATATATTTGTATATTCAGGGGTACGGTGGGGGCCCTGTCCCGCCATATATTGCTATTACTATTCTTAGAGGTCTGTAGATATATGTATATGGGTTGTTTGTGAGTTCATTTCGATTATACCTATACGGCATATTGTAAATGTTTTTATATTATAGCAGCCTTGTTGGCTTGCGTGCCCTTTCATGATATGGTTCGAATGAAAGGGGCCACACGTACACAAAAAAAATTTAACTCATTGGGATTTTGTAAATAGTATCACTTTGTGCATAGCTCGATTTGACTACAACGGATAGATATGTATACGGGGGGTCCAAGTCGGACCCTAGTCGCAGCCTACGGGGTTAGGTCGTGAAATAAACCTACTTTTAGCTTTTGTATAGAGATTATGGTGGCTTTCATAGTCCATATAGCATTTGTATATCCTAGATATCATGGTGGCCATGATGGCCCAAATCAGACTTGTGTATTAGTTGGCTATTTATATATATGAATGGATGGGAGTAGCTATTTCCTTTATAGCATGGTTGATAGGGGCCTTGCTGGCCAAGGGCTTATTTTTAAGCTGAGATATACTTGTTTTTTTTCTTGATTGTGTCTGGCTTCTACGCACTAGTAGCAAATTGTTCGGCAGTGTCAACCCAGTCCTGAATTTTGGCATTAGGTGCTAGTCACGCCTTTTGAGTTTGGGCATGATAAACTTGGTATCAGAGCAACATCATATCCTTGGGAGTCTGCAAGTCATGTATAGTAGATTCGTGTTTATAAGTGTGTTGTGCACCAAATTTTATAAGCAGGAAGCTATATATATTGTTTAGTAAATTTACCCTTTTCCATGCTCAAATCGTGTTATAAAGATGAGTCGTAAGGGTTGAGTTTTTCAGCTTATGATTATTAGTAGGCTTTTACTCAAACTGCATATAATGATAATATGGAAATCATGCAAATCCATGTTTCTATATAGAACATAGATGTACTTTGACATTAACAGTATAAAATTGAGAAAGTCAGGAGAAGGCACTATAAGAGGGCTAGGCCCATAGGTTTTAGACAGAGGCCCAGGTTGGCTCCATACCTCGGTATTCCAAGAAACCACATAGGCCACCCTACAGAATTACCAACCAGATTTGATCACTGAGGGTGGTCAGTTCTAGGTGAAAACTCAAGAGCATTAGGCTCGCAGCAACACAGGGTCCCAAAGATGTTTAGACCTATTGTGAGACATTATGATACTTGCAATAAACACATGTTGATACATGTCGCCATGTCTCTACAACATGTTATTTTTGTGGCCAAGAGGGTCATATAAAAAAACATTGTCCATTAAGGGACAAACAAGGTTCAAAAAGAGGGACAGGTCAACAATAAGATCATCTTCCTTAGTATATCTTATCGAGTTTGGATCCCAGATTTTATCAGGTAGAGGTCAACATCAAGAGGGAATATAGTTTCGAAATTGGTCAGAATTGCACATATGCATTATAGGTCGTCAAGATTCATGGTCACCACCAGATGTTGTGATAGATATATAAGGTGGTTGTTCCAATTGTGTTTATGCTTTGATAAAACTAGGTTCCACATTATTGTATGTTACCTAATTTAGTACGAATAAGTTGTGTATAATACTAGAGTTGTTGCATCGACCTTTTTGTTATGTCGTAGCGACTCTATTATTGCCTAGAGGGTTTATTGAAATTTTATGGTAGGGATTTTTGGTCGTCAGACCTCTGTTAACTTGATAGAATAATAGATGCTTGACTATGATATTATTATGGACATGGATTGGTTGTCATCTTTTTATGTTAATGTTGACTACCGAGCGCACATTGTTAGATTCCATATTTTAAAATAAAAGGTGACATAACAATACCAAAATGTAGGTTTATTTCCTATCTTCAGGCAAAGAAAATGATTGCCAAAGAATGCATTTATCATAATATCAGAGTTCAAGATATTGATATTGAGCCACCGATTTTTTAGTTTATGCTAGTGGCTAATGAGTTTGAGCTTCCTTCTATTCCCCAAAATGGGAGATTGATATTTCTATCGCTACTTACCAGATGTCCAATCGATATGAATTCCCCTTTATAGAATGGCACCAAAACAATTGAACGAAGTTAATGAAATACTGAAGATTTATTAGATAAGGGCTTCATTAGGCCTAGTGTGTCACCATTGGCGTACACCTGTGTTATTTGTATGGAAGAAAGATGACTTATTACAAAAATGTATAGACTATCGGAAACTAAATAAGGTGACTATACAGGACATACATCCACTACCAATGATTGAGGGGTTTTTTACTAGCTGTTGGACGCCTAATGTTTCTTAAAGATTAATTCAGGTTCAGGGTACCACTAGGTACGAGTTTAAGAGTGATATTTCAAAGATATCCTTTTGGACAAGATATGAAAAATTTGAGTTTCTTGAGATGTCATTTGGGTTAGTGAACACCCAATAATATTTATGGACTTGATGGATAGTATGTATATGACTCTTTTTGACTTGTTTCATTGTGTTTATTGACTATATTGTGGTATATCTCATTTAGATACCATGTCTGAGTAGTGCTTCATATAATCTAAGACCAGAGCTTATATTCTAAGCTTTTGAAATGTGCTAGGTTAATTCCAACGGAATACGTAAATCATTTATCATTCATATCATTAGGAATGGCAATAATCAATACAAATCCTCATCACAAAATATACCATAAGAATAGCTCCTTGAAAATCATGATTAAAAGAATAGCTCCTTGAAAATCATGATTTCTTTCATATTGTGAGAAAACCTTTCACAATTCATTGATACATACTTGAAAGTGTGCTTGAAAAATAATTCATCATTTTCATAAAAACATGCACAATTCTTCATCAAATTCATGATCATAAACTCATAGTTCTTAATTGAAATTTCATAGCATAATGCATGGGTCCATATAAAATTAATTGAAAATCACGTTTCATAGTAAATTCATGCATATTAAGAAGAATAACAAAGATTGAATCAAAATAGAAAGGGCCCGTGAAGAATTAACGTAAACCCTAATTGAATTGGGTAAAATTGAACTTGGAGAATTAAGATCTTTTGGGACCAAATTTATGAAAGGAATACATTGGTGAATTCCTCATACCTTATCTAACAAATCTCAAAAACAAATAGAGATTGAAGGTTGAAACTTTGAAGATAATTGTAACCCTAGATCTTTTTTGGGAAAGACGACTTGAGAGAAACCTTGAATCCTTAGGTGATTTTGATAGAATTAGAGGGCATGGGGTGAATTTGAAGGGTTTGGGTAGATATAGGTCATCAAATATAGCTCAAAGTAACGCAGCTTAGGTGTAGAAAGAATGGGAAATACCAAAATACCCCTCATTAAAAACTTTCAGAGGGACTTGTAGATGGGACCAATGCATCGTAGGTCCAATGACTGGTCATCATTAGGGTTCGAAGAAACCCAAGTCCCAAAATTTGAGGTTATTGTGCATGACCCTATGAACTGGATCTACAGTTCATCAAAGTCTCTATAGATCATACGATCCAATCGTCCTGTTGTACTCCAAGTTTCCATAAACAGTAGCTACGCCTCGTAGGGACCATTCATAAAACCCTTGCACCAAAGTTGGAGCTAGTTGAATTTGCACCTTATAACTATGATCTTCACCTACGGGTCGTAGGACCTTATACGATTCGTGCGTACCCCTTGTTAATCAATCCCACTTAGCCAGTTTTCTACTTGTCAATACCTTTCCTACTATCCGTAGTCATGAATCATCATCTCATCTAAGAAACTTCAAATCGGATCTTTTTTACCAACTCCAAAATTTTCCAAATATTTATCAAGTGTTAGGCTGACCTACGACTCCCTTCCTATAACCCGTAGGTCCTCCTATGGAGATGAGAAGTGCAAAGGGGCCAAGAGCTCCATCACCTTGATAGTTTGAGAGTTAGATTATTAGACTCAAAATATACAAGGTCAGATTTCATGACAAAACCGTATCATCTCTAATTGTGGAGGTGAAGGCACAACAATATGATGATCCCAAAATAGAGCAGCTCAAAGGCAAGGGTCAGAATTGAGAGTCTTTTATAAGACGCTGAAAGTTGAAAAATTGGAATAAGGAGAAATTTCAAGTATAGTGAAATGTGCAAGTTTGTACGAGTTGACCTTCAAGTCGTAGGAACTCCTAAGGATCGTAGGAGTGACTCATAGGGTTGATATTAGGGTTTAAAAAATTTACCAAGTGTAAGATTGAGTCTATGACTTAGTTGATGACTCGTAGAAGGGAGTCATAAAATTAAACTATGATTTTTGATAAATAACAAGTCTCAGTACTTTTTTTATGAATCAACAGGATGAGTCGTAGATGGACTCGTAGGATTGGGTCCTGAGTTCTTATTTTTGACTAAATGAAGGGGAAAGTTGATGATTCATTAATACGACTTATAGAAGAGTCGAAGACTCGTAAGGATAAGACTTTGAAGCCAAAGGTGATTTCTAGTAGCTACTATTTCATGCACTTGGATTTGATGACTTTAGTCTACGACCTATAGAGGAAATAACGACTCGTAGAAAGTGATCCGTAGGTCCCTCCGGCCAGATTTAATGAGGGGAATATTGGTCTTTTCCTATTATTTTAGTTGTGTATCTAGACGCTTTTGGGGTATAATGAAAAGCCTATAAATACTTAGTTCCTTTAAATTATACCACATTCCCTCTTATTTCCTTATTATCTCAAATTCCTCAACTCACCTTCTCCAAATTCTCTCACAAGTGCATAGGAAGAAAAGTTACGGTTTTAATCTTCAAGCTTCACCATTATAAGTACTTGATTACCAAGGTATGTGAGACTTCATCCATAGGTACCTTTCACGCATGAAATCCCTAGTTTATCTCTCAAAATCCTCTTACGATTTCTTAGTCAAAAATCCCTAATTTGATGTTATGTATTGGGTCTTTCTAGTTATGATATATCTCAATTTTATTAACCCAATTGTCCATAATTCAAATCATATTGCATGATTTTAAGATGAATTTAAATGACCCATTCTATATGCTATCTTTCAAATATTATTTATGGATTATGATCATGATTTTCAAGTTATATTCAATGAAAGCTTCATGAATGATTGACAAGGTTTATGAATTTCTCATGAAAGGTTTTAAATGATGTTCGATAATTGTTCAAGCAATATTAATGAAAGGGTGAGTTTAGATCCTTAATGAGGAAGGTGTCTTAAGATCCTAATTTGTTTTTATGAAAAATAATTCATAATGATGGAAGGCCTACACCCACATTACGCGAATCACATAATAATGAGCTATTCTTATGAACAAATTTCTATGAAGTATGATTATTAAAAACTTATAGTCTATGAAAATCATGATTTAAGATTATGATATGATATGTATTTCGTGAAATGATTTACTTAGCACCAAGAGGACTTTGAGGTGGGGGCTCGACATAAGCCCTAGTAGCAATCTATAGTCCCTTAAACTATGTAGCCATCATAGGATTATGAATATGGCCTAACTAGTGGATCCACATATAGCACACTATTATGATAATATTGGACGGAGTCTACCTTGGAAACTAGCCTCCTCCCTTCTCGATGTAGGTATCATCGAATTCCATGTAATAGCTCGCATGGTCTTCATATCGGTTATGGTTATCACCCACATATGTAAGTTTTTACGAACATATTCGTCCATAGGCCAAATCGGATATGTAATTATTGGAATAATTATTGGAGACTCAAATGTTTATGATTTTTTGATGCACCAACCAATGAGAGAAATGTTCTAAAAAAATTTATGGTTTTTCTTATATTTTAAATATATTGGTCTCGCATTCCATTATTCATATTGCCTACGTCCTATGTTTATAGTTCATGCATGTTCGCACATACTTAGTTCATTCCATATTCTAATGCATATTTTGTTCCTATGTTGTATCATAATGTAGGATCTAAAGATCATACTAATCCTCCTCCCACTCATGGATAGAGCTTGCTATAGCAGCTTTGGTGGTGAGTTTTCATATTTCGAGGATGAGACATTTTGCTATCATGTTTTCATTTCAAATATTTCATTTCTCTTATGTTATCATGGGGACCTAGAAACTTATCTTATGCACCTGTCTAGACTAGTAGAGGTATGTTAGATAGTAAGAGTCTATGTTATCGCTTTCTCATTTTGAGACTTATGCTTTTATTGAGATTTTTCTTCCTTATCTGTGATCCTTGCTTATTTTCTTCATTTACATTATGCTTGCTCATGAATGATATACTAAGAGTCTTTGTTGAGGTCCCTAGGGATTTTAATAATCGTGTCACGTCTTGTCCCTAGTTTGAGTCATGAAAAACTTGATATCAGAGCACAAGTTTCAAGTGTCCTAGGGAGTCTAATATGTCGCGTCAAGTAGAGTCTTGTTCATCGGTATGAATCACAGCAAAATCTATGAATAGGAGTCTATGAGGCATCTTAGGAAACATTTCACTTCTTTTATGATCTTATCATGCTATAAAGTTGAACTTTAAGGTTTCCTCCTCTAATGCTTTCTCATTGCAATTATAGAATCATGCCTCAACAAAGATAACTCATCCAAAGGAATGTTGAGGGAGAGGAGAAATAAGCTTTAAGTGACCTTTTGAATGATTAAGTGACTAATATGGAGTTCCAAACCATTTTTCAAATGCTAGCCCAAGTCATGACTAATCAAGGGAACTGAGGGGTAGACGCTCCTCCAAATGTTGCCACATCGGCTTCAAGGGTTAGAAACTTCATAAGGATGAACCCTCCATAGTTTTATAGATCCAAGGTTGATCAGTATCCCCCAGACTTTATTGATGAGTTATAACAGATTGCTGACATTATGAGAGTGTCTTTAGAGGAAAAGGCGAAATTGGTGGCCTACCAACTCAAGGGTGTAGCTTAAGATTGGTACCACCAATGGAAAACCGAAAGAGTTGAAGAAGGACCCATAGGTTAGAAAAAATTTCAAAGTTGAATTTCTTGACCACTTATTCCCACTTAAGTTGATGGAAACAAAGGTGTTGTAATTTAGTAAACATAAGAAAGGAAATATAAGTTTGATAGAGTATTCCTTCAAGTTCACAAAGTTGTCTAAGTATGCTCCATCCTTGGTAGCCGGCTCTCGTACCTAAATAAGTAAGTTTATCTTAGGTGTATCAGACTGGGTGATGAAATAATGTCAAAATGCTATGCTCATCAAGGAGATGAATATTTCTAGGCTCGTGACTTATGCCGAGAAAATTGATGGGGAGAAGGTTAAGGAGAGGAAGATAAAGAAGTCCAAGAGGGCTCATTGTGAAGGTGGGTTTTCTCATTCAACATTCGGTAGAGGTAATGGTTGTTTCCAAAAAGGCCAAAGGTTTCAAGGACAAGATTATTCACAAACTTTGGGTTAAAGGTTTAATAAGGATAGAGCCTCCAATCCTAAAACACAAGGTGGTGTTAGTGGATCTAATCTTCCAAAGTGTGCCAAGTGTGGGAGAAATTATAGAGGTAAATATAGAAACATAATATGCATGAAGCCAATACATACCAAGAATAACATCAAAATTCATCATATTAAGATAGGGCACAAGATCTCTGAATGCACTAACAAAGGTAGGTAAGGGCACTCTCAAGGTCAAACTACTCAAGGAGAATAAGCTCCACAAGGTGGTGGTCCACGCCAAAATAGGTTTTATGCCCTTCAAGCAAGGCAAGAGGTTGAGGAGTCTCCCGATGCGGTCACAAGTATGTTAAAAGTCTTTGACTTTGGTGTTTATGCATTGTTAGATCCGGGTTCTGATCAATTATTTGTTACTCCTTATATTGATATGGAATTAATTATTAGTCCTGAGATCTTCCTAGAGCTCTTTTTGGTCTATAATCCTATTGGTGATTCGATTATGGCTAAAAGTATCTATAGAAATTGCGCAGTTTCAGTTTTTCATAAAATCACCTCAGTTGATCATGGAGAGCTTGATATGACAAATTTTGATGTTATTCTTGGTATAGATTGGCTACATGCATATTATGTTTATATATGTTGTAGAACCCATAAGGTTAAGTTTCAATTTCCAAATGAGTGAGTTCTAAAATGGAAAGGTAGCAAGTCTTTGTTTAAGGGTCAATTAATCTCATGCCTTAAAGCTCAGAAAATGATTTCCAAAGGTTGCATCTATCATTTAGTTTGGGAAAGAGATATTAATTCCGAACTAGAGTTATTTCCATTTGTTAATGAGTTTTCTAAAGTTTTCCTTAATGATCTCTCAAACATCCCTCCCAAAAGGGAGATAGAATTGGTATTGATCTCCTCTCCGATACTCAGCATATGTCTATTTTTCCTTACCGAATGACCCCGGTAGAATATATAAAGTTAAAGGATAAGTTGAAGGATTTGTTAGATAAGGGTTTTATTAGATCGAGTACCTCTCTATGGGGTGCTCCGATTCTCTTTATTAGAAAGAAAGATGGTTCTCTCCATATGATTATTGACTATCGACAATTGAATAAGGTCATAATTAAGAATAAGTATCCAATTCCAAGGATTGATGACTTGTTCGATCAACTTCAAGGAGAGAGCCACTTTTCAAAGATTAATCTGTGATCGGGTTATTATCAACTTTGAGTAAAGGAATGTGACATTCCGAAGATGGCTTTCAGAACTCGGTATGGTCACTTTGAATTCTGAGTTATATCTTTTGGACTAACGAATGCCCTTGCAGCTTTTATGGATTTGATGAATAGGGTGTTCAAGCAATACCTGGATATGCTTATGGTTGTCTTCATTGATGACATTTTGATCTACTCTCAGAGTGAGAAAGAACATGCCGGTCATTTTAGGATTGTGTTGCAAATTCTCAAGGACCATCAGTTGTATGCAAAATTTAGTAGATGTGAATTTTGGTTGTGATCAGTTGCTTTCATAGGCCATATCGTCTCTAATGAAGGAATTATGGTTGATCCAAAGAAGATCGAGGCGGTTAAGAAATGGCCTAGATGATTGAATCTTCTTATTGTTCGACCTTTCTTAGGGTTATATAGTTATTATAGATGGTGTGTAGAAGGTTTCTCTTTCATTGCATTGCCTTGACTACTTTTACTCAAAATAAGGTCAAATTCCAATGGTCTGAGGCATGTGAGAACAACTTCCAAGGGTTGAAGGATAGGCTTATCTCCACTCCGGTGTTGACTTTTCCAGAAAGTTCTGATGTATTCATTATATATTGTGATTCTTCACGAGTTGGTCTTGGCTGTGTTCTAGTGCAAAATGGTAAAGTGTTAGCTTATGCTTCAAGACAACTCAAGGTGCATGAAAAGAACTACCCACCCATGACTTGGAATTTACAACGATAGTATTACTTTGAAGTTGTGGAGACACTACTTATATGGTATCCATGAGGATGTTTTCACCGATCACAAGAGTTTGAAATATATGTTCACCCAAAAGGACTTGAATTTTCAACAAAAGAAATGGCTTGAATTGTTGAAAGACTATTATATATGTGTGATATACCATCCTGGTAAGGAAAATGTGATTGTCGATGCTCTTAGTAGACTGTCCATGAACAGTGTTACCCATATTGAGGATGGAAAGAAGGAACTAGTGTGGGATATGCATAGATTAGCCCATTTGGGAGTTCGATTGGTTAATCCCAGGGATGGTGGTAATATTGTGAAAAATGGTTTCGAATCATCTCTTATGGCGGATGTTAAGGCAAAATAAGATAGTGATCTTTGTTTGGTTAAATTGAAGAAAGCGGTTGTTAAAAAATCCATTGAGGCTTTCTCCTAAAGGGCAGATGGTGTTTTGAAATATCAAGTCCTATTATACATTCCAAATATAGATGGATTGAGAGATATGATATTATCCGAGGCTCATAGTTCATGGTATTCTATTCATCCGGGTTCCACAAAGATGTATAGAGATTTGAGAGAGGTATATTTATGGAATGGCATGAAAAAGGATATTGCAGAGTTTGTAGCTAAGTATCTAAATTGTCAATAGGTGAAAGTTGAGCATCAAAAAATAGGAGGTTTAGCTCAAGACATTGAGATTCCTACATGGAAGTGGGAAGCTTTGAATATGGATTTCATTACTGGTTTGTATTGCACTCGTAGGCAATATGACTCTATTTGGGTGATTGTTTACTGAATGACTAAGTTAGCTCATTTTAATCTTGTTAATACTTCATGATTAGTAAGGACTATGCTAGATTATATATGAGAGATTTAGTTAAGCTTCATTGTGTTAGATTGTGTATTATTTTGGATCAAGGTACTCAATTCACATCTCAGTTTTGGAGAATTTTCCAAAAGGGTCCTATCACCAGAGTAAAGCTTAGTACAGCTTTTCACCCTCAAACGAATGTACAGGGTAAGCATACCATTCAAACTCTAGAAGATATGTTGAGAACATATGTTATGGATTTTAAAGGAAGTTCAGATAATCATTTACCATTGATAGAGTTTGCCTATAATAACAGTTATCACTCTAACATTGAGATGGCTCCTTTTGAGGCCTTGTATGGTAAGAGGTGTAGATCTTTTATCGATTGGTTCAAGATAGGTAAAGTTGCTTTGATAGGACCAGAGTTGGTCTTTGCGGCAATGGGGATGGTTAAACCTATTAGGGAGAATCTCAAGACATACTAAAGTCGACAAAAGTCCTATTTGGATATGAGGAGAAAAGAGCTTCAATTTGAGGATTGTGATTGGGTTTTATTGGAAATTTCACCCATGAAGGGTGTAATGCATTTTTTTAAGAAAGGGAAGCTAAGTCCCCGCTATGTTGGACCATATCATATTTTGAGGTGCATTGGTAAAGTGTCTTATGAGTTGGAATTTCCTTCTGATTTGGCATCGGTGCATCCGGTGTTTCATGTGTCTTTGTTGAGGAAGTTTGTTGGTGATCCTAGATCTATTGTTCCACTAGACAACATTGAGGTTAAAGAGAGTCTTTCATATGAGGAGGTTCCGGTTGAGATCTTGGACTGGAAAGTTAGAAAGTTGAGAAAAAAGGAAATAGCTTTAAAGTGTTATGGATAAACCAAGAGGTACAGGGTGCTACATGGGAAGCAAAAGATGATATGATGTCCCGATATCCTCATCTATTTTGTTTCATGCCTAGTTGAGGTATTTTGTTCCTTCATGAGCTTTTTATCCCAAATCATGTGTTTCAACTATTCTCATAGTTTCATATGCACTAATGTTCATGAAATGAGTTTTAAAGTCATATTTTAGCTTGAGATTAAAGATTTCATGTTATATGCATTTTTGAGATGTTTTGCATTCATTTGGGTTGCTATGTTCCTCTTCTATTCCATTCATGCTAGTTAGAGTCCTATTCAAGGATGAATATTCCCAAAGGGGAGATATTGTAAGACCCCAAAAGTTGAAAAGTTGGAATAAGGATAAATTCCAAGAAAAATGAACTGTGCCAGTTTGTATGAGTTGACATACGAGTCGTAGGAACTCCTACAGATCGTAGGAGTGACTCATAGGATTGATATTTGGGTTGAAAAATTTGACCAAGTGTAAGATTGAGTCTATGACTCAGTTGACGACTGTAGAGACTCTTACGACTCATAGAAGGGAGTCATAAAGTTGAAGTCTGATATCTAAAAAATAACAAGCCTCAATACTTTTGTTATAACTTAACAGGACCAGTCATAGAGAGTATGACAAGTCATAGATGGACTCGTAGGATTGGGTCCTGAGTTCTGATTTTTGACTAAGTGAAGGGGGATGTTGATGAGCCATTTGTACAACTCATAGAAGAGTCAACTACTTGTAAAGATGAGACGTAGAAGCCAAAGTCAATTTACAGTAACTATTGTTTCATGCACTTGAGTTTGACGACTTGGCTCAATGACACGTTGAGGAAATGATGACTCGTAGAAATTGATCTGTAGGTCCCTTTGGCTGGATTTAATGAGGGACATTTTTGTCTTTTCCTATTATTTTAGCTATGTATATGGATGTTTTTGGGGCATGATGTAAAGCCTATAACTACTTAGGTCCTTCAAATATATCACATTCCCTCCTATTTCCTCATTTTCTCAAACTCTTCAACTCACCTTCTCCAAATTCTCTCTCAAATGCAAAGGAAGAAAAGCTAGAATTTTAATCTTCAAGCTTCACCATTATAAGGCCTTGATTACAAGGTATGTGGGACATCATTCATGGGTACCTTTCACCCATGGAATCCCAAGTTTATCTCTCCAAATCTTTTATTGATTTCTTATATAAAAAGCCCTAATTTTATGATTTGTATTTGGTCTTCTTAATTATGATATATCTCAATATTATTAACCTAATTACTCATAATTCATATCATATTTCATGATTTTAAGACGAATTTCAATGACCCATGCTATATACTATTTTTCAAGTTATATTTATGGATTATGATCATGTTTTCCAAGTTATATTCAATGAAAACTTCATGAATGATTGACAAGGTTTATGAATCTCTCATGAAAGATTTTAAATGATTTTCAATGATTTTTCAAGCAATATTAATGAAAGGGTGACTTTAAATCCTTAATGAGGAAGGTTAAATAATATCCTAATGATATTTTATGAAAAAGGATTTGGTAATGATGGAAGGCCTACACCCACATTACGTGAATCACATGATAATGACCTATTCTTATGAACAAATTTCTATGAAGAATGATTATGAAAAACTTATGGTCTATGACAAACATGATTTAAGATTATGATATGATATTTATTTAGTTGGATAATTTATTTAGCACCGAGAGAACTTTGAGGTGGGGGCTCGACCTAAGCCCTAGTAACAACCTTTAGTCCCTTAAACTAAGTTTCCGTTGTAGGATTGTCAATATGACCTAGATAGTGGATCAACATATACCACACTATTATGATAATGTTGGATGGAGTCTACCTTGGAAACTAGCCTCACCTCTTCTTTATGTAGGGATCATCAAATTCCATATAATAACTCGCATAATCTTCATAATTGAAAATCACAGCATAATGAATGGATCCATATGAAATCTATTAAAAATTATAAATCAATGTAAATTCATGATTAATATTAAAGAATAACATGAATTGAAATCAATTATAAAGGACCCATGAAGAAATGACATAAAACTCTCATAAATTGGGTGAAATAGAATTTGTAGAATTAAAATCTTTTGAGACTCAATGGATGAATGGAATCCATTGGTGAGTTTCCACATACCTTGATAATCAAAGCCCAAAATCAATCTCAAAGTAATGTAGAATTTACTTGACCTTGAAACCCTAGCTCTTCTTGGGGAAGAAGACTTGAGAGAAGATTGTAGAGAGAAATATTTTTATTACAATAGCTTGAGAGAGAATGAGGGGAACTCAAAGGATTTTGGTAGTTATAGATCATCCAACATAGTCCAAAATGACATATCTTAGGGTTTAATTGGGTAGGTAAATACTAAAATAACCTAGATAAAATAAATGATAAAACCCTTTGGCGAGATTGATCGAGTCCACCAACCCGATTGGCGAGTCGCCGATTGCTCCCTCTTCTTTCCAAACCTCTCAAGTCTTGGGGGTAATTTCTCTAATAATATTGGTGATATCCTTCAGCTCGCCGAATCAATTTGGTGAGTCGTCATTTCATTTTCCATCTCACCAACTTGACTTCATTCCAAGGCAAAATCTATGATCTTTTCGATAAGTTCACTTAGCTCGCTGATCCTGTTTGGTTAGTTTCCAAACCCAACCCTTCTAGTCGATTACCTTCAATTCCTGAGCCAAACTTTCTGAAATTTTGGGTGAGCTGCCAGCCCATTCGGCGAGTCACCAAATGCCTTCGAAGATATTGATCTTGCATCCCATGATTCATATTGCTTATGTACTATGTTTATAGTTCATGCATTTTCTCACATACTTAGTGAATTTGATGTACTCATGCATACTTTTTGCCTACATTATATCATAATATAAGATCTGACGATCACGTTTATCCTCCACACACTCATGGCTAGAGCTTGCTATAGTAGCTTTGGTGGTGAGTCTTCCTGTTCTGAGGATGAGACATTTTGCTTTCATGTTGTCATTTTGACTTTTTCATTGCTCTTATGTTTTCGTGGGGAGCTAGGGAATTTTCTTATGCCCCCATCTTAGTAGAGGAATATTAGCTAATAAGAGTCTATGTTGTCACTTTTTCATTTTGAGACTTATGCTTTTATTGAGATTTTGCATCCGTATCTTTGATCCTTGCTTATTTTCTTCATTTACATTATGGATACCCATGAATGATATGTTAATAGGCTTGGTTGGAGTCCCTCGGGATTGGTTTGTTGGGATTCCTTGGGATTCTAACTGTTGTGTCATGATTTTTCCCTAGTTTAGGCCTTGACATATTTAGACTTTGATATAGAAGGAAATGGAGTCTGCAGATATAGAGGTCAATTGTGTGTTTCAAATTTTGCAGAGCTTCAACAACATATTTGTTACACCCCGTACTTTGGTACTTTGGAACGCTTCTTAAGCTTCTTAAGTTTCTGGAAAGGCTCTTAATTTTCTTAGAAGTCATTATGTGAGTCGGATAGTCTATAACGCTATCAAACAACTCTAAGGAGGGGATAATGAGATACCCCAATAATAGGAAAGATTGGAAATAGGGTTATAAGAATCCGGAAGGAGTTGGAGGCTAAGTAATGGGTCATAGGACTCGACTTACTCACGTATGCCACCGACTTAGATGTCTTACATAACTAAGCTACTTGAGAGTACGTCGAGCTTAAGTAGCAAGGGATACATAGGCTCTTAAAGTGAGATGAGATTACAAACCCACGGAAGAGAAATAAGGAGACATAGCACCTACTTGAAACAAGTAGGTGATGCACCTACTTGGACTAAGTAGGTGATGCACCTACTTGGACCAAGTAGGTGACACACCTACTTGAGGTGGGTCCCACGCTACCACGTGGAGGCTTTGGGTTAGATGCATGGATGAGGTAGTGCCCTAGGGGGATTCCATGTATCACCCCTAGGGTCTTACATATGTCACCCTCTAAGGAAGGTTATATATTAGTCATCTTATGACTAAACCTTCATTTTCAGCATTCTAAACTTAGAGAAAAAAAAGAGAGAAAAACGTGAGGAATAAGAGAAAGAGAGCCACGGGTTTGGATCAACTTGAGGTAAGGCTCCAATTCCATTCCGTGAATTAATTATTTAAGGTATACTATGGTGATATAGCGGTTTTTAATAACGTAAAATTTCATTTTGGGGCAGCAAGGAAGAGATACAAACAATCCAGTAATTTTCAGCATGTTAAGAGAACTTCCGAGACAAGTTTTAGCAAGGTATGGATTGGTTCTCTTCTCCCACGTTTTGGTAAGGGTTCTTCAATGTTATGAGTGTGTTAATAATGTAAATTTAAGTTTTGTAGCAGCACCAAGCGGACAACAAATAGCCACGACGTTTCAGCCGCACTAGAAAAACTTTCAAGGCAAGTTTTGGCAACCTTTGGCCAATTTCGGGTAAGGTAAGGGTTTTTCTTTCAATTTGGAGTTTATGGTGTGGTTATGGAGTGTATTACACGCCTTATATATGTCTGTAAGTATAAAAATTGTACAAGGATGCTTGACATTAGAAACAAACTATACTAAGGTCGTTATAGTTAAACCGAAGTCGAGTAGTGTGTTGTGGTTGTTGTGCTGTGCTTGCAGGTGGTTTGATTGTGTGTTGTAGGGATGTAAAGTGATTCAAAATGTGTGTATATGCTTCTGGTTACATACACACGACCCTCTATTTTGTAGGGTTAAAGGTTTTACGAAATAGAGACTAAACACCCTATTTTGGTATCGTAGTTTTGAACGAGTTGTTTGGAGTTTGTATCTTGTAATGTTGAAGTGAATCACTTGTATATGTTCTGAAGGTTGTTGATTTTGGTTGGATTTGGTAATTAGGGATGTAATTGGAAGTTCGGATAGGGCATGTTATAGGGAAGGTGCTGCCCAATTTCCGTTAAGTCCTTAACTAACTAAGGAACTAGAAATGAACTAGTTTAAGGAAATGGATAAGGGATTGGTTCCTATAGGTAAGTGGTGGTAGAATTACAAGCTGGGAAGTCGAAGGTCACTAACCTTAGAATTACTTTCATGTTAAATAGGTTCAAGAGATGACGAGGCGAACGTGTTAAGAGTAATCCGTAAGCGTATGTAAAGCTAACGTTTCCTTCTTTTGGCATGTTTTTGTCATAAGTAAGTTTATTCTTTCACGTGGCATGATTTGGAATAAGTATGTAAAGCTAATCTTTCTGTTGGCATAGTCTTTTTGAAACAAATATATGAATTTTATATGATTTCAAGGAAGTTCCTATTCCTAGAGCCACTAGGATGGCCAATTTCTTGATTTCCAAAAGACATTTTACTACGCTTTGATATGAGTATATAATTCCAGAAGTTCTATTTTGATGTAATCCATAGTGACTTTCAAAAGGTACTTGATATGACTCTTGTCTTAATTTTGAATGATAGTTCATTTTAATTATTCCACTGAGCCCCATAATATATTTTGAAATATGGAAATGATTTTAGAAAGACTATTTTGACATAGACCATCGTGACATCTGAAAGACATGAACTATGATTATCACTCAATTTCTCTTATATGACTTGTCATCGGAGTTATGTTATTGAGTCTCTGGAAATGTTTTGTATTTTATATTTCATTTAGTTTCTCACTACTCCACTCGTGGATGCCTCAATGCTTTCTTTCACTGAGCCCGGGCAAGGATTTGTTATCATGCGTACTTCTCTGCATTGTTCGTCGTGCCCCGACATGAGGAGGTAGGTACGACCTGTACATGGGATTTGTAGAGTTATGATGTTCCATGTACACATATGATATGATATGATATGATATGACCATTTGATATGATATGATCTGTTATGGAGATATTCCCTACTCTGGAGTTATGATATGCTGTGGCGCCAGTGATGGGGCGGTGACCACAATTTGTTCACCGAGTCCCATAATGGTGCCGGATATGGCATATGTTTTCTGCATATATTATCTGTGATTATGAAAAGCATTTTGGTATTCTGGGTAGTTCTCTCATTTTTGCACCTTCTGTTCTAGTAATGGCTTTACTTATTACATTTCATGTTTTACATGTTCAATACATTTTCCATACTGACCCTCTTTCTTCGGGGGGCTACGTTACATGCCCATAGGTACAGATGCTCGGTTTGCTGATCTGCTCGCCTAGGATATCCACCATGTTGGTTGGCAGTGCTTCTTTGTCTGGAGCCTTATTTTGGCACTAAATTTTCTGTTATATATTTATATATAATGTTTAACGGTACAACGGGGCCCTATCCCATCATATGATTATGCTATCATTTTGTAGAGGTCTGTAGACTTGTATTGTGGGTTCTGTATATGTGTTTTGGGCTTGTGTTCAGTAACGGCCTTAACAGCCTCCGTGTGCTACATCTATTTTCGTGTGTCCTCTAGCGACCCCTTTTCAATTTCTAATTTTGTTTATTCTACTAACATGCTATGTGGGGCTAAGAGTACGTATAGGTGCCCAACTCGGGCACCAGTCATGGCCTACGGAGTTGGGTCATAATAGAAGTGGTATCAGAGCAGTTTGTCCTTGGAATGTTTATAGACCGTGTCTAGTAGAGTCTTGTTTATTAGTGTGTTGTGCACTATATATATAAATAGGAGGCTACAAGATATTTAATATGTTACTTTCTTTCATATTTAAGATCGTGCGATAGAGCTGAATCATAGGGAATTAAATTCCTCAAACTAACCTATGGTTTCAACCAAAGGAAAACATCGATAGAAGAAGGTGATTGATAATATTGGAAGTTACAAAGCACACAGATAAGCAAAGGCACGAAATATATATATTATGTAAGGTATTGAAGTACGAATTACATGTAAAGTTAAAAATGGAAAGGAAAAGTAGACAGGGCAGGGTAACAGGTGCAATTTGAGTTGGGCAGATGAGGTAAGTCCACCATTTTTACTGTTGTTGATATTGGGTGCCTTGTGTGGCTGCGGTATGATACGATATGAATATATATATTGGCCCTATGAGGCATTGTTGGCATTTTTTGCGTGCACGGGACGAATAAGGACATTATCCAATTTGTGGAACACTTTTCTAACTTTCAACGAGTGAAGGTTGAGCACAAAAAGCGAGTTGGGCTAGTCTTTGAGATAGACATTCCTTTGTAGAAGTGGAAAACAATTAATATGGATTTTATTCATGGCATAAGTTCTAACTCTATTTCAGTAATTCTTAATAGGCTAACAAAATTAGCCCATTTTTTACCAGTCAGGACTAGATGTATAGCTACTATGTAGGGCTTTAGAGAGATTATTAGTATATATGGTGTCCCAGTATCTATTATCTCTAGAAGAGTAGCACAATTTATTGTTAACTTCCAGATGTCTTTCCAGAAAAGACTGGGAACATTTGTTAAACTTAGTACAACCTTTCACCCTCAGATAAATAGCCAGGTTGAGGGTACAATTCAAACGATCAAGGATATGCTACAACGTGTGTGATAGACTTCTAGGAAAGTTGGTATAACCACTTGCCTCTTATTTAGTTCGCATATAACAGTTATCATTCCAGAATCAGGATAGAACTTTATGAGGCTTTGTATAGGTAGAAATATAGATCTCCCATTGGATGGTTCGAAGATGGTGAGTCAAGGTTGATTGGACTCGACATAGTATAGCGGACAGTGGAGCAGTTTATGCTTATTTAGGAGCATTCTCAAAGCCGACAGAAGTCATACTCGGATATGCAAAAAAGGTATTTAAAGTGTTGTTTCAATGACTAGGTATTCTTGAAAGTCTCACCTATGAATGGTGCTATAAAATTTGAAAAGAAGGGCAAGCTTAGTAAATGATTTATTAGGTCATACTGGATCCTTTGGAGGATAGGACGAGTAGCATATGATTTAGAGTTTCCTTTAGAGCTAGAATCTATTCATCTAGTTTTCCATGAATCGATGCTATGAAAGTGAATAGAATACCCTTCTTGGTTTATACCCAATTAAGGGTGTTCAGATCAAAAAAAAGTTGTCCTACGAGGAGACTCCAGTTTCCATATTATATCAACAAGTCTGAATATTAAGGACCACAAATATGGCTTCAGTTAAAGTATTATGGAGAATCAAGAATAGAGAAGAGGTGATCTGGGAAGTTGAAGATGGCATGAGTCCAAATATCCTCACTTGTTCCATACCCCAGGGTGAGGGCATATCAATTTATATTAGTACAATGAGGTAACATACCTATTTGGTCTTTATATTATTGCTTATTATTATGGTTGTTGTTGTGTTTTTACGTGCACTGTTATTGCAAAATTATAGTGCTTAGTTATTTATGTCATCATGGGAGATGCCTAGGCTGGAATATCTATATTTTAGGTTCCTTGAAAGTCACATACATATAAGACTCTACCAAAAATTTAGGCAACTCCTAAGGATTTAATCGAGTGACTCAGATTTTTCATTTGAGGACGAATGTTTCAAGGGGGTAGGATGCCGCATGCTAACTTTATGAAGTATCTAAATTAACATGTGTCTTTATGTTAATATGAAGAGTGATTCATAAATTAAGAATTATGTGGTACATCACATTTTAAGTGTTCAAGGTTCGTATTTTAAGTTTGAAAGTTAAGCGGGTTGCAATATAAAAGTTGACAAAAGTTATTGCAAGTTTTGTTTTAAAGATTTCTCTGAAATATGGGTCAAATATTTACAAGCCTTTTTCCCAATCTATAAAGAGTCATGGGTCCCACCATCTATCAAATTGAAGGTCTATATTCTAGTTTCTAATGCATCAAAGAGTTCATCCATATGAAATTAAATAAGAGACATATTAGCATTTTTGTGAGACAATGCAAGAAGGCACATCTAGGTCTTTCCCCAAGCCCCTATGTTAGTGTTACTTTGTATAGGACCTCTTCCCTATTTATTTTTCTAGAAAATCATATGCAAACCCACAAAAATTTAGTTAGTAATCCCACTGTAAGACCCCAGAAGTTGGAAATTAAGAAAAGCGAGGTTTGAAGAAGAGTTCCCAAAAAAGTGCAGCTTTTCGCATCAAGTGTCCTTCACAGAGCCCTCAACGGGCCGTAAAGTGGACCACAGGTTGTGAAGAGACACTATGCTATAGAAGCTGCATAGTGATGTCCACAAGGGGCACCACGAGCTGTCATAGGCACCATGAGATGTGGTGGCCTCCATGATGGAGACCTCCTGTAGGAACCTGTAAGCTTCCTCACCACACATACCCCCAACCATGGGTCGTGGTGACCTTCATAGCCCCTGATGTTCTCCGTGGAGGAATTCCTGTCAAAACAAACTTTTCCCCTAGTTCAAGTTAAAGACCTCGATTACCACCATGGGTCGTGGTGAGGTTCACAAACCGTGGAGAGTCCCCCTTGCTGGAGTAGTTCATTTTTAAGTTTGGGTTACTTTAGTCGTTCCCTATGTTTTCATTAAGGAATGTGGATGGTTTTTGGAAGTTTATTCTAACCTATTAACTACCCTAAGCCCTCCTAACACTCATATTCTCACCCTAATACTATAAATCAAAATCTTCTCCCTAAAAGTGTGATCTTCTTCCTCCTCAAGAAAATTTCCAAGGATTTCTTCAAGGACAAGCTTCAATTCTTTGCAATTCAGGGCTTCTAAAGGTCAAGTTATGTGGGAATTCATCCTTGGGCCCTTTTACCCATGGAATCCCAAAGATTTCTTCTCAAATCTTATATGACTTCTTCTTCTAAAATCTCTAATTTCATGATTTTCATTGGGTCTTATTAACTATGATGTATTCCAGTGCTATTAGCCTAACTATGCATAATTCACATTACATTTCGTGATTTCAAGATAAATTTCAAAGACCTATGCTATATGCAAGTTTCAAGTATTATTTACGAGTTATGATCATTATGTTCAAATTATTTTAATGAAAGCTTTAAGAATGATGTTCAAAGATTCTTCAAGCAAAGAAAGTTATGATTGATGTTCAATCATACTATATGAAGAAGAAGTTATATTGTAATAAGGACAATGTTTGCATAATCATGTTAAAGAAGTTAAAGATTGTGATAGAATTTCCTCACACACTTATGATGATGATGATAGATGAGTTATTCTTTTGTTATTTTATAAAGATAGAGATATTTATTATTATCTTTCCTAATGATGTTAATGATAATGTTTTCATGACAGTTCTGTTAGGATAAAGACCTAGCACAGAGAGGACTTTAAGGTGGAGTTCTGTCTGGTAGTCAATGTAGCTACCTAGGGAATCCTAGTAGAAACCTTTAGTGCCTAACTACATTGCCCACGTAGGTTTAAAGATGACTATATGGCAAAGATAGTGGATCCACATATAGAAAAGTTAAAGAGAGTACCATCAAAAAGTCTACCCTGGCAAGAAAGCATTCTCCTTTCTATGTACGGTTCATTGAATTCCATGTAATATCTCTCATGGTCTTAAGTGTCGGTTAAGTTCCTATCCCACACTAATTAAAGAAAAGTTGTAAAATTTATATGATGATTATGTTTTGATGTATTGACCAATAGTTATCATGTTTTCAAGGTTTTCATAGTTTCATTCATATTTTAAGATACTGGTCTTGCATCCCATAATTTATATTGATTATATCCTATGTTTGTTGTTCATCATACTTCTCACATAATTAGTGCATTCCATATACTAATGCATACTTTTTTCCAATATTGTTTCATAATATAGGGTCTGATGATCACGCTCATACTCCCATTCGTGGCTAGAGCTTATTACTTTGTATTGGTGGTGAGTCTTTATGTTTCGAGGATAAGATACTTTATTTCCATTTTCATCATTTGACTACTTCATTCTCTTATGTTGTCATGGCTGATCTAGGAACTTGTCTTATGCCACTATCGAGCTAGTAGAGGCATGTTGGATGTTTAGAGTCTATATTATCTTTCATTCCGAATTTATGAGACTTATGTTCTATTTTGAGACTATGCTTCCATGTCTACGCTTTAGCTTAATTTCTCATTTACCTTATGTATGCTCATGAATGATATGCTAAGAGGCTAGGTTGGGGTCCTCTGGGATTCTAATCAACGTGTCACATCTATGGTCTAGCTTGGGTCATGACAAACTTGGTATTAGAGCATAAGGTTTAAAGTGTTCTAGGAAGTCTAACATACTGCATCAAGTAGAGTAATTTTCATCGATGTGAAGTGTGCCACATCAATGAATAGGATATTATAAGGCGTCTTAGTAAAAATACCACTTCATTCATGATCTCATCGTGCTATAGTGTTGAACTTTAAGAATTTCTCCTCTAATGATTTTTCTTTTTGTTTACATAATCATGCCTCTAGGAAGATACCCCATCCAAAGGAATGTTGAGGAGGAGTAACAAGCTTCAAATAACCCTTGGAATAAACAAGATCCTCATGCATACTTCCAAGATGCTTTCCAAGTTCTAATTCAAACCAAAGAAGCTCAAGTGAACCATGTGGTGGCAGCTCTCGTGAACCAAAATATAGGTATAGAAGCTAGTCGAGTTCATTAGTTTACCCAAATGAACCCTCCCGAGTTTCATGTTTGAAGGTGGATGAGGATCCACAAGAGTTTATGCAGGGTATGGGTAAGATTTTTGGCATCATGGGTGTTATCTCAGTTGAAAAAGCAGACTTGATAGCGTATCAACTCAAAGGGGTTGCCCAAGTATGGTATGAGCAATGGAAGGATGAGAGAGATATAGATGATGGTCCCGTTGAGTGGAAGGGTTCAAGTATGCTTTTCTTGACCAATTATTTCTATTCGAATTGAGGGAGGCTAAGGTCCAAGAGTTCATCAATTTGTACCAAGGTAACATGAGTGTGAGGAAGTATGCCCTCAAGTTCACCAAATTGTCCAAATATGCTCCATTCATAATGCGGTACCAAGAGCCTATATGAGTAAGTTTGTTTCGAGAGTGTCTGATTTGGTGGTCAAAGAATGTAGAAAGTACATGCTCATCAAGGAGATGGATATTTTGAGACTTATTACACATGCCAAATAAATTGAGGAGGAAAAATTAAAGCAAAGGTCCAAGAGAGAGTCTAAGAGAGCTCAAACCGATGGTGGTAACTTCTCACATAGTAAGTTTGGAAATACTAATCTTCCTTAATTTTGTCAAAGGTATTCCGGCCAAGCTTCATATAACACTCAAGCCCCAAAATTTGACAAGGATAAGGTGCCTAACCCTAAGGCAGAAGGAGGATCTCTAAGTAATCAAGTCATCCCTCCATGCAACAAGTGTTGGAGAAATCACAAGGAAAAACGCCTAGGGTGATCTGATGTTGGCTATAAGTGTGGAAAGCCGAATCATCATTTTAGATAGTGTAGGCATGGTACTAGACCATAGACTCAGACTCAGGCTATTGGTCATCCGGATCAGCGTGCTACTACTTTGGGTGGCGGTCAGCATCAAAATAGATTTTATGCCCTTCATACTCGTCAGGAGTTAGAAGATTCCCTCGATATTGTGACTGGCATGTTGAAAGTCTTCAACTTTGATGTTTATGAAATATTAGATCTAAGTTCTTGTAAAACCCCAAAATTTGGAAAGTAATAAAATGAGGATCAAAACACAAAATTTCTAGAAAAAAAACCTATAATTTTGGCACCAGGTGATGACCACGATGGCCATCATTGGTCATAGTAAGCACCATGCATCATAGTGATCCACTGTGGTGGCAACCCTGAGGCTCAATCCTACAGGGTGAGGTCCACGATAAGGAACCACGGACCTTGGTGAGCACCACAGATTGTGAAGCCCTCTGTAGTGACCCCTCCCTTGAGACCTCAAAACATGATCTTAAGGCTAGGATCTTGAATTGGCCACTACGGGCTATGTATCTCTTCACAGACTGTAGTGAGATCCGTGGTGGTCACTCCTACAATTCACCTTATAGGGCCTACACCATGCCCATTATTTACGTCCCATAATGCAATCCACGGACTGTGAAGGGTTCTGTAGAGGAAGTACAGAAACTTTTCTCTACAACTCCCAAATTTCAAATTCCAAGTCCAACATCACGGACACCACCACAGGCCATGATGAGTCTTCGTGGTGATTCCCAATTACAGTATAATGAGGGGTAATCCGGTCATTTCCTTATTTTTTATTAATGTATGTAGACGGCTTTGGGATAAGATTCATTATGAAAATATCCTAAATACTCCTAAATCTATTATTTTCCCTCATTAATTCCCAATAAACTTTAAGACTTCTCTCTCAAGGTTCATTGAAGGGTTCATCTTCTTCATCGATTTTGACTAGGGTTTGTTCAAGAAAAAGTCTCCTTTTTCAAATCTTAAGGTCAAATTCAATCAAGGTATATAGGGATTGATCCATGGGTCCCTTTTCACCAACGGAGTCCCAATATTTCTACTCAAAATCTCATGAATTTTTATTGGATTTGTAACCCTAATTTGAAGAATTGCATTGGGTGGCTTAAATTATATTTTAAATTATTATAGTTGATCATTATAAGTATGTTCCTACATGAATTACATGATTTTAAGTTGAATTACGATTGCCCATGCATGAAGCCTATTTTCAATGATGATATTATGGAGTATGATTATGAACCCAATAATTTCAAGGTATTCAAATTGGCTATGTAGATGAGTTTTACCCTAAATTCAAGTATGAATTATGATCATGAATTACAAGTTTGTTCAATATATGAATTTCATGCAAGTTATGAAGTAAGGTGACCTAGGGCCCTATGTGGTGACCTAGGACCTAATAATATGAATTATGCAAGTAAGATTTGTAATGAAGAAATATTCACATTGCAATTATGTTATGAAATTAGCTATTCTATGAAGTATGAAGTTTATGACCAAGTTATGATATATGCTAAGTGTGTTTACTATGTTATGTATTCCGTGGGATTTGACTTAGCACTGAGTGGACTCTGAGGTGGGGGCACTACCAAAAGCCTTAGTAGCAACCTCAAGTCTCTTAAACTACATGCCACTGTAGGTTGCCTCCATGCTTAGCTAGTGGATCCACATATAGCATATGTACATTAACCACCTAGCGGGGTAGAGTCTATCTTGGCAAGTAAATTCCCTTTTCTTTCATTGTATGAGGAAACATCGGGATTCCACGTTATAGCTCGCATGGTCTTATTGTCGGTTATGGTTCTATCCCACATATGTATAACTTCTTATGTACTTTCATGATTTTTGCCTTTCAAATGCTATGACCATTATAGTTTTCTCATAACTTTACTTATCTTCTTCATCATTTACTCAATTGATCATTACATCTTATGATTTATGTTATGTGGCATGCCCTCATACTTAGTACATTCAAACATACTAATGCATATAGTTGCCTACATTGTTTAATAATGTAGGGATTGAGGATCACGTTCCCACGCGTGACTGGTAGAGCTTATTCGGTGAAGTTTTTGGTGAGTCCTTATTAATCGAGAACTAGTGATGAGTTGTTGTTTCTTTATAAGACATTTATTTATTTAATGTTCAGGGTAAGCTAAGGACATGTCTTAGCCCCCGCCATTTTCATATAGTACAGGCATTTTGTTGGACATGTGCTTAGAGTCTATTTTGTCAAATTCTCATACTCTTTATTATTTATGATCTAGACTCCTTCTTATGTTATTTTTCCGTATTTATTTTACCTTATACATGCTTTATGATATGTCAAGAGTCTTGGTTAAAGCCCTTCGGGGTTTCGATTGTCGTGTTACGATTAGGACCAAGGTCAGGTCGTGATAGTGCTACTCTATCATTTGTTACTCCTTATCTTGGAATGAGGTTCATTGTTAGTCCCAAGATCTTGCTAGATCCTTTTCGGTCAATACTCCTATAGGTGATTCAGTTTTATCTAAAACACCCTATAGGAAATACCCTATTTCAATTTTTGATAAAATTACCTCAATTGATATTTTAGAACTTGATATGACCAATTTCGATGTTATTCTTGGTATGGATTGTCTTCATGCATTTTATGCTTCTATATGTTGTAAGACCCGTGTGCACAAGTTTCAGTTTCAAAATGAGTCAGTCCTAGAATTAAAAGGTAGTAATTTCGTATTTAAAGGCAACTCATTTCATGTCTTAAAGCTCGTAAAGTGATCTCTAAAGGTTGTATTTATCATCTTGTTCGGGTTAGTGATACTAATTCTGAACTCCTACCATTGAATTAGTTTCAGTTGTTAATGAGTTTTAAAAAAAATTCCTCGATGACCTACCAGGCATTCCTACCAAAAGGGAAATAGAATTTGGTATCAATCTTCTTCCCGATGCCCAGCCTATCTGTATTACTCCTTATCGAATAGCCCTGACAGACCTAAAAAAGTTAAAGGATCAGTTGAAGAATTAATTAGATAAGGGTTTTATTAGACCGAGTATCTCCCCATTAGGTGCTCCGTACCTCTTTGTTAGAAATAAGGATGGTTCTATCCATTTATGTATGGATTACGAGCAGTTGAACAAGGTCACAATGAAGAATAAGTCTCCCATTCCAAGGATTGACTACTTATTCGATCAACTTGAAGGAGAAAGGTACTTTTCAAAGATTGATTGTTGATCACGTTATCATCAACTCCGAGTAAGGGAATGCGACATTCGAAGATGGCTTTTAGGATTCGGTATGGTAACTTTGAATTCTTGATTATGTATTTTGGACTAACGAATGCCCCTACAGCTTTTATAGATTTGATGAATAGGGTGTTCAAGCAATACTTGGATATGTTGGTAATTGTGTTCATTGATGATATTTTGATTTATTCTTAGAGTGAGGAATAGTATGTTGATCACTTAAGAATTGTATTGAAAATTCTAAAGGACCATCAATTGTTTGCAAAATTTAGTAAGTGTGAATTTATGTTGATCCATGTCGTCTCTTGTAAAGGAATTATGGTTGATCCTAAGAAGATGAGGTAGTTAAGAGACCTAGATCGTTGTCCCCTTCTAGTAGTTATTATAGATGGTTTGTGGTAGGTTTCTCTTCCAAGGATGGTGGAGTAATTATGCAAAGTAGATCTGAATCATCTCTTATGGCGGATACTAAGGCCAAGCAATATAGTGATCCTACTTTGGTTGAATTGAAGAAGGCGGATGCCAAAAAATCCATTGAGGGTTTCTCCCAAGGGGGAGATAGTATTTTGAGATATCAAGGCCGATTATGAATTCCCAATTTAGATGGCTTTAGGAAAATGATATTGTCTGAGGCTCATAGCTCGTGGTATTCTATATCTAGGTTCCACAAAGATATATCATGATTTGAGGGAAGTGTATTGGTGGAAAGGCATGAAAAGGAATATTGTAGAGTTTGTGGCTAAGTGTACGAATTGTCAACAAGTGAAGGTTGATCATCAAAAAATTTGAGGTTTAGCTTTAGATATTAAGATTCCTACATGGAAGTAGGAAGCCATGAATATGGACATCACAAGTTTACCTCATACTCGTAGGCAACATGATTTGATTTGGGTAATTTTTGACTAAATGACTGAGTAGGCTCATTTTTTTCTGTTAAGAATTCATACTTAGCCGAGGATTATGCCAAGTTTTATATTCGAGAGTTTTCTAAGCTTCATGGTGTTCCTTTGTCTATCTTTTAGGATCGAGGTATTCAGTTTACATCTCAATTTTGGAGATTTTTCCAAAAGGATTATGGTACTCAAGTGAAGCTTAATATAGCTTTTAACCCATAAATGAATGGTCAGGCTGAACGCACCATTCAGACATTAGAAGATATATTGAGAGCATGTGTTATGGATTTTAAACGTAATTGGCATGTCCATTTTCCATTGATAGAGTTTGTATATAATAAAAGTTATCATTCCAACATTCAAATGGCTCCATTTGAGGCCTTATATGGTAAGAGGAATAGGTCTCCTATCAATTGGTTCAAGGTTAGTGAAGTTGCCTTAATAGGACCCGAGTTGGTGCATGAGGCTATATAGAATAGGAGGTTGATTAGAGAAAGACTGAAGACATCCCAAAGTCAACAAAAATCCTGTTTAGATGTGATGAGAAGAGAACTTAAATTTGAGGTAAATGATTGGCTTTACTTGAAAATTTTGCCCATGAAGGGTGTGATACATTTTGGTAAGAAAGAGAAGCTAAGTCCACAATTATATTGGCCCATATTAGATTTTAAGGCAGATTGGCAAGGTGGTATTTGAGTTGGATTTGCCTTCGAATTTGGCATCGGTACATCTGGTGTTTAATGTGTCTTTGTTGAGGAAGTTTGTTGGTGATCCTATATCTAGTGTACCATTGGACAGTATTGATGTAAAGGAGAGACCCTCTTATGACAAAGTTCTGGTTGATATTCTAGACAGGCAAATTAGGAAATTGAGAAATAAGAAAGTAGCTTTAGTTAAAGTGTATGGAGGAACCAAGAGGTTGAGGGTGCGACATGGGAAGCCGATATGATATCGCGATATCCTCATGTCTATACTTCTGTTCCTAAATGAGGTATTGAGTTCCTTCATGATCCATTTAGCCTAAACCATGTGTATCATTCATTCTCATGCTTTCATATGCATTCATGTTCCTCAAAAGAATTTTAAAGTCATTTTTATATTGAGATTAAATATTTTGTGTTTTATGCGCTTTCGAAATGGTTTGCATTTAGATATTCCTTTCCTATTCCATTCATTCTAGTTTGAGTTTCATTCGAGAATGAATATTCCCAAAGGGAGATATTGTAAGACCCAGAACTTGAAAAGTCAGAAAAGCAAGGTTTAAAGAAGAGTTACCAAAAAAGTGCAGCTTTTGGAACCAGGTGGCCTTCATGGATCCCTCAACGAGCCGTGAAGTGGACCATGGGTCATGAACAGCCACCATGGTCCTAACCCTGCACATTTGGTTTTACAGGTGATGTCCATTAGGGGCTCCACGAGCCATGGTGGCCTCTATGATAGACACCTCCTCCAAACCCTTGTAAGCTTCCTTACCATGCCCCCCACCACCACGGGTCGTGGTGACCTTCATCGACCGTGGAAGTCTCCGTGGAGGAATTCATATCACACCCAACTTTTTCCCTAGTTCAATTCAAAGACCACGATCACCACCATAGGATGTGGTGAGGTTCACGGACCATGGTGATTCCCCCATACAGGTGCAATTCAGTTTTAAGTTGAGGGTACTTTGGTTTTTCCCTATATTTTTATTAATGAATGTGGACGGTTTTTGAGAGTTTATTCTCACCTATTAACTACCCTAAGTCCTCCTAACCCTCTCATTCTCACCCTAACACTCTGAATCAAAATATTTTCTCTAAAAGTGTGCTCTCCAAATTTTATTCCTCCTCAAGCAAAATTATAAGGATTTCTTCAAGGACAAGCTTTAATTCTCTGCAATTCTGGGCTTCTAAAGGTCAAGGTATGTGGGAATTCATCCTTGGGCCCTTTCACCCATGGAATCCTAAATATTTCTTCTCATATCTCATATGAATTCTTCTTCTAAAAGACCTAATTTCATGATTTGCATTGGGTCTTCTTAACTATGATCTATTCAAATGCTATAAGCCTAATTATGCATAATTCACATTATATTTCGTGATTTCAAGATGAATTTCAAAGACCTATGCTATATGCTAGTTTCAAGTATGATTTATGAAATACAATCATGATTTTCAAGTTATTTCAATGAAAACTTTAAGAATGATAATCAATGACCCTTCAAGGAAAGAAAGTTATGAATGATGTTCCATAATTCTATAAGCAAAAGAAGTTTTAGTTCAATAAGGACAAATTTTGCACAAGCATGTTAAAGAAGTTAAAGGCATGATTGAATTCCCTCACTCACTGATGATGATGCTGATAGATGAGCTATTCATATATTATTTTATAAAGATGGATAAATATTTATTATTATCTTTCCTAATGATGTTAATGATTATATATTTATTAAAAGTTTCATTGGGATAAAGACATAGCACCGAGAGGAATTTAAGGTAGGGTTCAGTCCGATAGTCATTGTAGCTCCCCAAGAAAATCCTAGTAGCAACCTTTAGCCCCTAAGTACATTGCTTGCGTAAGTTTAAAGATGTCAATATGGCGAAGCTAGTGGAACCATATATAGAAAAGTTAAAGAGAGTACCAGCAAGAAGTCTACCATGGCAAGGTAGCCTTTCCTTTTTGATATGGGGGTCATCGGATTCCATGTAATAGCTCGCATGGTCTTAAGTAGCGGTTAAGGTACTATCCCATATCAGTTAAAGAGAAGTTATAAAGTTCTTATAATGATAATATTTTGATGCATTGGCCAATAGTTATGATATTTTCATGGAATTTATGGTTTCATTCATGTTTTAAGATATTGATGTTTCATCCCATAATTCATATTGATTATGTCCTATGTTTATTGTTCATGCATACTTCTGACATACTTAGTGCATTCCATGTACTAATGCATAATCTTTGCCTATATTAGATTATAATGTAGGGTCTAATGATCACGCTCATACTCTCAATCGTGGCTAGAGCTTACTATATTTGCATTGGTGGTGAGTCCTCATTCAAGGACATGAAACTTTATTTTCATTTTCTTCTTTTGACTATTTCATTCTCTTATGTTGTCATGGATGTGCTAGAAACTAGGAGAGACATGTTGGATGTTTAGAGTCTATATTGCCTTTCATTCTGAATTTTGAGGCTTATGTTCTATTTTAAGACTATGCTTCCTTGTCTCTTTAGATTAATTGCTCATTTACCTTATATATGCTCATGAATGATATGCTAAGAGGCTTGGTTGGGGTCCTCAGAGATTCTAATCGCCATGGTGCACCAAGGGTCTAGCTTGGGTCATGACACCCACAAATCCTCCATGGGTGTTAGGATTCTTAACTCAGAAGTCTAACAAAGGTTGGTCTACATCGTGAGCTCATCGTTATAGTATTGTTTTCTTGTCAATTTTGGCTTTGGTCATTGTTACTGCAAAGAAGCAGCTCATTATTCTTGGTATTTCAGATCTTTATGTCGAGGTAATCTATCCCCTATGATCCTCCATCATAATTTCATGATCTAGTATCATTTTTATAAACTTCCAAGCTACAAAGTAGTATTTTAGATATTGTGGCTCTAGATAGCCCCTTTTGTCTTGTTAAGTTTGGTTATTAGTGTTGTGTATGGATGGTTTTAATGTGTTGGAGGGACTGTGGATTGGATTGATTCTTATCAAAGTCACTTAAGAAGTTTGTGGGATTAAATGACGGAAGTATGCCTTAAAATAGTGCCTTGGGAGCTCATCGCTCCTTTAAGTTTGGGTTAGCATAGTATTGTTGTATTTAGTTTTCATTTATTATTGTTATCGGCCTTATTTTATATTTAGAGTTGGATGGAAATAGTGACGACCTTGTCATTTTATCAATTGGCTATGGCTCATTATTGCAACCTTGTTGATTCTAGTAATTATTGTGTTACGATAGGTTGGTCGAGCTTCATAAAGACACATTTGGGGCTTTAGTTGAAAGGTATGTTAAGGCTTCATTTTCACTTTTTGGCATGACCTTTAAGTAAAAACCTTTTATAACATGTTTAACATCATTATTTGACTAGTGCCCTTATGGTATTGAGTTTTGCCCCACACCATAACATACTGACTATCAGCATCTCTCTATTCCTTACATAGTGGCCAAGAAAAGCATGTTATAATTAAATTTTGGTAATATGTGATTAATTGATATTATTGTGTTGTTTTTATCATTTTATTGTTGCCTATGACCTTATTTTGGCCTCAGTAAACACTGACACTACAGGATTTTGGGGCTAACATTCTGGTTACAATTATTGTGCCTTCGAGCCGGGCAGACCATACCTATAAGATGGGCAGATTGTACCTATGGGCTATATTATTTCCTAATAGAGATATGAGTTGGCTATGGGACTATATTTATGCCTAAGAAGGCTATGATTTACCTATGGTGCTATTTTATTGCCTAAGAGGGCTATGAGCTACCCACAATGCTATATTTATGCCTAATTGGGTTATGTTCTACCTATAGGGATATGTTGTTTTCTAAGAGGGCTATTAATCTGCAAGGCTATATTGATGACTAAAAAGGATATGTGTTACCTATAGGGCTATATTGTTGCCTAAGAGGGTTATGAGTTGCCTACGATGCTATATTGATTCCTAAGAAAGCTATGTATTGCCTACTAGGATATATTGATGCCTAAGAGGGATATGCGCTGCCTATGAGGTTGTATTATTTCCTATGAAGGCTATGTGACCACCTACATGGCTAGGGTACTATCAATTGGGGTATATATACTGAATTGGAACCTTCTGGTCTTATGGGGGCCTGAGTAGGTGGTCTTGATAGCTGTTTGTATCTACCAAGATTATAGGGTCATGGTTAGTATGCTTATTCTTTTCTTGACTTCCTTACCTTGTTACTTTCAGTATATTATATTACCTGCTCATTTAGTCTATTGCATTTCATACTCTGTACATTGTTTCATACTAATGCCCCATTGTCGGGGGCACTACATTCTTTAATATCCCAATTCTTGAGAAATTATTTTTCAGTGAAGAATGACCTTTTTCCTCTATCTTAGCATTTTCATGCTTTGTTTGTACTGCGGGGATGATTGGTGTAGTTCTTGATGCGGTCGGGTGAGATTTTAGTGATTTTAAGACCTTGAGTGAAGTTTTTAATGAGATAGTTGGCTTTGGTCAACATTTCGAGATCCAAGCATTGGATGGGAATTCCATCAGTTCTATTGCATCCAGAACAACGAATTTCGTCTAGTTTAGTATTGAGTTAGAGCTTTGATACCTTAAAATGCACTTCGGGAATTCAGATTAAAAGTTGCGTTTTAGGCCTAAATAAGGTTAGGAGGGTAATTTCATAATAATGATCATTTTTCAAAAATCCAATGATTTCATTGAGTTCGAAATGTCAATTTTAGTAGAGTAGCATATCCAATTTATTTTTATCAGACCCCGAATGATTTTCGAGGGTCCAACCAGAGACATTTTTTTTAGAATTGGCTTTTACAGTTTCTGGTTTCTAGTCCACATTGAATAACCCATTGCAATCGCGATTAAGGCCACGCGATCATGATGAGTCCTCCTTATTGTCCTTTAGAATTACGACACTTGTGTCACAATCATGCTTAGTCCTTTCTATCTTGTTCTTCTTCTCGACATTCCTTCCATGATCGCAATGCGTACTCTTCCTGTGCTCTACGATTGCAAAAGTTAGTAACTCACGATCGTGGTGAAGAAAATTTGCCTAAACAATACCAAATTTTGGAAATTCTACCCATACTCTCATTTCCAGCATTGTCAACCTCTTGGAGGTTAGGGAGGGCGAATCTTGAAGAGATTTTATAGGAAAAATCATTTGGGTGAGTTCTTTTATCATTCCTAAATTATTTTATAGCATTTTCATCTTCCAAAACTCTTTTAAAAATCAAGATTTTAATATGAGATTTGGAGTTTTTCCCCTGAGTTGGAAAAGTGGTGATTTCATGATTTCTAACCCATTTCTTGCTCGATTTTAATGGATTTTCAACCACGAACTCTTCTTGATAAGTAAAATCTGAATTTCCAAATAAAATTTTGGTTTTATCCTTTATTTTTCTAAGGTGATATTTGGACAATTTTGACCTGGTACTAAAATCTTGCAATATGGGTATCATTGGACTAATTTGATGAATTCTTTCCATTCTTGATAGGTGGAGATTGTTTAGAAGTTGTTAATTGAGAGTAGAGCTTTGATTTAAGTGTTCAGGGTAAAATTTTGACCTTCGAATTCAGTTTAGCTATCCTTCTTTGAGACTAGGATTGGGTAATTGATCATTCTAATAATATAGACTTTGGGATGAAGTCATAATACAAATTGGGATTGTTGATTAAATTGTGATACCCGTGTGGGGTTTGATTATACTATTTTGCCCGTGTGGAAGCTTATTTGTGCGATTTAGCCCATGTGGGGGCCTTATTTACTATTCTATTTACTTTGAGAGCATGAAATTCATGATTTTCCTGTGAGAAAGGCTTGTAATGCCCAAGTGAGGGGGTTGAGTTTTTTATCACACTTGAGAAATGAAACATTTTCAAAAGAGGTGAATATTTGTTTCAATGTACTCCTTCCCATTACTATATATTTAAGGGTGTATATCATGTTTAGTGTCACACTCTGAGTCTACACCCTAGGTGTGGTCGGCACTCAAAAAACATTGATAGTTCCTATGCGAAACCTTGGCGTGACTGACTCACTAAGAGAAAGACATTAACTCATAAGAGACACTCAAATGGGCACGATATGTGTAAAGAAACTTAATTTCTCAAAATAGTCTCAATGCTCAAGTGTATATGTGCAAGATAATACTTCAATGTTCTCAAAACATAACTCGATGTATAAAAGTAAAATGATTAAACTAGACTCTAAATAACTAGTCTATGAAGTCTCTAAGACTAACTCTGAAATAGGAACCGGGACAAGCCATGGCTACCTCAAACTGATAAATAATAACCGAAAAGTATAGACTCAAGAATGCCTCTAAAAGTAAATTGGTCTAACCAAAGTTGGGTAGAAAGCAGGATCTTCAATGATGCACCTACTGAGGATCTCTATCACCTGTGTCTATATCATAACATGATGCATTTCGAATGATGTCAGTACGTGGAATATACAGTATATAAAATGGCTTAAAGGAAGCTTACTCAAATGCCCAAGTTAAAGGACTAACTCTGAAAAATGGCTCAACTCAATAAAGTATGCAACATTATAAAAATAGTGCTTTAAATGGTATGCAATAATAAATGCAAATCAGTGTATTAAAATATGATACTTTACTTCTTAGGAAGTTTCTCAAAACGACAACCATCACTATGAGCCTCGTGATGATACACTTTCTACCTACGTTGCCAGACCCATCCTATCCCTTGCCAGCTAAAAATTCCTCTTTTAGGACGATAAGGAGTCGCCCGAATGAATGGTAGGATCCTATATACACTGAGGGTGTAGGTAATAGGGTTGAAGTTATCTATACTCGTACCCACATCGATGCTCGATACTACTCCCTAAATAATATCACTCTGCTCATATCTAAAGTAAGTGTACTTACTCAATTTAACTCTTTTAGTCTCTTTGAGACTTAGGTCAAACTTAACTTTCCTTCACTGATCTCTTCTCTTTAAGATAGGTAAAGAAAACCATCACGAATAATGCACTTAAAATCATACTTTAACTTCTCAATTAAATCTCAAAAATAGATGTTAAATTTAATAAACTCAACTCATTTATACATAAAATACTAATGCTCAAATAGATATTAAGAGACTTATTCAACTTATCTTAACTCATGCTCAAACTCTTTCTTGATTAAATAATGTAAATAATCCTTGTTTACTCAAAACAATGCATAACACGTGAAATGCAAAAATCAGCTAAAGTTCATGTAAATGCAAACATGAATCCATAATCTCAAAAACTCACTCATCATAGTATAATAAAATACACATACTAGAATTCAATAAGGAATAATATAGAATCTTAAGAATTTACTTTACTTGAATTGAAACTAAAACTCAAAGCTTAACTTTATGTATGAAGATTTAGGGCATGAGGATGAATTTAGTCCAACGTTATGATAGCCTTACATACCTGGAATGTTGCTTATCTAAGCGAAAATCGAAGACTTGGCTTGAAACTATTGAACTCTAGCTCTTCTCCTTCTTCCCAATTCTTGCTCTCAATAGAATCTAAATAATTATAAGAGGAAAGACACATTGGATGCCGATAAGGGACTAATTTTAGTCCCATAACGGCTTGTGTTAAGTTTGGAAATGTTGGGAAAAATATAAGCTTGCCCCTCATTAAAACGAACGCCGGATAAATTTTAACTCCCAAGTCTGCGACGCGGACCTGGTCCCTACATTCAAGTCAAGGATTTTATTCTTCTCCATAACTCGGATGCATCGCATACTCTGCTGTCTCAAAATTTCACTCGAAGCCAAAAGTACCTGCCAAGTTCTGCCATGCGGACTCAAGACGGACTTTCTATCTCGTTCGGACTTTGCTTAATTTTTTTTAACTCTTCTCCAAGTTCTCATAATTAATCTAAATAGAATAACATGGGGTGTTACAATATCTCCCTCTTAGAATTATTCATCCTCCAATGATGACCAAGCTAGGTATTTTATCAAGGCACAAATATAATGCAAGAACTCTAAAGACAACTTCTATACGCAATTAGTCAAACTCAAGAAGGCACTAACTCAGAGATAGGAATAGAAATAAGAACAATACCTTCAATATCGACAGTAGGAGGAATGAATAAATGCAGGTACTTGGCCTTCATGTCCTCCTCGGCTTCTCATGTAGCCTTTTTAATAAATTGATTTCTCCAAAATACTTTAACTGAAGAAACCTCTTTGGTCCTCCATATATGAACCTGAAGATCAAGGATTTGTATAGGAATCTCTTCATAGGAAAAACTATCTTTCACTCCACTTTAAGCATGGAAATATGAAATACTAGATGAACGGAATCTAACTCTGGTGGAAGCTCCAACTCATAGGCGATATTTCTAACTCTTTTTATAATTTGGTAAGGGACAATGTATCGGGAACTCAACTTCCCCTGCTTCCCAAATCTCATGAAAACTTTTATGGGTGAAACCTTAAGATAAACCCAATCATTTACTTGAAACTCCAAGCCTCTTTTCCTAATATTAGTGTAGGATTTTTGATGACTTTGCGCAGTTTTCAACCTTTCTTGGGAGATCTTTACCTTCTATATATCCTGATAAACCAGGTTTGGCCCTATCAACTCAGCCTCAAAAACTTCAAACCAACCAATTGGTGATATACATCTTCTCCTAAAAAGAGCCTCATAGGGAGTCATTTGATGTTCGAATGATAGTTGTTATTGTAAGCAAACTCAATTACCGGCAAATGGTCATCCCAATTACCTTTGAAGTAGATAATACAAGCTCTCAACATATCCTCAAGAGTAAGAATAGTACGCTCTGCCTAACCATTTATCTGAGGATGGAAAGTAGTACTAAGATTCACCTTTGAACCCAAACCTTTCTGAAAGGACTTCCAACACTGTGTAGTGAATTGAGTACCTCTATGTGAGATGATAGACAAGGGAAATCCATGCAATATGACTATCTATCGAATATATAACCTTGCATAATCCTCTATTGAATCTGTAGTTTTAACGGGTAAGAAGTTGGCTAATTTGGTCATTTTATCCATCATCACCCAAAGCAAATCATGTTGCTTGTGAGATCAGGGTAAACTTGTATTGATATCTATGTTGATCATCTCCCACTTCCATTCTGGAAACTCTATATTATGGGCTACACCACAAGGCCTTTGATGCTAAACTTTGACTTGTTGGTAATTCGAGAACTTGGAAACAAACTCTACTATATCTCTTTTCATACCATTCCACCAATAGACTTCTCTCAAGTCATGGTATCTTAGAACCTAGATGAACGGAATATCTGGATCTATGGATCTCAGCCATGATTCTATCTCAAAGTCCATTAATGATCAAAACACATAATCTACCTAGACTTTCAACACTCTACATCCCCCTTTGGCAAAATCCATTACTTTTTGTCTATGAACATCTTATTTCAATTGAAGAATAATAGGATCTTGATCTTGCTTTTCCTTTACTTCAACAACTAATGAATACTCATCCCTATTTTGAACAATTACATCTCCCTTATTAAAGTCTACAAGATGAACTCCCAATCGTACAAGTCTATGCACCTCTCTGGCCAACTATTTCTTCTCTTCCTCAACATGAGCGGTCCTTCCCATGGATAACCTGCTAAGAGCATCAACAACAACATTTGCTTTACCTAGATTGTAGAGAATACTCAAGTCATAATCCTTGAGCAACTCAAGTCATAATCCTTGAGCAACTCAAGTCATCTCTTATGCCTCAGATTTAGCTCTTTCTAACAAAACATATTTTGCAGGTTCTTGTGATTAGTGAGCACATCTACATGCAAGCCATAAAGATAATGACGCTAAATATTGAGATCAAATACTATCGCTATTAACTCTAGATCATGATTTAGATAATTCATCGCATGGATCTTAAGCTGTCTGGAAGGATATGTTATTACTTTGCCTTTATACATTAAAACACAACCCAATCCAACTCTAGAATAATCCTAATATACGACGAAGCTATGTATTCCCTTGGGTAGGGAAAAAACTGGAGCATTTGTCAGTCTTGTTTTTAGCTCATGAATACTCTTCTGACAAGCATCGGGCCATTAAACTTAATCTTCTTCTGAGTTAATTTATTCAATGGCGATAATATGGAAGAAAATCTTTCAACAAACCTTCTTTAGTAACCAGCAAAAACCAAGAAACTACTTATATCAGTCAGAGATATGGGTCTGAGCCAATTCTTAACAACTTCAATTTTCATTGAATCCACTCGAATACCATCACCATAAATAATATGGCCTAATAATGCCAAAAATACAAGCCAAAACTCACACTTAGAAAACTTATCATATAACTTATTTTCCTTGAGAGTTTGGAGAACAATTATGAGATGGTTGGCATGCTCCTCCTCACTTATCGAATAGATCAGGATGTTATCGATAAATACAATAAAAAACATAGCTAAATACTTATTAAACACTCTATTCATGAAAGTAGTAAGATTCTATTTTATTTGTCTGCCCCCCCTTCCCAAAAAAAGAGTCCATAAGTGTTGTAGGGGCGTTAGTCAAATCGAAGAACATAATTAGGAACTCATAGTGACCATGCCTGGTTCTAAAAGTTGTCTTCAAAATGTCACTTTCTCTTACCCTCAACTGATGATAGCTTGATCTGAGGTCTATCCTGGAAAAGCAAGTGGCACCCTAAAGTTGGTCGAAAAGATCATCAATTCTCAGAAGAGGGTACTTATTCTTTATGGTGACCTTATTCAACTGATGTTAATTAATACACATCATCAAAAAAAACATCTTTCTTACACACGAATAGGACAGGAGCGCCCCAAGGTGAGACACTCGGCCTATTGAGCCCTTTATTTGGAAGGTCTTTCAACTTCTTTTTTAACTCATTTAACTCTGAGGGCGCCATTCTATATGGCGAGGTAGAAATAGGCTGAGTATTGGGAAAAAAATATATATTCCAAAGTCTATCTCTCTATTGGGAGGGACTCCATTTAAATCCTCGGTATAAACTTCTCAAAACCTATTTTCTATAGAAAACCAAGAGAACTCATCAGATATTGTCACTGGTATGCTTCAAGTAGTTTCTCATGATGTTTATGCATTACTTGATCCAGGTGCTACACTATTTTTTTTGTGACTCCTTATATAGCTATTATTTTTGGAATTCTTCCTAAATTACTCTTAGAACCATTTAGTGTTTCTACTATTATTGGTGAGTCTATTCTAGCTAGAAGAATCTACCACGATTGTATAGTCTCTGTTTACCATAAATATATATTGGCAGACTTAGTTGAGTTAGACATAGTTCTCTTTGATGTCATTCTTGGCATGGACTGGCTTTATGCTTGTTATGCCTTAGTTGATTGTAGAACCCAAATTTTCATGTTTTAGTTTCTGAATGAGTCAGTTCTAGATTGAAAGGTAGCCCATCTTTGCCTAAGGGTCGATTCATCTCATACTTTAAGGCCAGAAAGTTAGTTTCTAAGGGGTGTATGTACCACATTATTTGAGTTATAGATAATAGTGTGGATACTATCCATAGCAAGCAGACAATTCAGACCTCCACCTGCTCCTAAATTAGCACCTCTCTGATTAGCTCTATTTGGCGGTGCTATCAAAGAATATTGGGCTCTGTTGCCCTTATTACCTTGGTTACACATAGTATAATCTTTTACAAAGTGCCCATCTGCACACACTTGTAACATCCATTGATGACTATAAGACACTCTCCCAAATAAGGCCTCTCATACTTATTACATACGACTTGCGCGAGGAACTCTGTATCATACTTCACTAGGATTGAGAGCCTTGGGCTCTCAAATTCTATTTTCCTTAAGACCTCTAGTCATTCCTTTTACTAGTTATAAGTGCAATAGTTGTAGATGATGCATAACTAGAAGGCCTTTTCTAAAAGAAAGAGTAGTTACCATTTTTGCCCTTCTATTGGTTGCCTTCATTCCCTGTATACTTAGCTCTCTTACTTTGATTCTCCTCCCTATCCTTATTCTTATTTTCCTTAACTTGCTGGGCATATACCATAAGTTTGGAAGTGTCCATATTTGACATCAATAAAGCTGCTTGACATTCCTTTTACATATGTCTGCCCAAACTTGAAACAAACTTCCTTATCTTGGCTCTTGCATAGAGAACTATTTCTAAAGAATATCTTGAAAACTAGATGAATTTGAGACCATACTCTTTGATAGTCATACCTTCCTGCTTTAGGTTCATGAACTCCTCTTCCTTTACCTCCCTCAACTTACACAGAAAGAAGTAGTCGAGGAATACACCTTTGAACTCATCCCAGACTGCTGGTTCATCATCCTTACCTCTACTTTCCTCCCATTAGTTATACCATACATTCAAAACACCCTTCAGTTGATAGGAGACAAGTTCAACTCCTTCTATCTCAGTAGCATGTATTTCCTTCAGAATCTTCCATATGTCATCAATAAAGTTTTAAGGATCTTCCTCAACTCTGTACATCATGAAGACTAGTGGGTTCATCCTTAGAAAATCCCAAATCCTATTAGCAGCAAATGGCTTTTGGAAAATGAGCTCAGGACTGTGGTATTCTGATGATCAAACTATGCAGCAATCAACTAAGTGAGCATAGAGATGGCACCTATAAATTTTGCCTCTAAAGTCATTATAGATTGAGAATTCTGTGGAACTTCCTGAGTCTCATTCTCAACAGCTCGAGCTTGGTCTCGGGTCTATATTTTAGATGGGTAAGGAATCCCATCTTCAGCGACGTTCCTTTGGCAAAAAGTTCTTTTCGAAGGCATAATCTGAAATCATAAAACACACGAATTAAAAGGATATTTCAAAGAGTTAAACTCTATAGCTCAAACTGGAGTAAGAAATAAGGGAAATAATTCCTAAAGTCTTTTAGCCTCTCTATTATAGATGTGTACGCTTCACACCAATAAGAAGCACTCTATTAGAATCGGGTTCATAGACACCCTAGGAATCTTGAAATATGTGTTTTAATACCAAGTTTATCACACCTAAAGTCTATACCATAGGGGTGGACGACACTCAAAACCTATTGCTAGAACCCAAGCAAAAGCTTGGCCTAGCTGACTAACTAAGTGGAAGACCTTAACTCATAAAATACACTCAGATGGGCACAATATGTGTAAAGAAACTTAACTTATCAAAATAGTATCTCAATGCTCAAGTGTATATGTGCAAGATAATACTTCAATGTTTTTAAATATAACTCAATGTATAAAAACAAACACAAATGATAAAACTGGACTCTAAATAACAAGTCTATGAAGCCTCTAACACTGACTCTAAAATAGGTATCGAGATAGGCCCACGACTACCTAAAACTGATAAATAATAACTATAAACTAAAGACTCAAGAGCACCTCTTAATGCAAAGAGTTCTCACCAAAGCTGGGTAGAAAGTTGGATCTTTAATGATGCACCTATTGAGGATCTCTATTACATGTGTCTGCATCATAAAATGATGCAAGTCAAATGTTTTCAGTACATGGAATGTACGGTATGTAAGATGGCTGAAAAGAACTTACTCAAATGCCCAACTAGAAGGACTCAACTCTGAAAAATAGCGCAACTCAATAAATCATGCAATATCATAAAAACATTACTTTAAAAGGTATGCAATAATAAATGCAACTCAGTTATTTAAATATGATACTTTACTTCTTAGGGAGTTTTTCTAACCTACAACAATCACTGTGAGCCTCGTGATGATACAACATTCTGTCCATATTGGCAGTTCCATCTTATACCTTGTCAGGGTATGGGATAGTAACTAAACTATGGATTATCTAAAAAGTCTTCTTTTGGGAAAATGAGAAGTCGTCCGATGAATGGTATGATCCTATCTACAATGGGGGTATAGGTTATAGGGTTGGGGAAATATAGACTCGTATCCAAATCGGTGCTCGATACTACTCCCAAAATAACTTGACTCTATTCATAGCTGAAGTAAGTGTACTTACTCTATTTAACTCTTTTAGTCTCTTTGGGACTTAGCTCAAACTTAAATTTTCTTAAATGATCTCTTCTCTTTAAGACAGGTAAAAAACCATCATGAATAATGCATTTAAAAGCATACTTTAACTTCTCAATTCAATATCAAAAATAGATGTTAAATGTGATAAACTTAATTCATTTATATAGAAAATACGCATGCTCAAAATAGATATTAAGAGACTTCTTCAACTTATCTTAACTCATACTAACTCTTTCTTGATTAAAAAATTTGAATAATTCATCTTTACTCAAAATCATGCGTAAAATATAAAATACAAAATACAACTAAGGTTCAGGTGAATGCAAACATGAAAACATAATCCAAAAAACTCAACTTATCATAGTATAATAAAATACACATACTAGAATTCAATAAGGAATAATATAGACTCTTAAGAATTCACTTTATTGGAATTGAAACTCAAACTCAAAGATTAACTTGATTGTATAAAGATGTAGGGCACAAGGACGAACTTATTCCAACGTTATGATAGACTTACATACCTGGAATGAAGATTATCTAAGAGAAAATCGAAGACTTGGCTTGAAACTCTTGAACCCTAGCTCTTCTCCTTCTCCCCAATTCTTTCTCTTAAAAGAATCAAAGTAATTATGAGAAGACAGACATGTTGGGTGATGATAAGGGACTAATTATAGTCCCAAAATGGCTTGGGTTATGTTTGGGAAAAGTGGAGAAAAGATTCCCTTTAATAAAATGAACAACGAGCAAATTTAACACCAGTTGCGTGACGCAGACCTGTTCGCTAGCTTCAGGGCAAGGATTTTAATATTCTTCATGACATGGATGACACAAGGCGGACTCTGCTGTCTTGCATTAACTTTGCTCCAATTATTTTAAGTCTTCTCCTAGTTTTCAGAATTAATCTAACTTAGAATAACACGAGGTGTTACATTTAGGTTGAGTTTTGAGAACTTTGAATCTTATATTACATGTTGAGTTGAATATTGCCTTCATGCCATATGTGTTGTAATGCATTCATCCTCATTCATTATATCATTGATCTTGGAAAGTTGAGAAATATGAAATTTCCTTTTGAGAAAAAAAATGATACACCTTTTTATATCCTTGACCATGAAATAGGTTTCAAGTTCATGAGATATTGAGATTATGATTTTATATATGGATTGTGAGTCTCCCATGGGTCCTTTTTGGAAACCTTAGCTTGGCAGATGTATACGACAGGTTATGCGATAGCCTTGATTCTACCATACCACTACATTATTGCATTGCATTGCATTGCATTATTGTTTGAATATTTAATTTATCTGATCATATATGATATTGAATTATCCCTATATGTTTACTTTACTCGCGTTGTTCTATATAAATTGGTGGCATCGTTGTCAGAGTGGGACTTTTCTTTATACAATTGAAAGCGTCTCTTTATTTATTTCATAAGTTTAATTAATTTCTTATACTCAATTAGTCAAATCTACTGAGTACATGTGGATTTTACCCACCTCTACTTTTGTTTCACTTTTGATACAGATCATAGTCAAGGTATTCCATGTGGCAGCTGATTTTCTCTAGCGGATAGTATTGTATTGGATCAGTGGTGAGATCATGTGTTCCATATCGCCATTAGTTCCTTCTTTTAATTTCAGTCTTTATTATTGTCTAAAGAATTATGATTTATTTTAGATTCAGCAATTATGTTAGATGTTCTTTATATTTGTGGCTTACACATCAGGTTAGAATTTGGGATATGTGTCATCATGACCTTGATTCTTGGATCAAAACAAATTAACATCAGAGCACTAGGTTAATAGTCTCATAAGTTAAAGAGCAAGATGTCTATGAGAGTCTTGCGAATTGGTACGTAGACGTCTGTACTTATCTTCGAGAGGCTAAAAGATACTTAATATAAGAAATTTCTTCATTTGATTTCTTTCATATATTTTATTAATATCAAGTGTTGTACACCTCTAATCTATTCCTTCTGCACAGATAGTGATTATTAGAGCCACAGTCATCGAGGGTGAGGTTGCACTTGCTACCTAAGCCCTAGTTCATGGGCAAGGCAATGGATGTGGTTGACTTAAGGGTCAAGGCCAATCAAGAAGAATAGCACCTGTTCGAGGACAAGGTAGGAAGGCATCAACTGAGCCTATATATGAGTGTGAGGATTATTTTGAGTAGCATGCTAAGGAGAAAAGGCTAGCCCAGCCTCCTTCTATTCCCGACAGTGTTTCGATGCTTCAAGAGTTACTTGTCCAGTTATTGGCTAGATTGGATGGTTCCCCTACTATTAGTGTTCTTGTGGGTACTTCAGGCTATCCTATTGCAGTTGGTGATACACTGCCAGTTCATAGGCCTAGTGTGGGATTTCAAACTTCTGGTTCTTCTTCTATGCCCTTTATTGCACCTACGAGATTTGTAGCTCTGCTAGTTTCTGCTAGTGCAGCCATGTTAGTGTCTGAGAAGAAGGATTTTGAGAGCTTTGTTTGATTGACACCTCCTAGGTTCAATGGTATGGATAGAGAGAAGGCCTATGACTTCTTGACTGAGTTCCAGGACAAGTTGTTCAACCTGGGTATCTTGGAGGCACATGGAGTAGCTTACACTTCAAACAGTTTATGGGAGTAGCCAAGGAGGGGTAGAGGTCAATTCTTGCTTGTTGACCTACTAATTCTCCTATGATGTGTTAGGAGCAGTTTACTAAGGTGTTTCTCGAGAGGTTTGAGCCTTAATGCCTTCGTGATTAGCATAGGGATGAGTTCGGCACCACAAGATTTTATCAATATTTTCAATTAAATCTTTTTGTTACTAGATTTTCATATTGGAGTAGGGCTCCCTATCAATATCTGAGTACAAGGCTCATTTTTGTGAGTTGTATTATTATGTTATATCGAGTATTCCTATAAAGTTTGAACAGATTTATAGGTTGGTAAAGGGATTCATTGGTTATCTTCAGGAAGCTACAGTCTCTCATGTGTTATCGAGTGGCTCTTTTTAGAATATTATTAATCATACTAGGATGATTGAGAGTATCCGATATGCTAGACAGGGTGGCACCAAGATATTCCATCAATAGGGTCAGTTCAACAGTTATTCATCTAGATATAGGAAGTATTTTGGTCCAGGCACCCAGGGTTATTAGAGTAGGCCAGTACATGCGGCAATTTAGCATACAGATGGTATAGGTGGATCCAAACTGATTCAGGCTAGTTATTGTGATTCTTTAGGCTCCAATGGACGTATTAAAACCTCTGGTTATCCTTCACGGTGTCCAGGTCCTCGAGGTTTTTTTGTTTGTGATGAGTTTGGGCATAAGGCAAAGGATTACGCCAGATGTATTTCTTCTACTATTTAGACTGGGACACTAGTTGTTCATGCTATGCCAACCCTAGTTGTTTAAGGTGCTTCATAGAGTACTAGAGGTACTGCCAGGGGTGCCAAGGGTAGAGCTCGAGGTGGTGCTCATGGTGGTTCACAAGCTAATGGTGAGTTTAGACTATGTTATACTATATCGAGTATATTTGAGGCAGAGGCCACTGATGCAGTGATTACAGATATTGTTCCAATTTGCTATTATCTACTTTAGTATTATTCGACCCTTGGTCTATCTACTTGTATGTGTCAATATATTTTGATGTGCATAATTATGTGTATGAGCCCCTTGTTGTGCCTATTAGTATTTCTACCCAAGTAGGCGAGTCTTTAGTGGTGGATTGTGTATACCGGGGGTGTATGGTGATGTTTTTGGGTAGAGAGACTCGGGAAAACTTGATTTTGATATATATGCTTGATTTTGATATAATATTGGTCATGTATTGGCTATCTCCTAATTATGCGATTCTAGATTGTTATGCCAAGACTATGACAATATCTTATCCTAATTTGCTTTAGTTTGTGTGGAAGGGTAATCCGAGTTCTTATCCAAAGGGGATGATATCTTATATTCGTGCTTTCCATATGATGTATAAGGGTTTCTTGTATTATTTGGCTCATGTGCATGATCTCACTAAAGAATCATCTCCTTTACAGACCACAGGGATAATGAAAGAGTTTATGGGTGTATTTCCAATAGACTTGTCGGGTGTTCCTTCAGATCGTGACATCAATTTTGTGATTGATTTAAATCTAGGCACCAAGCCCATATCTATTTCTCCATATTATATGGCTCCGATTGAATTAATAGAGTTGAAGGAACAGTTGGAAGATTAATTGAAAAAAGAATTTATTTGGCCTAGTATATCATCATGGGGTGCACCGATCTTATTTGTGAAGAAGAAGGATGGTACTATGAGGATGTGTATTGATTATCGACAGTTGAACAAAATTACAATGAACAAGTATCATCTTCCTCATATTGATGATTTATTTGACCAGCTTTAGGGTGCATTGGTGTTTTCTAAGATTGACTTGAGGTTGGGGAGAGTTTGGGATTTTGATATCCTAGAGACTATTTTCATAACTCGTTATGGGTATTATGAGTTTGTGGTCATGTCCTTTGGACTGACTAATGCCCCAGCTGCTTTTATGAAGTTGATGAAGCAGGTATTTCGACCTTATTTGGACTCTTTTGAGATTGTATTTATCGATGATATCTTGGTTTACTCTAAGAATGGGGCTAACCATGTTTGGCACTTGAGGGTCATACTGCAGAGAATGAGAGGAGAAGTTGTATGCAAAATTCTCTAAGTGTGAGTTTTGACTCGAGTTTGTGGCATTCTTAGGTCATCTAGTAACCAAGGATGGGATTATAGTCCATCCAACCAAGGTTGCGCTAGTTCGTGATTGGGTTAGACCTACTTCAGTTATAGAGATTCGGAGTTTTATTAGGTTAGCAGGTTATTATTGTGGTTTTTTAGAGCTTCTCTTCTATCGTAGCTTCATTGACTAGATTAACTCAAAAGACCATAGAATTTCAGTAAACCGATGAGTGTGAGGCAAGCATTCAAAAGCTCAATGATTTATTGACCTCGGCACCTATTCTAGCATTGCTCGAGGAGGGTGTGACTTTCATCATATTTTGGGATGCTTTAGGTGTCGGTTTGGGTGGTGTATTGATGAAAGATGGGAGAGTTATAGCTTATGCTTCTCGACAGCTAGAGGTGCATGAGAAGAACTACCCTATCCATAATTTATAGTTAGTGGTGGTGGTGTTTGTTTTGAAATTGTGGAGACACTATCTTTATGATGTGCATTGTGATGTCTTTACCAACCACCGTAGCCTTAAGTATATCTTTTCTCAGTCAAATTTGAACATGAGTCTGCGTAAATGGTTGGAACTATTGAAGAACTATGACATCACCATTCTTTATCATCCGTGCAAGGCTCATGTGATAGTGGATGCCTTGAGTCAAAAGGCACCTAGTACGGGTAGTTTAGCATTTCTTAAAGTAGAGGAGAGGCTTTGGCTTTGGAGGTTCAGTCATTGGCTAGAAAGTTGATCCGACTTGATATCTCTGCACCTCATAGCATTTTAGCATTCATAGAGGCTAGGTCTACCTTGATAGATCAGATTCATGTCCATCAGTTTCATAATGACAAGTTAAGAACGATTTGGGACAAAGTGTTGAGAGGTGAAGCTAAATTGGCTTCCCTTGATCCCGAGGGAGTTTTGAGGATTAGCGGTCATATTTGTGTACCAAAGATTAGTGATTGGGTGCATATGATATTAGAGGAGGCTTATTTTTTAAAGTATTTTATTCACACAAAAAGGCAAAGATGTTTCATGATTTGAAACAACACTATTGGCTATGTGGCATGAAGAGAGACATTGTTGATTTTGTGGATAAATGTTTAAATTGCCAACAAGTGAAGCACGAACATCAAAAACTGGGTGGTTCTATGAAAAGGAGGCCTTTTCCCGAGTGGAAGTGGGAGAACATTACTATGGACTTTGTGACGGGGTTACTCTTGACTTTGGGTAAGCATGATTCAGTTTGGGTGATTATGGATCTGTTGACCAAGTCGACTCATTTCATTTTAGTAAAGACTAGCTATAACACTGAATATTTTGCTAGGATATACATCCGTCAGATTTTCCGATTGCATGGAATGTCCATTTCTATTGTGTCTGATAGAGAAATGCAGTTTACCTCTCATTTCTAGAGTTCTACACGGGAAAAGATGGGTACCAAGCTTGAGTTGATCACCGTGTTTCCTCCTCTGACTGATGATTAGTCAGACCAGACTATTTGGGTGCTTGAGGACATGCTTCAATATTGTGTCATGAATTTTGGTGGTCATTGGGACCAGTCCCTTCCTATTAGGATTTTGCATATAATAACAGTTACCATTTTAGCATTCAGAAAGCACTATTTGAACCTTATATGGGAGGAGGTATACATATCCAGTGGGATGGTTTGATTCTTTTGGGGTACAACCTTGAGGTACCGATTTGTTAAGGGACGTTATGGATAGGGCAAAGTTGATTCAGCAGCACCTTGTGACTCCTCAGAATAAGCAAAAGAGCTATACGGATAAGCGTGCTTGTGATTTGTCATTTGCCATTGGTGAGCGTGTATTGCTTAAGCTGTCACCCACTAAGGGTGTTATGAGTTTTGGGAGGGAAAAAATCTCAATCCGAGGTTTATTTCCCTTTTAAGGTTTTAGAGAAGTATTGGAAGGTGGCCTATAAATTGGACTTGCCTCCAAACCTTTTAGTTGTTCATCCTTTGTTTCACGTATAGATGTTTAAGAGGTACCGGCATGATAATTCTCATTGGATTTAGTGGGAGTTGGTTGCTTTTGATCAGGACTTGTCATTTAAAGAGGAGCATGTTGCTATCTTGGATAGGCAGACTAGACAGTTGAGATCAAAGCATATTAATTCAGTGAATGTGCAGTAGAGGCACCAACTAGTTGAGGAGGCTATATGGGAGGTGGAGTCTGACATTCATTGTAGATACCCTCAGTTTTTCTACCGTATAGGTACTTTACCTTACTTTTCTTTCATGGACCAACGTGTGTTTTAGTGGTGGATAGTATAATATCCCAATTCTTGAGAAATTACTTTTCAGTCTGAAATGATAATTTTTCCCTCCCCCTTAGCATTTTCATGCTTTGTTTGAGTTATTGGGATGGTTGGTATGGTTCTCGATGCGAACAGGTGAGATTTTAGTGATTTTGAGACCTGGAGTGGAGTTTTTAATGAGATAGTTGACTTTGGTCAATATTTTTGAGATTCGTGCATCAGATGGAAATTTCATTAGTTTTGTTGCATCCAAAATATCGAGTTTGGTCTAGTTGAGTGTTGATTTGGAGCCTTGAGATCTTAGAATGCGATACGAGAATTTAGGCTAAAAGTTGAGTTTTAGGCCTAAATGAGGTCTGGGAGGGTATTTTCATCAAAATGACCTTTTTTAGAAATCCAACAATTTCATTGTGTTTGGAATGTAAACTTTAGAGGGGTAGCATAACCAGTTTATTTTTATTGGATCCTGAACGATTTCTGAGGGTCCAACTGGAGACATTTCTTTAGAGTTGGCTTCTACAGATTCTGATTTCTGGTGCAAGTTGATTAACCCATTGCAATCACAATGGAGGCCACGCGACCGCGATAAGTCCTCCTTGTTGTGCTTTATGATCGTGACACTTGTCACGCGATTGTAGTGAGTCCTTCTTTCCTTTTTTGTGTTTGTGTCAGTCCTTCCGCAATTGCAATGTGTACTCCTTTTGTTCTCCGTGATCATGAGAGTTAGTATCTCGCGATCGCGATGAAGAATATTTGCCTGAATAGTACCCAATATTGGGAATTCTTACCATTCTCTTATTTCCACCATTGTCAGCCTCTTGGAGCTTAAAAAGGGTGATTGTTGAAGAGATTTTTAAGGAAAAATCATTTGGGTGATTCTTTTATCATTCTAAATCACTTTATTGCAATTTCATCTTCCAAAATTCTTTTAAAATCATGATTTCAATGTGGGTTTTGGGGGTTCTCCCCAAAGGTGGAAAAGTGGTGATTTCATAATTTTTAATCCATTCCTTGCTCTATTTTGATGGGTTTTTCCACAACGAACTCCTCTTGATGTGTAAAATCTAAATTTGAAATAAAATTCTAGTTTTACCCTTTTTGTTTTCGATGTGATTTTTGGATGATTTTTACCCCAATTCTAAAACTTTACAATATGAGTATTGTTAGACTCTTTTTGATTAATTCTTTCCATTCTTGATAGTAGGGGATCATTTTGGAGTCGATAATTGAGAGTAAAGCTCTAGTTTGAGTGTTTGGGTGAAGTTTCAGCCTTCGAGGTAGGTTTGACAATCCTTCTTTGAGACTAAAATTGAGTAATTGATCATTCTTATGTCATAGACTTTAGAATGAAATTGTAATACGAATTGAGATTGTTTATTACATTGTGATGCTTGTATGGAGGCTTGATTATACTGTGTTGCCCATGTGGGGTTTATTTGTACTATTTAGCCCATGTAGGGGCCTTATTTGCTATTCTATTTGTTTTGAGAGCATTTGATTCATGATTTTCTTGTCAGAGAGACTTGTAATACTATATGACTTCTAAAGAGGTGATTACATTGTACTCCTTCCCACTACTATCTATTTGAGGGTGTATAGCATGTTTAGATTTAGTTTTGAGAACTTTGAAATGTATATTACATGTTGAGTTGAATATTGCCTCCATATCATATGTGTTGTGATGCATTCATCCTCATTTATCATATCATTGATCTTGGGAAGTTGAGAAATGATCTAATTCTTTTTTAGAAAGAAAATGAGATACCATTTTATATCCTAATTTACCATGATCTAGGTAGAAAGTTGATGAGATATTGAGATTGTGATTTGGTATATGGACTGTGAATCTCTCGTGGTTCTTTTTCTAAAAGCCTTAGCTTGATAGGTGTATACGATAGGTTGTGTGACAGCCTTCATTCCACTGTACCACCACATCATTGCATTATCTCATTGCATTACATTAAATTGCTCTTTGAATTATCTGATCATATTCAATATTGAATTATCTCTATATATTTACTTTACTCGCGCCGTTCTATATAAATTAGTTGCACCGATGTTGGAGTGAGACTTTTTCTATATACAGGTAAAAGCGTTCCTTAGTTTGTTTCATAAGTTTGATTAATTTCTTATACTCAGTTGGCCAAACATATTGAGTACATGTAGATTATTCTCACTCCTACTTCTATGTCACTTTTGATGCAGATCCTAGTCAGGTATTCCATGCGGAAGCTAATTTCCTCTCAAGGATAGTGTTATATCGGATTAGTGGTGAGATCATGTGTTTTGGATCACCATTAATTCCATATTTTACTTTCATTATTTATTATTGTTTTAAGACTTGTGATATATTTCGAATTCGGAAATTGTATTAGATGCTCTTTATACTTATGACACTAGGTTTTGGGATATTTCTTCATTATACTTCTTTTTATTTCTTTTGTGGCTTGACTTCCCTTTTCAGAGTCTTGTATGTGATTTATTATTTGGCTTACACATCAGGTTGGAATTTGGGATGTATGTCATCATGACCTCGGTTCTTGGATCGTGACGCATTCATGCCTTCATGCCCCAATAGATGACCCAATAGACCTCCACAGCAGTACAGTTTACTTCTAGCATGTTGGCTAGCCCCTTTCTTCTGAAGTTGATAGAGTTTTGAGGTTTGTTGAATTTTTTGTAGATAGTTTTGGATAGGTCGGTGCCCTATCCCGACCAAGTTTTACTTACTCTTGAAGGCTTGCAGACTAGTGTGGGTTGTATAGCTACGTTAATGGACATGTTGGCTTAGTTGGCTGGTTTACTGAGACTTGATAGTTGTTTGATGTATTGTCTTGATATATACCTTCTTTCAACTTCTTTATAGGTATCATGGTGGCTTTGACGGCCTAAATAGCATTTGCATTTTTTATATATCATGGTGATCTCAATGGCCCAAACAAGACTTGTGTGCTAGTTGGCTATTCTTTATATGAACTGTTGGGAGTAGTTGTTTCCTTTATACAGTTGTTGATAGTGGTCTTGTCGGCCAAGGGTTTATTTTTAACCCGAGATATACTTATTTGTTTTCTTAATTGCGAGTGGCTGCTCTACGCTAGTAGTAAATGGTTTAGCAGAGTTGGCTTAGACCTGAATTTTGGCATTAGGTGATAGTTGTGCCTTTAAGTTTGGGGTATGACATTATTAGCCTTTAACGAGTTATAATTACTCATTATGACAATTCCTTATTTCCATTTGAAATCATCATATTTTTGGGCTATTCAATAGCGGTTGAACCATTCGTTGAGGATATTGATTTTCTATTTTTTGGGGGGAGTGATTCACTTATATATATTCTCAATGTGTTTCTACTTTGAAAAATATAGAAGAACAAAGAATCAATAGTAAGAAATAACATTCTTCTTCTTCAATTCTGGAGTGCTAAATTTTCTTAAATAAATCTTTGTTAGATTTTGGATCTTAGTTTTATATTAGAAGTATGTAATGACCCTCCAAGTCATTTTCCTAATACCACTTCTATTTCATCGTTTAGAGCATTCTCATAGCAACCCCAGATCATTTATGACCTGTTGGCGCCGTTAGCTCGGTCACCTGGTCATTCGCTTGGATTTTAGACTCGCTATTTTGTTTTGGAGCTTTTATAAATTGAAATGTTGACTTCGGTCATAACTTTAGCTAAAAAACCTCAGAATAGAATTTTGATGGTTTTATCAGCTTCGAAATATCCGAATTAAGCTAGTAGCAAGATTGGCATGAATATCGAGGCAATCGATATGAGTTTGGGGCCATTTGGCACTTTTGCCTTTAAAATTTGGCCAATAGTTTACTTTGGTAAATGTCATAGAAAACACGCTTGGATAAAAATTTTGACAACGTGGTTAGCTCCAGAATGTCGAGTTTGGTCTAGAATGACCCTTTGTTCATTTCTCGAGGCTTCCGGTCTAATTTCGGGCCCATTGTGGAATTAGGCTCAAAATGGCACTTCGGTGTGGGACCCACTTTCAGTCATAACGACCTCGTAGGGAAATTTTGACAATACCATTGAGTTTGAAATGTTGAATTTGGTGGGATAGCATATCTCGTTTGCACGCACGGGATTCCAAATGAATTTTTAGCACTCCATCAGAGTATTTGAACTTGGTGAAAATCAGCATTTCAGCTGATATCAGGTGTAGGAGAAATTGTTCTCCACGATCTCGGGCCCTTGACAACTTTTGCGAAGGCCCAGGTCCTTATTCTCTGTGTTCGCGGGTCATGGCCGCGTTCACGGAGGTATGCCTCTTTTGCCTCCACATTCACGAAGGTCAGCTGCCCTATCCTTCGCATTCGCGGGCCACTTAGGTTGGGTTCACGAAGGCCAAAACCTTGGTATTTTAATAAAAGACCAAAGACGAACTCAACATTATTTCATATCTTCAAACATCTATTTCTCCTTCATTTATCGACCAAATTTGGTGATCCAAATATCTAAATTCATGGAAATTGCATGGAAAATCCATCGGTGAGCTTGAAAACTTGTTTAGGAGATTCCTGTGAGGTAAATTTGTTAATTTAGCTTCTGCTTTTAGTCATTTTCGAGATGAAATTGTGTTGAATTTTACAGGATTGTATCTTGGACATTTTAGCTTCGTTTTTAGTGATTCTTGAGGCTAAATTGTGAGGTTTTCTGCAAGGAGCATCGTAGTATGCTTGGATTGGGTCGTAGAGGTTTCATTTTTGAGAAATTATTGCTTATAGATGCTTCCATAGTTGCTCCTTTTAGCTTGAATTGTGGGAATTTGGTTGCATGATCGATTCGTGTTGTCTTCCAACCCCAGAGTGTGTTTCAATTTAATGCTTGGGGTGCTGTTTTGGACTAGTTTCTCCCCTCAAATCCATTACTTGTCGTTTCGGATTTATGGGTTGGCTTACCTACTGGTGGGTTATAGTAGGTGTCATCATGATTTGAGAAATTGGATCGTGACAAAGAACTTGTTGAATCCTAGGAAGTACACATATACTGGGTGAAATACTCTTAAAGATTGCGTCTTTGACACGCCTTAAGCTATGAGAATTTTTACAAGTATTCGTGATCAAGTATTTTCTATAAGATTTGCAACATTAATTAAGTAAGATATTTAAAAAGAAACATAGGTATATTTTGGACAAATATTATTATTAGTAAGACTTTTAAATATCATATAGAAATAAAAGATGTGTAAAAAAAATATTAGACAGCATTATAATATGGACCGTATGAATTATTTGAGTAGATCACAAAATTTACAGCAACACCTCTTAATTGAGGTTTAAAAAATTAAGCTTCATCATATACTTGTCGAATTAATCGTCTAATATGGCTTTAATTTTGATATATTTTCTGTTTAGATACATTTGGAATATATAGAGTGGCAAGTTCTTAAGTTGCCCAGTAGAGTAGGGTCAGTTACTTCGACATGGATCCTCATTGTTTCTGTTCTACTAGTAATGTCCCCATGGAATTGTTGTCGCCAAAACAAATGAATCAATACCTCAACAGTTTAAAAGATACCATTTCTTCTTTAATTCGAGTTTGGTCGTCATCGTGTGCATTGTACAAATGGTCACTATTATTGAGGAAAAGTTACTATATACGTGTAAAAAGGCGAGTGTTCAACAACTATAACTAATAATCGCTATTAAAAGGAGTTCAAAACTATAACTCTATGCACTCCAGTCACATGACTCTGGGCTTATTCATTCGAACAAGTATGTATTTCAAAATCGAGCATTTTTTTTTGTTTTTTTTTTGGGGGGGGGGGGAGGGGGGGGGGAGGAAAGTCGAACATTTAAATTCCTACGTACTAGAAATCCTACCCAAGTAATGTTGCTATATGGGTGCAAATCATTTATAAGTCTTAATTTTTCTTTTAAAAATCAACTTACTCCTCAATTTCAAATAACAGTCAGCCTTTCCTCATAATTTAAATGCCTATTTTCCCCTTACATTAATTATCAACTTTTATCTTCTTTTTTTTTTTACTTCTTCAAATGATGGTGTTTTTCTTTCTTTTGTTTTCTAAACCAAGGAATGAATATAATTATGCAACAGACTACCTATAAATATAAATAATATTTAAATTTATACTTTAGTAATTATTTTTTTAATGAAAATAATATAAACTTGTTTATTTATATGTATGACGGGAAAAGGTACAAATTCTTCCTTGAACTTATACCGAAAAGTCAGTTACACGTTTAAACTATCGTGGCGATCTATTACACACCTAATCTTTTTCAAAGTGATATTAATACCTCCTTCAAACGTGAAAAATCAGTCACACAATATAGCATGGTATGCACGCACCTGCCACATCTATGCAAGCCTACACGTGTTTTTTTCCCCACTTTTTTCCCAACCATTTTTGCATATATCTTCTCTCTTCTTCCTCACGTGAAGAACTCCATTTTTGCCTTTATTTTCTCTCATCTTCGCAACATGTAAATTCGTCAAAATCAGTGGGGAAGAAGAAATTTATATTTAATTTTATTTCCACATCAGTTTTGGGGTGGTATTAATATCACATTGAAAAAAATTAGGTTTGTAATAGGTCGTCACGATAGTTTAAGCGTGTAACTAATTTTTTGATACAAATTTGGAGGGAATTTATGTCTTTTCCCTATGTATGAACAATCCATATTAAGAGAGCAGTGAAACTTAGATGTACACATATGCGTTACGGAAAAGGGTTAAATATATCCCTGTACAATTGGAAATAGTTTAAATATACCACTCGTTATACTTTCGGGCTAAATATACATCTCATATTATACTTTCAGTTCAAATATACCCATCTTATTATACTTTGTACAAATTCGCCTTTAATTTTAACGGAAGAACATTTGAAATACTCAAAATTAAATAACGCATTCCCAATTTTAAATATAACACTAAATCTTCATTTGTTTTTTTTCTCAAAAGTTATTTATATTTTTAAAATAAAAAAAAGGTGAAATGTGTCACTTCAGTAAAAAAAATAATTAAGTTCAACGTGAGTTTACATTTTCGATTATCATGACTGTTTGATTACTAGGATGATTATATTATAATTTGCATATGTTGTTTAATCAATATTTTGAATAACATTTGATAACTTTTGACACGCTAGCAGTGTATTCCTTGGCTAAATGAATTCTGCATCTATATTTTATATCTTATTAATATAGCTACATTAATAAGAGATGTGAGTAATTTTTTTAAAATTTTGCAGCATTTTTTGTCTTATCATTTTGTAAGAAAAGAAGACTCGAATTAGCCCTAAGAAATTTCATGTATTAGTACTTAGAATTATGCAACGCATTTTGCATTGTCATTTCTAAGGAAAAAAACTCAAATTAGTACTTAGAAATTTTATTTATTCCTTAAAAAATCAGATATTTAAAATTAGGAATAAGTTATTTAATTTTGAGTTTTTCAAGTGTTTATCTGTTAAAATTAAGGGCAAATTTGTACTAAAGTTTAATGAGAGGGGTATATTTGAACCAAAAGTATAACAGGAGGGATATATTTGGCCCGAAAGTATAACGGGGTATATTTAAACTATTTCCAATAGTACAAGGGTACATTTGTATGTGTTAATGCACCTACATATAATGCATGCATGCATACATACATACATACATATATCCCAACATACATAATACATGTAATATGAAAATAATAATCATTAAAAAAGGAAAAAGGGTCAAAATGCTCTTAAACTATTTGAAATGAACAAAAATGTCATCCGTTTATAGTTTGATTCAAAAATGTCCTTGCCATTTATACTTTGGTCCAAAAATGTCCCTATTATTATTTAATGGGTCAAAAATGTTTTTTTTTCTAATTAAGGGCATGTTTGGAAAGCCACAATGTAATTGAGATTTGATGTAATTGGTGTAATTACACTCTTTGGCATGTTTGATAGACCAAGTAATTACTTGGTAAGAGAGGAATTTGGTGTAATTGAAGGGGAGTAATTACACTCTTCATTTTCCAAGAAAGGGTAAGGAAATTTTTCCATTTTAATTTTTTTTATTTCTATTATTTTTAAAAAATATTTTTATTATTCTGATATTTTCTAATTTTTTATTATTTATATTTTATTTCCTTCTTATTCTTAACCTTTACTTTTTCATGTGATTTCATGTAATTTTTCATATTATTTATTTATTTATTTATTATTATTTTATTTTTTTATTTGCATAATTTTGTTAGTATTCTAATTTGATATTAAAGTAGAATTCATTCTTAAATAAGGTTATAAACTTATGTTTTTCTTTTCTTTCAAATTATATTTATGTACGTTGTGTTGAAATTTGATATAAGAGTACTATATTAAATATTTTGTTTTGAATTTAGAATTTATTTCATATTTTCTATTTCATTTGTTTTACTAATATTGACTTGATATTTCACATCGCAAACCATTTATTTTTAGTTAAACTTGATAGATTATTTTTTTTGTCAAATATTTTAATAATTTTAAGAAATTATATTTACATTATTAACATTTTTGTCAAACATACATTTCATGATGTTCATAAAAGTCTTATACTTTTAGTTTTTATGATTAAATTAATTAAAATATAATAATTTAAAAAATATAAATAAATTATTTTTTATAATATTAGTTAAGAACATATATTTATTAATTAATATATATCTTAAATATTTAATTTAATATTATTTATAAAAGCCCTTATTGTCTAATATGAACTTTAAGTTTAGATAATTAATTTTTATTTTTAAAATATGAATTTTAAGTTTAGATAATTAATTTTTATTTTTAAAATTTAATATAACCTTGTAATTACACTTGTGCAACCAAATTGTATACTTGTATTATACTGTAATTACATTCTGGCAAACAAACATGTCATTGTAATTACTAGGGTGTGTATTTACTAGGCTGATAATTATTACTCTAGTAATTATATCAATTTCGATTACTAGGTGTCTTTCCAAACAGACCGTAACTAAAAATCTAGAGAAATGCATCAAAAGCATGTTAAATTTGCTAGTAAATTTTATTTCGACTCTTAAACTAAACATATTTCAACTGATACTCTAAACTCATGATAAGTGTCCCTTTTAGATAATTATGACTCAATTTTTTAATAAAAATTCCATTAAATAAATAAATTAACTATTAAAGTAGATTTTCTTTAACTATAACTATATGTATTTCCCTAAGGTTTCCTTCAACAATTATACACATTAGCCTAAGAAAAATATCATCATTTGAAAGAACTAAAAAACAAAAGTTAAAAATGTAGGGGTCAATTGACGTAGTTGGGGGGGGGGGGGGGGGGGACAGAATGTCTATTATTCAAAGTTAAAGGAAAAAGTTTAATTTTTCAAAATAAAATAAATTTAAGGGTGAAAATTATTTTTCTTGCAAGTTTATTTTTTAAAATCAAATATCTACCCCAATATTGATTAATTGATATATTCATCCCCAATATTTTTCTCAACTCTCATCCATTTACGATAATTTTTAACTAGATAACCTATTAGGGCATCTTCAATTCATAACATCAATTTTACACTAAAATGGTGTCAGTATTATTTTAGTATAAATTAACTCCAACCCACTATATTATATTTTACATTAAAAAGAATATTCTTTTTATATTCTTTTCTCTCTTGAATAATACATTATTATTTTTTATTTCATTTATATTTTCTTATTTCATAAAACAATTTCTTTCTAAAATATTCACAATGTCTTGTATATTTCAATTTTGATGTATGTCAATTACTACTTTGTTGAATGTTTATTATTTTTGGTTATTATAAAGTACATTGTATTAGTTGTCTAATAATTTATTATGTTTGCATTTTTTTAATTTTTGTGGAGGTTAATTGTAGTTATATCCAATTATAATTTATATTAGAATTAACATAAATTTTATTTTTAAAATGTCATATATAGAAAAATTAATTTATAAAAAGATAAAGTTTAGATCTAAAATTAATATTATAAAAATATTACATAAAAATAATTAAGTATATAAGATATTTAATTAAAACATACAATTTATATAATGTTAAATTAAAAATTTTGTATAGTGAAATAATATTAAAATATTGAAAAAGTAATTTGGTATAATGATCAGTGTCACATCAAATTTGATATGACACTATTCAAATATTAAAATAATATATAATTTACTATTGAGTTGGAGTTCCAAAACACTAAATTTTACATCAAAATAAATTTTGGTATAAATTTAATGTTGAATTGGAGATGGTCTAACCAAAGATACAAATATAATTGTACATGTAATTTCCAATTAATGGGGGCCCTGATCGAGGACGAGAGAGGATACAAATAGAAAGGATAGAGGGTGTGAGTGAGAGGACAAAGGGAGGAGAGAGAGAAAGAAAAGAGGAGAAAGAGAGAGAAAAGCGATAGAGAGTCGTGCGAAATTGAAAAGAGATGTGTGAGATTTTTTATGTTTGCTTAGATTTTTAAATAGTAGCAATGAATTATAAATATTAAAATTATAGCTATAAATCTTTAGTTATGTCCAAATGATAGTTATTATTGAATTTTTCTCTTCTAGTATAGCTGGCCATTTTGGCCATTTTTTTTAAAAAGCAGTCACAATGTAATATTCACATGAAATTTTGTTTAGGGAAAGATTATTCTCTTGATATTTTTCTTTTAATATCAATTATATGTATGCCAATTGATCAAATTTATTTAAAATATTATAAGTCATTTTATAATCTACACCACACCTATTTATTTTGATCCCAATAAAATTTATATTTTTCGAAAATTTTAATCAATGTGTCAAGTTTAAATTTTAAGAGAAAATAGTTAAACATTACTTTTTTCATTTCAAAATAATTGAATGGTTGAGACATTTTTCATATTTCAAATTATCTTAATTGTTCAGTCTTCAAGAATAATTTTAGAATACTCTTCCATTTTTACCGTTCGTTCATTTGGATTTTCTATGTGATGAGTTCAAAAAAATTTATTTAATGTATAGTTATTCTAAAGAGTAATTTGACAATAATTAATATTAGTAAAAATGAAAAATAATATCTAAGTAATGTTTTAATATTGTTTTCTTAAAAGATATAAAAAGCCTCAATAATTCAATTATTTTGAAATAAAATAAAGTACTTATAAGTTGATTGAAATCCAATTATTTTTTAAAGACAAAAACATCTTGTCTATCCTATCACCATCCTCAATTTATTCCGTTTTTCAATTGTTGAAGTTCGCATATGATAGTAAAACAATGAAGACAAATGCTTGCAGCTATTTAAAGTCGTACTTGGTGAGGAGAGTGTGAAATAACTGAGAGAGAAAAGAGACCTACCTGCACTGTACTGCCAACATTTACATTTCAGAAAGGGCAAAAGACCATCATTGCTTTGCAGTTTGCTCTAAAACTAGTACTACACATCACCACTGTGACTACCTTCTGTTCTGTTTCTTTTTTTCCTTTCTCTAATGAAAACCCTAATTCTTAGAGCCCATCTGGAAATGGGATATCAAAATATAATACGAACTCACAATGATATGGAGTTGAAGTCATAGACTTGAAATTGAAAACTTGGGGAGTTGCGAAACCTATAAAAAAAATTACAAACTCTTATCCAATCTTATCAAATGATTAATTCATATTTCATAAATTAAATATCGAAATATTATAAGTGCTTTGTTGATAAATCACGTATCTTTATGTTATTTTTAAAAGTAAATATTTTCTATTAGAAATTTTTAAATACACGTAGTTTTATAAATATTAAAACTAATTATTCTTTAATATAATCCTTTCACATGGTACAAATAATCTCTTCACACTAAACATGAGTCTTTTTTATGCAAATTTTAAAATGATGGATTCTTTTTTACAAAACATAAATTTATAGGACAACTCTTACTTTAAAAAAACAAAATTGAAATCATGATTCGGAATTTCAAATCATATTTTTTTTTTAGAATTTGGGGTTTATTTCACATCATGATTTCAAATCGCATATCTAATTCATAGTTTAAAATCATGACTTCTGATCAAATGTCCAAACGCAAGCTAATATTCATCCATTTTAAATTGTTTATTTGATTTTGATTTGATACAAATTTAAGAAAATGAAGAAAAAAATTCAAATCTTATGGTATTAAATTTAAAATATTTAAATGTATTAAAATATCCTTTAATATTGTATTTTTAAACTTGTCATGTAGAAAATTTAAATTAAAAATTTATCAAAATAGGAAAAGATAATCTTTTCAAAACATTTTTTTTTTTTGAAAAAATAAAACTAACAAACAAATTGAAAGAGAAGGAACTCTAAAATCAAATCGCCTCCTTAAATACTTTTGCATGTAAACGTGTCTGGTTTTATATATTGATGGCCAAACTCATCGGTGGCCCCTTAAATTGGCATCAAGTTTTACTTAGACACCTTAACTGGGCGATGCACTTTAGACACCTTATGTAGTGTCCCACTGTGTCATTTTGACACTTTTTTAACAATCAGTTAAAATTATATAGTGTGTGTAACACACTCGCGAATGACCTGACACTACGACTAATTAAAAAAGAACACATGACATTTGAGTGTAAAATAATATTTTAAAAATACATTACAGAAAAAAAACTAAATTTCAGCCATAAATACTAATAATAAAAATACATATTTCTAAATCACACCACAACTACCCCACCCCTCCTTCCTCCTTTCTTCTCAAACTTTCCTAGCACCACCGTAACACCCTGTTTCTTCTCTGATTTTTTTTTCATTTTAGTATTTTTATTAGATTTAGATTCACTTTTTTTTTCATAATTATAATTGTTGGATCTAAAGAAAAGAAAGGAGAAGAAGGTAATAGTGGATGTGATTTTCAAATCTGAAAAAAAATTAATTTTTTTTTTACGATAATGATAAAATTAATGGCGATGGTGAGAAGAACAGAGTGAGAAGAAGAAATAAAGAGAGAAGAAATATAAAATATGAGTGTTGGTATCCATTTTTCTGGCGAAAAAAGTAGAGGAAGGTGACGGTAGATTTAGAAAAACAATATAATGAAGAAAAAAAATGATTCGACCTCTGTTAGGAGTTTAAGCTTGAAAAAAAGGTGGGAGATGGTGGCTTGAGAAATGGAGAAGAAGAGGAGAAAATAAAATTAAAAATGGCTAAATAAAGCCTTTTATGTGTTATTGTTGAGTGTGTCACACTCATTTTGTCATGTCAGCAAAAAGTGTCAAAATGATACAGCGGGATCTTACATGAGGTGTTTAGAGTGAATATCGCCCACTTAAAATGTATAAATAAAACTTGATGTCAACTTTAAAGAATCACCAATAAATTTGACCTATATTGATTGTGCATTATATTGTCCTTCACTAGTTAATGTCTTCAACAACTCCTTCCGCCCCTGCCTCAACATGTAAGGAAGGATAAAAGAGACGGGTGAGCTAAGGTGGGCGGAGGGGGTAGATAGAGAATCCAACCCATCAAATCTCTGATTATTCAGGTAGAAACTAAAATTATGAATTTTGACAAGCAAATTCAAAAAACAAATACAAAATTGCCACATATGTGATTTGACCTCTACTTTTTAAGTCAAAGGGTATTCAAAAAGTAATGTGTACAAAAAATACTTGTTTATTTTATTTATGCTGTATAGCTTAGGGGTGGAAATTGGTCGATTTGAATTAAATTTGAACGGGTCATAATGAGTTGAGATAAAAAAAAATAATTTTTTGGACACAAAAGGTAAATTAATTAGGGAAACTTACATAAATATACAATATTAAGAAAATATTTACCATCTATAGCAATAAAAAAAAATTCACTGAACACTTATAATACATTTATAATACAGTTTTAATACATATTGCAGAGAACTATTTATAAAACATATATAATACAAATTTTATAGATAGATAATACATTTATCACATACTTTAATAGATTTATAATACATTATGTCAATTTCTTACTACACAAACATAATATATATTTTAAAATACTTATAATACATTTATATTGTATGCATAATTCACTTTTAATACAAGTGTTGATTTATCATAATATTGTTATGTATTGCTATAAATTATAATAAATAAAAAATATCGCTAAAATTAATAATTAATTTTTATTATTAGAGTATCATATGTTGTTTTGGTATCATGTCCTAGTTTCATGTTTTTGATATGCTTTTTATGAGGTTTTTGATTTATTAAAATATTTGTTTTGCTATATTGTTTGTGCATGAAAGTATTATGATTTGTATACATGAAAGTGAGTATTTTTTATTGAAGTTTTGATAGTTTCTTAATGATACCATGACAATATATGAATATACTGTTATGGTATCCTAGAGGATTTAAGTAGTGTAATATTTTTTTCTGAATGTCTGGTTGTTCCTCAATGATACCATAATAGTATGCCATATATTGGTATGGTATCACTCAGGATTTAAAAGTTCCACATTAAGGATTGAGGATTGGCTTTGTAAATAGTGGTTGTTTCTCAATTATATCATTTTAATATCATGAATAGTAGTATCATTCATGTACCACTGGATGAATTAGGAAAATATTTATGATATCATCCGAGTATATATATACATATACTATGATGATATCATTCATTATTTGTGCAATTTTTTCTGAATGTCCAGTTGTTCCTCAATGATACCATAACAGTATGTCATGGTATCATTGAGGATTTAGAAGTTCCACATTAAGGTTTGAGGATTTACTTTGTGAAATAGTGGTTGTTCCTCAATTATACCATGTCAATATCTTGATAATAGATGAATATTATTTGGTAGTTTTATTCATCTAACATCGAAAGATTTAGAAAAACTTTTATGTGGTGGTATCATTCATGTACCATCGAATGACTTTAGAATTATAATTTTCTTTATCGATAGAATGTTGTGGAATTGAGTATTGATTTGAATTGGGGAAGAGGAAGAATTGGGGAAGGGATTGTATTGCGGAAGGGAGCATAGTTTTCCTTTTTTCAATTGGGAAGAAGGAGAATTGGAAAAGGAGCAGACACTACAAGAAAACTGCTTATTAGAGACCACCATTTAAGGACGGGTTAATTTTGTCCCTAAAAAGTATCTTTATAAGGACTAGATTCTACTCCCATCCCTAAAAGTATATGATAAGGATGAGATAGTCCCTATAAATATACGTATAAGGACCAGATTTTTCTGTGGTCCCTAATTTTTATTTTTATTTTTAGTTTGCGATGACCATAAATATTTTTGCTAAAATAATTAAGAAATATATCTCCCCTAATAATCTAAGTTCAGCGGGAGATATAAGAGGCACTAACATAAAAAATTAAACCCCCGATCTTTACCAAAGTGAAACCCTATTTTCTATCTTAAAGATTGTAAAATTCCCAACAATCCACTCTTCTAAAATTCTCACTCAAATGCTGCAGACTCAAATTGATAACTATCCAGAATGGTTGAAGATTCACATTTCGAATGACAATAGTTGTCTTTCTGAACAGGTTTGTCTAATTTCATCATTTTTTTCTTTTGGGTTTAAAACAAGATAGTTCTTTCTTAGAACATAGATTGTTGAGAATATCAGTCTTCAAAATTGTTTTTAATTAATATTGATGTTTTGGCATGAAGGTTAAAAGTTGGAGAATTGGGGTTGACACATGAACGGTGGCAAGGGTTAGATTTTAAGACGGGGCTTTAAGGTAAAGGAAGATAGGGGAATGAAATGTCTCCCTTTTAACTGTTTGGTTCGTCTGAACTGATAATTTTAAGGAACAGCAGTCCTTACTTCCGGAAAACAGAATTTGTCACACTATTATTGCACTTCTATTATTGGTACATGTTGTTTATTAGTAAATTCAATTCTGATGAGATTCATCCTTGACCAAGCTTATATTCCTAGTATATTTTTTCACAAAGGTAGCCTAATATTTGATAGATATTCTTTTATGTGTAATTTTACTGACCATGGCTACAGTTCTATTATTGTCATTCATAGAGTGTATCAAGAGCTTGTTGTATGGAGGGGTCAAGGCCATCGTTCCTTTGATGTTGTATACTTTCCACTGTAATTGTTGCGTGTTAAGGTTGCGAAGCCCCTTCTTCTCGAATGTTTGGCTATGCTTCATTGCTAGCCTATGACGATATTTTTTGGAGGCTTTACTGTTATTTACTTAATGACCAATTACATGTTTATTGACACTTTTTAAGTGATGATACTAATTTCTCTTCGAAAATAACTTTATTTTTGGGAAAGAAAATCATATTTGCATCTTCGCGGAGCAAATCTTGTTTAGGCAACTATTTCATTTTCAGCCATGGTAATGTCTCTATATTTCTTGCCTTGATTACAATGCTATGAATTTGAGCCTCCTTTTTGTCATTATTTTGGCCTCGTCACTAACTGTGTTTGCAATTTGAGAAGTGCTTCTGAGCTATAAAATTTATGATTTTCTCTATTCATTTATTTAACTCTCTAAAGGTATTATTCATAAGATGTTTTGTTGATTTCATTAGCGCATTTTAAGCCTTATATATGTTTACCTGTCAGTATTTACTATTTGATATGTTTCTATCTATCATTTGTATTCCTTAGCATCTGTTTCATCGCCATATGCTGATATACAACATGTGTTATTTAAAGATCTAGAAATTTTGAGCGCACTTAAATTTTGATAGGAGATCACTTAGATGCGGCTATCCTGTTCCAAAGAGCAGTTAATGTCACTTGTATTGGAATTAGAATGATGCAGACTTGTACGTCATACTTTTACGTATATGTATGTTTCTTGATAAGCTGAACTAATCTTTTTTTGTAAATGGGAAATTGTCTCTTGAGTGCCCTATTACTAGATCTGTTATATTACGTTCGTATGTAATGAATTTTACTGCACTCTTGTTAGAGCCAACTCCATTGTTAGGAATATTTCAATATTCTTATGATTCTTGTGATAAGAAACCTACAAATTGACTTAAATACACATCTGGTCAATATTCTTATCATTGTGCTTATTCAAAACACAACCCAATAAACAAATTAAGTCAAACTAAATGCTTTTCTATATCTGCATGATTCTGTTTTTGCTACTTCTATGTGAAAAATATATGTGAAGTTGTGTTTACAGAACATTATATCACACTGTGAGCATCTTAAGTTAGATAGTTACTTCTAAATTCAGTATCTTGGATCATTGTTTGTTTCTCCATTTGCTCTGTATCCACAGGAATGTCCTCTGGATCTTTTAATATTTCTTCGAACTTTGATTACTACTTTGAAATTTTTATATATAAATAGATGAATAAGTATTTCTAGAAGCTAAGTTTTTTTTCCAGATTTTGTCTGACTGTTTTAATATTGTATAATACGTCAAGGGAGTTTCTTTCTAAAGATAAGGTGCCTTTGATTATGTGTCATTATGTTCTACTCAACCTAAAGAGATTTCAGTTTTGCTAAAAGAAAGTGTATCTCTTTGATAGCTAGAAGCTAGAGTCCTACTTTTTCATCTACCTGCGTAATGTGTCAAAGCTTTAGCAATTGATAAAGTTATTCCAAAAGTTATACTATTAAATTTGAGTATGAGTATAATCTTTTAAGAACCGACTGCTGATTCTTCATGACTATACCTGTGACTCTATTATCTTGGCAAGTAACTTTGTTCCACTACTGATTTGTTTATCATTTTTTGCTCTTATTTAAACCAATGTATAATGGTGATTGTAATTGGCATAATTAACTTCAAAAATCATTTTATATGAATAAATATAGCATGCTGAATATGGATTGAGTTTACTTGTTATATATGTATCCATGTTAAATCTGCATCCTTTTCTTAAATAAAATTAGGCTAATATTCTGATTTACTTGTTTTAGCCACTTAAGTGAATTAAAGAACTATATTCCTTGAAGTTGTACTCATTTTAACACATTAGATGAACATGAAAATAATATTTCACCCATGTCGTGTTTTCTTTTTGGAAAGATGTGCAATCTTGAATTGTGTAACCTTTGTTTACTGTGCCCGAACTTTTGTGCATAGCAGAATTGTAAAATTTGTACACTGCTGATTTTGTTTTTTTAGTTTTGTTGTAGCACATTCACTCAAGCTTCACGAATTATTTCTATGGAGGATGTGACCAATATCACCTCATTCTAGTCGCTTACCACTTTTCACTTCCTTTATTTAGAGGTACCCAAGACTAACAAATAAATAGTCATTACTTAATTCAATTAGGTGTCCTTTTTCACAACAACAACTACATCATAGGTGATGATTTTATTTTTATTGTTAAAACTCGAAAATTATTAATATGTTATACTTTGTTATGACAATTCGGCTAAAATGCAGTATAATAAGACAATGTTGTCTTGACTCCCAAGAGAACAGTAATGAAAGAAGATAAAGTTGTAATGCAACAATGTCATAAACTAATTAGTTTTACATGTCTATGTTACCTATGTTGAATTATGCATATATGAATTTTAACAATCTAAGTTTTTCTGAAACTTATGACATGTCAAACACATATTGAAATATCCGATTGATCTGAATTCCTCTTTTTTAATTCTAACTTCCGCTATCATCTGTCTTTAAACTTTTTCAGTTGACAAAGAATAAAGATTCTATATTTATTGAGGAATTTTTTTTTTTGGAGGGGGAGGGGGTCATTTTCTAGTATTGACTATGGAGGACTATAACTTTGTGGGTAAATCTCTTATTACTTACGATATTTGGTTTTAAGTTCCATTCAAGAATTTCAAAGTTGGCACAATTTCTGTGATATGCATATGAAGACTTGAGTTTGAAGGTTAAGATGCCCATTTTAAAGACATCATACAAGTTAACAAGTTTATTATCATTTGCTTTTATGTTTTTTTTATTAGAATTTGTCTTACATTCTTTTTCAGGATGTATGAGGACTTGAGTTTACAATTCACGATCCGGGTTTCAAAGACATCATACAAGTTAACAAGTTGATTATCATTTTGCTAGGATTGTTAAAAAAATTAATTATTTTTTAGGTATGTTAACTTTTATAGTAAGGGTTGTGTAAGCAATACAAAGACTTGTATCTTGTATATCATGGCCATAGTTTGCTTACAAATATATTATGAATCTTTTTCTTTGTAATGAATTACCTAATATATATGTAATGAGATGTTATTGATGTTTATATATGCATTTGTTTTTCTATATTTTAAATTCTTTAATCTCTTCAATTAACAGGATAAGAGAAAATCTTAGGTATTTTATCAGATTTTTGTTCCATAGAAAATTTAAGGACCAGACATGTTACTGTCCTTGAAGATTTAGCGACCAGATTTTTGGTCCTTACAGAACTTTTACGACCAGAAGAAGCTTGCCGCTTGAACATTTTAGGGACCGAAAATATGGTCCCTAAAAGTTCTTTAGAGACCAGAATTTTGGTGGTCACTGAATATCTTTAGAGACCAGTCACTAAATTTGGTCGCAATTGGCCTTTAGCGACTGAGCCTGTAAGGACGAGTTTTTGTGGTACCTAAATGTTTTTAGCGATCGAAAACGTACTTTTAGGGATCAATTTTCTCGTCTCTAATAGCCATTTTTCTTGTAGTGAGAGTTTTCCTTTTTAAAATTACGGAAGAAGGAGAATTGGGGAAGAGAGTAGAGTCATCCTTTCTTGAATTGTTGAAGGAAGGAAAGTGTGTGCCTGTAGTTATAGTTGGGAAAATATCGGTTAGGCATATTAGTTGTAATTAGTTTTGGGGTATTAATAGTAAAGAGATATTTTTTGAATTATTTTGCTGCTATGGGAATGAGATTAGTTTTACCTTAAGATAAGAAACTGGTCAAAACTCAACCCAACTTAAAATTGCTTGTGTCAGAATGGGTTGGGTCAAATGCGTTCAATAATGAATCATAAAATAGGTCAAGATCCAACTCAACCTAATTCTTACTAAATTTTAATTCTTTTACTTATTCTTTTAAATATTTAGTGCCTAATAAATTATATATTTTTCTTTATTATGGCAATATATAACACACCAAATTAGAACAAAAATTGACGAGATTTCATAAGTCAATTTGGATTACATGTCAATCTAATTTTTAATGGAAAAATAACAATTATACCCCCCAAAGGGAAGTATTTACCCTTAAAAGCCCCATTACTTTCATACCCCCATTTTATTTTAAAATAAGATAAAGTGTCACAATTCAAGCCTACGACCTAGACGTGACACGGCGAATGAGACACTCGGAGGTATCTCACCTAAGCCTCTTAGCATTCATTGAGCATTTCATTAGTAATGATAAACAAATCAAGCGGAAACATAAGGGATATAGGGACTAAGGGGCTTTACATTGATAAGAGTCAAAGACAACATAATATCCTTTACTACGTCTAACAATACCTTCTACATTAAGACTTGGCGGGGCTAAGACATGTCTCTAGCTCACCCTCAAGATTAAGTGAAAAATATCAAACTTAATTTAAATGTCTAAACATAACATAAGCTAGATAAGATAGGAGTGTCGTTTCCGGAACATGGAAATTAACCAAAGTGGTAGCCTTCAACACTCAACTTAGCCACGGGGAGGAGAGTGTGGAGTGACGCCAGTCCCTACCTGGTGATATCATGTAGGCAAAAGTATGCGTTAGTACTTTGAATGTACTAAGTATGTGAGTATGCTATGAAATGAACAACATAAGAGAGAGACATGTATAGGCAATCACTACTAAACAACTACCAAAAAACGACGCAAAAAAGCGACGGACTGCGTCGCTTTTTTGGTCAAACTAGATAAAAAAGAGACGTAGTCACTTTCATCGCTTTTTTGCTCGACGCTTTTGAAGGAGCGACGGACAGAGCCGTAAAAAGCGACGGACTGCGTCGCCCCTAATTTTTTTAATTAAAAAATAAATATAAAACAAAACGACGCACTCCGTCGTTTTATTTTTTTAAAAAAAGAAATTATTTAATAAAAAGCGATGGACGTTTAGTCTCCGTCCGTTGCTTTGTTTATCTTAAAATTTTGTAGAAGAGCGACGGATATGGTCCTTTAGTCCGTCGCTTTTTTGGAAAAATATAAAAAAAAACCAGAAAAGCGACGAACTAAAGGACCCTGTCCGTCGCTTTTCTGCAACACTTTTGACAGCAGAAACCTGCAGTTTCTGCTACCCACCTGCAATCAAAATTCAATTCAATTGTATTCAATTAAGCCCATTCAAACACAAATAACAACAAACAAAATTCGCAAAATACATAATAACAAACATAATTAAACACTTAAAATGAATAAAATCATAATTTAGAACGATTTAAAGTATTTCAAAGTTAACAAAAAAAACTCAAAATGTTCATAAACTAACATAGGAAACCCTAAGAGGACTATTTGCTATATATTTATCACTTTTGTCGGAATCATCCGGAGTGGACGCTCTTGAATAACGAGGTAGAGGCTGACGGGCGATGTTGAACACTTGTTCTTTAATTTGCTCAACTTGTTCATTCATACTTTTTTGATCCTCGATCCTTCTTTTCTCTGATTCTGCCAATGCGTATGTAAGTTCTGCAATTTGCTGAGACATTGTAGCTATCTGAACCCCTCAATGGTCTCGGCTTGACGCGATGATCCAATACCTTCTAAAACTGATTGGAGTCATCGTACATTATTCCTCGATCTCATTCCATATATTCGGCCCTTGTGGCTGCCTCCAACCACTTTTTTTATCCAAATTTGAGTGGACTATTCAGGCGTGAGCTGACCCGAATCTCCCATCTCACATACGTGCCGCTCATAATCTTGCTGCATATTAGAAAATAAAAGTTATAATCAAATTTTATATATATATATATATATATATATATATATTAAAAATAAAACTTAGAATCAAAATATATTATATTATATCTTAAATAACTTACATAGGCTCGTTCGGCCCTTTCCTCCACCTACTCATCCGAATCTGACTCATTAGTCTTTTTCTTCACATGAGTCTTTTTAAAGACTTCATGACGATAGGGAGTGCGTCCTAATTCTTTTTCCTATAAATAAAAATACAATTAATGAAATAATATTTTGTCAAATAATTTATTTTAGAAAATGAATTTAAACTTAAAATTTAGAAACCTTACCATCTCCCTCTGAATCGTACCAACACTCTTTGCACCTCCGGTGTGCAACAAGCCACCCTTTAGGCTGGCTCTTGATTTTTTTCCTTGATTGGACAAAGCCTTGAATTCTTCAGTATTCCAATACCGGCATAATTCTTCAAATATATGAGGCATCATCCAACTCGAAGGTGCCCGATCATCCCTAGCTTTCTTTAGCCAGCTAAACAGTCTGGCGCTCACTTTTCTTTCAAAAGTGGTTGCAATGACCATATTGCACCTTGGCTCCCAGGTACATAAAGTCTGGAAAAAAAAATAACGTTAAATAATTAGTTAAGTAAAGTATAGTAAAAATATTAAACGTAACTTAAAAAACTAGATTTAAACATATATATACCTTGAATTCATTAAACATTGCCTGACAGATACTGTTTGGAATCTCCTGCCAAGAGTGATAGGGCTTAGTATATAACCTCCTAACACTCTCCTGAAGAGCCCTAACAGCCTCCTTCGAAGGATTCCACATGCAAGACACATAATAAACATGTAATTATATCATCAATAAGTTATTAATGTAGCAAAAATAAATAAATAAATAAAACATTAAACTTACGAGGATCCATCAGGCTCAATCATGACTCTCCCAAGTCTGTCCCTCTGCCCAGGAGCTAACCCAGACACATCATGTAATGCCTCTATTCTAGCAACAGAAGAAGGTGTAGGTGATGATGTAGGAGTGTCAGTCTCAACACTAGAATCTCTAAGTCTCAGATTAGATATGTGAGGAGACTGAGATCCGGGAGATGGAATTGTGGGAGATGGAGTAGAAGAAGATGATACTCTCGGGGGTCAAGCAATAACCTCTGTGGGTAGCTGATAGGTCTGATCATATGAAGTATATCTGACCTGTGAAGAAAAAGAAGTACCGCGTGATCGACGAAACTGACTATGGTAAACTAAAGGATCCATAGTCCCAAAAGGCACAACATGAATATGTGTAGGACTAGCTCGGTGGTGCTGCATCTCCGGTGCTGAAGAAATATGTCCTGAGATATCCTCAAGATCAACAGGTCTCAGGTCTCCTAGAATTCTTTTTACTTCTACCAGAATGGATAACACCAAGATGATCCCGGGATCTATCACCATCACCAGATGACATCTACATGTAAAGTAACAATACAATATATAAAAACTACATAGTTGATTAAATTTAGGGTTAGAGAAATAAATAACTTACATACTAGTGATAATATACCACTCTATTCCTCCTCACTTGTTTCATTTTCTTCATCTTTCCATTCCTCCTCCTCAATTGTTTCATATTCATTGTCAATCCATTCCTCCCCCTCAAATGATTCATATTCCTTGTTTATTTCTTCCTTAATATTTGACATTATAAGTTCATCATCGAAAACCTCTTCTACTATGTGTTGAGGATGTTCTAGTGTGGTTTCCAACTCAACATCAACTTGTCGTTGAACAAGTGCAACATCATTTTGGTACGCCACATCTAATACATTCTCAATTTTAATTCTTCCCATATGCTTTGTCTTAATAACAACTCACTAATTAGCCTTGTCTCTACGCAATGAATATGGAGCGTAATAGATTTGCTTAGCATTTTGGACAATGATAAAAGGATCATAACTTTCGTATTGTCTGGTGTGCTTAACTTCAATTATATTATGTTGTTGGTCCACCCTTGTGCCTCTGTGTGATGGGTCAAACCACTTACACCGAAATAATACTATCTTTTTTTCGGCCAACTTGAATATCTTACTTTAATAATCTTCTGAATGACACCATAATATTCTACAATTTGGCCATTACCATCGACATCACCTTGAATGCACACACCACTATTATTGGTTTTCTTGTGCATAGAAACTTTTTCAGTTTGAAACTTAAAACCATTCACACAATATTTATTCATTGTATGAATATGAGATGCAGACCCGAGTGCGATCTCTCTCACAAATGGCGAATGCTCGACACTTGAGTATTCATCATAAACCTACAAATTAATTTCAAAATAATACAATTTACTATAAGGTGAAAACATTATACCTATTGATTCAATATAAGCTTTCACACTTACATAATTCTTTAGCCATTTAAAAAACCTCGTATATATGACTTCATTGCTCCATAAGCTTACGAACGTGATAATATTGATATGTATAATTTTGATAGTTAGTAATCACTTATTACTATGTAATTTGATAATTTAATTTCACACTTAGTTAAGATATGGCTGAATTTCTGGATAATTAAGCAGAACATGGGTCACAGTTGATTGTCTTTCCATGTTAGTGAAGCTTTGTCTTCCACGCTGTTTAGATCCTTCACATAGTGGATGACTAGCCTCTTTGAAATATTGATAGAAGCGTCTTGATTCTTCATTAGGAGTTTCATCAAAATATTATTCGGGTTCCATCCCACCTTGAATCCCGAACACATTATTAACCATTTCATGAACTCTATCATGTTGAAATGTATAATGTTGAACTCTATCATGTAGAACCCTATCATGTTCAACCCTAATTTGACCATGTGGTGCAAGGATATTATATTCATCCACGGGCAATAGATTATAAAATATATTATTCAATCCATCTATTTCTCCATGATCAACCCATACAAAATATCTAGGCTTAAATACATTACCATACAAATGAATCATAACTATATCTGGATTAAAAAATTTCAAGCACCTACATTCACGACAAGGACACCTAACCAATCTATTTTGCTTAAAAACATCAAGTGTCATGACATGATCGATATAACTTCTTACACCGTCAATAAATTCAGGTTTTAAACCACCACCAACTTTATAATGCATGTTATACATCCACAAACGATGATCCATCTACAAAATTACATATATTCAAGCTGAATTAATTAGTTCATAATGATTACAATTCATCGAGACTACAAATTCTAATTAATTCAATTTATAATTAATTAATTCATATAATAATTAAGTTTAAGTTATGATTAATTCAATTTATAATTTCTTAATTCATATAATAATTAAGTTCAAGTTATAATTAAGTTGAAATTCTAATAAATTCAAGTTATAATTAATTAATTCATATAATAATTAAGTTCAAATTATAAATATTTTAAGTTTTAATTAATTCAAGTCAGATGTTCTAAGTTAAATAAGAATAAAATTAAAAGTTTCAAGTATATACAAATTAATGTTCTAAAATAGGAGTATTCAAGTATGTAATTAAAGTTCAAGTTAATGACAACATAAAGTTCTAATTAATTAGTTTTAAAGTCTAAAAGTTCAAAATTTATCCAAACTAAAATAATTTATAAAGTTCTGAATTCCTAAAATTCAAGTATCTAAAGTTCAAGTTAATAACCACATGAACTTCTAAGTTCTAGTTACTTCTAAAGTTTAAAGAGTTCAAACATATACAAACCTAAAAATTTCAAAGTTCCACTCCCAAAATTCCTAAAGTTTAAGTTCATGACTTTGAATATTGTCTAACTCTAATTATCTTAATTAGTTCATAAGTACTACACTCAACAAGATTTCTAAAGTCAACAAAATTTTAAGTTCAAAGTTCTAAGTTCAAGTTCAAAATTCAAGTTCTAAGGTCAAGTTCTATATTATATTCAAGTATCCTAAAATTCAAGTATCTAAGTTCTAATTAATTCCAAAGTCTAAAGTTCACAATTTATTCAAACCAAAAAAAATATTCTAAATTCAAAAATCCTAAAGTCCAAGTTCATAGTTTGAATATCTTCCAAACATAAAAAATAATTCAACCCAATATTTTTCTAACTTGAATATCTTCCAAACTTAAAAAATCCTAAATTCTAATTTTTAATTACTTCATGTTCTAACCGTAATGTTATCTTCAAAAATACTTCAAGTCCAACTAACACAATACCCAATTCACAATCTAATTAAAAAAACAACAATTCAAACTAAAGCCCTAAAATTTTCATTCATAATCTAACTTCAAGAACTAACCAACTTAACATAACATTTGAACATCAACACTACTTTAATTCTAACTTCAAAACATATTCAATTCACAATTTAATTAAAAAACTCCAACTCAAATAATTAAAAGACCTAAAATCTAATTTCTAACATTCACCAATTCTAAATCACATATACAAATTAACTATGTTAATAACATACATTAATCAAATTAAATGAAATAAATAACTAACAAATCAACAAATTAATTATTTTTTTTCAAAATTAAAACTCTAAAACTAACTAACCTTAACAACAATAAGGAGAGAGAAGCTGACAGTGGGGAGTGGCGGTAGCAACAACGGCGACGGGGGAGGCATGACGGCGGCAACAACGACGAACGACGGCGAAGGGTTGGGGGGTTAGAGTTTTTAGAGAGAAGGGTGAGGGTTTAGAGAGAGAGAGAAAATACAAAAATAAAAAAAGTGGGCTGCAGGTTTCAAATATTTCAGAAATAGCGACGGACAATGTCTTCCTGTCCGTCGTTTTTTTAAGTAGTTGACCGCCATTTTGACCAAAAAAGCGACAGACTTGGAGACGTGTCCGTCACTTATTTAGAAAAAAGTTGAAAAATAAAATGTATTAAAAATCGACGGACGGAGATGCAATTATTAAATATTATTTAATTATTTTAAATTAAAGTGATGGACTCCGTCATTAATTTTATTTTATAATTACTTTTTAAATATATTTATATATGGCACAAAAATCCACCAAAAAAAGCGACGGATAAATAGTCCCCGTCCGTCGCTTTTTATTAAAAAAATTTAAAAAAATAAAAAAGAGACGGACAACGTCACAAATTTCATTACTTTTTTGAGCGACGCAGTCCGTCGCTATTTTTTTCGTCGTTTTTTGGATAGTTTTTAGTAGTGAATATGCATAAGTGAATGCATGCATGAGAAATCATCATGTGAATCCTTAAAACATTCATTTTGTTGGGAAATGACCATAAGCGACATTTAAGACCATATGAGCTTAAATGAAATCCAACGTATTTCTCTACGTTGGCATAGGGAGACTACTTGCCAGGTTGAACTCCGATCAACTTTAAACATTCTTTAACTTTAACTTTAATGGCTAATAGTAGATCCACTAGCCTAAAATAGCCGACAATGACCCCTATGGTGGCACATAGTTAATGCAACATGAGACTTTACTTAAGGACTCCTTTGGTCGAGCCCTCATCTACATGCTACATTCGATGCCAGGTTAGGTACCACAGAATAACATTTAAACATTAATATAACATAAGCATTATATAACTTTAACATTAAAACATCAATCAGTGGAATAGCTCATTAAAACCTTTCATTTGATTCAATGCGAGAATTGTCCTTTCACATTGAAACCTTACTTTGGCTAAGAATCCCTTCATCAATCAATCATTTCATAAAGACCCCCTTCCATAAGAATTTACTTCATAACATTTATTTGGAGTCAAACTTCATTTCAACTTTACTTTATCATAAGAAACTAGGTGGGTTCATTTTGTAAAAATCTTTCAATGCCTTTAAAGAATTCTTGCATGCATGAGAGTAATGAAAATGCATAAAATACACATTCTTAAAGCAACCACCATATATGTCTTAAAACACTTTTCAAGCCTTCATATATGAACTTTAATAACAATATAACTTCATAAAATCAAGAGTCAATATCCATCAATAGATGTAAAGAAACTTCAAATCTATCATAATTTATGCATTTAAAGTCATCATGTAAAAGCCCAATAAGATTTCATCATTTTGAATTAAAATGCTATGTTGAGAAAACATGGGTGGAAAAGGACCCATGGATGAAAACCCACATACCTTGAGGAGTCAACTCTTTAATGCAAAACTTGAAAAGAAATAGAGGCTTGATCTTCTTGGAGTGAAAACCTAGAACCTTTCTTGGAAATGGAGGAAGAAAGCTTGAGAGGAACTTGAGAGGTTAGGGTTTGGGTCTTAGAATTTTGAGTGAGAGTAAATAAATGTGGGAAGGCTTTGGGTCTTTTAGATAGGTGAATTCATCCCTCAAAACAACACTACTTTTTGTTAAAACACAGGAAAAAGACTAAAATACCCCTTTTAAAATTGGCCGAATTGGACTTCATGGAGGACCTTCATAGTCCGTTATTGTCATGACCCAAGCCTAGGTCCTAGACGTGACATGGTGAATGAGGAACCTGAAAGTACCTCAAACAAGCCTCTTAGCATTCTTTTAGCCTTTCATAGGTAATGACAATAAATAAACAAGCAGAAATCATAATAGTAAATCTTCAACTTACATATGTCCAACAATACCTCTAACTTTTAGATTTAACGGGGCTAAGACAAGTTCCTAGCTCACCCTCAATCATAATAGAAAGAAATGACATAGTAAGTGTCTAAAGATCTCAACATATCATAAGCTAGAAAGATAAAGGAGTATTGTTCCCGGAACATGGGAACTCACCAAAAGTAGTCTTCAAACGAAATCTCAACTCGCCACATGAAGGAGAATGAGGAGGAGCACCGGTCCCTACATGGTAATATCATGTAGGCAAAAGAGTATGCGTTAGTACTTTGAATGTACTAAGTATGTAAGCATGCATGAACATTGAGGAAAATTAAAACATTTATGTAATATAAAACATAATGCAATGCATGCATAATCAATCATATAGATATCCTTTAAGATATTCATTTTATGGAAAAATGACCATAACCGATATTTAAGTCCATGCGAGCTATTATATAGAATCCAACATAACCCCCTACATTGGACAAGGAGACTACTTGCCGGGTAGAACTCCGTCAACTTCATTCATTTTTTAACTTTAACTTCAAGGGCTATTTGTGGATCCATTAGCCTAAGCCTACAAGGGATCCTATGTTGGCACATAGTTAATGAGATAAAGTGTTGCTACTAGGATTCCCTTATCAAATCCCACCTCAATGACCCATTCAGTGCTAAATCAATTCTACAGAATAGTTTAATACTTCAAAATAGTCAGAGTATATAACTTGAGAATTCAAAATATCACATTCAGTGGAATAGCTCATTAAAACCTTTAGTGATTCAAATATGTAATAATTGTCCTTATAAAATAAATAATTCATTATTCATAGAATTTTATCATTCTTTTATTTTATAAGACTCTCTCTTGATCATAGACATTGCTTTCATAAATATTTAGTTGGAGTCAAAACTTTCAAGTCAAACTTCATTGAAATTATAGTAAAACTAGGTGGGTTTAAATTACTTCAACTTTCAAACATGAATGTAAATGAAATTATGCATAAATACTTTAAAATCCATTAATTAAAAATCATGCTTTAAACAATCCACCATGAATTTCAAGAACCTTTAAAGAGATAAATAGAGAAATTACTTGCAAACCATCAATTCATACATATGAAATTATTTTGCATCAAAATAGATCAATAATCATTAGTTTAACCATGATTCATGCTATTAAGTAAAAATGAGAATTACCCATTAGAAAATATTAATTGAAATCAAGAGATTTAGTTTAAAGAGTTTTGGACTATATGGGTGGAAAAAACCATGGATAAACACCCACATAACTTAGAATAAAGCTTAAAAAAAATAAACATAATTTATCATATAATCAAAACACTTTAGGAATGAGAGTGGAAGGAATACTCTCATTGAAACCTTACATACCTGGAATCCAAAGCGTTGCTCAAAATCGAAGGACTTAATAAACACTCTTGAATCCTAGCATGTTCTCCTCGCCGGAGCATTTTATGTACTATCCGAAGTATATGAATCACCAAAATAGTACTTGTACACTATTAAGAACTAAAACTATATTTTAAGAATGAGTAAAGGAGTTTATAGAGAGAAGAGTTGCTTGAGAAAACTTGATGAACAAAATAATGAAATAAGATGGGTATTTATAGGTGTGAAGGAGGGACCTAGCAATAATTAAAATAATTATAAAGAAAAATCTAAAAATTCAATGGAAGATTGTGATATCATGGGTGATGTTAAATGGAGGACTATTGATGTAATGGGTAATGTCAAATGGATTTAGATCTTTCCATGGTTGGTGAGATGAACCTTTTTTTAACGGAATACCCTTTTTCAGAGCTGCATTTGAAAAAGATAACTTCCTCATTAGGATTTGGTGTCTTCGTATGAATTGTTGCTCTAGAAGTCCACTTTTATGAATCAACTGATTTGGAGCATCCTACAGTGAGATATGATGTTTCTTCTATAAATACTCCATTTTGTCACAACACTATGTCTTACAACAATTAATTTATCTAACCTACTTAACCTCCGAAACTTAAAATATGGTCCACAAAAGTTGTAGGTAATGATGTTTGAGTTATTTAGAAATTTAAATCACCTAATTTGGACCATCCTATTAAAAGTTATGCCCAAAATACAGAAGCGATATCATTTTCATCGAGAATTGGAACATCATATACAATATTTTTTAGGGGGTGTTACATTGTCTCTCCCTTGGAAACATTCATCCTCGAATGAGGAAAGACTTAGATTGAGTAGAGTAGAGAGTAAACCAACAACCTATCATTAATGTAATAGTGCAATTTAAAACATCGTTTGAAATATATTTCATAATTTTGCAAGCATATGACAAGAAAAGTTGAAATGCAAGGATTTCAAGTAATTGAGCAAGGACAACTTAATACCTTAGGTTTGGGTAGAGGGAAAAAGATGAGGGTATCGCTTAATCATATCTTCTTTAGTTTCCCATGTAGAACTTTAGATTTGTTGATTCCTCCAAAGGACTTCAACAAATGTAACTTCTTTATTCCTCATTCTCTTAACTTGCCGATCCAAAATTTCAATCGGAACTTCTTCATAGTTCAAGTTTTCTTCAACATTCACTACTCTCAAAGGAACAATGGAACTAGGATCACCCACATATTTTCTCAACATAGACACATGGAACACCGGATGAACCATGGCCATTTCCAATGGCAACTCCAACTCATATTCAACCTTGCCAACACGTCTCACAATTCTATAAGGCCATACATACCTAGGGCTTAATTTCTCTTTCTTATCAAACTGAACCACACCCTTCATGGGTGAAACCTTCGGATACACCCAATCATCCACATTAAACTCAAGATCCCTTCTTCTAGTGTCGGAATAGGACTTTTGACACTTTGAGCCGTCTTCAACCTTTATCTAAAGATCTTTACCTTCTCTAAAGCATCAATTACCAAATTAGGGCCCAACAAGTGTCACGACCCAAGCCTAGGGCCTAGACATGACACGGCAAATGAGGAACCCGAAAGTACCTCAAATAAGCCTCTTAGCATTCATTTAGACTTTCATAGGTAATGATAAAAACAAACAAGATGAAACCATAATAGTAAATCTTCAACTTACATATGTCCAACAATACCTCTAACTTTTAGATTAGCGGGGGCTAAGACAAATCTCTATCTCACCCTCAATCAAAATAGAATGAATTTCCATAGTAAGTATTTATACGTCTCAACATATCATAAGCTATAAAGATAAAGGAGTATTATTCCCGAAACATGGGAACTCACCAAAAGTAGCCTTCAAACGAAATCTCAACTAGCCACGTGGAAGAGAACGAGGAGGAGCACTGGTCCTTACATGGTGATATCATGTAGGCAAAAGAGTATGAGTTAGTACTTTGAATGTACTAAGTATGTAAGCATGCATGAACATTGCGGTAACACTAAAACACTTATGTAATATGAAACATAATGCAATGCATGCATAATCAATCATATAGATATCCTTTAATACATTCATTTTGTGGGAAGATGACCATAAACGACATTTAAGACCATGTGAGCTATTACATGAAATCCAACATAACCCCTACGTTGTCCGAGGAGACTACTTGCTGGGTAGAACTCCGTCAACTTTATTCTTTCTTTAACTTTATCTTTAAGGGATTTCATGGATCTATTAACCTAAGCCTACAAGGACTCCGATGTTGGCACATTATTAATAAGACAAGGGATTGCTACTAGGATTCCCTTACCGAATCCCACCTCAATGACCATTTCGGTGCTAAGTCAATCCCATAGAATAGTTTAATACTTCAAAATAGTCATAGTATATAGCTTGAGAATTCAAAACATCACATTCAGTGGAATAGTTCATTAAAAGATTTATTGATTCAAATATGAATGAATTGTCCTTATATCATAAAGAATTCATTATTCATAGCATTTCATTATTCTTTTATTTCATAGGACTCCCTTTTGATCATAGACATTGCTTTTATAAATATTTATTAGGAGTCAAAGCATTCAAGTCAAACTTCATTGAAAATATAGTAAAACTAGGTGAGTTTACATCACTTAAACTTTCAAACATGTATGTAAATGAAATTATGCATAAATAATTTGAAATTCATTAATTAAAAATTATGCTTTCAACAATCCACCATGAATTTCAAGAACCTTTAAAGAGCTAAATAGGGAAAAATACTTGAAAACCATCAGTTCATACATATGAAATCATTTTTCATCAAAATAGACCAATAATTATTAGTTTAACCATGATTCATGCTATTAAGTAAAAATAAGAATTACCCATAAGAAAATCTTTTTTTAAATCAAGAGAGTTAGTTGAAAGAGCTTTAGACTACGTGGGTGGAAGAATCCATGGATAAAAACCCACATACATTAGAGTAAAGCCTAAAGAAAATAAATATAATTTATTATACAATCAAAATAATTTAGGCAGGAGAGTGGAATGAATACTCTCATTGAAGCCTTACATACCTGGAATCCAAAGCGTTACTTAGAATCGAAGGACTTAATAAACACTCTTGAATCCTAACATGTTCTCCTCGCTGGAGCATTTTGTGTACTATCTGAAGTATATGAATCATATGAATCACCAAAATAGTACTTGTACACTACTAAGAACTAAAACTATATTTTGAGAATGAGTAAAGGAGTTTATAAAGAGAAGAGTTGCTTGAGAAAGCTTGATGAACAAAATAATGGAATAAGATGAGTATTTATAGGTGTGAAGGAGGGACCAAACAATAATTAAAATAATTATAAAGAAAAATCTAAAACTTTAATGGAAGATTGTGATATCATAGGTAATGTCAAATGGATCTAGATCTTTCCATGGTTGGTGAGATGAACCTTCTTTTAACAAAATACCCTTTTTCGAAGCCGCATTTGAATAAGATAAATTCTTCATTAAGATTGGTATCTTCATATGAATTATTTCTCTAGAAGTCCACTTTCATGTCGATTAACAATCAACCGATTTGGAGCATCCTATAGTGAGATATGATTTTTCCTCTACAAAAACTCTATTTTATCACAGCACCATGTCTTGCAACAATTAACTTATTTACCTACTTAACCTCCAAAATATAAAATATGGTATTCACAAAAGTTGTAGGTAATGATGTTAAGATTATTTAGAAATTTGAATTACCTAATTTGGACCATCCTATTAAAAGTTATGTCCAAAATACATAAGCGATATCATTTTCATCGAGAATTAGAATATCATATACAACATTTTTTAAGGGGTGTTACAGTTATTCCCAACAAGGACCGTGGTGGGGTCCCGTGATAAAAGACTCAGAAAAATATTTGGGAAAGTGTTGCAGAGAAGTCTCTGAACCTTCTTCACAGACGACCATTATGGACCATAATGAGGTTTACGAAAGAGCACCACGGGTCGTGATCGTGGTACTCACTAGTTATCCCAGGGCTTAAACTGGTTGAAAAAGTGGCCTTCACGAACGGTCACTACAGACCGTATTGCGTTTCACAGAAGGCCACCACGGGTCGTGGTCCTCTCTTGTCTAAGCAGCTTCACTAAAATGGCCATAACTTTTTAATCCAAGCTTCTAATGAGGCAAACTTAGTGGTGTTGGAAAGAGGATTTAAAGACCTTTGTTCTGGTAGGTTATAGGACAATTGAGTCTATATATTCAAGGAGATATGATCGCTTAAAATTGACCTATGTAGAATCTTACATAGAAACTCAATCGGTAAGGAAGTTTTCAAATTAACTTTGTGCTTATGGATTCTTGTGACCTTAAAACATCGCCAAATCTATTGCCACACTAAAGAACTAACCTTAAAGAGCATAAGAAATAATAAATGGACCCCTGGATGGACCATCTTCATGGTTCGTGAAAAGCTCCATGATCCATGGTGATCGTCCGTGGCCCTTGCCTTGGGATGTTTCCTGAGGGTTTTGGGGAGGGGTCACCACGGAGGTCTTTATGGCTCGTGGTACTCACCATGTTCCATGGTCCTTTGTCATGGTCTTCTCCCTTCAAGTCTGAACCTAAATCTGTACCTTGGTTGCTCACCACGGTCTGTGGTTCTCACCACGGCCTGTGATGGCTTCCGTGGTCAATCCCTGGTGTCGGTTTTTGCAACTTTCTGAGATTTCCTCCTTTGATCCTTGGTTTAGGACTTTCCAAGTTTCTGGAGTCCTAAAATATCTCTCCTTTGGGAATAGTCTTCCTCGAATGAGAATCGTTAGCATAGAAAGAACACGACACGAGGACTAGCAACCCAACATGAATACAATGAAACTTGAAATAACCATGAGATCTTTAAACTTAAACATAAACCATTACTTTAAAATTTCGATTCATGAACATGCATGCACATGTGGACTTTGGAAAACTGAAACATAAGAGTCTTAAACATTTGAACATGAATGACTTATTACCTTAGGCTAGATGTTACACCCCGTACTTTGGTACCTTGGGACGCTTCTTGAGCTTCTTAAGTTTCTGGGAAGGCTCTTAAATTTCTTAAAAGTCATCATGTGAGTCGGGTAATCTATAACGCTATCAAATAATCATCAGGAAAGGAGAAGGAGATACTCCATAAGAGAGAAGATTGGAAATAGGGTTATAAGAATTTGAAAGAAGTTGGAGGTTAAGTAGTGAGTCGTAGGACTCAACTTACTTGTGAAAGCTATTACTTGGGACATTTTATATACTAAGCTACTTGAGTATACGTCGAGCTTAAGTAGAAAGGAATACAAAGGCTCTTGAAGTGAGATGAGATTATGAGGTCACGAAAGAGAAATAAGAAAATAGCGCGCTTACTCAAAGCAAGTAGGTGATGCACCTACTTAGGGTCAAGTAGGTGATGCAACAGCTTGGGTGGACCCCACACTGCCATATGGCAGCCAATAATTGGAGGCATGATTTAGGTGGCACCCTAGGGGGCTGCCACATATCACCTCTAGGGGGCTACCATATGTCACCCCTAGGGGGATGCCACGTGACACCTCATAAGGATGCATATACATAGGTGTTACATGCTATAGATAACTTAAACTTCAGCAAGTTGCACAAAAAAAAGAAGATAGAAAACGTAAGGAGCAAAAGAGAGCAGCCACGGGTTTGGCTAAAAAAAAGTAAGTCTCGACTTTCATTCCGTGAATTAATTATTTAAGATATCCTATGGTGGTATAGCGGTGTTTAATACTGTGAAATTTCATTTTGGGGCAGCAAGTTGTTTGGAGCTTATGTTGTGTAATGTTGCCATATTTTATTTGTATATGAGCTGCAGCTTGTTGTTGTTGGTTGGCTGTAGTGATTAGGGATCTAATTGGAAATTTGGATAGGGCATGTTATAGGGGAGGTGCTGCCCAATTTTCATTAACTCCTTAACTAGCTAAAGAACTAGTCGAGAAGACGAGCGAGAAAATGAGTTTTATGAATACTCGTGTGTAACTTAAGATGCTGAAAAGTCAGGGATGGTTGATATTCATATTACTTTCATATTAAATAGGTTCAAAAGATGATGAGGCGAACGTATTAATAGTAATCCGTAAGAGGTATGTGAAGCTTTCTTTTGGCATGTCTTTAACATAAGTGTATTATGCTTATTCTATCTCTTGGCATGTTTTAGGCACAAATATGTAAAGCTAATCTTCCTTTTTGGTATAGTTTTTATGAAGCAAGTATATGACTTTTATATGATTCCAAGGAAGTTCCTATTCGTAGAGCTGCTAGGATGGCCAACTTCTTAATTTTCCAAAAGATATTTTGTTATGCCTTGATATGTGTATATGATTCCCAAAAGTTCTATTTTGATATAACCCATAGTAACTTTTAAAAGGTACTTGATATGACTCCTGTCTTGATTTTTGAATGATAGCTTATTTTAAGTACCCCATCGAGTCTCAAATATGATTTAAATTGCATCTAGTTTCTTACTACTCCACTCGTGGATGCCTCAATTCTTCTTTCACTGAGCCAGGGCTAGGAGTTGTTATCATGCGTACTTCTCTACATTGTTCGCCATTCCTCGATATGAGGGGGAAGGTACAACCTGTACATGGGATTTATGGAGTTATGATGTGCCATATACACATATGATATGATATGATCTGATATGACCATCTGATATGATATGATCCATTATGGAGATATTCCATACTCTGTAATTATGATGTGTTGTGGCGCTAGTGACAGGGCAGCGACCACGATTTGTTCACTGAGTCCCATAATGGGGCCAGATATGGCATATGTTTTCTACATACAATATCTGTGGTTATGAAAAGTATTTTGGTATTCTGGATAGTTTGCTCAGTTGTGCACCTTTTGTTTTGGTAATGGCTTTACTTATTATAGTCCATGCTTTATATATTCAGTACATTTTCCATACTGACCCCCTTTCTTTGGGGGAGGGGGGGCTTCGTTACATGCCCGCAGGTACAGATGCTTGGTTTGCTGATCCACTCGCCTAGGATATCCATCGTGATGGTTGGTAGTGCTCCTTTGTCTGGAGCCCTATTTTGGCACTAACTTTTCTGTTGTATATTTATACGTAATGGCAGGGTACGACGGGGCCTTGTCCCATTATATGATTATGCTATCATTTTGTAGAGGTCTATAGACTTGTGTTGTGAGTTCTGTATATGTATTTTGGACTTGTGTTCAGTAACGGTCTTAATGGCCTTCATGTGCTACATCTATTTTCGTGCTCTCTCTAGCGATCTTTTTTTGATTTTTACTTTTATTTATTCTACAAACACGCTAATTGGGGCTAAGGGTATGTATGGGTTCCCAATTCGGGCACCAGTCATGACCTATGGAGTTGGGTCGTGATAGAAGTGGTATTAGAGCAGTTCATCCTTAGAGTGTCTACAGACCGTGTATAGTAGAGTCTTGTTTATCAGGGTTTTATGCACCATATCTATAAATAGGAGGTTACAAGACATTTAGGATATTACCTTTCTTTTATATCTAAGATCGTGTGATAGAGCCGAATTATAGGGAATGAAATTCCTCATACTAACTTGTGATTTCAGCAGAAGGACAACATCGATAAAAGAAAGTAACTGACGATATTGGAGGTTACAGGGCATGCAGGTAAGAAAAGGCATGAAAGATATATGTTAGGTGAGGTATTGAAATACGATTGACATGTAAAGTAAAAAATGGAAAGAAAAAGTAGACAGGGCAGGGTAATAGGTGCAGTTTGAGTTGGGTAGACGTGGTAAGTCCATCATTGTTTTTATTGTTGTTGATAATGAGCGCCCTGTGTGGTTGCGGTATGATACGATATGAATATATATGTTGGCCCTATGAGACATTGTTGATATTTTCTGCGTGCAGGTGTTGAGATAGTAAGAAATACAGAGAAAACTCTGTCTAAATTTTCCTAGAAATAAAAGGAGAAGGAGATAGAAGGTTATAGTATGCCTTGTCCATAATAAGAATGAGATTTAACTAAACTATGAGTAAGGCTGACCTTGAGAAATAAGTTAATGACTAAAGTGATGGTAATAGTATCAAGGAGGTCAATATGGGTATGGAAAAAGAATCTAGAAAAGATTGGTGAGACTAAGGGATGATTTAGAGATGACACCTAGATCTGGATAGAACAACATATTAAGAAACCGACTGAGTTGATACACCAGGATAAACGGTAACAAGCTAATTACTGATTGGGATGAATGGAATGTTGCTTTAAATACACTGCTACATTAAGGATATTACTCGAGTACCAGTGGTCAAGACTGGAGTTGGTACTATATATTAAGGATTCTAAGCACCTTATGATTGTATAAAGGTTTTGTATAGGGGTAACCTAAAGTATAGGTGATGTAAATGAAGATATGGAAATAGCGCAGTATACTAAATAGGTTGGAAAGGACTCATATGGATTTGAAAAGTTAGAAATAAATAGACAATGACATGGATACACCCTAAAGGGGGGAAGTGGACAAGAGAAGTACAAGAGTAAGACAAAATCAACTAACGCTATCATTGTAAATGAGAATGCTTAAACTTCAAACGAGATTCCATAAGGGATGGATGCAATCATACCAGCACTAATGCACCGGATCCAGTCAGAACTCTGAAGTTAAGCGTGCTTTGACGAGAGTAGTACTAGGATAGGTGACCCCCGGGAAGAGAAAGAGGAAAGGAAACACAAGTATCCATACCTATTCCCTACTTCTACAAGTAATCCTAACCTTTGGAACTCTGATATTGATTGCTTGATGAAAGTATATGTTATGGCAACGGGATAGAGAAACTCCCCATATAGTCGGTATAAGATCCGAAGGAAGGTTTTGGTTCACATTCGAGGACGAATGTTCTAAAGGGGGGAAAGATATTACACCCCGTACTTTGGTACCTTGGGACTCTTCTTAAGCTTCTTAAGTTTTTGGGAAGGCTCTTAAGTTTCATAGAAGTCATCATGTGAGTCGGGTAATCTATAATGCTATCAAATAATCCTAAAGAAAGGAGAAAGAGATACTCCATAAGAGAGAAGATTGGAAATAAGGTTATAAGAATCCGAAAGAAGTTGGAGGTTAAGTCCTGAGTCGTTGGAATCGACTTACTTGTGAAAGCTATTACTTGGGACATTTTACATACTAAGCTACTTGAGTATACGTCGAGCTTAAGTAGAAAGGAATACAAAGGCTCTTGAAGTGAGATGAGATTACGAGCTCACGAAAGAGAAATAACGAAATAACGCGCTTACTCAAAGCAAGTAGGTGATGCACCTACTTAGAGTTAAGTAGGTGATGCAACAGCTTGTGTGGACCCCACACTGCCATATGGCAGCCAATGATTGGAGGCATAATTTAGGTGGCACCCTAAGGGGCTATCACATATCACTCCTAGGGGGCTACCATGTGTCACCCCTAGGGGGATGCCACGTGACACCTCATAAGGATGCATATACATAGGTGTTACATGCTATAGATAACTTAAACTTCAGCAAGTTGCACAAAAAAAAGAAGATAGAAAACGTAAGGAGCAAAAGAGAGCAGCCACGGGTTTGGCTAAAAAAAAGTAAGTCTCGACTTTCGTTCCGTGAATTAATTATTTAAGATATCCTATGGTGGTATAGCGGTGTTTAATACTGTGAAATTTCATTTTGGGGAAGCAAGTTGTTTGGAGCTTATGTTGTGTAATGTTGCCATATTTTATTTGTATATGAGCTGCAGCTTGTTGTTGTTGGTTGGATGTAGTGATTAGGGATCTAATTGGAAATTTGGATAGGGCATGTTATAGGGGAGGTGCTGCCCAATTTTCATTAACTCCTTAACTAGCTAAAGAACTAGTCGAGAAGACGAGCGAGGAAATGAGTTTTATGAATACTCATGTGTAACTTAAGATGCTGAAAAGTCAGGGATGGTTGATATTCATATTACTTTCATATTAAATAGGTTCAAAAGATGATGAGGCGAACGTATTAATAGTAATCCGTAAGAGGTATGTGAAGCTTTCTTTTGGCATGTCTTTAACATAAGTGTATTATGCTTATTCTATCTCTTGGCATGTTTTAGGCACAAATATGTAAAGCTAATCTTCCTTTTTGGCATAGTTTTTATGAAGCAAGTATATGACTTTTATATGATTCCAAGGAAGTTCCTATTCGTAGAGCTGCTAGGATGACCAACTTCTTAATTTTCCAAAAGATATTTTGTTATGCCTTGATATGTGTATATGATTCCCAAAAGTTCTATTTTGATATAACCCATAGTAACTTTTAAAAGGTACTTGATATGACTCCTGTCTTGATTTTTGAATGATAGCTTATTTTAAGTACCCCATCGAGTCTCAAATATGATTTAAATTGCATCTAGTTTCTTACTACTCCACTCGTGGATGCCTCAATGCTTCTTTCATTAAGCCCAGGCCGAGATTTGTTATCATGCGTACTTCTCTACATTGTTCGCCGTTCCCCGATATGAGGGGGAAGGTACAACCTGTACATGGGATTTATGGAGTTATGATGTGCCATATACACATATGATATGATATGATCTGATATGACCATCTGATATGATATGATCCATTATGGAGATATTCCATACTCTGTAATTATGATGTGTTGTGGCGCTAGTGACAGGGCAGCGACCACGATTTGTTCACTGAGTCCCATAATGGGGCCGGATAAGGCATATGTTTTCTACATACAATATCTGTGGTTATGAAAAGCATTTTGGTATTCTGGATAGTTTGCTCATTTGTGCACCTTTTGTTTTGGTAATTGCTTTATTTATTATAGTCCATGCTTTATATATTTAGTACATTTTCCATACTGACTCCCTTTCTTTGGGGGAGGGGGGGCTTCGTTACATGCCCGCAGGTACAGATGCTTGGTTTGCTGATCCACTCGCCTAGGACATCCACCCTGATGGTTGGTAGTTCTCCTTTGTCTGGAGCCCTATTTTAGCACTAGCGTTTCTATTATATATTTATACGTAATGGTTAAGGGTATGATGGGGCCCTGTCCCATCATATTCTTATGTTATCATTTTGTAGAGGTCTGTAGACTTATGTTGTGGGTTCTGTATATATGTTTCGGGCTTGTGTTCAGTGATGGCCTTAACGGTCTTCATGTGCTACATCTATTTTCATGCGCTCTCTAGCAATCTTTTTTTGATTTGTACTTTTGTTTATTATGCTAACACGCTAAGTAGGGCTAAGGGTACGTATGGGTGCCTAATTCGGGCACCAGTAACAGCCTACGGAGTTGGGTTGTGACAAAAGTTGTATCAGAGCAGTTCATCTTTGGAGTGTCTATAGACCGTGTCTAGTAGAGTTTTGTTTATCGGTGTGTTGTGAACCACATCTATAAATAAGAGGCTATAGGACATTTAGGATGTTACTTTTCTTTCATATCTAAGATCGTGCGATAGAGCCGAGTCATAGGGAATAAAATTCCTCATACTAACTTGTGATTTCAACAGAAGGACAACATCGATAGAAGAAAGTAACTGATGATATTTGAGGTTACAGGGCATACATGTAAGCAATGGCATGAAAGATATATGTTAGGTGAGGTATTGAAGTACGATTGACATGTAAAGTTAAAAATGGAAAGAAATAGTAGACATGGCAGGGTAACAAGTGCAGTTTGAGTTGGATAGATGAGGTAAGTCCATCATTCTTTTTACTATTGTTGATAATGAGCGCCCTGTGTGGTTGTGGTATGATACGATATAAATATATATGTTGGCCCAGTGAGGCATTGTTGGCATTTTCTGCATGCAGGTGTTGAGATAGTAAGAAATACAGAGGAAACTCTGCCCAAATTTTCCTAAAAATAAAAGGAGAAGGAGATACAAGGTTGTAGTATGCCTTGTCTATAATAAGAATGAGATTTGACTAAACTACGAGTAAGGCTGACCTTGAGAAATAAGTTAATGACTAAAGTGATGGTAATAGTAACGAGGAGGTCAATATGGGTATGGAAAAAGAATCTAGAAAAGACTAGTGAGACTAAGGGATGATTTAGAGATGACACCTAGATCTGGATAGAATGACATATTAAGGAACCGACTGAGTTGATACACCGGGATGAATGGTCAAAAGCTAATTACTGATTGGGATGAATGAAATGTGGCTGTAAATGCACTACTACATTAAGGATATTACTCATGTACCAGTGTTCAATACTGGAGTTGGTACTGTATATTGAGGATTCTAAGCACCTCATGATTGTATTAAGGTTTTGTACAAGGGTAACCTAAAGTATAGGTGATGTAAAGGAAGATATGTAAATAGCGCAGTATACTAAATAGGTTGGAAAGGACTCATATGGATTTGGAAAGTTAGAAATAAATAGACAATGACTTGGATACACCCTAAAGGGGGGAAGTGGACAAGAGAAGTACAAGAGTAAGACAAAATCAACTAATGTTATCATATGTAAATGGGAATGCTTAAACTTCAAATGAGATCCCATAAGGGATGGATGCGATCATACCAACACTAACGCATGAGATCCCATCATAAATCTGAAGTTAAGCATATTTGGGCGAGAGTAGTACTAGGATGGGTGACCTCCGAGAAGCGAAAGAGGAAAGAAAACACAAGTATCCGTAACTATTCCCTATGTCTACAAGTAATCCTAACCTTTGGAACTTTGATATTGATTGCTCGATGAAAGTATATGTTATGGGAATGGGATAGAGGAACTCTCCATATAGTCGGTATAAGATCCGAAGAAAGGTTTTGGTTCACATTCGAGGACGAATGTTCTAAAGAGGAGAAGGATGTTACACCCCATACTTTAGTACCTTGGGATGCTTATTAAGCTTCTTAAGTTTCTGGGAAGTCTCTTAAGTTTCTTAAAATTCGTCATGTGAGTCGGGTAATCTATAACTCTATTAAATAATCCTAAGAAAAGGAGAAGGAGATACTCCATAAGAGAAAGATTGGAAATAGGGTTATAACAATCCGAAAGAAGTTGGAGGTGAAGTAGTGAGTCATAGGAATTGACTTACTTGTGAAAGCTATTACTTGGGACATTTTACATACTAAGCTACTTGAGTACACGTCGACCTTAAGTAGCAAGGAATACAAAGGCTCTTGAAGTGAGATGAGATTATGAGCTCACGAAAGAGAAATAAGGAAATAACGTGCCTAATCAAAGCAAGTAGGTGATGCACCTACTTGGACAAGCAGGTGATACACCTACTTAGGGTCAAGTAGGTGATGCAGCAGCTTGGATGGACTCCATGCTACCATGTGGCAGCTAATGATTGGAGGCATGATTGAGGTGGTGTCCTAGGAGGCTGCCACATGGAATCCCCTAGGGGGATTCCATGTGGCACCTCTTAAGGATGTATATACATAGGTGTTACATGCTGTAGATACCTTAAACTTCAGCAAGTTGCACAAAAAAAAATAAGAGAGAAAACGTAAGGAGCAAAGAGAGAAGCCATGGGTTTGGCTAGAAAAAAAGTAAGTCCTAGCTTTCATTCTATGAATTAATTATTTAAGGTATCCTACGGTGGTATAGCGGTGTTTAATACAGTGAAATTTCATTTTGGGGCAGCAAGTTGTTTGGAGCTTATTTTGTGTAATGTTGCCATATTTTATTTGTATATGAGCTGCAGGTTGTTGTTGTTGGTTGGATGTAATGATTAGGGATCTAATTGAAAATTCGGATAGGGTATGTTATAGGGGAGGTGCTGCCCAATTTTTATTAACTCCTTAACTAGCTAAAGAACTAGTCGAGAAGATGAGCGAGGAAATGAATTCTATGAATACTCGTGTGCAACCTACCATTCTGAAAAGTCAGGGATGGTTGATATTCATATTATTTTCATGTTAAATATGTTCATGAGACAAAGAGACGAACGTATTAAGAGTAATCCATAAGAGATATGTGAAGCTTTCTTTTGGCATGTCTTCGGCATAAGTGTATTACGCTTATTCTATCTCTTGGCATGTTTTAGGCAAAAATATGTAAAGATAATCTTTCTTTTTGGCATGGTTTTTATGAAGCAAGTATATGACTTTTATATGATTCCAAGGAAGTTCCTATTCATAGAGCTGCTAGGATGGCCAACTTCTTAATTTTCCAAAAGATATTTTGTTATGCCTTGATATGTGTATATGATTCCCAAAAGTTCTATTTTGATATAACCCATAGTAACCTTTAAAAGGTACTTGATATGACTCTTATCTTAATTTTTGAATGATAGCTCATTTTAAGTACCCCATCGAGTCTCAAATATGATTTAAATTGCATCTAGTTTCTTACTACTCCACTCGTGGATGCCTCAATGCTTCTTTCATTGAGCCCAAGCCAGGATTTGTTATCATGAGTACTTTTCTGCATTGTTTGCCATGCTCCGACGTGAAGGGGGAAAGTACAACCTATACATGGGATTTATGGAGTTATGATGTGCTATGTACATATATGATATGATATGATCTGATATGATCATATGATATGATATGATTTGTTATGGAGATTTTCCCTACTCTGGAGTTATGATGTGCTGTGGCACCGGTGATAGGGCGGCGACCATGATTTGTTCACCGAGTCCCCACCGTATATGGCATATGTGTTTTGCATACAATATCTGTGGTTATGAAAAACATTTTGGTATTCTGGGTAGTTTTCTCATTTGTGCACCTTCTGTTCTGGTAATGGCTTTACTTATTACAGTCCATGCTTTACATATTCAGTACATTTTCTGTACTGACCCCCTTTTTTTGGGGGTGGGGGGGCTGCGTTACATGCCTGCAGGTACAGACGCTCGGTTTGCTAATCCGCTCTCCTAGGACATCCACCCTGATGGTTGGCAGTGCTTCTTTGTCTAGAGCCCTATTTTGGCACTAACTTTTCTATTGTATATTTATATGTAATGGTTAAGGGTATGACGTGGCCTTGTCCCATCATATGATTATGCTATCATTTTGTAGAGGTCTGTAGACTTGTGTTGTGGGTTCTGTATATGTGTTTTGGGCTTAGGTTTAGTGACGGCCTTAACAGCCTTCGTGTGCTATATCTATTTTCATGCTCTCTCTAGCGATCTCTTTTCGATTTATACTATTGTTTATTCCCACTAACATGCTAAGTGGGGCTAAGGGTGCGTATGGGTGCCCAATTTGGGAACCTATCATGGCCTACGAAGTTGGGTCGACACATGAGTAGGATGAAAGAAAAAAGGATAACATTTCATCATATCCGCTTAAACTTCCTATGTAGCACTTTTGACTTGTTGATTACTCCAAAGGACTTTAATGGAGGCAATTTCTTTGCTCCTCAACATTCACTACCTCTAAAGTCACAATGGAGTTAGGGTCTCCCACACATTTTCTCAACATTGACATATGGAACACTGGGTGAATCATGGTCATTTCTAAAGGTAATTCCAATTTATACGAAACTTTGCCAACCCGCTTTAGGATTTTATAAGGCCCTACATACCTAGGGCTCAATTTTACTTTCTTACCAAACCGAACCACACCCTTCATGGGTGAAACTTTCAAATACACCCAATCATCTACGTTAAATTTAAGATCCCTTCTTCTAGTGTCTGAATATGGCTTTTGACTACTTTGAGCCATCTTCAACCTTTCTCTAATGATCTTCACCTTCTACAAAGCATCAAGTACCAAATTGGGACCTAACAAAGTCTTCTCACCTACTTCAAAAGCAACCGGGGATCTACATCGCCTCCCATACAAAGCCTCAAAAGGCGCCATCTCAATACTCAAATGGTAACTATTATTGTAAGAAAATTCAATGAGTGGTAGGTAATCATACCAACTCCCTTTGAACTCCAACACACAAGACCTTAGTATATCCTCTAGGGTTTGAATTGTCCTTTCGGCTTGCCCATCGGTTTAGGGATGAAATGCGGTGCTTAACTTTACTTTAGTACCGAGGCCCTTTTGAAATAATCTCTAAATGTGAGAAGTGAATTGAGTACCACGATACAAAATGATTGACAATGGTACACCATGAAATCTCACCAACTTCCAAATATACAATTCTGCATAATTTTTGGCCCTATAGGAAGTCTTAACCGGTCGAAAGTCTGTCGACTTAGTCATTCTACCAACAATCACCCAAATAGAATCATGTCACTTCCGAGTGTGAGGCAAAACCACTACAAAATTCATATTCACATATTCCCATTTCCAAGTAGGGATTTCAATATCTTGGGCTAGATCACTCGGCCTTTGATGTTCGGCCTTCACTTTTTGACAATACTTATATTTGGACACGAACCTCGCTATGTCCTTCTTCATGCCACCCCACCAATATAACTCTTTCAAGTATCGATATATTTTTGTCGAACTGAGGTGAATGGAGTATGCAGAATTATGTGCCTCCATCAAGATCAAACTCCTTAGGCCATTCACATTCGGAACACATAACTGACCTTAGTAATATAACACCCCATCTCCCCTTTGTGAAAAGACTTCTACCTTCTTTAACTTGACAAGTGTCGGGTTAAAGTCTTGTTTCGACTTGATAACCACTACCTAAGAGGATTCAGATCCATTTTGGACAACTACACCACCATTATCGATACTGCACAACTTCACCCTTAACCTAGGCAATCAGTGAACATCTTTCACCAACTCCCTCTTTCCTTTATCAATATGGGCCACACTCCCTATACACACTCTGCTAAGTATATCGACAATCACATTGACTTTACTCGGATGATATTGCATACTCATGTCATAGTCCTTGAGGAGCTCTAGCCACCTTCTTTCTTTGTCTTAGATTGAGGTCTTTTTGGGTGAATACATATTGAAGGCTTTTATGATCGGTATACACATCTACATGTACCCCATAGAGGTAGTGACGCCAAATTTTCAAAGTAGAAACCACAGGCGCCAACTTAAGATCATGGGTAGGGTAGTTACGCTCATGCACTTTTAATTGCCTAGAAGCATAGTCTACGACCTTACCATTTTGCATTAAGACACAACCCAAACCAATCTTCTAAAAATCAAAATAAACCACAAACCCTTCTAATCTTTCCAATAGAGTCAAAATAGAAGTGGAGGTAAGTCGATCTTTCAAAGTTTGGAAACTCCTTTCACACTCATCCCTCCATATGAATTTCGCCTTCTTTTGAATCAACTTTGTCATAGGAGATGAGATAGAAGAAAACCTTTCAACGAATCTTCTATAGTAACCGGCTAGACCCAAGAAGCTCCTAATGTTCGAAGGAGACAATGGTCTAGGCCAATTCTTGATCGCCTCCATTTTCTTAGGATCCACCTTGATCCCCTCGCCGGACACTATGTGACTGAGAAAGGCCACCTCTTTTAACCAAAACTCATATTTGCTAAATTTTGCAAATAATTGCCTATCCCTCAATGTTTAGAACACAATCCTGAAATGATCCTTATGTTCTTTCTCACTCTGAGACTAAATCAAAACATCATCAATAAATACCACAACAAAAGTATCAGGGTAGGGTTTGAATACCCTATTCATTAGGTCCATGAACACCGCCGGCGTATTTGTCAACCCAAACTCATTACCCCAAACTCAAAGTGACCATACCTTGTCCGGAATGCCATTTTGGGAATATCACACTCCTTTACCCTTAGTTGGTGATAGCTGGACCGAAGGTTGATCTTGGAGAAGTGACTCACCCCTTGCAGTTGATTAAACAAGTCATTTATCCTAAGAAGTGGATACTTGTTCTTAATAGTCACCTTATTCAATTTCCAATACTCTATGCACATTCGAAGTGACCCATCCTTCTTTCTTACAAAAAGAACAGGGGAACCCGACGGCGAAATACTTGGCCTTATGAATCCCTTTTCTAAAAAATCCTTTAATTTTTCCTTCAACTCATTCAATTTCACCAGGGCCATTCAGTAAGGAGGAATAGAGATAGGTTGGGTATCAGGGAGGATAACGATACTAAAATCAATTTCTCTTTCGAAAGGGACACCAGAAAGGTTATCGGGAAAGACATCGGGAAACTCATTGACTACAGAGACCGACTTAAGAGGAGGACTTTCAGATTCGGTATCCTTAACCCTCATAATATGGTAAATACAACCCTTAGAAATCAATTTTTAAGCCTTGAGACAATAAATAAATCTACCCTTCATCACCGAATCACGACCCTCCCATTCAAGAACGGACTCATTTGAGAATGAAAACTTGACTTGATGAGTCCTATAATCTATGGTAGTATAAGATTCATGTAACTAATCCATCCCAAGGATGACATCAAAATATACCATGTCAAGCTCTATAAGGTCACAAGGAATGACTTTATGCAAAATGGACATGGGATAACCCCTATAGATCTTTCTAGCTACAACTGACTCACCCATGAGGGTAGATACCAAATAAGGCTCTACAAACATTTTGGGCAATATATCAAACCTATTAGCTAAGAATGGAGTAACAAATGACAAGTTTGCACCCGGATCCAATAATGCATACACATCAAAAGTAAATACCTTTAACATATTGGTAACAACATTTGGTGCTTCCTCAACCTCTTGCCTCCCATTCAAAGCATAGAAATGTTGGTGTGTTGTCCACCTCCTTGAGCTGGTTGGCCATGATCAATTTTCCTTGAGGCCTATTACCACCAACACCCCTACAATCTTTAGCATAGTGACCCAAATTGCCGCATTTTAAGTATGCATTTGAGCCTGCCAAACACTCTTCTTTTTGGGTCTGCCCATACTTTTTACATGGGGGAAAATCTTGGGCGCCAACATTCTCTCATAGGACCATTTTGTTGGGACCTCTATCCTTTTAGAGGAGGAGTATTGGTGGAACCTTGTACCATAAACCGTTTCCCAACTTGACCTTTGCCATTGCTACCATAACCAGAACTTTGAGGGTTGGACCCTCCACCATCCACTCTAGCTTTCTTGAACCCTCTAGACCCCTCCATTAACTTCTTATCTTTGATTTACTCGGTATAAGTCATTAACCAGGAGAGGTCCATCTCCTTGACAAACATGGCCGTTTTACATTCTTTGGACACTAAGGTTGAGGCATCGGAAATAAAGTTAATCATCCTTGCTTGGGGTCACAGACCATAAATGGAGCATACTTGGATAGTTTTGTGAACTTGAGGTCACACTCCCTCACATTAATACTCCCTTGATAGAGGTTGATGAACTCTTGGATTTTGGCCTCCCTAAGTTCCAATGGAAAGAAATGTTCTAGGAAGAGACTTTTAAACTATTTACATTCTATCGGTCCCCTTTCTTCATTCCTCTCAACAATCCATTGCTCATACCACACTTGAACCACACCTTTTAGTTGGTAAGTCACAGTTATACCCTTTCGTTTGGTGGCATACCTATGATAGACATAATCTGGTACACCTCATCGATAAACTCCATAGGGTCCTCAGCTAGCTTAAAACCATTAAACTCGGGTGAATTCATCCTTTGAAAATCCTAAATTCGGGAGGCCATATTTTGCACTTAAGGAGGAGGGACACTTGATGCCCTTGGTAGGCTACAACTTGAGCCAATAATGTGATAATTTTGTGGAACTTGGCATGAGTTACCCCTTCCTCATGATGTGGCATATCTGAAATCAGAGGAGCTACTTAGTCCTCATCGTCAACCCTTGCTCTTGAAGGTGCTCTTCAATGAGGCATTATGTAAAGTACATAAAGTCGGTTATTAGTTATAGGAAAACATAAGACACTATAGGGCACGAAATGAATTGAAAGAAGTAAAGACCTTTCTAAATGTCTTATAGTCTCCTATTTATAGTTGTATTGCACTTCACAACCATGAAAAGGACCCTATTTGATGTGGTATACTAGAATCCGAGGACCATTTCAAAACCTCATGCTTTGATACCAAGTTTGTTATGACCCAATCCTAGGGCATAGACGTGACATGGCGAATAAGACACTCGGAGGTACCTCACCCAATCCTCTTAGCATTCATTGAGGATTTCATTGGTAATGATAAACAAATCAAGCGGAAACATAAGGGATATAGGTACTAACGGGCTTCACATTGGTAAGAGTTAAAGATAACATAACATCCTTTACTATGTCCAATAATACCTTCTACATTAAAACTTGGCGGGGGCTAAGATATGTACCTAGCTCACCTTCAAGATTAAGTCAAAAATACCAAACCTAATTTAAATGTTTAAACATAACATAAGCCATATAAGATAGGAGTGTCGTTCTTAGAACATGGGATCTCACCAAAGTTGTAGCCTTCAACGCTTAACTTAGCTACAGGGAGGAGTATGTCGAGCGACGCCGATACCTACCTGGTGATATTATGTAGGTAAAAATATGCGTTAGTACTTTGAATGTACTAAGTATGTGAAAATGCTATTAAATGAAGAACATAAGAGAGAGACATGTATAGGCAATATGCATAAGTGAATGCATGCATGAGAAAACATCATGTGAATCCTTAAAACATTCATTTTGTGGGAAAGCGACCATAACCAACCTTTAAGATCATATGAGCTATTACATGAAATCCAATATACCCCCCTACGTTGTCACGGGGAGACTACTTGCCATGTAGAACTCCGATCAAATATAAACATTCTTTAACTCTAATGTCTAATCGTGGATCCACTAGCCTAAAATAGCCGACAAAGGCCCCTATGGTGGCACATAGTTAATGCAATATGAGACTTTACTTAAGGACCCCTTCGGTCGAGCCCCCATCTATATGCTACATTCGGTGCTAGGTCAATTCCCACGGAATAACATTTAAATATTAATATAACATAAGCATTATATAACTTTAACATTAAAACATCAATCAGTGGAATAGCTCATTAAAATGTTTCATTTGATTTAATGCGAGAATTTTTCTTTTACATTGAAACTTTACTTTGGCTAAGAATCCCTTCATCAATCAATCATTTCATAAAGACTCCCTTCCATAAGAATTTACTTCATAACATTTATTTAGAGTCAAAATTCATTTCAACTTTGCTTTATCTTAAGAAATTAGGTGGGTTCATTTCGTAAAAACCTTTCAATGCCTTTAAAGAATTCTTGCATGCATGAGAGTAATGGAAATACATAAAATACACATTCTTAAAACAACCCACCATATATCTCTTAAAACTCTTCTCAAGCCTTCATATAGGCACTTTTATAACATCATAACTTCATGAAATCAAGAGTCAATATCCATCAATATATGTAAAGAAACTTCAAATATATCATAATCTATGCATTTAAAGTCATCATGTAAAAGCCCAAAAAGATTTCATCATTTTGAATTGAAATGCTAGGTTGAGAAAACATTTGGGCTCCATGGGTGGAAGGACCCATGGATAAAAACTCACATACCTTGAGGAGTCAACTCTTTAATGCAAAACTTGAAAATAAATGGAGGCTTGATCTTCTTGGAGTAAAAATCTAGAACCTTTCTTGGAGATGGAGGAAAAAAGATTCAGAGGAACTTGAGAGGTTAGGGTTTGGGTCTTAGAATCTTGAGTGAGAGTAAATGAGTGTGGGAAAGTTTTGGGTCTTTTAGATAGGTCAATTCATCCCTCAAAATGACACTATTTTTGTTAAAACATAAGGAAAATACTAAAATACCCCTTTTAAAACTAGCCAAACTATACTTCATGGCTTTACGGTCCTTTATGCCTACCATGGACCATGGTGGGGTCCCGTGATAAAAGACTTAGAAAAATATTTTGGAAAGTGTTGTAGAGAAGTCTCTAAACCTTCTTCACAGATGACCATTACGTACCTTAATGAGGTTTACGAAAGAGCACCACGGGTCGTGGTGCTCACCAGTGATCCAAGGGCTTAAACTAGTTGAAACAGTTGCCTTCACGGATGGTCAAAATGGACCATATTGCATTTCACGGAAGACCACCACGGGTCGTGGTCCACTTCTGTCTAAGGAGCTTTCCTAAAATGGCCATAAATCTTTACTCCGAACTCCAATTTAGGCAAACTTGGTGGAGTTGGAAAGAGGATTTAGAGACCTTTGATTTTGTAGGTTGTAGGACACTTGCGTATGTATATTCAAGGAGATATGATCTCTTAAAGTTGTCCTATGTAGAATCTTACATCTCAACTCAATTGGTAAGGAAACGTTCAAATTTACTTTGTGCTTAAGGATTCTTTTGACCTTAAAACATCTCCAAATCTATTCCCACACTAAACAATTAACCTTAAAACCCATAAGACAGAATGAATGGACCCCTAGATGGACCATCTTCACGGTTCATGAAAAGCTCCAGGATCTGTGGTGGTCGTCCATGGCCCTTGCCTTGGGATGTTTCTTGAGGGTTTTGGGGAGGGATCACCACAAAGGTCTTCACGGCCCGTAGTGCTCACCACGGTCCATGGTCATTTGTCATGGTCTTATCCCTGCACATCTGAACCTCTAAATCTCTACCACGGTTGCTCACCACGATCCGTGGTTCTCACCACATCCCGTGATGGCTTCTGTGGTCAACCCCTGATGCCAGTTTCTGCAACTTTTTGATATTTTCTCCTTTGATCCTTGGTTTAGGACTTTCCAAGTTTCTGGGGTCTTAGATAAAGTCATCCTGGCGTCATCGCCCACCCTATATGATACTGATAGGGTATTAATACCGATGGAGTATCATAAAAGATTAAGCTCAATCTAATATGATACTGATATGATATCAATATACCAACTGAATATCACAAAAATATATTTTCTACTAATTTAGAGTTTAATAAATAAGATTGTGATTTTAATGATTTTCTCTTAATTTATTTTATTTTTAATCTTTAATGAAATAGCTCAATCCTATATGATATCGATATGGTATCAATATAGCGACAGAGTTTCACAATGAATTAAGCTCAATCTTAAATGATACCGATATGGTATCAATATACCGATGGAGTATCACAGAGAAAATTTTTATAGCAGTTATACTGACGTTAACATGATGTCATGCACAAATTAAAAAGAGAAAGTGGGGTAACACGGTAAATAATTTGGACCATGAGTCTATTATGAGTAAATAGTTTGGGTTGGGTCCAACTTGAGTAAATTATTTCACAATTGAATCAATTTTTTGTAATTTTTTCATTTTTAATTAGTTGAAATGGATAGGACTAGAATGGGTTAGGTAAATAAATTGGAGGGTCAATAACCCACCCAAACTTACACTGATTGGATTTGATTTTTTTCTCCTATAGTATACCTTTTCGAATCAAATACCCTTCAGCTTGTGGCTCTGTCACTGGTAAGGCGTTTCTATAATTTTAAAGCATTTTATTAAGAGTGAAAAATAGGTTCAAAATTAAAAAGTTCCCAGATATAAATGTAGCATTATTTTTATGACAATTTAAAGAGAAGAGTTTTATATAGAATTATTGAAAGAGAGATCCAAGTAATTTAAATATAGTAATGATAATTATTTCATCACAATAGCTTTAAGGGGTTTTCATGACTGAAGCTACAACCTAGATGTGACACGGCAAATAAGATCCTGAAAGACCCTAAACAAGTCTCTTAGCATAAGCATGAATTAATATAACAAGACAAATAAAAGTAAACTGAAAGCGGAAGATAAGTTTCAATAACAAAGACCATCATAGCAATCTGAAAAGAGAGAAATCTGAGTATAAGGACAGATAAAGTAGAAATCATGCCAGTCTGACATAATCTCTACTATCACATGTGTTACATAGGACTAGCCCTAGATCTCAAAATAAATTGAAACTGAATGAAGTCTGAAAATGAAAAGCTATAAGGAACTCGTAAAGTGGTCATGCCCTCGAACCATGAGGACTCACCAAGAAATGCACGCTGATAAGAAACCTATACTAACCACGGGCATGGGTGGTTGTGTCGTTACTTATATTATAAAATAATATAGGCAAAGGAAGTATGCAGTCAGTACTATAGAATGTATAAAGTATGGAGACAGTGCAATGCATGACATAAATTATGATAATGCAATGACCACGCTAAAACATGAAAAATACTTTAAAACATCGTTAGAAAAATAAAACATGGTCAATGCAATTTTTGTAAGAAAATCATAAGCTTAACATAACATAAGTGAGAGAGACAGTAACCGATATAAACCATGTGAGTTATAAAAAAGAGTCTGGTGTCATCCCAGTCACATCAAAAAGAGATTGTCCCACTTGCCAAGGAATGACCATTCATATAAACTATTTGTGGATCCATTAGCTTAAGTTCATTTGTCCACATGGGACATCCTTGGGGGCACGTAGTTATGGGACCAAGGTGATTGCTTCTAGTCCACTCGGTGCTACATAAACTCTTAACAAAATAGTCATAATCATAGCATAGTCTTTGAAAAAGGTAAGAATCTTGTAATTCTAAGTTCATCATAAAATACCTAAAACCATAAGAATAGCTCCTTTAAATCATATCATGAACCTCGACACAATCAATTCTATAAGAGATACTTAATCAAAAGCATCTAGATCATGATAAGCTTTTTCATAAAAAATCATAGAAATCCTTCATGATAAGAATATTTCAACTTTTAAAGCAACCTTATTTTCATAAAAACATCATTGATACTTTATCTAAAGCATCCTTAAAACCATAGTTCATAAATCATGATGCATGCATAATTTTCAAACATAGTTCATAATCATAAAATAGGCATAATGCATGGGTTCATGAGAAATTCATCAAAAATATATAATTAGATCAAATCATGCATAACAATATCATTGACAATGAATAAAAATATAATTGATTGAACCTAATGCAAAATCATCCAAAAACCCACGGTAGGAAGAAATCATAATGAGGGATTGAATATACTTTGAGACTCTATGGATGAAATTTCTACATACATTGATTCAAGGCCGTAGAATATCTTCTAATGGAGGTTTGAACTTGAAACCCTAGTTTCATTAGTGAAGAAGACCTTTAGAGAATTTTGGGGTTGTGAGTGAATGAGAGGAAAAAGGGAAAATTTTGAAGGTAAGGGTAGTTATAGGTCTTAGAATTAGGCTCAAAACGACATAGCTTAGGTATTAAAAGAATCCAAAATGACCAAAATAGCCTTAATCAAATAACTCACGGGGCCTACTCGGCGAGATTGGCCGTGCTCGCCAACATAATCGGCGAGTCGCTGAATGCACCCTACATCGCTAATTTGTCTAAGACCCTGAGTAGAAATCTCTAATCGTTTTGGCGAGATCTATTTTTCTCACTGACCCAGTCGGTGAGTCACCGATTACCTTTTTCTCTTGCTATATTGCCCTTAACTTATGATAGGACTCTCAGAACATTTTGGTGATGAATCCTTAACTCGCCGAGCCTATTCGGCGAGTCGCCAATCCTTCCTTCCTCACCAAACCTGCTCACGTCTTTAACCAAAATTCTCTAATTAATTAGGCGAGCTTGAATCACTTCGGTGAGTTGCTGAGTGACTTCGGCAAGCTTCAGCCTCGCCTATTTTTGAGTTCTTTTAAAACTTAATCCTAGCTTAGAAATTTATAAGGCATTACAGGGATCATTTGATTCGAAGACACGCTATGATGAGATTAGTTATGCTGTGATTAGTTATGTTGGACTAAATTATGTTATAATTAGTTATGTTGGAATTAGTTATACCAAAAATATTTCTTAGTGAATGTTTGGCTTCTTGTATTAAAAATAATATGCATTGCATAATTTCTAATGATAAGTTATATGTTTCTTAAAATACCATCCATAAGTGTAAGGGATGTGAAATTGATGTATAAAGTTATTTTTGTCAATTTAACTATTTTATCCCAAGATAAATTATCCCAGAATAATTATTATACATAAATAAATAATAATTTATTTAAATACTAATTATTAATCTTGAGATAAATTATCCATCACTCCAAACGTCTCCTAAATAAACTCTTAACTTTGCCTAAGTATCACGATCCAAAATTGGGGTTATGATGGCACCTACCAAAATCCACTAACGGGTAAGCCAATTCATATCCTCGAATGGCTAGTAACGGGCCTAGTGGGTAAAAATCTAAAATCAATGGAAATAACAACCGCAACAAATGAATAAACATCGAAAGAGAGGAAGTGGCATAAATAAATACAATAATACAAGATCCAATCCCATGAATTGATGGACGATGGTACAAAGCTATATACAAATGAGTACAAGTTTCAAAAAAATCAAATCAGTATAGAATTTTCTAGAATACAAAAGACTAGCTAAAAGATATTTACAGATAGAGATGAGTCAAACTAGAACATCATCATCTCACCCTCGATCTCTGAATGACCCCTCTACAACACACAAGATCAACGTTGCCGGTTGGTGCTCAAATCTGCATTAGAAAAATAGATGTAGAGTATAGCCTGAGTACCAAAACAACGAATACCTAGTAGGTATCATAAGCCGACTAAGCTTGAAAAGTAATTACATAATGTAAAGTGAGGGGTAAGATAGTAACAAGGAGGTAAATGAAAGGAAAAATGACGATAAGCCAACTATGCACCTCAATAATCTAACACGGAGTAGGAGGATAAAGTAAAGCAATTAATAATAACCTAACTGGGCCCCCATACGCCTAAAAGGTGCACTCGTGCACAATTGAAATGAATGTATCCCAAACGAACCCCATAAGCCTTCATGAGTATATAGAAAAACTAAAGTTATTCCTAACTACGATGACATATACTCCAAAATTGAAGGGACCCAAACTCGAAATGCGGCTAAGGCATCCCAAGAACCCAATAGAACCATAGTGTTAGGACTCTAACCTGACTAGTAGATATGCACCCAAACCTTAAACCGAGACTAGTATAATAGTTAAGACCTCAAACCCAGCTATGAGTGAAGCACCCAAACTCGAACCGGGGATAAAGAACGGCCAGGACTTGAACCCAACCCCAAGCACTCCAGCAAATCCTATAATCAAATATCCATCATCATAAGGGAATTTTGTGGATCAAACACTACTCTTGGAGTTATAGAGAATTCACTTCAGCTCAAAACTCAAGTCCAAATCCAAAGAATCAAACAGGGGCCAAGTCATACTCGAATAATGCTAAGGCCATAGCGTAGGGAGATTATGGATGGAAATCTAATAAGGGAAGAGTTGTCATCGAGATAAGGATTTCACACTATCATACCCAAGTCTAGTACGTCAGTCTATAAGGAGCTAGCACCATCCAAATTGACGTCGAAGAATTTTCTAAGGCAAACATGCCAAATAGCAATTTCTATATCAATCACTAGTCTAAGCCTAGACTAAGGCCAATAATAACTCACGAATGATAAAACAACATGAATAAAAACTCAACATGAAATGATAGACATTGCAGGCAAGGTAAAATATGCTTAATTCCCTCAAAAGTACCAAAACATATAAGCTAAGGTAAGAATACTATCAGATGAAAAGAAGTAATACTAGAAACCTACCGAAAACTAGCTAAACACTATGTGAATACTAACACAAGCACAATCTAAGATCGGTAAGTCATAGCCTACCTCGAGGCCAATCACGCGTGCTCTAAATATCTGTAAACCATAGCTTTACCCTTTCGAACCACGTCAGATCGCTGCCTCACTAATAAATTAATGATCGCAGCTTTATAATGGATTTTTTGACACTCAATTTGCAACAAATGAAGATAGGACTAAAAATGAGTCAAAAACAATAATGTGGGATCCACATAAGAAATTTTGAAATTGACTTTGTCAATAGGTCCCATTCGGTTCAAGGAATTTATACCTTGAAGATGGCCACAATTTAATATCTAAAATGATACAAAATAGGTCTTGCACCAACATGATCACAGTTATCCATTAATGACTAAAATAGAGGAATAGGGAAGGAGACTTGCGAGTTTAACTGAGTAATCAATAATTATAACTATCACGGACCAAAATCTTAGGTCATAATGACACCTAATACATCCCACCAGTAGGTAAGACAAACCCTTAGCTAGAAGCAACAGATTATCACACAAAAGAGGAGAAATGTGGAACATAAAGAACAATAACCAGAATAAAAAAGAGAGAGAATCAAACATACATAATATATCCCTAAAACCTAGTATCAGTTGGTATTCGAGCCATTAATTCAAAATAGAAGTACAAAGTAAAACCAAATATACATGATAGTCTTTGAAAATAAAATAAAGACTAATCAAGACAAAAATAGAAGGAGAAAGATGGCTTCGCATGCCAGGAGCTCACCCACGTCATCGATTACTCCAAACGAATCACACGTCAATGGTGAAAAATCATACTATTATATGCAGGATACAGAAGTGTAGTATGAGTACTAACAAGTAGTACCTAGTAGGCATAGGACAACAGAGCTCCAAAGATAAAGTAAGTATAAATAGTAGGTAAATAAGGAGCATATACTACATGCAACTAAAAGAAACAAATTTCAGTAAAAGTAAATAGAGGCAAGGAATATGATAAAAGAAGGAAGTAATATAAGCAAAGGAACTTACTAAAGCCACTAGTCAAACAACCTAATAATGATAAAATTCTACTATGAAAGTCAACTAACTGAAGATATACTAACGCTAACCACCACTACTCACCGTAGCAGCCAAAAGGCCAATTTAATCCAATAAAATAACCAACTATCAAACTGACACAAGATACAAAATTATAATCAAATAATAACTTAATCGGACTGCCATAAGCTCAAAAGGTGCACACTAACAAACATAACCCAATTGGCCACCCATAAGATCGGCGGATGCAAGCAAAAAGCAGTTATACTTGTGATAGGAGATGCATATGAATTCAAGTATGCAAAGGAAAATGATAATCCCATTGGTACCAAGTTCCACAAAACTAAATATATACACCTACTTTCTACCTCTGACAGCCAAGTAGTACCCACGTTGACACCCCTCTTTCTGTTCAATGGGTTACATAGATGGAGAGACCCATAGAGGGCTCAGGAAGCCCATATATACCTTTCTGGTCTAGATCCAAGACTTCAATAGTTGATCCTCTTGGATATGCTCCATTGTTGTATCAAAGTTATATTTAAAACTAAATCGGTATAGAAATGGTCTGCGGTGTTTTGACTGATTTAGTAAAAAGTGAGCACATCCTCGATGCCTAATTTATCTCAAAAGACAATTTATCAATGTGGTAAAGGTGGTATGACTCCCATATAAACCATTTTATTAGTAAAAGTGCAAAACCATACTTTCTTAAAATAATGACAGAGAAATTAATGCATTTGCTGGGATCGTACCACAAAACATGTGAGAGTTAAATACCAATGCAATGCATGCCATCACCAATAGGTAAATAATAGTACCTAGACCACCCAGAGAACATAACCAGAGTCACCTTAGTCCCAAAGCATATAGAAAAGTAACCTAGAATCAAGCTGGAACAAGGTCCCGGGCCTAATAATATACCATATATCACAAGGAAATATCAAACTATGATCCCTACTATTCAGGAAAAAGAGGAAATTATGAAGAACAACACAATCAAAGAAGTAGCCCAATGATCTCAACTTATGGCTATAATAAGCAACTAAAGGTTCCATAGCCTAATTTGAGATGGGGACCAATAAACCTCATTCTAAGGCACTTAGATCACCACACTACTCTATGGCCTCAAACATCTACTTTGAAGAGGCTATAACACTAAATTAAGCCATAAGCAAGAAACTACTAGCCTAAGTTAAGGATTTCGCAACCCAATACTACCCTGAACTCCTACGAGAATGAAGAAGATAGGAATAAGGGAGAAATTCTAAACTTGCTACTTACATTACTAACTCATATGCAATTTATAATAAATATTATCTCGTGGAGAACAATCTAAAGAAAAGTAAACTGCAACCTTCCTCGAAGCTGATCACGTTGGCTCCAAAATCCATGAAACCATAGCTTTAACCTCTCAAAATACATCCAAATGATACTACGCTATCATAATCACAAACTATGCATTACTACAAGTAGAACAATTTTTATATTGCTAAAATATAATCTGAGCCCAAAATTAGGGCAAAAGTAGGCCAATGGGATATTTCTAGGTCCCTTAAATCTCAAATAACCTGTGCGCAGAAGGTGGGAAAAATCCAAGCTTGAGAACCCATTCAAAACAACCCATGATAAAAAATCATCAAGAACACCAATCTTGGAATTAAAACAAGCGAATTTGATAGAGTCTTATAGGGTAAACGCAATACAAATGATCTTAGTAATGCTCCTAATCAATCCACAAGCTAAATACAACAAAGCACACCAATTTTCCCTCAAAATCAAACCCATAATCTCCTTTAATTGAGGAAAAAGGAATGAGAAAAGGGCCAAAAAATGAGCAATATAAACTGCTAAAAAAGATGGCCTGTGCGAACACAGGACCAAGTGTCATAAATGCAGAGGTCAAACTTTACCTGGTCAATTAGACTCTCCATGAATGTGAAGCCAAGGCTCGCGAATACGGGGATAAGGGGAGCTAGCCTTTATGAACAAAATGCTAAGCTCACAAATACTGAGATCAATTTCATTGTCCTCTGCTAATGGAGCGCTTGGCGCATGAACGCAAAACACAATGGGTGTTGCAGAAGCATGTTGTCACGAACCAACCCTATAGGTCATGACGGGTGCTCAAATTGGGTACTTATATATATCCCTGCTATCTGTAAGTAAATCTGTCCCCTATTTAAGTTATAGCACATCAACAAGCAAGATAACATATAAGCCGGCGAGGCTTATCATAGGCACCACTATACATACATGCATATACAACCCATATACAACCCACATACATGTCCACAGACCTGTAAGAGTAAGAACAGTAACATAAGGAGGGACAGGGCCCCCACCATACCCGTGAACAAATAAATATATATATCAAAGGTTAATACCAAAACTAGGCTCAAGCATAATGGAGTGCTTCTAAACTGCTGAGTAGAACTCCTATGCTGACAGATCCCCAAAGTGTGTATCTGTACCTGTGGGCATGAATGTATCCCCACAAAGAAAGGGGGATCAGTACAATATATGTACTGAGTATGTAAAGCATAGACATCATAAGAAGATTACAGTTGGTGTAAGGATGCAGGGGGCAAGTATAATATTTAACCATTTACCATACTCTCATCATATAAAAAAAAGTCATACATATTACATCACGTACTGTGCCCGGCCTGTTAGGGGAGTCGGTATACCATTTACGTCATTCTTTCATCATAAGCACATATATTATTAGTGCTGTGGAACGTATAGTCTGATCCATATATATAGTAAGTATATGCCGAGGAAAGTACGGCCCGATCTGCACATCGTATAATAATACCGAGGAACATTCGGTCTGATCCACATATCATATAGTAATGCCGAGGAATGTTCGGCCCAATCCATATATCATATACTATACCGGCCCTTTATGGGACTCGGTGTCATCATATAATCATATATCGTACCCGACCCTTTATGGGAATCAGTGTAATCATATCATCATATACCATACCCGTCCCTTTATGGGACTCGGTTTCAGATGTATTACAGTATACACGAATCAAGTAGTGAGTACCATATACAATCTAAATCATTATCAGAGACTCGAAAATGTAAGAAGATTAAGCTATCATCCGAGGACCATAATAGTAGTATAGCCATATCAAGTGCCTTCTAAATGCCATTAAGGCCTATATCACTTAGGATCTCGGGGACCCTAGACATGTACTAACGTAATACTAACAGTTCATAGAATTAGGGATACCCATCGTCACATAGTCCTTAGGACTAGGAGCTTATGCATCCAGTACTTCTCAACCTATGGAGTTCAAGGAAAGTAGTTAAACTTACCACAAGAGTTTGACATTCAAAAGTGAATAAGAGATACATATTATATTTAGGACTTAAAAGTGGAGTTACTGTTACACCCCGCACTCTTGAGCTCAGAACGTCTTCTTAAGTTCCTTAGACACTATCATGTGAGACAGATAAGCTACAACACTATCAAACAACTCTAAGGAAAGAAGATTGTGATACCTCGCGAGAAGGGAGGTTGGAGATAGAGTCATAAGAATCCGGAAAGAGTTGGAGGCTAAGAAATGAGTCGTAGGACTCGATTTACCTACGTAAGACACTAAGTTAAGAGTCTTATACACTTAAGTTGCTTAAGGATATATCAAGCTTACATAGTACGGATTACATAGGCTCTTAAAGTGAGACGAAATTACGAACCCGCGAGGAAGGGAAAAAGATGACGCATGGCAGCCAATGGAGGAGCGACACGTGGCATCACCTCAAGCAAGCAGGTGATGCACCTACTTAGGGTCAAGTAGGTGATGCAGCTTCTTGGGGGAGGTGGACCCCGCTGCCACGTGGCAGCCCCTAATTGGCAGCATAACACGGTGGCCAATCATGGCTTGACACGTGTCATCCTTAGGGGCTGACATGTGTCACCCCTTGGGACCACCTATATAATTTGATATGTATCCAAAAACCTTCAGTTCATTCACAAATTTTCAGCAGCAACAAAGCAGCAACAAGAGAAAAATGTGAAGAACAAGTGAGGGCAGCCACGAGTTTGAGCAAAACAAAAGGTAAGGCCCGATTTCGTTTTGTAAATTAATTATTTAAGGTATCCTACGGTGATATAGCGGTGTTTAATAATGAAAATTTTGGATTTGGGGCAGCAAGAAGTCACGCAAACAGCCCCTTAGTTTCAGCCGCGTCGAGGAGTTCCGAAGTTAATTTTCAGCACGTTTGGAGAGCCGTTTGTTAAGGTATGGTTGGATTCTCTTCTCCCACATTTTTGTGAGAGTTTATACATGCTTTGGAGGTGTTATTAATGTAAAGTTACGATTCGTAGCAGCACCAAAAAGATACAAACAGTCCGCTAAAGTTTCAGCATGTTAAGAAACTTCCGAGGTGAATTTTGGCGAGTTTTGGCCAATTTCGGATAAGGTAAGGTCTTTCCCTCTAATTTGAAGCTTATGATGTTATTATAGGGTGTATTACACACCTTAGGGGCTTCTGGAAGTTGGGGAAAAGGGTTGAAAAGTTTGGTGTTCGAAATAACCTAAATTGTAGTCGCTATAGTGGAATTGTCGTTGAAATAAAGTATTGCTCTTGTGAGGTGATGCTGTAGGGGTGTGGATTGTTGTTGAAGGGCCTAAATATGTTCTAATGTGGGTTAGGGTGCTGCTGGTCGAAGTCACATGACCCCTCGTTGCGTATAATGAAAGGCGTTACAAAATAAAGGCTAGACGCCCTATTGTGAAATCGTATTTTTGAATAAGTCGTTTGGAGTTTTATGTTATATATTGTTGGTGTGAATTGCTGCAGGTTGTTGTTGTTGGTTGGCTGTAGGTCTTAGGGACCTAATTGGAAATTCGGATAGGGCACATTATAGGGGAGGTGCTGCCCAATTTTCGTTAACGCCTTAACAAACTAAAGAACTAGTCGAGGAAATGACTAAGGAAATAGATTCCATTACCACTAAGGTGTAACCTAAGATGCTGGAAAATTAAGAAGAGTTGATATGCATATTACTCTCCTGTTTAATAGGTTCAAAGGATGATGAGGCGAACAGGATAAAGAATAACTCAGACGAGGTATGTGAAGTTTTCTTTTGGCGTGTTTTTGGAATAAATATGTAGAGCTATTCTTCTTTTCTTTTGGCATGTCTTAGATATAAGTTATAAATGATATGTATATGATATTTGGGATTCAATCCATTCGTAAAGCCCTGAGTATGAGTTGAGACTCTTGTTTATTTCTTGATAGTAGAACTTCTGCAATAGTTGAGTCATTTCCTTTAAGTCTTCTATGTGATGAAAAGTAGTACATGTAAATCCTATTTCTTCTTTCCTTTGGAATGGATTAACTTTAAGTGAAATGGTATATGATATAGGTTTAGAGGTAATTCCATTTATGAGCTCTGATTGTGACTCGTGACTTGTAGTCACTCCTGAACATTAAGAGTCTGAAAGTAGTCAAACTACTATTCTCGAGCCTACTATATAATGAATAGAAAGTAGAGGTACCAGCTCCTCTTTTTAGAGGCTCTGAAATGATAAATGCCGTTAATTGCATGAGTTGAGTCTTTGACTAGATAAATTGTGTTTCTGATTGCATAGACTATATTTCTGATTGCATAAATTATGTGGCATTATTTTGATGCATGTTTGTGATCCCTGAAGCCCCAACTGATGTAAGCCCTAATGACATCTAAAGGGATACCTCGGATAATTACTCCCCCAGTCTTCAGGTGACGGTTCACTTGACTGTTTCATCGAGTCTTAGATAATGACTTAGTTTCATATGGTTTCTCACTACTCTACTCGTGCATACTGTAACCCATCCTTCCTCGAGTCCCACAATGGGTTGGGATATGTTATCGTACACAGTGTTACTACTTCTTTCACCGCGTCCCGGGCCGGATATGTATAGTTCCACGCACGAGGAGACGATGCCGTACGTGAGGTGTGATATATATTATATGTTATGACGATACGATTATTCACCGAGTCCTGGGCCGGCTGTAATATGATTGTATATGTGGTGAAATAAGGAAGGAACACTGAGTCCCTCCTTAGAGGGCCGGGTACATATGTATATTATGATGGTACGCTATAGACGTACACCACTCCATTCAACGAGTCCCTCACTAAAGGGCCGGATACTTTATGTAGGCATGCATATGAGATTAAAGCAATACATTGTGACCCTGAGCCCCGCAGTGAACCGGGTGTGATACGATGATATACATGATGAGATGATACCGTATACGATGGTATGATACCGTATACGATGATATGATGAAATGAAATGCATTATGATATGATGATATGTGATTATGAAGAAGTGATTATAACACCGAGTTCACTAGAGGGCCAGGCATAACATATGATGATGTGTATGATTTACGTGTCCTGAGGTGCAGGTACAGTAATTCATTTAGTTATTATACTTGTCCTCTGCATCCCTATTTCAGTTATGATCTCAGTTACGATGTGTTATGCTTTACATACTCAGTACATATATCGTACTGACCCCCCTTTCTCGAGGGGGCTGCGTTTCATGCCCGCAGGTATAGATATTTATTCTAGAGATCCATCAGCATAGGAGTTCCTCTCAGCTGTGTCGGAAGTGCTTCACTGTTCTGGAGCCTAAATTTTGATGCTGGTCACTTAATGTATACATTTGTACATTCAGAGGTACGGCGGGGGCCTTGTCCTGCCATATGTTATTGTTACTATTCCTAGAGGTCTGTAGACATATGAATGTGGGAAGTTTGTGAGCTCGTTTGGATTGTGCCTATATGGCATTTTGTGAGTATTGTTTTTATGTTACAGCAGCCTTGTCGGCTTGCATTCTTTTATGTGTTATGAGACGAGTAAAGAAGGTCATATGTACATGAAAAAGTTTTAACTCATTGGTTTTTTTTGTGAGTAGTATTACCTTGTTCATAGTTCAATATGACTACAACTGATAGGTAGGTATACGGGGGTCCAGATCGGACTTCAGTCACGGCCTATGGGGTTGGGTCGTGACAGTTACCCCAGAGCTCGTATCACATGTTACTTACAATTAGGATATGTCAAAGGAAGAGAAAGAATAATCTTTACCTAGTCTCTACTTTTGTTCAAGGAGTCATCATTTACATATATCGTACCCGGCCCGTCATAGGCTTGGTATCATAACCTTATTATTGCATTAACTTACCATCATAGCACCACACTTATGTAAAAGACATATCAAGAGTAAAGAAGGGTAGTTCTGCATACTTATGCCAAAACATGCCAAGAGAAAGGAGATAACATCACATACTTACTACTCTCCATCATATAGAAGCTTTGAGAGGCAATAACTCAACTAGTATAGAAATTCTACTATCAAGAAGTGAATAAGAATTATGAGTCATACTTGGGGTTCTATTAATAGAATTATCCCCACATTTTGTATATCAATCACTTAAGGCTAAGACATGCCAAAAGAAAAGAAAGAGTAAGCTTCACATACCTCTTACAGATTACTCTTACACGTTCGCCTCGTCGTCTCTTGAACCTATTTAACATGAAAGTAATACTAAGGTTAATGACCTTTCACTTTCCAATTTCCAAATCTACACACAAGTACTCATAGGAGTTATTTCCTTATCCATTACCCTTGACTAGTTTGTTACTAGTTCCGAATCTACCAAAAATCAGGCAGCATCTCCCTATAACTTCAACATCCCCGAGATTTCAACTCGGCCACAATATTAAAAACCATACCACCAAAAACAACCAGAAGCATATTTACAAGTAAATCACTTCAACCTTACACAATACAAGCTCCAAACAACTAGCTCCAAACTACGATACGAAAATAGAGCTTTTTAATCTTTATTTCATAAAATCTTTAACCATACCAAACGGAGAGTCGTGTGGATAAAACCATAAGAATACACACCTTTTTTAAAACACTTTAAATGCCTGAAACATGAAACCCAACTAGATGCACCCGCAACACCACAACGACAACCCACTACTCAACTTCGATTTAGCTATAACCACTTCAATTTAGTTTGTTTCTAACATCAAGCATCCTTATGCAATTTTTCCGCTTCCAACCTTATTTAAGACATGTAATATACCTCATAGAAACATCATAAACGCCAATTTGAAAGAGAATCCTTTACCTTGTCTGAAACTCGTCAAACTCGTCGAAATATGCCTCAGAAGTTCTTTTAGTGCGCCTAATATTTCGTGGCTGTTTGCTAATGTTTTGGGATGTCCAAACCATATATTATCATTACTAACACCTTCATAACATCGTGGTACACCCTAGATAATTAATTCACAGAGCGAATTCAAAGAACTCACCTTTTTTTCCCCTAAAACCGTAGCTCTCTTTCTCTAGCTTTAAGTTTTCTCTTCTCTTCTTTTCTTGAATATTTTTTTGATAAAGATGAAGCTTAAAGGATAAGGATGAATGAAAGTCATCAAACATATATATATATATATATATATATATATATATATATATATATATATATATATATATATATATATATATATATATATATAGAGAGAGAGAGAGAGAGAGAGAGAGAGAGAGAGAGGCCACATTAGGGGGGGTGACATATGTCAAACCCTAAGTAGTGACACATGTCAAGCCCTAAGTGGTGATACATGTCAAGCCCTCATTGGGACAACACATCACTTCCTCCAATCATGGGCTGCCATGTGGCATGCTGGGGCCCACCCCCTTTTTCTCTATCTGCTGCCATATGGAACTCCCATCTACTGCCACATGGCACTCTCCCATGCTGCCATGTAGCACTTTCTTTTCCCTCTCGTGGGTTTGTAATCTCATCTTATTTTACGAACCTATGTAATCCTTGCTACGTAAGCTTGGTATGTACTCCAGTAGCTTAAGTATGTAATATTTCCAAGTTGGAAGCTTACGTAAATAAGTCGATTCCTACGACTCATTGTTTGGTGTCCAACTTCTTCCGAATTCTTTTAACTCTATTTCCAATCTTCTCTACTATGGAGTATCGTATTCTCCTTTCCTTAGAGTTATTTGATAGCATTATAGATTATCCGGATCACATGGTAACTCTTATGAATCTTAATAGTTCTTAAGAAGTCTTAAGAAGCTTTAAGAAGCTTTAAGAAACTTTAGGAAACCTTAAGAAACTTAATAGGCTTACGATCCTTCCAAGAAACTTAAGAGACTTTCAAGAGACTTAAGAACGCGTTCGAAGGTACAAAAGTAAGGGGTGTAATATCCTTCCCCTCTTTAGAACATTCATTCTCGAATGTGAACCAAAACATTCCTCTAGATCTTATACAGACTATATGGAGAGTTTCTCTGTTCCATTGCAATAACATATACTTTCATCAAGCTATCACTATCAGAGTACCAAAGGTTGGGATTACCTATAGCGTAAGGAGTAGGTACAGATACTTGTATTTTATTTTCTTCTCTACTTCCCAGGTCATCTCTTCACGATTTTTATTTCGCCACAATACCTTGACAGAAGTTACGTCCTTAGTTCACAATCTTCTACTTCGCCAACCCAGGATGGCGATAGGTTGCTTCTCATAGGATAACTCCTCTTTGACCTGGATACCCTCTACGGGATATACCCGAGTTGGATTACCAACATATTTGCAAAGTATTGATATATGGAAGACTGGATGTACCACTTCCAGATTCGCTGGTAAGTCAAGCTCGTAGGCAACCTTGCCTATTCGGCGGAGGATCTGATAAGGTCAATGCATCTCAGACTAAGGTCCTCTTTCTTACTGGTTCTCATCACTTTCTCTGTGGGCGACACTTTCGAGAGTGCTTAATTATAACTTGAAACCTTAGAGATCGACATCGATTATCCATGTATGACTTCTGTCGACTCTGTGCTACTAATAATCTCTCTCGAATAAGCTTCACCTTCTATACCACCTATTGAACCACGTTTGGGATTATTAGTCGTGTTTTACTAACACTAAACTAACCAATTGGCGACCTACACTGTCTGCCATACAAAGTCTCATACGGGGCCACCTAGATACTGGAATGATAGTTAATATCGTAAGTACTCTTGACAGGTGGTAGGCAATTGTCCATGTTACCTTTGGGGTTATCCGTATAGGCACGCAACATATCATCTACCATGTAGATACCAATCTTAGTCTATCTATCAGTCTGAGGGTAAAATGGTGTACGAAGACCTATCTATCTTCCCAATCCCTTCGCAGACTAGTCTTCGGTAGTTAACTGTAACTTAGGCTCCTTCATCTGGGATAATAACTATAGGGAGTCCATAAGGTCCTACCACCCTCTTAACTTATAATTTTACACAATCTTGACTGGACAGGTAGTCCTTGATTGAAGGAACATGGGCTGATATTATAATCTGCGGATAACCTTCCATACAAAATTATCTGTCCAGGGAGTGCAAAGTGAGTCTTGTAGCCAAGGTCGTATTATGGAATCTTCGACCTCGTAACATCTCCAAAATATCATAACTCCTTTTCATCATGTACTCCTCCGCTTGGTCTTATGTTGTATATAACTATTTATAGGTTGCACCACTACTTTTATACCACTGGTATGAGGTAAATGCAGTCTTTTCATCTCCTGGCCTGCCTTGCTTTACATATCAACTTCACACTAGGACTTGCTCGTGCTAACGCTATTTTGTCCTACTTCTTTCTTTTCTTTCTTTACGTACTCCTTGGTCTCCTCATTTCCTACCATAGGAGATTTTCTATCCTTTCTCCTTGCGATTTGTGTGTCACAACTCAGCAGCCAACAACTCTGTTGCCATATATTAATCTTTACTCAACCATGGCTTGACTACCCTTTACACGGTCCTTAGATCGCTTAGTCTTACTGTCTTATTGTATTTACCCCTTTTTGTATGCACCCATGATTCTTCGCACGGTCTTAAATACCGTGGCTTATATCTATTTATTGTTAGCCTTGAGCTCTTGCTAACTCGTGCCAGTATGGGATCTCGCTTGAAATTTAAGTGGTCCTGTCAATATGTTACAGTGCCTGTTGATTTTCTCTCACGCTTGTATTTCTCTTGTCCACTTCCCCCTTTAGGGTGTACCCATGTCATTCTCTATTTATTTTCAACTGTTCATACGCATATGATTCTGTTCCAACACATTTGACATACTGCACCATGTCTAATCCTTCTGTTAACTCATCTATACTTTAGGTTTCCCTTGTAAGAAACCTTAATATAACTATGGGGTGCTCATAATTCTCAATAACTAGTACCCAATCTAGTCCATGTACTGGTACTCGAGTCATATAGCTAATGTAGTAGTTTAGCCAAAGCCACATTTCATTCATCCCAATCAGTACGTTACTAGTGCTTATAATTGTGTCTGATTCTCCATTTGGGGACACTTATACTCTGATGACACATGTTTCACATTTTGTTATCACCTCTTTTTTTTCCAAATGATACCACTTGTTCCTTTAATAATTTCACAATGCCTTAATTGTTTTACAATTTTCCATTCCCTATCCTCGAGGGATCCCACTATTTCTAAAGTGGAGGTACATATACACAATACCCCTTTCTATTTCATGAGCTTTCATCCTTATCATGTACCCGATGCTAACTCCTAATCTTACTCACAATCACATTCTTTAGTTACTTCTTTACTAGGCTCTATGTACTTCCATGATGATCCTCATTATATTCACACTATATTCTGCTTAAGGTCAATCCCGGAGGGTAATATCTCTTAACTTTTATTCACAATCCTTACTCTAGGATAATTCCACCTGGTGGAGCAAACGTACTTAACCCCTTATCCTTCCTCATCATTCTCATCCTTAATACATTGCATGCTATCTTAAGACATTCATATCCATCACCATTCTTCTCACTATATCAGTATTGACCTTCTACTTGCCACCCATATCGCAATTAACTTATTTCCCAAAGTCAGTTGTACTCCTAGTTTAGTCGGATCTTATCGTTACTGTGGATACAATCTCTCAAGATATATTACAACCTTATATCTTATTCTATTTCTATTTCCAAAAAAAATTCGGCAGAGTTTCCTCTATATTCCTTACTATCCCAAACCTACACTCAAGAAATACCAACAATGCCTCACAGATCCAATACATATATATTCATATCACAGCCTCACACGGTGACCAATATCAATAATAGTATAAAATGATAGACTTACCTCGTATGTCCAACTCGAATTACACCCGTTACACTTTCCTGTCTACTTTTTCTTTCAATTTTCAACTTTACATTTCAATAATATTTCAATCTTCTTACCTTACCCAGCATGCTTCTTTTGCACCATTACTTACCTGTATACTTTGTAGCTTCCAATATCATCCATCACTTTCGTTTGTCGATGTCATTCTTTAGCTGAAACCAAAGGTTAGAAAAAAAAGAGATTTCATTTCCTATGACTGGGCTCTATCGCACGATCTAAGACAAGAAAAAAAGGTAACATCCTAAATGTCCTGTAGCCTCCAGTTTATAGATGTGGTGCACCACACATCGATAAATAAGACTATACTAGACACGATCTATAGACTTTCCAAGGACCAAACCGCTCTGATACCATTTTTATCACGACCCAACCCCGTAGGCCATGACGGGTTCCCAAGCCAGGTAATCGCGTATATCCTTGCTATTTGTAAGTAAATCTGTCCCTTGTTTAAGTTATAGCATATCAACATACATGATAACATATAAGACGGCGAGGCTTATCATAGGCACCACTGTACATACATGTATATACAACTCATATACAACTAACATACATGTCCACATACCTTTAAGAGTAAGAACAATAATATAAGGCAGGACAGGGCCCCCGCCGTACCCAAAAACAAATAAATATATACATTGAAGGTTAATACCAAAACTAGGCTCTGGCATAATAGAGCGCTTCTGAACTGCTGAGTGGAACTCCTACGCTGACAAATCCCCAAAGTATGTATTTGTACGTACGGGCATGAATGCAGCCCCCCCAAGAAAGGGGGGTTAGTACGACATATGTACTGAGTATGTAAAGCATAGACATCATAAAGAGATTATAGTTGGCGTAGGGATGCAGGGGGCAAGTATAACATTTAACCATTTACCATACTCGCATCGTATAAAAGAAAGTCATACATATTACTATCACGTACTGTGCCCGGCCTGTTAGGGGACTTGGTGTACCATCTATATCATTCTGTCATCATAAGCACATACATATTATTAGCACTGTGGAACGTACTGCCCGATCCATATATATAGTAAGTACATACCGAGGAACATATGACCCGATCTACACATCGTATAATAATGCCAAGGAACATTTGGTCCAATCCACATATCATATAGTAATGCCGAGGAACGTTCGGCCTGATCCACATATCATATATCGTACCCAGCCCTTTATGGGACTTGGTGTTATCATATCATCATATACCGTACCCGGCCCTTTATGGGACTCGGTGTAATCATATCATCATATACCATACCCGACCCTTTATGGGACTCAGAGTCAGATGTATTACAGTATACACGAATCAAGTAGTGAGTAACCATATACAATTTAAATAATTATTAGAGGCTCGATAATGTAAGAAGATTAAGCTATCATCAGAGGACCAGAATAGTAGTGTAGCCATCTCGAGTGCCTTTAAATGCCATTGAGGCCTATATCACTTAGGATCTCGAGGAACCTAGACATGTACTAAAGTAATACTAACAGTTCATAGAATTAGGGATACCCATCGTCACATAGTCCTTAGTACTAGGAGCTTATGCATCCAATACTTCTCAACCTATGGAGTTCAAGAAAAGTAGTTCAACTTACTACAAGAGTTTGACATTCAAAAGTGAATAAGAGATATAGATTACATTTGGGACTTAAAAATGGAGTTACCCTAGAGATTGTATCACATTTTACTTACAATTAGGACATGCCAAAGGAAGAGAAATAATAAGCTTTACTTAGTCTCTACTCTTCCTCAAGGAGTCATTATTTACATATATCGTACCCAGCCCGTCATGGGCTCGGTATCATAACCTTATTATTGCATTACCTTACCATCATAGCACCACACTTATGTCAAAGACATATCAAGAGTAAAGAAGGGTAGCTCTGCGTACTTATGCCAAAACATGCCAAGAGAAAGGAGATAATCTCACATACTTACTACTCTCCATCATATAGAAGCCTTGAGAGGCAATAACTCAACTAGTATAGGAATTCTACTATCGAGAAGTGAATAAGACTTATGAGTCATACTTGGGGTTCTATGAATGAAATTATCCCCACGTTTTGTATATCAATCTCTTAAGGCTAAGACATGCCAAAAGAAAAGAAAGGGTAAGCTTCACATACCTCTTACGGATTACTCTTACACGTTCGCCTCGTCGACTCTTGAACCTATTTAACATGAAACTAATACTAAGCTTAATGACCTTTCACTTTCCAATTTCCAACTCTACACTCAAGTACTCATAGGAGTTATTTCCTTATCCATTACCCTTGACTAGTTTGTTACTAGTTCCGAATCTACTAAAAATCGGGCAGCATATCCCCTATAACTTCAATATCCCCGAGATTTCAACTCGGCCACAACATCAAAAATCATACCACCAAAAAAAACCAGCAGTATATTTACAAGTAAATTACTTCAACCTTACATAATACAAGCTCCAAACAACTAGCTCCAAACTACGATACGAAAATAGAGTTTTTTAATCTTTATTTTGCAAAATATTTAACCATACCAAATGGAGAGTTGTGTGACTTCAACCATCAGAACCCATACCCTTTTTAAAATACTTTAAATGCGTGCAACACGCAACCCAACCATCTGCACCTAGAACACCACAATGACAACCCACTACTCGACTTCGATTTAGCTATAACCACTTCAATTTAGTTTGTTTCTAACGTCACGCATCCTTATGCAATTTTTCCACTTCCAACCTTATTTAAGATATGTAATATACCTCATAGAAACATCATAAACTCCAATTTTAAAGGTAATCCCTTACCTTGTCCGAAACTCATCAAACTCGTCGAAACTTGCCTAGGAAGTTCCTTTAGCGCGCCTAAAATTTCATTGCTGTTTGCTAATGTTTTGGGCTGCTACAAACCATAAGATTTCATTAATAACAACTTCATAACATCTTGGTATACCCTGGATAATTAATGTACGGAGAGAAATTGAAGAACTCACCATTTTTCCCCAAAACCGTAGCTCTCTCTCTCTAGCTTTAAGTTTTTGCTTCTCTTCTTTTCTTGAATCTTTTTTTGATAAAGATGAATTAAATTCATCAAACATATATATATATATAGTCCACCTTAGGGTGTGACATGTGTCAAGCCCTAAGTGGTGACACATGTCAAGCCCTAAGTGGTGATACGTGTCAAGCCCTCATTGGGCCAACACATCCCTTCCTCCAATCACGGGCTGCCACGTGGCATATGGGGGCCCACCACCTTTGCTCCATCTACTTCCATGTGGCACTCCCAGCTACTGCCATATGGCATTCTCCCATACTGCCATGTGGCACTGTTTTTCTCCTTCGTGGGCTCGTAATCTCATCTTCTTTTATGAACCTATGTAATCCTTGCTACGTAAGCTTGGTATGTACTCCAGTAGCTTAAGTATGTAAGATTTCCAAGTTGGAAGCTTACATAAATAAGTCGAGTCCTACGACTAATTGTTTGGTCTCCAACTTCTTCCGGATTCTTCTAACTCTATTTCTAATCTTCTCTACTATGGAGTATCGCATTCTCCTTTACTTAGAGTTGTTTGATAGCATTATAGATTATCCGGCTCACATGGTAACTCTTATGAAGCTTAATAGTTCTTAAGAAGTCTTAAGAAGCTTTAAGAAACTTTAGAAAACCTTAAGAAACTTAAGAGGCTTACGATCCTTCCAAGAAACTTAAGAGTCTTTCAAGAGACTTAAGAACGCGTTCTAAGGTACAAAAGTACGGGGTGTAACACATGTGCTGCATCAACTAGGCATTTTGAGTTGAAAATACTCTGACAGGGTGCTCAGAATTCATTCGAAACCCCGTGCATGCAAATGAACTATGCTACCCCACCATATTCAATATTCCAAACTCAATGAAACCACTGAAATTTCCATCGGAGGTCATCTCAACAAAAATTCGGTCCCACACCTAAGGCTCTGTTATAGCCATAAGCCATTAGGTTGCTCAAAATGAGTTTAAAAGCCTCAAGACCCAAACTAAAGGACCTCCAAGACCAAAACTAGTTGTTCTGGAGCTAATGACACCATCAGAATTGCATTTTGAGGTCGTTTATCTGATGTTTTGATCGAAGTTTATAGTTTAAACTCTAAGAGCATAAAACATAAAAAACTACCACAAAACCAAAACAAACGGTCAGGTGACCGATTTTTCAGTCCCAGCAAGTCATAAATGACTTAGGGTCGCTATAAAAAAAGCTCTAACCACTTAATTATTGAGAAATTGAGGAAATAACCTAGAGGGTCATTACATCCACTACTAAAAAGGACTTTCATCCTCAAAAGTCAAGGAACAAAAAAATCTAGAAAAGAATGAAAAGTTGAGGCTACTAGGTCTACATGTTCCACCAGACTTCTAGAAGCCCCTCATCGAACAAAGCCACCGTGGGTCTACTAAGTCAAAATACATCATGTCCTTTATTGAGATGATTCCACCATGGTCGTGAGATCCTGTAACTTTTGCACTGGTGGTGGGGCCTCATTCCACTACCTCTGTAAGTCTTAAACCACGCTTTCTCTACGACCATTGCATGACTACCCACCCGGGGAAAAGTAGTCTAAGCCGCTATCAAATTCTCCAATGCTAGGCAGAGAGGTAAAGTCAATCCTCCAATAAACTCCTGAGTCAACTCTCGGTCGATAGGAAACAATGTGAAAGTATGCCTGACCCACTCGAGGAACTTGATCATGTACTCAAAATTGACATAAAACCCTAGTAAAGAACAACAAATCCAACTATAGGATGAGAATCACTCGATGCTCCCAACATGACACTAGTTGCGGTATATACTCTAAGACACTTAAAATCCCCAACACTAAATTAGAAAGAGTCGAGGTGTCTACAATTCCTAATGGAGACTCTTATCTGTTGGTGTACATTCATAAGCTCAAGGTCTACACCTAGTAGGGGCTCTCTAGCCTAGCCATACACCAAGATCTTAGTGATATGAGTCGATGTCCCATACGTATCCATCGAATACCTTGTGCTATCTATCTAAGAAAGAGTTGATTCAAAGAGATATTTAGATATTGATCAAAGAAAAGTCATACGATAAGGAATCAAGAATGAATTTTTATAAGAATGCCTTATAGCCTCCCAAAAATAGGATACAAACAACTCTACCTCGATTCGTAGGACACTACTAGGTACTTGCTCTCGTACCAATGATACTGGTAAATCTAGAACTCTAATACCAATCTATCATGACCTAAAATCTCAGGTCATAATGGAACCTCCTATATTCCACCAATAGGTAAGCCAAACCCCAAGGCCAAAACCAAAAGCAATGGGCTGTCACACAAAAGAGGAGAAATGTAGATTACAAAGAATAATAATCAAAACAAAAGAAAGGGAGAGTCAAACATACATAATATATCTCCAAAATTTGGTATCGGTCGGTAGCCGAACTACTAATTCAAAATAGGAGTACAAAGTAAATATAAATATATAGGATAGTCGTTAAATATAAATTAAATACTAATCCAGCCAAAACCAGGAGAAGGAAGTCTCAACACGCAAATGGCTCACCCCAAGTGTCCGATCCACAGCTACTCCGCATAAACCACACATCAATGGTGAGAACTCCTACTATGAGCTGCAGGATGCAGAAGTGTAATCTGAGCTCTAAAGATAAAGAAAGTATAAATAGAAGGTAAATAAGAAGCATATACTACATACATCTAAAAGAGATAAACTGCAGTAAAATTAAATAGAGGCAAGGAATAGGATAAAAAAAGCAAGTAACAGAAGTAAAAGAACATACTTAGAGGCGCTATCATAACAACCAGATCACAATAAGACTCTACTAGAGAATTCAACTAACTGAAGTCACCGTAACAACCAAAAGGCTAATCCAATCCAATCAAATAACCAATTATCAAGTTGACACAAGATACATAATTATAATCAAATAATAGCCTAATTGGACCCCACAAGCTCAAAAGGTGCACAACAACAAACATAACCCAATCGCCCCCTATAAGAGCAGTGTGTGCAAATATTAATCATTTATACTGCTGATAGACGATGTATATGAATACAAGTATGCAAAGGAAACCAATAATACCATCAATACTAAGTGCCACAAAACTAAGTATATACATCTATCTTCTATCCCTGGCATACCAGGTAGGACCTATGTAGACATCCCCCCTCCTATTCAGTGGGTCTCATGGATGGAGGGGCCCATAAGGGACTTAGGAAGCCTAAATATACATGTCTAGTCCTGATCCAGGACTTCTATTATCGATCCTCTTGGATCTTCTCCATCATGGTACCAGAGGAATATATAAAACCAAATTGGAATAGAAAAGATCAACGATATTTTTTGACTGATCAAGTAGAAAGTGAGTACATCCTCATGCTTCTTTTATCTCAAAAGTCAATTTATCCAAGTGGTAAAGGTGGTACAACCCCCATTAAAACAATTTACTAGTAAAAGTGCAAAACCATACTTTCTTAAAATATTGATAGTGAAAATCGATGTATTTGCTGGGATAGTACCACAAAACATGTGAAAGTTAATATCAATGCAATGCATGCCATCACCAACATTCAAATAATAGTATCTATACCACCTAGAGAACATAACCAGAGTTACCTTAGTCCATGAGCATAGAAAACTAACCTAGAGTACAACTTGTTCTCGACCAAGGCCTAGAGCCCAAAAATATACCATATATCACAATATGATCACCACTATTTAGGGAAGAGGGGAAATTATAAAGAACTATAAAATTAAAAGAGTAACCCAAGGATCTCAACCTACGGCTATAATAAGCAATTAAGGTTCCATACCTAATTTGAGATAGGGACCAATAAAACTCATTTTATGGCACTTAGATCACCACACTACCCTAAGGTACTAAACATCAACTCTAAAAAGGCTAACAACACTAAATTGAGCCATAAGCAATAAAATACTTGCCTAGGCTAAGGATTCCGCAACCCAATACTACCTTGAGGCTCCTACGAGAATAAAAAATATAGGAATAAGGAAGAAATTATCACACCCCAGTCTACACCCTAGGCGTGACCGACACCTAAATATCATTGCTAATTTTCAAGAGAATCCTTGGCGTGGCTAACTCACTAAGCAAAATACTTAACACACACAAAATATAACTCAAATGGGAATAAACAAGAACATAAGTTTAACTTATAGAAATAATTCTCATACTCAAATATATGGATAGAAGATGTTTAAAAGCATATACTCTGAAAACTTAAATAAACTCCAATCTGTCTATGTCTAGTCTATGAAGCCTCTAAACTAACTCTAAATAGGTATTGGGATAGGCCCATGGCTACCTCCAAAGAACTAATAAAATAATAAATCGAGAGTTTTTCTGAATGCAAGGATGTCTCAGCAAAAGCTGGGAGAAATTAGATCTTCAATGATGCACATGTTAAAGGTCTCTATCATCTGCATCTGCATTATAAAATGATGTATTACCAAATGACATCAGTACACAGAATATACAGTATGTAAAATAGCTAAAATAAAACTTACTCAAAAATATTCAATGAATCAACATTGAAATATATCAACTCAATAAAGCATGCAATATATATATAAAGACAACGCTTTAAAATATATGAATAAGTAGACTGCAACTTAGTATACAGTAATATTTTACTCTTTAGGGAGTTTTTCTAACTGACAACCATTACAATTAGTATCATGATGATACAATGAATTGATAACATTACTATAGCCGTCCAATACCTTTCTAGGGTAAGGGACACAACTCATCTCATGGATCCAATAAAAGTACGTATCAGGGACTGAAATGAGAAGTTGTATGAAGCAATAGTACGATTATATCCTACGTTGGTTATATAGTTTATGGGATTTGAGTTGTTCTAAGTTCTTACCCAAATCGATTATCAATATTACTTCTAAAATATATAATTATGCTCATGAAGTCAAGTGAGTATAAGTACTCAAAATATCATCTCATAAGTCTCGTTGGACTTGACTCAATTTAACCAACTCTTCTCAACTCATAACTTCTTTTTAGAATAGTTTTACTCCTCAACTTAGTGAATACATAAAGTATAGATTTAACTTCTAAACTCCGACTCAAAATAATCATTTATATGGATATTACTCAAACTCATTTAGACTCAATAACGATCATGATCAAAATCAGTGAATGAAAGGCTCCTCAAACTCAATCTTAATCTCATGCTCAAACTCTTTTTTTATTAAAAGATGAAATATATAATTCTTTTATCTCAATTTAATGCATAAAGTATAAGCAATTTGAATGTACACAACTAGGGTTCATGTCAATATAGACATGACTGATAATTCAAGAACTTAAATCATGGGAATCATCACAATAGAAATAAATATACAGAGAACTCGATAAGAGATTAAAAGATTAACACAAGAACTCAATATAATAGAATTAAAACTCCAACTTAAAATCATACTATCTGAACGAAGATGTAGGGAACGTGGACAAACTTAGTCCAACATTGTTATTAGCCTTACATACCTAGAATGAAGATTATCTAAGCAAATCTTGAAGAACTTGGTTGAAACTCTTGAACCCTAGCTTTTCCATTCTCTCTGATGCTTTCTGTCAAAATCTTTAAAGTGTTTATGAGGGAAAAACATTGTTAGGTACTACTAAGGGACCTATTTTATTTCCAAAATGTCAGGGTTTTGGTTTGTTAAAGGTGAGAAAAAGCAAATTACCCCCACTTAAAAATAGTATAGGCCGCTACAGGTTATTTTATGGACCGTACAACTTTCTACGAGCCGTAGAAGGCCCTGTAGAAAGTTGTGCACAAAATTAGGGTTCACTGGTTTGGGTCGCATTCGGTATATGAGACCTCTCTATGGGTAATAGAACCTTCGATGGCTCGTGGGAACCATCATGGTACTCAACTAGGGATTTAGGGTCTACAGATGTCTCTATGACTTGTAGACTTCTATATGGGGTCATAGACCCAGCTTGTGAAAAAGGATGCACATTCTAGTAGCTACTGGAATGTGACCTTGGGCCTAATATAGGACTTAAAGGTCATGGAAGTTTTGAAAGCTCATAAAAGTGACTCATAGAAGGGTTTCTCAACAACTCAAATTTGGTTAAGTATGGAAGGGGTCTATGAGTCACACCTATGACTCATAGACCTTTTTACATATCGTAGGTGCCCTCGTGGCTCACCTAGACAGTGTACTATCTTATTTTCTCTGGACTCCTCAAGATTGATCTAAGTTAGAATAGTATGAGGTGTTACAATATCTCCTCGTTGGGATTATTCATCCTCGAATGATGACCAAGCTCAGAATTTTCTCAAGGCACGAATGTAATGCAAGAACTCAAACACTTAAACTCATGAATGACTACTCAAATACACAAGAAGGTACTAATTTTGAGGTAGGAATAGGAATTTTACCTTCAACATCATTACTAGGAGTAACGAATAGATGTCAGCACTTAGCTTTGTTATCCTTTTCTGCTTCCCAAGTAGCTTCCTCAACAAACTGATTTCTCTACAAGACTTTGACTGAAGCAACCTCTTTGGTCCTCAACTTTCAAACTTGATGATCTAGAATTTGGACAGGAACCTCCTCATAGGATGGACTATCTTTCACACCAATGTTTTCTGTAGGAAAAATGAGTGAAGGATCTCCTCAGCACTTCTTAAGCATAGAAATATGAAACACAGGATGAACGACTACTAATTCTGATGGTAGCTCTAAATCATAAGCTACATTGCCAACTCTCTTAGTAATTTTGTAAGGACCAATATAATGGGGACTAAGCTTCTCTTTCTTCCAGAAATCATAACACCATTTATGGGTGAAACTTTCAAATACAAACAATTATTGCGTCAAACTCCAATCTCTTCTCCTAACATCAGTGTAAGACTTTTGAACACTTTTCATGGTTTACAACCTTTCTTGATTGATTTTCACCTTCTACATAGCTTGATAAACTAAGTATGTCCCTATCAACTCAACTTCACCAACTTCAAACTAACCAATTGGCGATCTATATTTCCTTCCATAAAGAGCCTCATAAGGAACACTTTTATACTTGAGTGATAACTATTATTGTACGCAAACTCAATAAGAGGCAAGTGATCATCTGAATTATCTTTAGAATCAATAACATAGTCTCTCAACATCCTCAAGAGTCTGAATTATACGCGCTGCTTGACATCTATCTGAGGATAGAAAGTAGTGCAAAGATTCACCTTTGAAACCAAACCTCTCTAGAATGACTTCCAAAACTATTTAGTGAATTAAGTACCTATGTTTGAGATGATAGAAAAGGGAAGTCCATGAAGTCAGACTGTCTCATGACTATATAATCTGGAATTAATCCTCTGCTGAATCCATAGTCTTAATGGGAAAGAAGTGAACTGATTTGGTCATCCTATCCATAATCACCCAAATCAAATTATGTTGTCTACGAGATTGGGACAAACCTGTAATGAAGTTCATATTAATTATTTCCCATTTCCACTCTGCAAACTCTATATTGTAAGCTATGCCACAAGGACTTTGATGCTCAACTTTAAATTGTTGGAAATTCGGGCACATGGAAACAAAATCTGCTATATCTTTTTTTATGCCATTCCACCAATAGACTTTTCTCAAGTCATTGTACATTTAGGTGGAACTCGGATGGATTGAATATCTAGAGCTATCATCCTCTGCCATTATTCTCTCTTAAAGACCATCAATACTAGGAACACACAATCTGCCTTGATACCTCAACACTCCATCTCCCCCTTTGGTAAAAGCCATCACTTATTTCTTGTGAACATCCTCCTTCAACTACAATAGAATAGTTTCCTAGTCTTGCTTTTCCTTCATTTCTACTACTAGTGAAGACTAAGCCCTATTCTAAATAATAACATTTCCCTCATCAATGTCCACAAAATGAACTCCCAAATGTGCAAGTTTATGGACTTCTGTAGCCAACTCTTTTTTTTCTTCCTCAATATGAGAAATACTTCCCATGGATAATCTATTAAGGCATAAACAAAAACATTAGCTTTATTTGGGTGGTAGAGGATGCTCATGTCATAATCCTTGAGCAACTCAGGCCATCTCCTTTACCTCAGGTTCAACTCTTTCTAGCTAAAAACATATTATAGTCTCTTATGATTAGTGAAAATATCTATATTCACACCATAAAGGTAATGACATCATACCTTCAAAGAAAATGCTTCTCACGATTTAGTCTACACCCTTAGTATGAAACAACGATCAAAATCCTGATGTACCCCAACCAAGACATTTAGCATATCATACATGAGCATACATAAGGTAAGTAGAGAAAATAAAAACAACATAGATGCGGAAGTAAAGTCTTGACATGGTAAAAGTCTGAATAAAAGAGGACAAGTCTGAAACTCAAATAGAAGACAACATAGACTCATCTAACATGCCTCTACTAACTAGATGAGGGTGTAAGATAAGCTCCTAGATCACCCATGACAACGTATGAAAAGTTATTAGAGCTATTACAATATAAAAGTCTTATCCTCGAAGCATGATGACTCACCAAGAATTTAAAAGTAAAGTAAAACTCTAGCTACGAGTGGGAGGTGTGCGATGATTGTCCACCCTGCATTATGATACAGTGTAGGCAAAAAATATGTGTTAGTACATAGAATACACTAAATATGTGAGAAGTATGTATAACAAATGAATATATGATATAATTAATATAAACATAGGATACATGACAATTATCTTAAAACATGAGTAAAACCATGAAAACCTTGAAACATCATAAGCAAATGGTCAACGCATCAAAAATCATCATCATGAGAACTTTATACCTTTTCATTAACCTTGTTGTTGGATAGGACCTTTCACTGACATATAAGACCATGCGAGCTATAATATGGAAAGGTCCTAGTCGTAACAAGGTGATCAAAACCCCGAAACAATCCAACCAAGTCTCTTGACATATCATAAACATGCATAAGGTAAAGTAAAGTGAAAATAACATAGAAAAAGTCTAAATCCAGAGTCATAAAGATGTGTACACTTGACTACATAGACTCTATAATATTTGTCCAACATATGCCTCCACTACTTATGAAGGGCATGGTCTAAGACATGTCCCTATATCACCCTCAACATGAATGAAATAAAAGTCTTTGAAACAAAGAACCAACTTATAACTAGTACTCAATAGATGAGGACTCACACAATCTCTGCCGGATAGAAACTCAACTAGCCACATCTCAGAATGTGATCCTCGAACTCTACATTATGAGATAATATAGGCAAAAATATGCATTAATACATTTTAATGTACTAAGTATGAGGTAATTCCATGCAATATAAATCATAGGATGTAATGATCAATTAACATACATAATAAAGAGGATAAGTAAAGTCATGAGAAAACCATTGTGATCAAAGTATTGAAAAGACATACTTGAGATCATAAAGAACATAAGGAAATATACATATGTGGGATAGAACCATAACTGATAATAAGATCATCCTATCTATAGCATGGAAACCTAATGTCTTCCCATACAATAGAATAAAGGGGAAACTACTTGCAAAGGTAGACTCTACTCCGCTAGGCGGGTCATGTACATATGCTATATGTGGATATACTATCTAAGCTATAAAGGCGATCCTACGGTGGCACACATTTATTAGATAAGAGACTTTATATAAGGACCCTATAGGTCGAGCCCCAACCTCAAGTCATCATTCAGTGCTAAGTCAAATCCTACGGAATACGTAACATAGTAATCATACTTAACATATATCATAACTTGTTCATAGAATTCATAATTCATAGATTAGCTCATTTTCATGCCATACTTGAAATGTGAGTATAAGTCTTTCAACATCACAATATCATACTTGCATAATTCATGTCATTAGGTTCCTAGGTCACCAATTAAGGATTCTAAGTCTTGTTTCTTCATAATTGCATGAAATTCATATCTTGAACATAATTATAATTCATGATCATAATTCATACTTGAATTTAGAGTAAAACTGATATACATAGTCAATTTTAGCGAAAACCATGAGTATACTTTGAAATCATTGAACTTCATAATCATACTTCATGTAAAACATCATTGAAAATAGCTTCATGCATGGACATTCATAATTGAACTTGAAATCATGCATTTAATTTTGAATCATAATTATAATAATCATTAATGATAGTAAAAAATGTAATTGAAACAACCCAATATAATTCATCAAAATTAGGGTTCAAAAGTAATGTAGTTTCAAGAGAATTTTGGGGAAAACCTAGGGAGTCCATGGGTGAAAGGAATCCATGAATCAATCCCTAAATACCTTGGTGAATTGACCTTGAAATTGAGAGGAGAAGACTTGTTCTTGAAGAAACCATAGCCAAAACCTTAATAAATAAGATGATCTCTTTAAGTAACCTTGAGAGGGAAGTCTTAAATTAAAGTTGTTTGGGAACTAATGAGGGAATGAAAAGGGTTTAAGGGTATTTAGGATAGTTAACACCATGAACCTAGTCCTAAGAACCATCCACATTCATTAAGTGACCCATATTGTGCTCTGATACCAAGTTTGTCATGATCCAACCTAGGGCCTTGTCATAACACAATGATCCAAAAATCGAAGGGCTCCAACCAAGACTCTTGACATATCATAAACATGCATAAGGTAAATTAAAATTAAAATAACATAGAAAAGAGTCTAAATATTGGCTCATAAAGAGATGTAAACTTGACTACATACACTCTATAACATTTGTCTAACATATGCCTCTACTACTCAAGAAAGGCATAGTCTTAGACATTTCCCTATATCACCCTCAACATGAATGAAATAAAAGTCTTTTAAAGAAATAACCAACTCACAACTAGTCCTCGATATATGAGGACTAAACAAAACTCCGCCGGATGGAAGCTCATCTAGCTATATGTAGGAATGTGATCCTCGACCCCTATATTATGAGATAATATAGGAAATAATATGCGTTAGTACATTTGAATGTACTAAGTATGAGGGCATGCCATGCAATGTAAATCATAGGATGCAATGATCAATTAACATACATAATAAAGAGGATAAGTAAAGTCATGAGAAAACCATAGTGATCAAAGTATTTAAAAGACATAGTTGAGATTATAAAGAACATAAGGAAATATATAAATGTGATAGAACCATAAATGATAATAAGATCATGCTAGCTATAACATAGAATCGCAATGTCTCCCCATAAAATAGAAGAAAGGGGAATCTACTTGCCATGGTAGACTCTATTCCGCTAGGCGGGTCATGTACATATGCTATATGTGGATCCACTAAATAAGCCATAAAGGTGATCCTACGGTGGCACATACTTATGAGACAAGAGACATTATATAGGGACCCCGTAGGTTGATCCTCTACCTCAAGTCATCATTCGGTGCTAAGTCAAATCTCATGGAATACATAATATAGTAATCATACTTAACATATATCATAACTTGTTGATAGACTTCATAATTCATAGATTAGTTCATTTTAATGTCATACTTGCAATGTGTGTATAAGCCTTTCAACATCACAATATCATACTTACATAATTCATGTCATTAGATTCGTAGGTCACCAATTAAGCATCCTAAGTTACATTTCTGCATAACTTGCATGAAATTCATATCTTGAACATAATTGTAATTCAAGATCCTAATTCATACTTGAATTTAGAGTAAAACTTATATACATAGTCAATTTGAGGGAAAACCATGAGAATACTTTGAAATCATTGAACTTCATAATCATACTTCATGTAAAACATCATTGAAAATAGCTTCATGCATGGACATTCATAATTGAACTTGAAATCATGCATTTAATTTTGAATCATACTTATAATGATCATTAATGATAGTAAAAAATATAATTGAAACAGCCCAATACAATTCATCAAAATTAGGGTTCAAAAGAAAAGTAGTTTCAAGAGAATTTTGGGGAAAACCTTGGGACTCCATGGGTAAAAGGAACCCATGGATCAATCCCCAAATACCTTGGTGAATTGACCTTGAAATTGAGAGGAGAAGACTTGTTCTTGAAGAAACCATAGCCAAAACCTTGATAAATAAGATGATCTCTTTAAGTAACCTTGAGAGGGAAGTCTTAAATTAAAGTTGTTTGGGAACTAATGAGGGAGTGAAAAGGGTTTAAGGGTATTTAGGATAGTTAACACCATGAATCTAGTCCTAAAAATCATCCACATTCATTTACTAAACTTGGAAAATAGTGGCTTATCCGTCAATATTTGCAACACAATCCTCAAGTGATCTATATGATCTTCCTCATTTCGTGAGTAAATCAAAATGTCAGCAATAAATACAACCAAAAACATATCCAATTATGGCTTAAAAATACAATTTATCAAATCCATGAGAATCGCGGGAGCATTAGTCGACCCAAATGACATGACTAAAAATTCAAAATGACTATACCTTGTTTGTAATGCAGTTTTTGGAATATCATACTCATTTACCCTTAGTTGATGATAACTGAAATAGAGATCAATCTTTGAGAAGTAGCTTGTCCCTTGCAATTGGTCAAACAAACCATCTATCCTCAGAATTGGGTACTTATTCTATATGGTGACCTTATTCAATTGTCGGTAATCTATACACATTCAGAGTGACTCATCTTTCTTCCTAATAAACAACGTGGGAGCATCCCATGGTAAAATACTTGGCCTTAACCCTTATTAGACAAGTCGTTCAATTGATCTTTCAACTCCTTGAGTTTTGTCAGAGCCATACGGTAAGGAGGAAAAGAAATAGGTTGGGTATCAGAAATGAGATCCATGCCAAAGTCAATTTTCCTTTCGGGAGGTACACTGGGCTTTCATGACCTAATTTCTCAGGTTATGATGGCACCTACTATTATCCCACTAGTAGGTAAGCCTAACCCCATAGTCTGGAACCATAGGCAACAAACCATCACAAGAAGAATAAAAGAACCAAATAATGATAATAATAATAATAATGAGAAAACAATAATAATAATAATATAACAAGATAACCCCCAAGACCTAGTATCAAATGGTAGTCGAGCTACTAAACTAAATAAGAAATATAAGGCTTATACAGATATAGTGATAATAATAGCAATGCAGATTATCTCCAAATATGAAATAAAGACTAGTCCAAGCAAAAATAGAGGGAGATAGGCAAATCTGAATGCCAAGAGCTCACCCAAGTCTCCAAAATCCAAGAGCCGTTCCACATGATATCCAAATCAGTGGTGAAAAGCCGTACTATGATCTACAGGGTGCAGAAGTATAGTATGTGTACCAACAACTGATATTCAGTAGGCATCGACGGACTGAGCTCCAAAGATAAATCAAGTATAAAGAACATGTAAGCATGGAGTATATATCACAAGTAACCACTAAGAATAATAGGGAATCCTACAATAAGAACATCTGATATAAGGGGTAGATAGGGAACAATCAAGGAAACAAAAAATGTACCTAGTGGTGCTAGCCCAAGACCTAATCACGTTAATACACTATGAAGGGGAGACAACTAAATGAAAACCTACTTACAGAAGTAAACACAAATATCACATAAAGATCCAAAGGATCGTATTAGCTAAATTCCTGTACAAAAGATAGATAAATAAGAACAAGGGCAATAACTACCTTCAAATAAGAGACCACCCTTTATACCGCCACAAGGTTGCAACTAGTCAGACAATGCCTCTTGAGCCCTTATGTGCCTAGGAAGTTCACTCATAAATAGGTAAACTCGCACGACATCCCATACTACCGATAGATACAAACAACTATGCTGGTGATAGGCAATGCATATATGAATGAAAGTAATGCAGTAAAACCAATAGCACCATCTGTGACAAGTGAATCATACCAAGATATATATACCTACTTCCAGTCCCGGCCAGGAAGTAGGACCCATGTGCCACTATGGGATTGCCATGGGGGGCTTGGGAATGCCACTATATACCTACTGGTTCTGATCCAGGTCTTATATCAATCGATAAAATGAGCACATCCTCATGCCTCAAATCAATATCATAAAATAAGCACATCCCCGATGACTTGAATCATATTATAAAATTAGCGCATCCTCGATGCCTTCAGTCCACTAAAATAGTAGTAATAAAGGTAGTACAACCCCCATTCGAAAAATAGTGTAAAATAGTTTGGCTTACAACCCATCTTTCTAAAATTAAATGCCATAAACCAATGGATGCAGCAAGGTCGACTACATACATGAGAAAACAATGATCTAATGCAATGCATGCCATCACCAGCACCCTAACAACACGCACAATCACATACAGTAATGACACAACAAGCACCTTACCCTCTAGAGCATGAAAACTGGGCTAACAAATGCAACCGACCTCAAATCAAGGCCTAAAGCATAACTTTACTCCTCTAACTCAATCACAAGGCCCAAAAGGGAACTCAACCCTAACTGGGTAACAAGAAGGAGAAAATGAGAAAACAGGTGGTCAACTAGTCAACATACCTCCAGATCTATCTAGGAATATCACCTCGAGATTCATAACCATAGATAGACCCACCAAATGGAAACAATAAGGCATAAGGGATTCTAGCTCTAAATCTAGAAATAGAATCGAATAGTAATTCAGAAGCCTAACAGGGCAGAAATCACTACACCAAGGCTTCAAGATAAGTGCTACAATAGAGGAGAACACTAAGTCTCATAACTTCCGGCCAACAAAGGCTACATCAACTAAGTTTCATCCCAAAGTCAATCCTAAGGTGCAACTCCTCCAATAACCATAAACATCGAATAAGCCACCTAAAATAGGCTAACTAAGGCCAAACTAAGAGGTAATCATTAATCTTACCAATTATACTGTAAGTCTCATAAGGCAACCTAGCCCAAGGTTCACACTTGGACAAAGAACCAAAAATCTAGGAATCAAGACTAACCAGTCACATATAGTCCAAACAACACATAATTTATACTAGAAAAAATGCCTCATGAAGCTGAATCAAAAGAAAAGAGATCGTAGTCTACCTCGAAGCCAAATGCACGCACTCTAAGTCCACTTTCTGGTAGCTTTCTACTCCAAAATCAACTCCAATTGACTCTATTCTATCAAAATATCAATCACCTAATCAATACAGACGTTTTGACACCAAAATCCTATTTTTTGGAGACAGACCAAAAATTGGGTAAAAAAGAAGATTAAGGCACCCACGATGGGAATCCTGAAAATGACTCTATAAAAAGGTCCTAAATGTATTATTAAGCTTGTACACCAAAATGGGGCATAAATAGATGCCCAAAATGAGAGTAATCAGCCCAACAATAAATTCCACCATTAAAGCTTAATGTTAAGCTAGGGAAGCCCCTTTGGGGTGGAATATACCTTAAACCAATGACCTTCATGTTCCTCCAAACATCCATCGCATAGACACAATCAAAACAAAGTTCCAGAGCTTGGAATCACCCAATTTGGAGCTTCCTATCTCCTAAAATCGCAAGAATAATTAGAAGGGGTTGGGTTGAAAAAGGGATGGTCCTTAATTAAAAGGACCAGTATATTGACTATCGCGAATGCGAGGACTAGGTTCGCGATCGTGATGGACAGCTTGTAATGACCCAACCCCGTAGGTCGCGACCGAGGTCCGACCTGGACCCCCCGTACACATATCTATTAGCTGTGGTCACATTGAACTGTAAATAAAATAGTATCATGTAATAGAGTCCCACTGGGCGATAACATTTACATATATCTATAGCCCTTTTTGTTTGTATCACAACATGACAGGGCACACAAGCCGACAAGGCTGCCATAACATAACAACATGTACAATATATCATATAGACCTAGCTGAACCAAACTGACATATACCACCCATATATACATGTCTGCAGACCTCTAAAAATATAAACGACAACATATGGCGGGACAGGGCCCCCGCCGTACCCTTGAATTGATAAAACAATTTTTATACATCTATGGACAGTATCAAAAATTAGGCCCCGATACAATGGAGCCTCTTCCAGTTAAGCTGCATGGAATCCTAAGCTGACGGACTCCCAAAATCTGTATCTGTACCTGCGAGCATAAACGCAGCCCCTCGAGAAAGGGGGTCAGTAAGACATATGTACTGAGTATGTAAAATGTAACATAATACACTGGAAGCATATCTGAGATAGAGAAACAGGGGATAAGATATCAATTCAGAAACTTGTACCTGTACTTTGTGAATTACAAAAACATGCATGTTCGAATAATATCATATAGCCAGCCCTTTCGAGGGTCCGGTGAATCACCTCTGTAAAACCATCATGGCCCCAGTGCCATCACCACCTTATTACAACACATCATCATATATCTATACACGTATCCTGGTCAGGGAATAATGCAGTGAACTGTGTACGAGAACATATCCTGGCTCGGGACTCAGGGAAAGAAGTGTTACAATATACACGAGTAGAGTAGTGAGTAACTATATGCAATTTAAATCATTATTAGAGACTTGACCGTATAAGAAGATTAAAATTTTGTCGCAAGACTCGAGTAGTGGTGTAGTCATCTCAAGTGACTTCTAAATGCCATTATGGGCAATATCAATTATAATCTCGGGGCTCCTAGACATGTACTAAAGTAAAGCCAAATCGCTTATGGAACCAGAAACATTTGTTAACATATAGCCTGTAAGACTTGGAGCCTGTACATTTGTTATCTCTTTAGCATAGAGAAGTTTTCAGGGAAATAGTTCAATTATTATAAAAGTCCGATATTCAGACGTAAATAAGAGATGCTAAGAATGGAGTTACCCCGGAACTCATATCCTGTTTAACCTACAACTAAGACATGCCAGAAGAAGAAAGAATAGGCTTTACATACCTTGTCTGAATTATTTCTTATCCTGCTTGCCTCGCCGTCCTTTGAACCTATTCAAAATAAAAGTAGTATGAATGTCAACCCCTTTTACTTTCCAACACCCTAGGTTATATCTTAGTATTAATGGAATCTATTTCCTTAGTCGTTTCCCCGACTAGTTCCGTTGTTCGCTAAGGCGTCGACGAAAATTGGGCAGCACCTCCCCTATAATGTGCCCTATCCAAATTTACAATTAGGTCCCTAAGACCTACAGCCAACCAACAACAACAACCTGCAGCAATTCACACCAACAATATACAACATAAACTCCAAACGACTTATTCAAAAATACGGTAGCATAATAGGGCGTCTAGCCTTTATTTTGTAACGCCTTTCATTATACGCAACGAGGGGTCGTGTGGATTCAACCAGCAGCACCCTAACCCACATTAGAAAATATTTAGGCCCTGCATCAACACATCACACCCCTGCAGCAGCACCTCACACGAACAACACTATCCTTCGACAACAATTTAACTATAGCAATTCCAATTTAGTTTATTTTGAACGTCGAGCATTTCTACGACATTTTTAAACTTTCAGCAGCATACAAGGGGTGTAATACACCATATAAAAACACCATAAGCTTCAAATTGAAAGGAAAAACCTTACCTTTCTCAAAATTTGCCAAAACTCGCCAAACCTATTAAAACGTGAATTCTGGACAGCCTACTGTCTTGTATTGTCGCTTAGTTTCAAAGGGGTAATTGAAGGAAACAAGATTTATGGACTCAATGAAAGTTATATACATATGTATCAAGGTCACAAAAAATTTTGAATTACCCCTACAACAATTTTTTATGAAAATATATGACCAAAATACTCACAGCTGTCCGTGTAGGATTTCCAAAACCAAATCTAGGCAGTACCTCCTCTACACTTCATCACCCTGTTTCGCGAAGCTAAAAGCAAAAATGGATTTGAAAGTCTAAATAAAAGTTATATACCTATGAAATACCTTTCCAAAACATATTTAATCACCCAAAAATAAGCTATACATAAGAAGTTATACCAATATTACTAACAACTGTCCCCTCCAAAAATGGGTCTATGCCCTAGCGTTTTCTCTTTAAGTTTCTCTTAGTTTTCCAAGTGAAGAACTGAAAATATGGTTCCGTAGGCCTCGTAATATACATATATACACCTCCACGTAATTGAGGAACACCGTAGATAATTAATTCATGGAAGAAAAGTAAGAAACTTACCTTAACTTCTCCAAAACGTGGCTGCCTTTCTCCTTTCTCTTCTTCATGTTTTTCTTCTAAGTTCTTGGCTGATTTTTGGAAATGTAATGAAGTACTTAGTCATAATACATACATATATAGGTTGTCTTAGGAGGTGACATGTGTCATCCTCTAAGGGTGACATGTGTCCGACCCTTATTGGACCACCTAACTATACAACCACTTAGGTGCTACCACATGGCAGTGGGGTCAACCCCCACCCCCAAGCAGGCAGGTGGGTCACCTCCTTGTTTGAGGTGCTGCCACATGTCACTCTCTTATTGGCTTCCTCGTTTCATCTTGTTCCCTTCCCTGTGGGTTCGTAATCTCATCTCATTTTAAGAGCCTATGTAATCCATGCTTCGCAAGCTTGGTACGTACTCCAATAGCTTAAGTATGTAAGACTTCCAAGTTAGTAGCTTACGTAGGTAACTCGAGTCCTACGACCCATTACTTCGCCTCCAATTCCTTCCGGACTCTTATGATTTCATCTCCAACCTTCTCTACTATGGGGTATCACATTCTCCCTTTCTTAGAGCCGTTTGATAGTGTCTTAGCGTATCCAGCTCACATGATAATGTCCAAGGAACTTATGAGACATTCCGAGTTTAAAAAGGGTGGGGTGTAACACAGCTTGACCACCCTTTGAGATCGCGAGAACCAGGTTCTTGAATGCCAAGTTCTGCTGGACCATTCCTCCTGATCGCGAGGACAGGTTCATGAATGCGAAGAACAATCCATGATGCACCAACAAGGGTTGCATCAGCTGAATTTGGTGTTGGAAAAATACTTTGACGGGGTGCTCGGGATTCGTTTGGAATACCATGCGTGCATATGGACTATGGTACCCTACAAAATTTGATGTTCTGGACTCAATAACACAGTTAAAATTTCCATCTGAGGTCATCTTGACAAAATGTAGATCCCACACCCAAGCATAAATTTTTGCAATTTTACAAAGAGGTTCAAAATGAGACTGGAAGCCTTAGGACATGAACGAAAGGTCGTTTTAGATCAAAATTGACATTTTGGAGCTAACCACGCTGATGAATTTCAATTCAAGTGCATTTACAAAGATTGTTGACCAAAGTCAATCTTAGGCTAAAGCTTAAAGGCTAAAATGCCCAATGGTTCAAACTCGCATAGTAAGGCTCAATGCTCGTGCCGACCATGCTACTAGCCTAATTTGGACATTTTGGAGCTGATGAAACCATCAGAATTCCATTATGAGGTCGTCTTCCTAGAGTTTTGACCAAACTCAATTGTTCAAACTCTAAGAGTTCGAAAATAGAGAAACGAGCAAAAATCCAAATGAACGACCAGACAACCAAACTGTCAATGCTAGCAAGTCATAAATGACTTAGACTCAGTATAGAAAATCTCTAAATGCTGAAAATATTAGAAAAGAAAAAAGTAAACTTGAGGGTCATTACATGGGAAAAGCATTGAGAAACTCATCAACTATGGGAATCGATACAAAGGTAGGAATTTCTGAATCAACATCCATAACTCGCACTATGTGATAACTGCACCCTTAGAAATAATTTTTTGGTCCTTAAGACATGAGATGAATGACCCTTAACCACCGAATCATTACTCTTTCATGAATAAGCTCATTAGGAAAGTGAAACTCAACCTTAAGGTCTTCAATCAATAAATGCATAAGAGGCATGTAATAAATCCATACCAAGAATAATGTCAAAATCGATCATGTCTAATTCAATAAGATCACAAGGGATAACGTTATGCAAGACAAGAATAGAATAATTTCTATAGACTCTCTTGGCTAACACCGAATCACCAATGGGAGTATAAACTGAAAAGGGTTCTAACAAGACTTCAGGGAACATATCAAATCTCATAGCAAGGTAAGAAGTAGCAAAAGACAAGTTGGCACCAAGATCAAGCAATGCATAAACATAAAAAGTAAAGACCTAAAACATACCCATGACCATATATGGGTTCTCATCCACATCTTGCCTAGCATGAAGAGTATAGAATCAGTTGTTGCGTTGGCCACACTTTTGCTAAGTTTGGGCACCTTGTTTCACTTTCCCTCCATGAGTAAATTTACCTTGAGTACAACCTTCTCCACCTTTGTTGGCAATATAACGAAACTCAAATAGTTTGTGGCATACTTTACCACATCCATAGTAAGCACCCGTTCCCATCAAACACCTTCCTCCATGATTCTTTCCACACTTTGGAAAAGTGGGACTACTAGCACTCACACCTTCACCTTGACCCTTAGCGTATGGAACCCTATCCTTAACAAACTTTTTTCCTAAACCTTGGTGATATTGAAGATGTCCACTACCACCACCACCGGTCCTAGCATTTGAGAACCCACCTTCATACCAGGCCCTCTTTGAGTCTCTCATCCTCATCTCTTTGAGTGTGTCTCCTTTAATTTGTTTGGCAAAAGTCATAAGACGAGATATGTGCATTTCCTATACAAGCATAGAGGTATGATATTCTTTAGCAACCAAGTCAGAAACCCTTGATAGGAATTAGCTCATTCGGTCCTGATAATAGGCAACCAATGAAGGAACATGCCTGGATAGCTTAGTGAACTTGAAGGCATAATCTCTCATACCTATGTTGCCTTGGCTAAGATTGATGAAATCCAACACCTTTGCCTCCCTTAGATCAAGAGGGAAAAAGCAATCAAGGAAAGAAAGCTTGAAGGCTTCCCACTCAATAAGACCTACATCTACTGTTTCTAACTTATATTGAGTATACCTAACTTAAGCAACACTCTTGAGTTGGTAAGACACCAACTCCACTTTCTATTCTGAAGTCACCCTCATAATACTCGCTATCTTATAAACCTCATCAATGAACTATTGAGGATCCTCATCAACTTTCAAACCATAGAACTCGAGAAGGTTCATCCTTGCAATGTCCCTCACTCTAGACGACGGAGTAGGAGCATTAGAAGGAGCCGTAACCCCTTGGTTGGCCCCAACCTGTGCTAGCATGGCAATAGTTGTCTAAAACTCTGTATTAGTTACTTGGTTGGGTAGGGGACCATTATATTGAGGGACCAAAAGGGGATTGGTCTTCGTTAGAATTGAACCCTTTTTGCATAGGTACTCTTCTTAGAGGCATTTCTGAAATTGCAAAGGATAATCATTAGGGAAAGGAAATCTTAGAGTATACTCTATCGCACGACATAGATCATGAAAGATGTGAGGATTTCCCAAAAGGCCTTATGGAATTCTATTCATAAATATGACACGCTTCACACCCATGTATAAGAATCTACTTGACACGGCATAGTCGACTCCCTAGGACATCTTAAACCATGTGCTCTAATACTAAGTTTATCATGACCCAACCTAGGGCCTAGTCGTAACACGGTCAACAAAAAACCTAAGGCTCTAAACAAGACTCTTGACATATCATAAGCATGCCAAGGTAAAGTAAAGAGGAAATAACATAGAAAAAAGTCTAAATGTTGACTCAAAAAGAGGTGTAAACTTGACTACATAGACTCTATAACATATGTCCAACACATGCCTCTACTAGTGAAGAAGGGCGGGGGCTACGACATGTCCCTAGATCATTCTCAACATGAATGAAATAAAAGTCTTTGAAAGAAATAACCAACTCACAACTAGTCCTCGATATATGAGGACTAAACAAAACTCCGTCGGATGGAAGCTCATCTAGCTATATGTAGGAATGTGATCCTCGACCCCTATATTATGAGATAATATAGGAAATAATATGTGTTAGTACATTTGAATGTACTAAGTATGAGGGCATGCCATGCAATGTAAATCATAGGATGCAATGATCACTTAACATACATAATAAAGAGGATAAGTAAAGTCATGAGAAAACTATAGTAATCAAAGAATTTAAAAGAAATAGTTGAGATCATAAAGAACATAAGGAAATATACATATGTAGGATAGAACCATAACCAACAATAAGACCATGTGATCTATAATATAAAATCTCAATGTCTCCTCATACAATGGAAGAAATGGGAATCTACTTGTTAAGGTAGACTTTACCCTGCTAAGCGGGTCATGTACATATGCTATATGTGGATCCACTAGCTAAGACATAAAGCTGATCCTATGGTGGCACGTAGTTATGAGATAATAGACTTTATATAAGGATCCCACAGGTTGATCCCATCTACCTCAAGTCATTATTTGGTGCTAAGTCAATGTCACAACCCAACCCCGTAGTCCGCGACTGGGGTCCAACCTGGACACCCCCTTATGCATGTCTATCAGCTACACCTAAGTTGAACCGTGTGTGATGTGACACTATACCCAAAAGCCTCAATAGTTGAAAACTTTTTCATGTACAGGTAGCCTCTTTTATTTGCATCATATCATGAAAGGGCACGCAAGCCGACGAGGCTGCTATAACATAAAAACATTTACAACTTGCCATATAGGCAAAGTCGAGAGAAACTTATAAACAACCCATATATATATATGTCTACAGACCTCTAAGAATAGTAACAGTAACATATGGCAGGACAGAGCCCCCGCCGTACCCTTGGATAATTAAATACATACATATTACATGACTAGTATCAAAAGTTAGGCTCCGGAATAGTGGAGCACTCCCAATATTGCTGAGTGGAAACCCTAAGCTGACGGATCTCCAAACTGAACATCTATACCTACAGGCATGAAACGCAGCCCCATGAAGAAGGAGGGGTCAGTACGATATATGTATTGAGTATATAAAGCATAAAAATACATAACTGAGCTGATAACTGAAGTAGGGATGCAGGAAACAAATATAACAGTTAACGAATTTCTCTACCTATATCTTATGACATGAGGGCATATATACCTTCCTTACATACCATACCTAGCCTGCTATGGGACTTGGTGCTACAAGTGTGTCACTATATTATCACATGCATGCCTACAGACTGTATTTGGCCCTTCAGTGAGGGACTCAATGAAGATGTCATTTCATCATTTATCATGCCCAGCCCTTCATGGGATGTGGTGAATGATCATTGCATCATATATCATGCCTGGCCCTTCATGGGACATGGTGAATTTATCATACCCGGCCCTTCATGAGACGCGGTGAATTTATCATGCCCAGCCCTTTATGGTACACGGTAAATTTATCATGCCCGGCCCTTTATGGGATGCGGTAAATAATCATTTCATCATATATCATGCCCGGCCCTTCATGGGACCCGATGAATTTATCATGCCCGGCCCTTCATGGGACGCGGTGAATTTATCATGCCCGACCCTTCATGGGATTCGGTGAATTTATCATGCCCGACCCTTCATGGGATGTGGTAAATTTATCATGCCCGGCCCTTTATGGGACATAGTTAGTTTATCCTGCCTGGCCCTTCATGGGACTCGGTGAGTGACGTATTAACAGCCTGCATGAGTAAAGTAACGAGGAACTATATGCAATTAGTTCATCATCTGAGATTCGGTTCAACAATCATCATGGACTATCATTTGAGGATCAAAACTATCATCGTCTCACGTATCCTCTAACTTCCATTAGGGGCCACATCGACGGAGGCCCCTAATATACAAACTGTAGGGAGATTCCCTTCTATTGCAATAACATACATTTTCATCCAAGTAATTAATAAATGAGTTCCAGGAGTGGTTTACCCGTAGACATTTGGAAATAGGTACGGATACCTGTGTTTCATGTCCTCTTCAGTTTCCCAAGTTATTTCTTCATGATTCTTATTCCACCACGGCACCTTGACAAAAGCTACATCCTTAGTTGACACCCCTTTTAATCTGCCGATCCAGGATGGCAATAAGTTGCCCCTCGTAGGATAACTCCCTGTTACATAGACCTCATCCCCGAGAAATATTCTGGGTGGGTCGTTTATATACTTGCGGAGTATTGATCTGTGAAAACTGAATGTATTGCTTCAAATCGGACAGTAGGTCCCACTCATAGGCAGCTTTATCCATCATAACCCATATAAACTTATACTTCCGTAGAGTGTGAGGTCAGCTTGGACTATAACCTACCTTAATTGCCTTCTATTTCTGAGTTGGAATTCCCATCCCCCGTAACAAGCTATCAAGCCTCTGATGCTCCACTTCGTTTAAGCTATTATACAATTCCTCTTAATTCAACTTGTAACACCTTAGGTATGCTATCTTGCTCTTTTACTCAAATCTTCTTTCCAGTTTTACTACCAAACATTATGTTGTAATTCTTACACAAACGTGTGTAGGTACTTAGAGAAATTTAGAAAATGCCTTAGCATCGCTATACTAGCGGCTTACCTCCTTCAGTCGAGGTTAGGGCTTCACTATGGCTTCTGCCCTTAATATCGATTATGTCTTACCAGTTCTGCCTCGAAATATCTTACACTTTTCCTTAATCGATTCTAAATGTGGCTATCACACTGCTATTACCGACTTCTTTTTATCGAGTAATCCCTTGACTTACTCTTAATATGCCAATGTTTGTAGGCCTCACAACTATTTTTGTGCTATTTGCATAAAGTGCGTTCCATTTTAGTCATAATCTTTTTTTCTCTTGGCTTACTCTATTCCATATGTGCCATTGCACTAACACGCACTTACAATCTTTTTTTGTCATACTGTTTTCGTTCCCTTTTTCACTTCCTAGGGGGTCACCCATCCCAGTGCTACTCTCACCCAAGCACGCTTAACTTCGGAGTTTTGACGGAATCCGGTGCAGTAGTGCGGGTATAATTGCGTCCATCCCTTATGGCTCGTTAGAAGTTTAAGCATTCCCATTTATATATGATAGCGGCGGTTGATTTTCTCTTACGCTTGTACTTCTCTTATCCACTTCCCCCCTTTTAGGGTGTACCTATGTCATCCTCCGTTTATTTTCAGCTATACACACACGAATGATTCTACTCCAATATTTTTAACATACTGCACCATATCCACATCTTCTGTTAGATCGTCCATACATTTGATTGCTCTTATAAGAACCCCAAGCACAACCATAGGGTGCTTTGGTATTCACAATATATCATATAAAATCTCATCTGATGGTTGGTACTCAAGTAACATCCGTAATGTAGTAGTTGTTACACCCCGCACTCTCGAGCTCGGAATGTCTTCTTAAAGTTCTTAGAAGTCATCATGTAAGCCGGATAAGCTACGACACTATCAAACTACTCCAAAAAAAGGAGAATGTGATACCCTATAGTAGAGAAGGTTGGAACTAGAGTCATAAGAATTCGGAAGGAATTGGAGGCCAAGTAATGAGTCGTAGGAGTCGATTTACCTATGCAAGCTACTAATTTAGAAGTCTTATACACTTGGATTGCTTAAGGACATACCAAGCTTACTAGAATGGATTACATAGGCTTCTAAAATAAGATGAGATTACGAACCCGCGAGGAAGGGGAAAAGATGACACGTGGCAGCCAATGGGGGAGCGACACGTGGCAGCACCTCAAGCAAGCAGGTGATGATCCTACTTAGGGTCAAGTAGGTGATGCAGCTGCTTGGGAGGTGGGGGTGGACCCCACTACCACGTGGCAGCCCTAGTTGGCAGTATGATATGGTGGCCAATCATAGCTTGACACGTGTCACCCTAAGGGGATGACACATGTCACCTCCAAGGCAGACCATGTATTTTTGTTGTATGACTCTTAAGGTAAGTTGTTTATGCAAAAGTTCAGCAAACATAAGAGAAAGGAAGAGAGAAAAACGTTGGAGAGCCAAAGAAGGCAGCCACGGCTTAAGACAAAAACTAAGGTAAGTTTCTAATTTTTTCTCCGTGAATTAATTATATATGATGTTCCTCAATCTCGTGGAGGTGTATATATGTATCTTACGATGTCTACGGAATTAATTATTCAGCTTGGAACTTGAGAGAAAGTTGAAAGAACAAAGAGGAAAAATGTTAAAAACTAGTTAACAAACCCGTTTTTGGAGGGGACAGTTGTTAGTAATATTGGTATAACTTCTTGTGTATAGATTCGTTTCAGATGATTCAATATGTTCTGGAAAGGTATTTCATAGGTCTATAACTTTCATGAGTCTTTAAAATCCAGTTTTGCTTTTAGCTTCTCGAAAGAGGGTGATAAAGTGTAGAGGAGGTACTGCCCAGATTTTGGTTTTGGAAATCTTACATGGACTGCTGTTGGTGTTTTGGGCATATCTATTTGTACAGAATTGATTTAGGGGTGATTTGAAATTTTATGCGACCCTAAGACACATGTCTATAACTTTCATGAAGGACGTAAATCCTTTTTCCCTCCATTACTCCTTCGAAACGAAGCGACAAGGTAAAATAGTAAGCTGTCCAGAATTCACGTTTTGATAGTTTTGAGTGAGTTATTGATGCAGGGGTGTAATGTATTGTTGCAGGGCCTAAAGGCATTCTAAAAGGGATGTGGATGCTTCTTGTTGCAGACACATGACCCCTCGTTGCATATAATGAAAGGCGTTACAAAATAAAGGCTAGACGCCCTATTGTGATATCGTATTTTTGAATAAGTCGTTTGGAGTTATGTTGTATATTGTTGGTGTGAATTGCTGCAGGTTGTTGTTGTTGGTTGGCTGTAGGTCTTAGGGACCTAATTGGAAATTTGGATAGGGAACATTATAGGGGAGGTGCTGCCCTATTTTTGTCGACGCCTTAGTGAATAACAGAACAAGTCGGGGAAATGACTAAGGAAATAGATTCCATTAATACTAAGGTGTAACCTAGGGTGATGGAAATTAAAATGGGTTGATATTCATATTAATTTCATGTTGAATAAGTTAAAAGGACGGCAAGGCAAGCAGGATAAGGAATAATTCAGACAAGGTATGTGAAGCTTTCTTTTGGCGCTTTTTTGGAATAAGTATGTAGAGCTATTCTTCTTTTCTTTTGGCACGTCGTAGATGTAAGCTATAAATGATATGTATATGACATTTGGGATTCAATCCATTCGTAAATCCCTGAGTATGAGTCGAGACTCTCGTTTACTTCTTGATATTAGAACTCCTGCAATAACTGAGTCATTGCCTTTAAGTCTTCTATGTGATGAAAACTAGTTCATGTAAAGCCTATATCTTCTTTCCTTTGGAATGACTTAATTTTAAGTGGAATGATATATGATATAGATTTGGAGAAAATTCCAATTATGAGCTCTGAGTATAATTCGTGACTTGTAGTCACTTCTGACCATTAAAAGCCTGAAAGTAGTCAAACTATTATTCTCGAGCCTGCTATATAGTGAATAGTAAGTGGAGATACAAGCTCCTTTTCTTGAAGGCTTTGAAATGATCAATGTCTCTGATTACATAACTGCATCTCTGATTGCATAACTATGTCTCTGATCGCATAATCGTGTCTCTGATTCCATAAGCCATGTTTCTGATTGCATAAGCTATGTAGCATTGTCTTGATGCATGTTTGTGATTCCTGATGCCCCAATTGATGTAACCCCTAATGACATCTAATGGGCACTTTGGATGAGTACCTTCCTGGTCTTCAGTTGACGGTTCACTTGAGTGTTTCATTGAGTCTCAGAGGGTGACTTAGTTCCATATAGTTTCTCATTACTCTACTCGTGCATGCTGTAACCCTTCTTTTTTTACATCCCACAATGGGCCAGATATTATGTTGGGTGCAACTTTACTACTTCTTCCACCGCATCCCAGGCTGGATGTGTATAGTTCCATGCATGAGGAGATGATACCGTACGTGAGGTGTGATATATGTTATATGTTATAATGATACGATTATTCACCGAGTATCGGGTCAGCTGTAATATGATAGTATATATGGCGAAATAAGGAAGGAATACTAAATCCCTCTTTAGAGGGTCGGGTACGGTATATATATTATGATGGTACACTATAGACGTACACCACTCCATTCACCGAGTCCCTCACTAAAGGGGACGGATACTTTATGTAGGCATGCATATGAGATTAGAGTGATACATTTGCGACCCCGAGCCCCGTAGTGAACCAGATGTAATACGATGACATACATGATAAGATTATACCGTATACGATGATTTGATACCGTATATGATGATATGATGAAATGAAATTCATGATAATACGATGACATGTGAAAATGAAAAAATGATTCTGGCACCGAGTTCACTAGAGGGCCGGGCACAGCATATGATGATGTATATGATTTATGTGTCCTAAGATGCGGGTACAGTAATTCATTAAGTTGTTATACTTGTCCCCTACATCCCTATTTCAGTTATGGTCTTAGTTATGATGTGTTATGCTTTACATACTCAGTACATATATCGTACTGCCCCCCCTTTTCTCGGGGGGCTGCGCTTCATGCCCGCAGGTACAGATGTTCATTCTAGAGATCTGTCAGCTTAGGAGTTCCTCTCAGCTATGTCGGAAGAGCTTCACTGTTTTGGAGCCTAAGTTTTGATACTGGTCACTAAATGTATATATTTGTACATTTAGGGGTACGGTGGGGGCCCTATCCCGCCATATGTTGCTGTTACTATTCCTAGAGGTCTGTAGACATATAGATGTGCGTTGTTTGTGAGTTCATTTCGGTTGTGCCTATACGGCATATTGTGAATGTTTTTTTGTTATAGCAGCCTTGTCGGCTTGCATGCCCTTAAGTGTTGTGAGACGAGTAAAAGAGGCCATACGTACATGAAAAAGGTTTAACTCATTGGGGTGTTGTGTGAGTAGTATCACCTTGTTCATGATTCAATATAACTACAACTAATAGGTAGGTATACGGGGTCCAGGTCAGACCCCAGTCGCGGCCTACGGGTTTGGGTCGTAACACATACAAAGTTTTATATGGGGCCATCCAGAGACTGGAATGATAGTTAATATCGTAAGTAATCTTGACAAGTAGTAAGAAATTGTACGAACTACCTTCGGAATCAACCGTATAGGCCCACAACATATATTCTAGTGTTTAGCTAGTAAACTTAGTCTGTCTATTAGTCTAAGGGTACAATGGTGTACGAAGACCTGTCTGTCTTCCTAATCTCTTTGTGGGCTAATCTTCAGTAGTTAGCTGTAACTCGGGCTCCATCGTTTGAGACAATAGCTATGGGAACTTTGTAAAGTCTCACCATTATCTTTATCTATAATTTCACATAATCTCAGTTGAACAGGTAGTCCTTGATTAAAGGAACACGGGCTAATATTATTAATCTGCGGATGACATTCCATAAAAAATCATCCGTCCATGGAGTGCAAAATGAGTCTTATAGCCAAGGTCGTGTTGTGGAATCTTCGACCTCGTGTATTACTTCTTGCCTTCTTTAGATGAAATCAACTAGTACCCTTACCTTTTGGCTTTTGCTTTTTGCCCATAAGAGTTGGCTATCGAGTGGTGCTGAAGTTCCCTCACACAATGACCTTCATAGCCGTTCTGTGTTTTGTCTATCACTACTAGTATAGTGTTGTAGAACTTTGGCATACCAGTGCGCCATTTGTTAGTAACCAGCTACTCCTGCTCATTTTGCTTAAGCCTTTTTTACAACTCCCTTAACCCTACTTATAAAACTTCTAGGTACACAATCTCGTGTTGTTGCTTCATCGTCAGTTCAAATTCTTCCATGGTCCTTTTCCTCAGACTTGGCTTCAATTTTTCTGTCACACGTTACATTGCAATTCTTGCAATGATATGTGAAGGCACTAGACTTAACCCAAGATTTACCTTAGCATTGTCTCACTAGTCTTTAGGTTCTGCCTTAGCCTCTCCTCTTTTATCTTACAACCAGTATTAGGGTAGATCTTTAGTTTAACCATGACCATGTCATTTTTGGTCATTTGATTTAACTTCTCTTTGCATTTCCTTATAATGTATCCAAAATATCATAACCCCCTTTCAATCATGTACTCCTCCGATTGGTCTTATGCTATATATATATATATTTGTAGGTTGCACAACTACTTTTATACAACTAGTATGAGGTAGACGCAGTCTTTTTGTTTCCTGGTCCATCTTGCTTTACATATCACCTTTACACTAGAACTTGCTTGTGCTAACGCTATTCTGTCTTACCCCTTTGTTTTTCTTTCTTCAGGTACTCCGTGGTCTGCTCATTCCTTACCGTAGGAGAGTTTCTATTCTTTCTCCTTTCTACTTGTATGTCACACCTCAGTGGCCAACAACTCTGTTGCCATATCTTAATCTTTACTCAAACATGGCCTTACTACCCTTTACACATTCCTTAGATTGCTCAGTCTTACTCTCTTATTGTGTTCACCCCATTTTGTATGTTCCCATCCATTAGGGTCTCTTCTAATAGTTCTCTACACGGTCTTAGATATCATGGATTCTATCCATTTATCTCTGGCCTTTAGCCCTTGCTAACTCGTGCTAGCATGGGATCTCACTTGAAGTTTAAGCGTTTCCGTTAACATGTGATAGTGTCAGTTGTCTTCATCTCACACTTGTATTTCTCTTGTCCACTTCCCCCATTTAGGATGTACCCATTTCATCCTCTATTTAGTTTCAACTGTTCATACATATATGATTCTATTCCAACACATCTGACATACGGCACCATATCTACACCTTCTGTTAGATCACCTTTACTTTAGGTTGCCCCTATAAGAAACCTTAATACAAACATGGGGTACTTAGAATTCTTGATAACTAGTACCTAATCCAGTCCAAGTATTGGTACTCGAGTCATACAGTTAATATAGTAGTTTATCAAGAGCCACATTCCTTTCTTCCCTACCAGCGATTAGCTAGCGCCCCTAATTGTTTCAACTTCTCCATTCAGAAGTACTTGTGTTCCAGTGACCCATGTTTCTATCTCTTCTATAACCCTATCTTCACCCAGTGGATACCACTTGTTCCTCTTAATGGACTCACAATGCATCAATGGTTTTGTAGAGCTACCTCCCTCATCCTCGAGGGGTATTTATATTTTCCATAGAGGAATCACATATCCACAATACTTTTTTATATCTCATAAGCTTTTATCCTTGTCAGGTACCTAAGGTTTCTTCCAATTCTTCTCAGTCTCATGTCAATTTTACTGTAATAATGGTCTTATCTTCTCTCTTTTTCATACTTCACTTTCTGTTTGTAGCTATCTATTCCATTTTTCATCCGATACTCGTACTTATTGATAATCTCTATCTTGAGTGCTCCGTGCACTAGTCCTTCTATTTTTTCAGTCCATGGCCATTTTTGTGCCCGAGAAGTTTCATGTTACCCCTATATCCCTTGGGAAAATCATTCCTTGGTATCACCGACCCTTCTGAATCCTTTTAATATATTATCCAATATATGAAGCACATGATTCTGGACAACCCATAAGTTCATGTCTTCCATCGACAAGTTATTTTGGTTGCTTAATAACCAATAAAAGGTTACCATAAAGCATCCTCTAACCACTACCAGAAGGAAATTAAGATCCAATGCCTAACTCATATGGTTTCCCTCTAGGTTCATTCTTGAGTCGTGAACAACTTATCTAGTTCACCACTAATGGTTAAGGGTTCTGTACTTTCCCACCAAAGTGGAACCCAATTGCTGGACACCTTGCCCTCCAACAGGAGTTTTCCTCCGACCTAAAACTTCCTAAGTAAACATGGGGCCCCCTTACCAACAACCCAGAGGATACCCTTACAGCTTTAGCTTATCATAATAGGGGTACTCGGTATCAACTTCCAAGCCGTATGATAAACTTATAGTTCCTTCCTTTTTTGTTTCTAGAAAATTTCGGTAGAGTTTCATCTATATTCCTTACTATCCCAAACCTGCACTCAGGAAATAACAACAATGCCATGCAAGGCCAACATATATATACATCCATATCATATCATTTCATAGTCACAATGCCTCACAGGGCCAATATGTACATATGTTTATAGCATCTCATATCCCAGCCAACATGTCTTCCTACATTAGGTCGAAACAAAAATGATAAATAGCCCCATATAGCAAGCAAAACTATACTTATCACTCCCTTATACCTGTGACCGATCAGTCCCCAGTTCGACCTGGTGACCTAGGAGGTGAAGTGTGCTCCCCTTCTTTATCTGTTTGCCATCTGCTTGTCTTCCCCTCGTCATCTTCCTCGCTTGAATCTAAAAGACATAGATTACTCGGTAACCCCTGGTTTACCGATGACCAAGATAAAGGGCTCGAATATGCTATAACACTTACCATAGGAGCCGGCCTGACATAGTGCTCGTCCATAAGAACCGCTGGTGTGGCTTCCTGAACCACTTCTCTGGTCATCAGATGCTCTGGGGAACCTGTCGTTGAGCCCTCTGAGAGATCGGTCTCGATAGCATGCACGAGATATTCCGAAGGATCGGTCTCAATAGAGTAACTAGGATTCTGCCTGCTTGGTCCTCAAGCCTGGGGTCCCATGTGTACCCTGGGGGCCTTCTCTGCACCTCCTTCACTATCCAGAGCTGGCTTTTTCATTATTCACCTTAGCCTGTACCCATCTGCAAGAAAGGAGGTCAGAGACAAACTTCCCTTAGAGAAATTACCGTACACCTTGTAGTCCTTTAAAGAGGGATTATCCTAATAGAACAACTCTATCGCACGATCTAAGACAAGACATAAAGATAACACCCTAAATATCCTGTAGCCTCCTGTTTATAGATGTGGTGCATAACACACCGATAAACAAGACTCTACTAGACACGGTCTATGGACATTCTAAGGAAGGACCGCTCTGATACCACTTCTATCACGACCAAACCCCATAGGCCGTGACGGGTGCCTAAGCTAGACACTCGCATATACCCCTGCTAACTATAAGTAAACATGTCCCCTGTTTGAGTTATAATGTATCAATAGGCACGATAACATATAAGACGATGAGAATATCGTAACATATAGGGTCGTCCCATAATAAAACTCGCACAAGCCGACAAGGCTGCCATGATAAAGGGGACGTCCCAAAACATCCGTCTTATAGGCACAACTGCACATACATACATATACAACCCACATACCCGTATACAAAACCTACATACATGTCCACTGACCTCTAAGAGTAAGAACAGTAACATAAGGTAGGACAGGGCGCCCACCGTACTTATAAACAAATAATTATATACATCGAGAGTTAGTACCAAAATCTAGGCTCCAGCATAATGAAACACTTTTGAACTGCTGAGTGGGACTCCTATGCTGGCGAATCCCCAAAGTGTGTAGCTACACCTGCAGGCATAAAATGCAGTCCCCCTGAGAAAGGGGGGTCAGTACGACATATGTACTGAGTATACAAAGTATAATTGGAAGCATATATGAAATAAAAAGATCCAGGGGGATAAATTCGTTATGTAAGAAAACACTGTACCTGTACCTTGTGAATCATCAAAACATGCATGCTCATATTATACAATATAGCCGGCCCTTTAAGGGACTCGGTGAATCATAACTATAGGATCATCATAGGGTCCGGTGCCATTACCACCTTATCACATCACATCATCATACATATATATATACATACGTACTCGTCCCTCTAGTGAGGTACTTGGTGATTTGTTCATGTCATTGCATTATCATTTTCTTATATAGCGTACCCGGTCCTTTAGTGAGGGACTCGATTGATAATGCAGTGAATTGCGCACGATTACGTACTCAGCCCAGGACTCGGTGATAGGAGGGATTACAGTATACACGAGTAGAGTAGTGAGTAACTATATGCATTTTAAAACATTATCAAAGTCTCAGTGAAGTAATAAAGATGAATGGTCATTTAAAAATCAGGACGATAGTCATATCAATCACCCCTCAAATATCACTATTGATCATATCAAAAGAGCCTTAGAAATCATAGGCATGAATCAATACGATACAAAATAACTTATCAAAGTCAAGGACATTAACTATCAGAGAATCTCTAAGAACAAGAATCATGAATCACCTTTGAGACTTATGAATGGAATTACCCCCAAAGGTCATTAATCCTTACTTAATTCTAAGCCATGACAAAAGAAAGAAGGGACTACTTTACATACTCTCTACTTTCTCTCATGTAGTCATCATATACATATGTGCCATGGAATGTATGACCCGATACTTAGATAGTAACATAAGCCAAGGAACGTTTGGCCCGATCCTTAGATAGTAATATATGCCGAGGAACATTCGGCCCGATCCTTATATAGTAACATATATCATCCTTGGACCATCAAGGGACTCGGTACCATAAACATTTCATCATAACATCATAAATTATGTCAAAGACATATCAAGAGAGAAGAAGTGTAGCTCTACATACTTATGCCAAAAACATGCCAAGAGAAAGAAGGTAGTTTCACATACCTCTTATGCATTACTCTTAACCACGTTCACCCCGTCATTTCTTGTACCTATTTAACATGAAAGTAATACTAAGGTTAATACCCTTTCACTTTCCATCTTCCAATTCCACAACCAAGTATCCATAGAAATTGTTTCCTTATCCACTTCCCTTGACTAGTTTATTACTAGTTCTGGAGGTGCAGAAAATCGGGCAACATCTCCCCTATAACTCGCCCTATCCAACTGCTAATCTTAGCATCCATATTACCAACAACAACCAGAAGCTATATATACAATCAGATCACTTCAACATTACTCAATACAACTCCAAATAACTAGCTCAAAACTACAATACCAAAATAAAGTTTTTAACCTTTATTTCATAAACTTTTAACAATACGAAATGGAGGGTCATGTGGCTGCAACTAAAAGTACCCACACCCTTTTTAAAACACTTTCCAGCCTCGGCTCGCCATGCACTACTTACCAAAAAAAAATCCTCCCTTCAACATACAATCAACCAAACTGCAGCTGCACCACCACAATTACAACACACTACTCGACTCCGATTTAATTATAATGACTTCAATTTAGTTTGTTTCTAACGTCAAGCATACTTATAAAGTTTTTCCCCTTACAGCCTCATTTAAGACATGTATTATACTACATAACCAAATCATCATCTCCAATTTGAAAGGGAAAGCCTTACCTTGCCTGAAACTCGCCAAAACTTGCCAAAACTCGCCTCGGAAGTTCTCCTAGCACGGCTGAAACTTCGTGGCTGTTTGTTATCCTTTTAGTGCTACTCCAAATCATAAATTTACATTAATAACAACTTCATACCATAATTAATTCACAAAATGAAATCGGAGAACTTAGCTTTTTTTCTCCCAAAATCCATAGCGCTTTCTCTCTAGCTTAAGGGTTTCTCTTCTCTTTTTTCTAGAATTTTCTTGAACTTTGGAGAAAATAATGAGTCATAAAACACATACACACACACACACACACACACACATATATATATATATATATATATATATTCCACCTTAGGAGGTGACATGTGTCAACCCCTAAGTGGTGACACATGTCAAGCCCTCATTGGGACAATGTACCACCTCCTCCAACCATGAGCTTCCACGTGGCATATGGGCCCCACGCCTTGCTATAGCTTCTACCATGTAGTACCTACAACTGCTGCCACATGGCACTCTCCCATGCTGCCATGTGTAACCTTCTTTTCCCCCTCGTGGGTTAGTAATCTCGTCTTACTTTACTAACCTATGTAATTCTTGCTATGTAGGCTTAGTATGTACTCAAGTAGCTTAAGTATGTAAGGTTTTCAAGTTGGTAGCTCACGTAAGTAAGTTGAGTTGTATGACTCATTATTTTGTCTCCAACTTCTTTCGAATTCTTACAACCCTATTTCCAATCTTCTCTATTATAGGGTATCTCATTCTCCCTTCCTTAGAGTTATTTGATGACATCATGGATTATCCGGCTCATATAGTGACTTCTAAGAAGCTTAAGATCCTTTTAAGAAACTTAAGAGCTTAAGAAGCTTACGTAACTTAGAAACCTTCCAAGGTACAAAAGTACGGGGTATAACTCTTCCGTACAGAACTATGTTTGAGAACCACCATGGTGGATCACCATGAGCCATGGTGCTGACTACGGACCATGATGGCCTTCGTGGTCATCACCTGGTGCAAAAAGCTACATTTTTCTAGGATTCCATCCTTTTTTCCTTCCTTTCCATCTTTTAAACTTTCGGGGTCGTCTTACACTTGGTACTTCATCTAACGTTGTTCTATATGTGGATCCACTAGCTATGCTATCTTGGAACTTTACACCTATGCAAGCAACATAGTTAGGGACTAAAGGTTTCTTCTAGGATTCGCTTGGGTAGCTACTATGGCTACCGGACTGAACCCCACCTTAAATTCCTCTCGGTGCTTAGTTATTATCCCAACTGAATTTCATGAGAACATAGTCATTAACATCATTAGGAAAGACAATAATAGATATCAATCATCATCATAATAATATCATAAGAATATCTCATTAACATGAGTGATTCATTGGAATCAATGAGCTGGTGAGAACTACCTTATCACTTCTTTAACATGATTGTCGAGAAATGCCTTATCACACCATAACTTAATTCTTGAAATTTCATTCATAGTCTTTCATGAGTCATTCATAAACCTTGGTAATCGTTCATAAAACTTTCATTGAAATCACTTGAAATTCATGATCATAATTTATTGAGAATATACTTGAAATAATGCAATATAATGTGAATTATGCAGAGTCAAGCACTAGGACAGAAGGCTCATTATAGTCCATGAAGCTCATCACAGCACGTGGTGGTGGTCATAGTGATAGAGCTCTATTTTGGGTCTGAAGGGTAACCTCTACGGGGGGCCCCACAGATACTAGTGCTCACTATGGCTCGTGGTTCCCCTTCTGGTCGTCACCCAATTTCAAGAGTCTTGGGGGTTAAGTTCACGGGAAGCTGCATGGTCTGTAAAACTCTCTATGGGTAGTAGAGCCCTCCGTTGGCTTATGGTGCCTCTTGTGGTCGTCACCCAATTTCAAGATTCTTGGGGGTTAAGATCACGGGAAGCTGCATGGTCTATAAAACTCTCCATGGGTAGTAGAGCCCTCTATTCAGCTTCTCCCTAAGTTACCTTAGCTTGGAAACCCACACTGGCCCTCTCCATAAGATGTGATGCTGAGTATAGCCCGTGAAGGGTCCCATGGTCAGCATTTGGTGCAAATTTTTTGGCAACTTCCTTCAAAACCTCATTCTGCGACTTTCCATCTTTTGAGGTCTTATAATATCTCCCCTTTGGAAATTCATCCTCGAATGGGACTTATGCTAGCATGAATGGAATAGGAAAGAGACTTAGTAACCCAACATGAATGCAAAATACACCGAAAATATATAAAACATGGAATATTCAATCCCAAGCTAAAACATGTCTTTAAGACTCATTTTAGGAATATAAATGCGTGTGAAAATATGAGAATGACTTAAATACATGGATTTGACTGCGTGGATCATGAAGTAAATCAATACCTCAACTAGGAAAATAAGTAAAGAGATGAGGATATCATGATATCATATCTGCTTCGGCTTTCCATGTAGCACCCTCGACCTCTTTGTTCTTCCATAACACTTTAACTGAAGCTTTTTCCTTATTTCTTAGCTCTCTAACTTGCTGGTCTAGGATCTCGACTGAAACATCCTTATACGAAAGACTATTATTCAGATAAATGCTGATAAATAGAACAATGAGATAGGATCACCAACAAACTTCCTCAACAAAGACACATGGAACACCGGATGCACCGATGCAAAATTAGAAGGCAAATTCAACTTATATGCCACTTAGCCAATCCGCCTCAAAATTTGATATGGGGCAACATAGTGGGGACTAAGTTTCCCTTTCTTGCCATAAGTGAATATGACTGTTGTCCACTCTGGGCTGTCTTTAATCTTTCTCTAATCAATCTTACCTTTTCCATAGCCTTAAACACCAATTCGGGTCCTATCAAAGCAATTTCACCGACTTTGAACCAACTAATATGAGACCTACACCTTCTATTATATAGGGCCTCAAATAAAGCTATCTAAATGTTGGAATGATAATTTTTATTATAGGCAAACTCCATCAATGGAAAATTATCATCCAGTTACCTTTGAAATCAATGACACAGGCTCTTGACATGTCCTCCAAGGTCTGAATGGTGCGCTCCATCCATCTGAGGGTGAAAGGTTGTACCAAGCTTTATTGAGTACCAAGACCCTTTTGGAAAGGTCTCTAAAATTGAGATGTAAACTGAGTAACTCAATACAAAATGATAGATGATAGAAAACGGACTCTCGAATATACAATCTAGCATAGTCCTCGATTGAATAGGAAGAAAATGAGCTGACTTAGTCATTCGGTCAACAACCACCCAAATCGAATCTTGTTGCCTATGGGTATGAGGCAAACCCTTAATGAAGTCCATATTCAAGGCTTCCGACTTCCAAGTAGGAATCTTAATATCTTGAGCCAAACCTCGCGGTTTCTTATGCTCAACCTTCACCTGTTGATAATTAGGACACTTAGCCACAGAGTCTGCAATATCCCTTTTTGTGCCATTCCCCCAATACACTTTTCTCAAATCATGATACATCTTCGTGGAGTGTGGATGAATAGAATACAAATTATGAGCTTCGAAAAATATCAATTCCATCAAACCATCAACATCAGGGACACACAATCAGTCTTGATATCTCAAAACATAATCTTCCCCTTGGAAGAAAGCCTAAATGGCTTTTTCGATAACCGATTTCTTCAATTCCACCAAATTAGGATCATTATCTTGCTTGGCCTTAATATCCTCTGCAAGAGACAATTCAGAACTATTTTAACCAATAACACCAACATCATCAGAATTAACCAATCAGACACCCAAATGGGCTAATCTATGAACATCACGAATAAGCTCTTTCTCATCCTCAACATGGGAAACACTATTCATGGACAATCTTCTAAGAGCGTCAACAACCATATTCACCTTTACCAGATGGTATAACACACTCATGTCAAAGTCTTTCAAAAATTCAAGCCATCTCCTTTGTCGAAGATTCAAATCCTTTTAATTAAACATATATTGCAAAGTCTTATGATTGGTAAATACATCAACTTGGAAACTATATAGGTAGTGTCTCCACAACTTCAAAGAAAAAACCATTGCCTCTAACTCCAAGTCATGGGCTGAGTAGTTCTTCTCATGCACCTTGAGATGCCTAGAAGCATACACTATTACCTTACCATTCTTCATTAGCAAAAAATCAAGACCAACTCTTGAAGCATCACAATGTACGAACCCATCAGAACCTTTCGACTTTTTCAATACTAGAGCAAAAGTAAGCCTATCTTTAAAATCTTGGAAATGCTTCTCACATGCCTCGGTACATTCAAATTTTACCTTCTTTTGAGTAAAAGTAGTCAAGAGAAAGGCAATGGAAGAGAACCTTTCCACAAACCATCTATAATAACTAGCTAAGCCCAAGAAACTCCGAATATCATAAGGAGATAATGGTCTAGGACAATTCTTAACCGCTTTGGTCTTCTTAGGGTCAACCATAAATACCTTCACCGTACACAATATGACCAAGGAAAGAAACGAACCTCAACCAAAATTCATACTTGCTAAACTTGGCAAACAACAGACGGTCCTTGGGAATTTACAATACTATGCTTAGATGATCGACATGCTCTTCCTCACTCCGAGAATAGACCAAAATATCATTAATGAAAATAATTACTAACATATCCAAATATTACTTGAACACCCTATTTATCAAATCGATAAAATCTTTAGGAACATTCGTTAGCCCAAAAGACATAACCAAAAATTCAAAGTGTCCATATCAAGTTCTAAAAGCCGTGTTTGAAATGTCTCACTCTCTTACTCAGATTTGATGACAAACCTATCGAAGATCAATCCTTGAAAAGTAGTTCGCTCCTTGAAGTTGATCGAACATATCATCAATCCTTGAAATGGGATACTTATTCTTAATTTTGACCTTGTTCAATTATCAATAGTCAATACACATACGGAGAGAACCATCCTTCTTCCAAACAAAGAGAACCAGAGCACCTCATGGAGAGATACTCAGTCTAATATAACCCTTATTAAATAAATCCTTCAACTGCTCTTTTAACTCTTTCAATTCTGCCAAAGCCATATGGTAAGGAGGAATAGAGATAGGCTGAATATCTGAAAGAAGATCGATACCAAAGTCTATTTCTCTTTTGGGAGGGATACCTCATTGGGGAATACTTCTGGAAACTCATTAATAATCGAAATTGGCTCAAGAGTAGGAGCTTTGAAATTTACATCTCTAACGCAGAATAGATAATAAATGCAACCCTTGGAAATAATTTTCCAATATTTAAGGCACAAAATGAATTGACCTTTAAGCACGGAATTACAACTTTTCCATTCTAGGACTAGCTCATTAGGAAATTATAACTTGACCATACAGGTCCTACAACATATAGAAGCATAGCATGTATGAAGGCAATCCACATAGAGAATAACATCAAAATCGCTCAAATCAAGCTCTATAAGATCAACTGAGTTGATTTTATGGATAATTGAAACAGGATAATTTTGATAGACTCTCTAAGCCACAAATGAATCACCAACAAGAGTATAGACCAAAAGAAAGCTCTAACAATATGTCAGGACTAACAATGAATTCCATAGAAAGATAAAGAGTAATAAATGATAGAGTAGCACACGGATCTAACAATGTATAAACATCAAAGTCAAAGACTTTCAACATACCAGTCATAACATTAGGAGAATCTTCTAACTCCTGACAAGTCTAAAGAGTATAAAATCTTTCTTGGTGCTAAGTGCCACCCAAAGTAGTGCCACACTGATCTGGATGGCCTGTAGTCTGAGTCTGAGTCTGGGGTCTAGCACCACTCCTACACTGCTTCGCTTTATGACCCAACTCTTCATATATATAAAATATATCCGATCTTGCTAAGCATTCTCACTTGTGGTTTCTTCCATACTTCTTTCATGGAGGGATATCTTGACTACTCGAAGCTCCTCCTTGTGCCTTAGGATTAGGCAACTTATTTTTATCAAATTTTGGAGGTGGAGTGTTTGAAGAGTTTTGGCCGGAATACTTTTGACAAAACTGGGGATAGCCACCATTCTTGGACTTACCATGAGAGAACTAACCACCATCGGTCCGAGCCCTCTTGGACTCCTTTCTAGACCTCTCCTTCAACTTTTCCTCTTTAATTTGCTCGGTATGTGTTATAAGCCTCAAAATATCTTTCTCTTTGATAAGCATGAGGGCCCTACATTCTTTGACAACCAAATTAGACATTCCCAAAATAAATTTTCTCATATGATCCCTTGAATCGTCAACCATGAAAGGAGCATATTTTGAAAACTTAGTAAACTTGAAGGAATACTCTCTCACACTTATGTTACCTTCAAATTTAAAAACTCTTATACCTTAGCTTCCCTCAACTCCAAAGGAAAGAGTCGGCCAAAGAAAGTGCCCTTGTATTTGTCCCAATCAATGGGACTATCATGTAAGACCCTAAAACATGGAAAGTCCTAAACCAAGGATCAAAGGAGGAAATCTCCAAAACTTGCAGAAACTGGTATTAGGGGTTGACCACAGAAGCCATAATGGGATGTGGTGAGAGCCACAGACCGTGGTAAGTAACTATAATAGAGATTCATAGGCTCAGACTGCAGGGGAAGAAACATTATGGAGCGCCACAGGCCTTGAAGCCCTCCGTGCTAAGACCTCCCCAAGACCCTTAAGAATTTTCACAAAGCGGGGTCCATAGACTCCCACCATGCACTGTGATGCATTTTACGGATTGTGAAGGTATCCATGAAAAAACTTCAGAGACTACCCTGCAAGTCTTTTTTACAAATATTTGTAAGTTCTATACCATGGTACCCTACCATGGACTGTGGTGAGCACCACAGACCGTGAAGGGCCCCCGTGAAGCCCTTTCCGACCAAATTTTTAAAGGGGAATTCTAGTCTTTTCCTATGTTTTATATTAAAATGATGTCATTTTGAGGACTAAATTCTCTTATATAAAGACCATAAACCCTTCAAAGCCCTCATTTCTTTCACTCTAACTTCTCCAACACAAATCCTCTCCCCTCGAGTTCATCCAAGGGCTTTAAGGCAAGGTTAGGGTTTCCAAATTCAAGGCATTCAAGTCTCCTTTCTTCCTTAAGTGTTCTTAGGGATTTCGTTTCCATCAACGTATGTTGGTTTTTAACCATGGGTTCTTCCACCCATTGAGCCCAAATATTTTTTCAACCTAGCATTTCAATTCAAAATGATGAAATTATGGAATTTTTTAGAATGACTTTAAATGCATAGATTATGATATATTTGAAGTTTCTTTACATATATTGATGGATATTGAATCTTGATTTCATGAAGTTATGATGTTACTAAAATTTCTATATGAAGGCTTAAAAAGAGTTTTAAGATATATATGGTGGGTTGCTTTAAGAATGTGTATTTTATGCATTTCCATTACCCTCATGCATGGAATAATTCTTTAAAGGTATTGAAAGATTTTTATGAAATGAAACCCACCTAGTTTCTTATGATAAAGCAAAGTTGAAATGAAGTTTTACTTGAAATAAATATTATCAAGTAAATGCTTATAGAAGGGAGTCTTTAGGAAATGATTGATTGATGAAGGGCTTCTTAGCCAAAGTAAGGTTTCAATGTGAAAGGGAAATTCTCGCATTGAATCAAATGAAAGGTTTTAATGAGCTATTCTACCGATTGATTTTTAATGCTAAAGTTATATAATGCTTATGTTATATAAATATTTAAATATTATTCCATGGGACTTGGCCCAGCACCAAATGTAGCATATAGATGGGGGCTCGATCAAAGGATTCCTTACGTAAAGTCTCATATTACATTAACTATGTGCCACATAGGGGCCCTTGTTGGCTATTTTAAGATAGTGGATCTACGATTAGCCATTAAAGTTAAAGTTAAAGAATGTTTAAAGTTGATCAGAGTTCTACCTTGAAAGTAGTCTTCCAGTGCCAACGTAGGGGGATATGTTGGATTCAATGTAATAGCTCACATGGTATTAAATGTCGGTTATGGTTGCTTCCACACAAAATAATTTTTTTAAGGATTCACATGATGATTTCTCATGCATGCATTAACTTATGAATATTTCCTATACTTGTCTCTCCCATATGCTCTTCATTTCATAGCATACTCACATACTTAGTATATTCAAAATACTAACGCATACTTTTGCCAACATGATATCACTATTTAGGGACCGGTGTCACTCTACACTCTCCTCCCCGTGGCTAAGTTGAGTATTGAAGGCTACCGCTTTGGTGAGTTCTCATATTTCGGGAATGACACTCCTATTTTATCTAGCATATGTTATGTTTAGACATTTAAATTAAGTTTGATAGTTTTTACTTAATCTTGAGGGTGAGCTAGAGACATGTCTTAGTCCCTGCCAAGTTTTAATGTAGAAGGTATCATTGGACATAGTAAAAAATGTTATGTTGTATTTGACTCTTATTAATGTGAAGCCTCTTAGTCCCTATATCCCTTATATTTCTTCTTGATTTTTTTATCATTACAAATGAAATTCTTAATGAATTCTAAGAGGCTTGGGTGAGGTACCTCTGGGAGTCTCATTCACCGTGTCATGTCTAGGATCTAGACTTGGGTTTGAAAAACTTGGTATTATAGTATGAGGTTTTCAAATGGTCCTCGAAGTCCAACATACCATGTTAAATACAGTCTTGTTAATGGTTTTGAAGTGCGCAACAACTATGAATAGGAGGCTATGAGACATTTAGGAAAGCCTTCGCTTCTTTCAATTTATGTCGTGCCATAGAGTGTTCTAAGTTTTCCTCTAACTAATGACTAATTTTATATTCTCTATGAAATGCCTCATGGAAGAGCACTACCAAGAGCAAGGGTTGACGATGAGGACCAAGATCCTCTAATTTTGAATGCCCCACATCATGAGGAAAGGGTATTTCATGCTGAGTTCTACAACATCATTGCATTATTGGCTCAACCTATAGCCCACCAAGGGAATCAAGGTGTCCCTTCTCAGGTGCAACATTCGTCCTCTCAGATTTTGTATTTTCAAAGGATAAATCCTCTCGAGTTTGATGGTTCTAAGCTAGATGAGGACCCTATAGAGTTTATCAATGAGATGTAACGGATTGTGGCTATCATGCGTGTGCCACCAAATGAAAAGGTCAAACTAGTGACTTACTAACTAAAGGGCGTGGCTCGAGTGTGGTATGCAAAATTGATTGTTGAGAGAAATGAAGAAAGGGGACCGATAGAATGGGAAGAGTTCAAAAGTTCCTTCCTAGATTATTTCTTTCTATTAGAGCTTAGGGAGGCCAAAATCCAAGAGTTCATCAACCTCCATCAAGGGAGTATGAGTGTGAGAGAGTATGTCCTCAAGTTCACAAAGTTATCCAAGTATGCTCCCTTTATGGTCTCTGACCCCCGAGCAAGGATGAGTAAGTTTATTTCCGGTGTCTCAAGCTTGGTGTCCAAGGAATGCAAAATGGCCATATTAGTCAAGGATATGCACATCTTCCAATTAATGACTTATGTCGAACAAATCAAAGATGAGAAATTGAGGGATAGGTCTAGAGGGTTCAAGAAATTTAGAGTGGATGGTGGAGGGTCCAACCCTCAAAGGTCTAGTTATGGTAGCAATGGCAAAGTTCATGTTGGGAAATAGTTTATGGGATAAGGTTACACTAATACTCCTCCTCCAAAGTTCAACAAGGAGAAAGGTCCCAACCAAATGGTCCCAAGGGAGAATGCTAGCACCCAAGCTTTTCCCCCATATAAGAAGTATGGAAGGACCCATAAAGGGAAGTATTTGGCAGGCTCAAATGCATGTTTCAAATGCGGCTAACTTGGTCACCATGCTAATGATTGTAGAGGTGGTGGTGTTAATAGGACTCAAGGACAAGTTTCTCATGGCCAACCAGCTCAAAAAGTGGATAAAGCACTAACCATTTCTATGCTTTGCACGGAAGGCAAGAGGTTCAAGAAGCACCGAACGTTGTTACTAGTATGTTAAGGATCTTTACTTTTGATGTATATGCATTGTTAGACCTGGGTGCAGACTTTTCTTTTTTTACTCCATTCTTAGCTAATAGGTTTGATTTATTGCCCTGAAATATTGGCAGAGCCCTATTTGGTGTCTACCCCCGTGGGTGAATCGGTTGTGGCTAGAAAGTTCTATAAGGGTTGTCCCATGTCCATCTTGCATAAAGTCGTTCCTTGTGATCTTATAGATCTTGACATGGTAGATTTCGATGTCATCCTTGGGATGGATTGGTTACATGCATCTTATGCTTTCATAGATTATAGGACTCATTGAGTCAAGTTTCAGTTCCTATATGAGTCTGTTCTTGAATGAGAGGGTCGCGATACGGTGGTAAAGGGTAGATTCATATTTTGTCTTAAGGCCTGAAAGCGGATTGCCAAGGGTTGTATTTACCACATTGTGAGGGTTAGGGATGTCGACTACAAAAGTCCTCCTTTTGAGTTGGTTTTCGTAGCCAATGAATTTCCTGATGGCCTTCCCGGTATCCCTCCCAAAAGAGAAGTTTATTTTGGTATCTATCTCCTCCCCAATACCCAACCTATCTATATTTCTCCTTATCGGATGTCCCTAATGGAATTGAAAGAGTTGAAGGGACAATTAAAGGATTTTTTAGAAAAGGAGTTCATAAGGCCAAGTATTTCGCTGTGGGGTACCCCCATTCTATTTGTAAGAAATAAGGATGGATTGCTTTGAATGTGCATCGACTACCAGCAATTGAATAAGGTAACTATTAAGAACAAGTATCCACTTCCTAGGATAGATGACTTTTTTGATCAATTGCAAATGGCAAGTCACTTCTCTAAGATCGACCTTCGGTCCAACTTTCACCAACTAAGAGTGAGGGAGTGTGACATTCCGAAGACAATATTTTGTACAAGGTATGGTCACTTTGAGTTTGTGGTAATGAGTTTTGGATTGACAAATTCACCGACGGTGTTCATGGACCTAATAAATAGGGTGTTCAAACCCTACCTTGATACTTTTGTTGTGGTTTTCATTGATGATGTTTTGATCTACTCTTAGAGTAAGGAAGAACATAAGGATCATTTGAGAGTTGTGCTCTAAATGTTGAGGGATAGGCAATTGTTTGTAAACTGTAGCAAGTATGAGTTTTGGAGGTAGTGAATGTTGAGGAGAAGTTCACCTATGAAGAAGTCCTAGTTAAAATTTCTGACCGGCTAGTCAAAAGGCCGAGGAAGAAAGAAGTTGCCTCCGTTAAAGTCATTTGGAGGAATCAATGAGTCGAAAGTGATATATGGGAAGCAGAAGCGGATATGATGAAATGTTATCCTCATCTCTTTTATTCTACACAAGCCTAAGGTAATAAGTCATTCATGTTCAAATGTTTAAGACTCTTATGTTTCAGTTCCTAAGTCCTCATGTGCATGCATGTTCATAAAGTTGAATTTTAAAGTTATGTTTTATTTTTAAGTTTAAAGATCTCATTCTAGATGTATTTCAAGTGTCATCGTATTCATGTTGGGTTGCTAGTCCTCATCCGTGTTCTTTCTATGCTAACAGTTCATATTTTAGGACGAATGTTCTTAAGTGGGAGATATTGTAAGACCTTAGATACTTGGAAAGTCCTAAACCAAGGATCAGAGGAGGAAATCTCAGAAAGTTACAAAAACAGGCACCAGGGGTTGACCACGAAAGCCATCACGGGTTGTGGTGAGAACTATGAAAGCAATCAAGGGTCGTGGTGAGAACTATGGAAGCCATCACGAGCCGTGGTGAGAACCACGAACCGCAGTGAGCAACCATGGTAGAGATTCATAGACTCAGACTGCAGGGTATGAACCACGATGGATCACCATGGGCCGTGAAGTCCTTCGTGGTAAGCCATCCCCAAGACCCTCAGGAATTTTCCTAAGACGGGGTCCACGAACAACCACCACGGGCTGTGATACGTTTCACGGATCATTAAGGTATCCGTGAAGAAACTTCAGAGACTACCCTATAAGTACTTTTTCCAAATATTTCTAAGTCCCATACCACGACCGTGAAGAGTTCCCGTGAAGTCCTTTCTGGCCAGATTTTTAAAGGGGCATTCTAGTTTTTTCCTACATTTTAAATTAAAATGGTGTTGTTTTGAGGATTGAATTCTCTTATCTAAAGGCCTTAAACCCTTCAAATCCCTCATTTCTTTCACTCTAACTTCTCCAACACAAATATTCTCCTCTCAAGTTATTCCAAGGGCTTTAAGGCAAGGCTAGGGTTTTCAAATTCAATGCATTTAAGTATCCTTTCTTCCTCAAGTGTTCTTAGGGATTTCATTTCCCTCAAGGTATGTGGGTTTTTATCCATGGGTACTTCCACCCATGGAGGCCAAATATTTTCTCAACTTAGCATTTCAATTCAAAATGATGAAATCTTATTGGCTTTTACATGATAACTTTAAATGCATAGATTATGACATATTTAAAGTTTCTTTACATATATTGATGGATATTGACTCTTGATTTCATGAAGTTATGATGTTATTAAAGTCCCTATATAAAGGCTTGAAATGAGTTTTAACACATATATGGTGGGATTCTTTACAAATGCTTATTTTATGCATTTTCATTACCCTCATGCATGCAAGAATTCTTTAAAGGCATTGAAAGATTTTTACGAAATGAAACCCACCTAGTTTCTTATGATAAAATAAAGTTGAAAGAAAGTTTGACTCCAAATGAATGTTATGAATTAAATGCTTATGGAAGGGAGTCTTTATGAAATGATTGATTGATGAAGGGCTTCTTAGCCAAAGTAAGGTCTCAATGTGAAAGGGCAATTATCACATTGAATAAAATGAAAGATTTTAATGAGCTATATCACCGATTGATATTTTAATATTAAAGTTATATAATGCTTATGTTATATAAATGTTTAAATGTTATTCCATTTGACTTGACCTAGTACCGAATGTAGCATGTAGATGGGGGTTCGGTCTAAGAGGTCCTTAAGTAAAGCCGCATGTTGCATTAACTATGTTCCATCATATAGGCCCTTGTCGGCTATTTTAAGATAGTGGATCCACGATTAGCCGTTAAAGTAAAAGTTAAAGAATGTTTAAAGTTGATCGGAGTTCTCCCTGGCAAGTAGTCTCCCCGTGACAACATAGGTGGATATGTTGGATTCCATTTAATACCTCGCATGGTCTTAAATGTCGGTTATGATCGCTTCCCCATAAAATGAATGCTTTAAGGATTCACATGATGATTTCGCATGAATGCATTCACTAATTAATATTGCCTATACATGTCTCTCCCTTATGTTCTTCATTTCATAGAATACTCACATACTTAGTGCATTTAAAGTACTAGCACATACTTTTACCTATATAATATCATCATGTAGGGACCAGCATTTCTCCACACTCTCCTCCTCGTGGTAAGTTGAGCGTTGAAGGCTACCACTTATGTGAGTTCCCATGTTCCAGGAACGACACTCCTATCTTATCTAGCATATGTTATATTTAGACATTTAAATTAAGTTTGATATTTTTACTTAATCTTGAGGGTGAGCTAGGGACATGTCTTATCCTCCGCCAAGTCTTAATGTAGAAGGTATTATTGGACATATTAAAGGATGTTATGTTGTCTTTGACTCTTATTAATGTGAAGCCCCTTAGTCCCTATATCCCTTATATTTCTGCTTGATTTGTTTATCATTATCAATGAAATGCTTAATGAATGCTAAGAGGCTTAGGTGAGATACCTCCGGGTTTCTTATTCACCATGTCACATCTAGGCCCTAGGCTTGGGTCATGACATATCATCTCCACCTCTTTCATCTTTCCATTAATTATACCAAACTTGAGCAACCCCCTTGAGTCGATATGCCACCAAGTTCGCTTTTTCCACCGAGATAATACCTGTGATATAACCAATCTTACAAATACTCTCTATGAACTCTAGTGGATCCTCATCCACCTTTTTACCATGAAACAATTGAGGGTTCATATCGGTGAGATAATGAACTCGGCTAGCTGCCATACCCATGTTTGGGTTTATGGGAGTTAGCACCTCTCGGTTAACTTGGGCCGCCATGCCATTAGCAAGAACTTAGAAGGATGCTCAAAACTCTACTTGAGACAGTTGTTCATTCAAAGGTTTATTTGGAGCTTATTTCTCCACCTCAATATGCCTTCGGATGGGGTTTCTTTGTGGAGGCGAATTTCTAAAATTGCAACGAGAAAGCATTTGAGGAGAAAGCCTTAGAGTTCAACTCTACCTTATGATAAGATCATGAAAAAAGTGATGTTTTTCGTAAGGTGCCTCATAGCCTCGTATTTATAGATATGGAACGCTTTACACCAATGAAAAAGACTCTACTCGAAGCACTATATTAGATACCTTAGGAAACATTACACATCGGGCTCTAAACCAGATTTGTCATAACCCAGGGTAGACCCTTGGTGCGACATGATGATCGAAATCCTGAAGTACCCCAACCAAGCCTCTTAGCATATCCTACATGAGAATACATAAGTTAAGTAGAGAAAATATGAAAAAACATAGATACATAAGTAAAGTATCAACAAGGAAAAAGTCTCAATAAAAGAGGACAAGTCTCAAACTCAAATGGAAGACAACATAGACTTATTTAACATGCCTCTACTATCTAGATGGGGGTGTAAGACAAAATTCTAGCCCACCCATTAAAACATATGAAAAGTCATAAGAGTGATGAAAATATAAAAGTCTTTTCCTCGAAATATGAGGAGTCACCAACAATAGAAATATAAAGCTCAACTCTAGCCATGAGTGGGAGGTGCGCGATTATCACCCGACCCTACATTATGATACAATGTAGGTAAAAAGTATGAGTTTGTATATGAAATGCACCAAGTATGTGAGAAGTATGTATGAAAAATGAATATAGGACATAATCAATATGAACATGGGATGCATGACCAATATCTTAAAATATGAGTAAAACCATGAAAATCTTGAAACATCATAATCAAATGGTCAACGCATCAAAATATCATCATCACGAGAACTTCATACCTTTCCATTTACATTGATGTAACCTATAAAATAGAATCTGATGTACTCCCACATCAAGAAAGGGGAGGATACTTTACCAAGGTAGGCTCTATGATGGTACTTCCTCTAACTTTTTTCTATATATAGATCTACTAGCTATCCCATATTGTCACTTCAAACCTATGCGTGCAATGTAGTTAGGGACTAAAGGTTGCTAATAGGATTCCCTTGGGTAGCTATTATGGCTACTGGACTGAATTCCACCTTAAATCCCTCTCGGTGCTTAGTCATTATCCCAACAGAAGTTTATGAAAATATAGTCATTAACATCATTAGAAAAGATAATAATAGATATAAATCCTCATCATAATAAAATCATAAGAATAACTCATTAACACGAGCGGTTCATAGAAATCCATGAGTTGGTGAGAACTTCCTTATCACCTCTTTAACATGATTGTGTGAGAACTACCTTATCAGATCATAAATTCTTTCTTGAAATATCATTGAAACATCATTCATAATTTTTTATGAGTCATTCATAAACCTTGGTAATCATTCATAAAACTTTTATTGAAATCACATAAAATTTGTGATCATAATTCATTGAGAATATACTTAAATCTAGCTTATAGCACGGATCATTGAAATTCATCTTAAAATATATAATATGGTGTGAATTATGCATAATTTGATCAAAAATCATAAGATATATCATAAGTGAAAATAGCCAATGTAAATTCATGAAATTAGGGGTTTTAAAAGAAGAATTCATAAGAGATTGTTGAGAGAAAACTTGGGACTCCATGGATGAATTTCCACATACCTTGGTTACTCTTGACTTGAAGACTTGACTTCTTTTTCTCCTTGAATTTCTTGAGGAGGAAGAAGGCTCTTGAGAGAAGACTTGAGAGAGAGGATTTTGGGTTTTGAGTATTTAGGTGAGAATGAGAGGGTTAGGAGGGCTAAGGGTAGTTAATAGGATAAAATAAACCCCCTAACTTAAACTGAGTCGGCATCAAAATGGAAGGCCCATCATAATCTGTGAAGATCACCACTGTGCATGGTGGTGGTCATGGTTATGAAACTCTATTTTGGGTCTGAGGGGTGACCTCTATAGGACCACCACAACTCGTGGTGCTCACTACGACCCGTGGTTCCTCTCATGGTCCTCACCCAATTTTAAGAGTGTAATGACCCTCCTGGTCATTTTCATCCTTTTTGGTCTTTTAAATATTTAGATCTTTCTTGTAGTGACCCCAAGCCATTTATGATTTTCTGACAGTGACAGTACGGTCGCTTGGTTGTTCGTGTTGGTTTAATGCTTGTTTCCCTGTTTTGGAGTTCTCAGAGTTTAAATGGTTGACTTTGGTCAAAACTCTAGAAAATGATCTCATAATTGAATTCTGACAATTCCATTAGCTTTGGAATGTCCAAATTAGTCTAGTATCATAGTCGACATGAGCATCGAGCCTTATGATGTGTGTTTGAGACATTAGGCCTTTTAGCCTTTAAGCTTTAGTCTAAGGTTAACTTTGGTTAGCATTCTTGGTAAATGCACTCAGATTTAAATTTTGTTAGCCCAGTTAGCTCTAGAAGGTCGAGTTTGGTCTAGAACAATCTTTCTTTGTATCGCGAGGCTTTCGGTCTCATTTTGAGCCTCCTTGTAGAATTGGAAAAAGTTATGCTTGGGTGTGGGACCTATATTTTTTCAAGACGACCTTGGATGGAAATTTTGACTATACCATTGAGTCTAGAACGTCGAATTTAGTGTGGTAGCATAGTTCATTTGCACGTACGGGATTTTGAATGAATTCTGAGCAATCCATCGAAGAATTTTGACTTTGCAAAAATTTGTGTTGCAGCAAACATCTGGTGAAAGGCAAAAATGTCTTTGTGATTGCGAGGACCCTAGCCGTGATGGCGAACAGTTTCCTATGGGAGTAGACTAAGTGGTCATCGTGATCGCGAGTCTTGACCACCGTGATTATGATGGTCATTCACCTTGGGTGTCTCAATCACTAAGGCTAATGTCGTCTGGTCTTTAAGTTAAAGACATACATGAACCGAACCCAACCCTTATTTCCTTTCTTTAATTTTGGGAGCTAGGAAGCTCCAAATTGGGTTATTCCAAGTCTAGTGGGTACATGTTGATATGTTCGGGTAAGCGTGAAAGGTGACGATTCGAGGTACAATCCACCCCAAAGGGGCTTCCCTAGCATAGTTTAAGCTTTAATGGTGTTTCAATTATTAGGCTGATTTAGGTTGTTTTGAGCATCAACTTGTGCCACATTTTTGGGTACAGGCTCAATAATGCGTTAGAACCTTTTCACGGAGTTATTTTTGGGATTCTCATTGCGAGTCCCACAATCTCATTTTTGACCCAATTTCGGGTCTGTCTATGAAAAATGCGATTTTAGTGTCAAAACATTCGTATTGAGTAAATGATCAATATTTTGATAGCATGGAGGTATTTGGAGTTATTTTTGGAGTGAAAAGCTATCGGGAAATGGACTTGGAGCACACGTGTTTGGCTTTGAGGTAGGTTCCGTTCTCCTTTCTTTTGACTGAGTTTCGTGAGATATTGTCTAGTATAGATAGCTCGTAGTTTGGATTGTATGTGACGGTTTAGGCCTGATTCCTAGAATTTTGTTCTTGTCCCGATGTGATCCTTAGGATATGTTGCCTTTATGAGATATCCAGTCTAGTTTGTAAGATTGTTTATGATGCCTTAGTTTGGCCTTGATTAGCCTAATTTAGGTGGCTTGATTGATGTTCATGATTGTTGGCAGAATTATGCCATAGACTAGAGATGTGGTTTGATCCTTAGTTGTGGTAGCCATTGTTGGTGGGATTTTATGAGACTTAGTGTTCTTTATTATTGTAGCACACTTATGTTGGAGCCCTGGTGTAGTGATTTTCACCCAGTTAGGCTTGTAAATCACTGTCGGATCCTATTTCTGGATTTGGAACTAAATTCCCTATGTTTTCTTATTGCCGTTTGGCGGGGCTAACTGTGGTTGTAAATATTGAGGTTGTATTCCTAATTGGATCTAGAGGTATTGATTTACTAGCTGAGCACCTTGTTCTTATATCCTCCTCCTTGTTACCCTGTTAGGGTTGAGTTCCCTTTTGGGATTTATGGTTGAGTTAGAGGAGTAGATTTGAGCTTTAAGCCCTGATTAGAGGTCAGTTGTATTTGTGAGCCCTGTTTGTATGCTCTAGAGGGTAAAGTGCTTGTGGCCTCATTATTGTATATGATTATGTATGTTGTTTGGGTGCTGGTGATGACATGCATTGCATTGGATCATTATTTTCTCATGGATGTAGTCGACCCTGATGCATGCATTGGTTCTTGGCATTGATTTGAGAAAGTTGGGTTGTAACCCAAACTATTATATACTAATTTTTATGAAATGGGGGTCGTACTACATTTATTACTACTATTTTTAGTGGACTGGAGTCATCGATGATGCATTCATTTTATTATGTGGATTCGAGAAATGGAGGATACAATCATTTTATGATACTATCTGGATCGTAGAGATTTCTGAGCCTTTCTATACTGATTTGACTATTTATCTTCGATAATCGCAATGGAGCAGATTTTGTGATCGACTAAAAATCTATAGAAGACCTATATCTGGACCAGGTAGGTATATAGGGGTGTTCCCAAGCCCCCTATGACGATCCCATAGAGATGCATAGGTCCTACTTCCTAATCGAGACTGTAAGTAGGTGTATATATATTGGTATGAGGTACTTGGTACAACTAGTAATACTGGTTTTACTATATGACTTTCATTCATATATGCATTGTCTATCACTAGTACAGTTATTTGTACCTATCGGTAGTATGGGATGTCGTACGGGCTTAACTATTTATGAGTGAACTTCTTGGGCACACAAGAGCTTGGGAGGTATTGTCTTACTAATTGTGAACTTGTGGCAGTATAAAGGTTGGTCTCTTGTTTGAAGGTAGTTACTTCCCTTGTTCTTATTTATCTATCTTTTTGTGCAGGGATTTAGTTGATCCAGTCCTTTGGGCCTTTATGTGTTATCTCTGATTACTTCTGTTAGTAGGTTGTCAATTAGTTGTCCCCCTTCGTAGTATGTCGTTTTGTTTAGGTCTTGGGCTAGCACCACCAGGTATGTCCTTGGTCTTCTTGTTTGTTCCCTATCTCTCTTGCTTATATCTGATGCTTCTTATTGTAGGCTTTCGTATTATTCTTGATAGTTATTTGTGATATATACTCCTTGCTTACATATTCTTTATATGTGCTTTATCTTTGGAGCTCAGTCAGTTGATGCCTATTGAGTGCCACTTGTCGGTACTCATACTACACTTCTGTACCCTACAATTCATAGCATGGGTTTTTACTGTGATTTGGATTTCGTGCAAAGAAGCTATTGATTTTGGAGAATTGGGTGAGCTCTTGGCAATAAAAGTTGCCTATATCCCTCTATTTTGACTTGGACTGGTCTTTATTTCATATTTGGAGACAGTCTGTATCACCATTATTATTATTGTATCTGTATAAGCCTTGTATTCCTTTACATTAGTTTAGTAGCTCAACTACCGACTGATACCAGGTCTTGGGGGTTATCTTTTTGTATTGTTATTCTTCTTCTTTTATTATTATTATTATCATTATTTGGTTCTTTCCTTCATCTTGTGATGATCTGTTGCCTATGGTTCTGGACTATGGGGTTAGGCTTACCTACTGGTGGGTTGATAGTAGGTGTCATCATCACCTGAGATATTGGGTCATGACAAAGAGTATTGGGGGTCGAGTTCATGGAAGGCTTCACGGTCTGTGAAACTCTTCATGGGTTGTAGATCCCTCCGTAGACCTCACCCCTAAGTTCCCTAATCTTGGACACCTACACAGGCCCTCTTCAGGGGCCGTAAAGCTGAGTACATGAAGGGTCCCGTGGTTAGAATCTAGAGCAAAACCTTCTACAACTTCCTTCAAACCTTGTTCTCCGACTTTTCAACTTCTTATGTATTACAATACTACCATTGCCAAATCGTGGTCATGGGTTGGATAATTCCTTTCGTGGATCTTAAGTTGCCATCAAGCATAAGCTATGACTTTACCTCTTTGTATCAAAACTCAACTCAATCCAACCCTGCACACATCACAATAGACAATAAACTTATATTTTCCCTCGGGCAGGGAAAAATTGGAGAAATAGTCAATCAAGTTTTCAACTCTTGAGAATTTTTCTCACAAGCATTGGGCCATTAGAACTTAGTCTTATTATGAAACGACTTAGTCAATGGAGATGATATGAATGAAAATCCCCCAACAAACCTCTTATAATAACCAACCAAACCCAAGAAATATTTTATATTGGTCGGGGATATGGGTCTGGGACAATTCTTAATTGCCTCATTTTTTTGTCAATCAACTCGGATACCGTCACCAAAAACTATATGGCCCAGGAATACCACTAATGGAAGCCAAAACTCACACTTAAAAAATTTATCATACAACTCTTGATCCTTGTGTTTGGAGAACAATTCTAAAATAGTTGGCATGTTTCTCCTTATTTCTCGAATATATCAGAATGTTGTTGATAAACAAAATAACAAACATGTCTAGATACTATTTGAGCAATCTCTTCATGAGGTCCATGAATGTTGTAGGAGCATCAATCAAATCAAATAACTTAACTAGGAACTCATAATGACCATATCTTGTTCTGAAGGATGTTTTAGGAATATCACTTTCTCTCACTATCAGTTGATGATAGACTGATCTGAGGTCTATCTTAGAGAAATAAGTGGCACCTTAAAATTGATTGAAGAAGTAATCGATTCTTGAAAGAGGATACTTATTCTTTATGATGACCTTGTTCAACTAATAGTAGCCAATACACATTCTAAGGGAACCATCCTTTTTTCGCACAAACAGGAAAGGAGTGCCCCAAGATGAGACACTCAACCTAATGATTCCCTTATCTAAAAGATCTCTCAAATGCTCTTTGAAATCTTTTAATTCGGTTGACGCCATTCTATATGGCAGAATAGAGATAGGCTCAGTATCAGGAAGAATATCTATTCTTAAGTCTATCTCTCTATTGGGAGGGACTCTAGGTAAATCCTCAGGAAAGATTTCAGGAAACTCATTTACGACTGGAATTGATTGAAGGGTTGGTGTCTCCACACTAAGGGTGGAAGCAGAACTGGGAGCTACCGGTACCAGTACCGATCTAGTATGCTCTAATTGGAATGGGTAGGGGGAGAAAATCACCTGATCATCCTAGTCTGGTTTATGCCGATACCAGTCCAATCTTGGGGAGGGATTTTTTTTTCAAAAAAATAAAAATAATGGGGTAGCCATTGGGAACAACTAGTGGGGGGGCCCAATAGCTATTTCAGCTAAAACACCCCCTACCCCCAAACTTTTTTTAATATCTTAAACTTTATTAAAAATATATTTAGGTCCTTATTTTTCACTATAAAAACCCCTCACCCCTTCATTATTTATTCACACTAATTTTCTCTACTATTCTACTCTCTCAACTCTCTTAAGTGTTCTACTCTCAATTTTGTTAATTTGATTAGTTTGAAAATTTTGATGGATTATTTTAGAGTATGTTCATGCTTCAAGTTTCATCTATCAATTTTTGGTTTTTACGTCAGCTTTTACGTAGACATTGAGTACTTTCATTCCAAATTCCAACTTTCATCTCTTTAGGTTTTACTAGCTTACTTATTTATTTGTTTACAATTAATTTTTTGTATTATATTTAATTTCCCTACTTCTAAAATATTAATATGGATTCCGGTGATAAAATTATTTAAAAAAAGGTAAAAAAAATTATTTTTGGTACTATTGCTAATGCTATAACCAAAAAAAATAAATTTGGTGGTAGCTCTTCTAAATCCCAAATTAGACAACCACAATTACGAATTAATATGGATGATTATACGTATGTCGATCAAACTTATTTTCATATAGATAGTAATACTCAATTTAGAAATAAGGTTTGCTAATTTTAATGAATCACTAGATGATGATGATAATGTATATAATGATGATAATGATACTTTTGATGATGATGAAACTTAGCCATTATGATGTGGAAATTGAGCCACTTATGGTTACCGGTCCCGCTACTGAACTCCCCACTCCCGCTCTCGCTCCCACACTCTCTATACATCCTACTAGGTCTAAACCTATGATTGAACATAAAAAAATATTGTGTGGCAATTTATGACTCAAAGTAAAGATAAAACCCAAGCAATTTGTAATAAATGTAAACATAGTATGAACCATAGAGCTGCGGAAAAGCGGGAGGGGAGGGGGTACAAGACATTTAAGAAAGCATTTGATGGATTATTGTAAAAGAGAATTTTTGGAAGCTAAAGCGATAGCTGATGAAATAAAAAATGGCACTCTGCTTCTTGATGGATCTATTGGAGTAGGTGGATCTAACATGGACCAATCACAATTAAACCCTTCTAATGTTTCTAGCCCTACCACATATCGATCATATACTAGAAAAAGAGATCTTGAAGAATTAGCTAAAATGATTGTTATTACTGGATTGCCTTTTAGTTTTGGTGAAAATCTTGGTTGTATTCATTGTATTAAATTATTGTATAATTCATCTTTTAATAATTTTCAAGAACGATTAAAAAAGTTGTTTTTGATTATCAAGACCAACATTTTTATTATCTTCATTGTTTATTTTATTGTAGCACTTGTAAAATAGTCATCACTTCTGATATGGGTCATAATATTAATAGTAATGATTATTTCACAATTACTGGCCATTGGAATATGCAAAAAAAAAATTAGGTTATAAAAGTTGTGAAATGCAAAAAACTGGTGCTTACATAACTCAAACTATTTTAGGAGTTACATAAGTTTATGGAATAACTAATAAAATAATTAGTGTCATCCTAGATAATACTTCTTATAATACATCTACTGTTGATATACTAAAATCGGTACTTTTCCCTGTTTATGAAGATATTTTTTATATTAGGTATGCTGCACACATATACTATTTAATTGTAAGAGATTGTATATCAATGTATAATAATGATTATAAAAAATATGAAACTACATGTTATTTTATATTTAAATGTCAATTAAAGTCTAGATGTAAAGATTTTTTTAAATCTGTGCCATGATTTTAATCTTCTACCTAGAAAAATTCCAAAAATAGTTTCTATTAGGTGAAATTTTTTATACGAAATGTTTAGAGTAGCTTATGAATATAAAAGACTTTTAAAAATGGTTTGGAATGCTTATAATTCAGATATGGATTTTAGATTTAAAGAAAGTGATTGGGATGACGTAAAGTAACTTATAGAATTTTTAAAACTTTTTTTCTTAGCTATAAATAAATTTCTGGACTTTATTACCCAACTATTTGTTTAGTTTTACAAAATATTTGTGCAATTTCCACTAAATTTTTTGAATTAAGAAATAAACAAATATTTAAAGATTCCGTTAAGGTAATGATTAAAAAAAATTAAAAATATTTTTTTCCTATTCCTCAAATTTATTTAACTATTTATTTATTAAATACAACATACAAAGAAGTAGGTGCATCACTAATGGTTGAAAAAATTTATTTAAATTTAGATATTCAAGATGACAAAGAACAACCTAGTTTGGCAACAATTAAAAATAAACTAAAAACTGAAGCTAGAAAATTTTATGACTTGTATAATTCTGGTAGATTAAATGAAGTAGTGCACTCTAAAGAACCCGAAATATCTAGGTGTAAATATTATGAAGATAATATTGTTGATATATTAGAAAGTTATCTTGGTTTTAGTTCTAATGAAAAAAATAATTTTGATGAATATCTTAATCGGGGAACGGAAAGCATTAAGGATGCACAAGGAAAACTTAATCTTTTGGATTGGTGGAAGAATCGTGGAAAGACATGTCCAAAACTTCAATGGGTTGTTCGAGATGTGTTAGCTATACAAGAATCTTCAGTAGCTTCAGAGGGATCTCTTAGTTCAGCTAGATATCAAATAGGAGAGCATAGATATTCGTTAGCATTAGACAGCATAGAGATATCATTATTGTTTAGGGATTGGATCAATGCTGAGCGAAGGAATCTTGGGCGTCCAAGTTTACCTGCTCAATTTGAATATGATGTAGATAATATTTTAGTAGATTCTAGTGAAGACAGAATGGATGCATTTGAGGAACAAGCACTACAACCACTTCCTCATCATGTTACCAATAAATGTTAGAAGATTTAAGACAAGACTATTTTCAACGCTACAAATATTAGTATGATAATTTGAGGCCTAATTAAAATAAAACTTCTCCTATAAGATGGTTGCGTAGAATAGGTCCTATTCTAATATTTGTAAATTATAATACAAATTATACTACTTATTTTTTTATGAATAAAATTATAGGATATTAGCCTTAATTTTTTCAATTATTGTCTTCAATTTAATTCAAGAATTTTTATGCATTTCAATTTTCAAATGTTTCAAGCTATATAAGTTAAAAATTTTAAATTCAAACTTAAGTAGTAAGTTAGTAATAGTTTGTAAATTTTAAATTTCAAAATTTTAAATTCAAACTTAAGTCTTAAGTTAGTAAATTAGTAATAGTGTGTAATTTAAATTTGAACTTTTAACACTTAAGAGTGTCAATTTTAAACTTTAAAAATTAAAAATTTAAATTTAAACTTTAAAAGTTTAAAATTTAAACTTTTAAAGAAGTCTACTTATTAAGTTATACTTTTTAAAGAAATATTAAATAGATTATAGATTTGGAATTTTTTCAATAATGAAATTAAGATAGTTTAATTATTTGTTTTTTTAAAAATTAAAACAGAAACCTGGAATCCAGTCTGGGTCTGGTCCCATCCCGATATGTACCGGACAGGGATGACCTTTATATATTTTATCGATATGCCCGGTACCGGTACTGGTTTGGTTACGAATGGAACCACCACAATCAAGGTCGATTCTGGTGGATTCTAGTTTGGTTGTACAAATTCCGGTCACATTGCCAGGCCTACTCCACATTATCATCTCTAACTCGGACAATGTGGCAGATGCACTCCTTAGAGACTATCTTTTTGGCCTTATGGTATGAAATGAATCGACCCTTAGGCGCTATTAGACTACCCTTCCACTCTATGACTGGATCATTAGGAAATTAAAATCTGACAACTCGAGTTCTACCATCAACTGAGGCATAACAGGAATAAAATCAATCGTGCAGGGAATGACATCGAAATCTACTATATCTAACTCAACTAATTTGTTGAAATATCTCTATGGTAGATGGAGACTATACAGTCTCGATAGACTCTATTCGCTAGAATAGACTCACCAAAAGAAGTAGAAACGCTGAAGGGCTCTAAAAGACATTCAGGAAGGATCTCAAACTTAATGGGTACATAAGGAGTCACAAAAGCCCAAGTAACACCCGGATCAAGTAATGCACAACCATTATGAGAAAGGACTCGAAGCATATTAATAATCTCAATTACACCTCTCGAAAGAGACATAGATGATCATTAGTAGTATATTTTATCCAAGTAAGAGTTATGGTCGAATCCACAGGGAATAGGTTAAAACAAGTTCTATTAGCTATCACTATTCACTCGTAGTTGCTACTTCCCCACAATAAACTTGCATAAAGTAAAAGTAGGAGGTTTGGTTAAAATTTAGAAATAAAATAATAATGTCGTGAAAAATAAAGAAGATTGAAGTTGTAAACTATATGAAGACTAGACTGGATTGTGTTCCCTATTACTTGTAAGTTAATACGCTAATCGTATTCATGATATCATTTAATGTATTGCATGCAAAATCTAGTGAGTTGGGTAACATCTAATTCACCTCCCCATCCTTTTTAGATGTATCTCATTTATCTCCTCCCAGATTTAGAATGTATACTTTAATAACCCTCTCCCTGGATCCCAGAGTACTATCTCCTCATGTTCTCAAGTAACTTAGACGGAGTTTATTCCTTCTTTTGAAGCCAGACTCTCCAAATTTCTGTTGTGAAGTCTTTTTTAAATCACAACCTACCTCACAGGAAAGCAACAAATATAGGTAAGTTCTTAATGTGTTCACTCACTAACAAAAACCTTTTAATAAAGAAATCACAATATATGCAAAAATAATTCCCAAAAATCAATCCTACGTTTGCCTATTCTAGTGAATTTGTTATGGTTGCCACAACCCTAGTTGTGGGTCTAGCCTTGAATAATTTCGATGGATGAATCAATAAAAATGAATAAAACATGTATTACAAGGCTTAAAAATAATAATGAATCAAAATCACAATTGAATATGAAGATTTAGATTCAAATCGCAAAACAAGAACTCAAAGTATCCGAGTTGTGTGCTTTTTCGCCCAAATCTGTCCAATTTCGTGTGGTGCATGTAAAATCCTTCAAAAATGGATTTTAGGTAATGTAATGTATCCTATAAAGAGTATTAAACACTTGCAAAAAATGTCTAAATCATCCCCTAAAATATAACACTAGAGGGTATATATAGAAACCTAAAACTACTCCTACATGAACTAGGAAACTAATCTTGTTGGGCTCGGATTACTCTGGACAGGCACCACTACGACCAGTGGTCATCTTCATGGCTCGTGGTTGTGTTCCTTAGTGTTTTCCTTTGAATTTTGGAGCGTTCCACCCCACCACAGCACCCATAACGGGGCGTGGTGTGCACCACGACCCTTGAAGGGGCTTGTGGTGTGTGCCTTAGACAAGTTCTTTGCTTCCTTCTCCTCGGAGATCTCTTCACGGCTGGAGGCTTCCTTTCACGTGAAGTGGTGTACACTAAGGCCCTTGAAGGTTCTCATGGTGTGCACCCTTGATCAAAACAAGCTGGTTTAGTCTCCAAACATCCAAGCCAAGGTCTTTCAATGCGCGTCAAAGTTCGTTCTTTGAGTTCTCCTTTCAACGATCAAGTCCATCTAGATCTTCTAGCATATTTTTCTTTCCTTTTGTTCTCACCTCAGAATCAATCTACCAACTTATTCCAAGTTCAATCAAATCTCCACATAAACCAAGCCAAAGATCATCAACCCAAGCATACTTCAATTTTCCTGAAAATTAACCAACAACACATATCAAACTAACAAAATGTGCTTGAGAACTTATAATAATTCCATGTTTTGAGCATCGTACGTATCATATTTTGGAGACACATCACATACCAGAGACAATATCTGGTGAGTTCACTTGTTCTAGGCAACTATCCATAGCGTACAGACGGATTGACCCTCCACCTACTCCCGAATTAGAACCTCTCTAATTACCTCTACTTGGTGGTGCCGTTGAAGAAGATTGGGAATTATTGCCCCTATAACCTTTCTTGTCTGATGGGCAATCTCTGATAAAGTGACCCATCTAGCCACACTTGTTGCAACCATTAGTACCATCACGATACTCTCCCAAATGAAGTCTATCACACTTACCAAGGGTGGCTGGCATGAATGTAATGAACCATTAGGTCATTTTAAGCACTAAAACTATTTTGACTCTTCCCATAAAATCATAAATAAAAATTTGAGCTATCCATTTAACTATGGTTATTTAGTTGAAGGGTATTGTTTTAAATAATATCACGACCCAACCCCGTGGGCCGCGATTGGGGTCCGACCTGGACCCCTATATATGTATCTATCAGATATAAGAGCCAAACACATGAACCCAATGGGTGATAAAATATTCATACATATGTAGCCTCTTTCATTTGCATTATGTCATGAAAGGGAAAGCCAACCGACAAGACTGCCATAGCATAGTAACATTTACAACACATTGTATAACTATTATCGCACAAAACTCATACATTACCTATATACACATGTCTACATACCTCTAAGAATAGTAACGGTAACATATGGCGGGACAGGGCCCCCGTCGTACCCGTGAATAAACAAACATATATATATATATATATATCAAATGACCAGTACCAAAGGTTAGGCTCTGGAATAGTGGAGCACTTCCAACATCGCTAAGTGGAAACCCTAAGCTAGTGGATCTCCAAAATGAACATCTGTACCTGCGGATATAAAACGCAGACCCCCGAGGAAAAGGGGGTCAATACGATATATGTACTGAGTATATAAGGCATAAAACACCATAACTGAGACAACAGCTGAAATAGGGGTGCAGGGGGCAAGTATAATATTTAGCCATCTACCGTACCTGCATTTTATAAAATAAAGGCATACATGCTATCATCGCGTACTATATCCGGCCCGTTCGAGGACTTGTGTAATAACTACATCATTTTGTCATCATAAGAACATATATACCATTAGTGTTGTGGAACGTACAACTCGATCCATTTATATAAAAGTACACGCCGAGGAACAACAGCCCGATCCACATATCTTATAATAATGCCGAGGAATGATGGCCCGATCCGAATATCACATAATAATGTCGAGGAATGATGGCCCGATCCATATATCATGTAACAATGACGAGGTATGACGGATTGATCCATATATCATATCACAATACCGAGGTACGATGTCCCAATCCATATATCATATAGTATGTCGTGGAACGTATGGCCCGATCCTTACATAGTAAGATATGCCGAGGTATGTTCGGCCCGATCCATATATATCATAATGCATATACATGCATGTAAAACTCTGTAACATATCAAACATCCATTAGATATAACCATAAAGCATGTTGAAGAGCCCCTAGGTATAGGAGTTTACACATCCCAACACTATTCAACCTGTAGAAGGCTCAAGGGTCGTAGTTCAACTACTTCAAGGACCTTATTATTCCAAAGTGAGTACAAGTCCTGAGTTATACCCGAAACCTATAATGGAATCACCTCTAGCTCATATCATATCTCGCTTCACTTACCTTAACTATTTCAAGAGAAGGAAGGAATAGGGCTTCACGTGTACTACTTTTAGTCATGTAGAAGACTTATAAGTCCATAACTCAACTATCGTAGGAGTTCTAATATCGAGAAGTGAATAAGAGACTTAACTCACAGTCAGAGTTTTAAGAGTGGAATAACTTCAACTTCATATACGTAATACTTACATCTAAGTCATGCCAAAAGAGAGGAATAATAACTTTACATACACTACTTTTCAGTATATAGAAGACTTGAGGAATGGGAGCTTAACTACTTTAAGAGTCTTTAACATTCAGAAGTGAACACAAATTATGCATCATGAATCATGCTCAGAGCTCATGAATAGAGTTACCCCAAGCTTCATACACATATCATTTGTCACTTAAATCTAAGACATGCTCAAAAGAAAGAAAAGATAGATTTTACATACTTATGCCAAACATGCCAAAAGAAGGAAACGTTAGCTTTACATACCTCTTATGGGTTACTCTTAATATGTTCTCCTCATCCTTTCTTGAACCTATTTAACATGAAAGCAATCCGAGCATCAACAATCCTTGACTTTCCAGCATCTTAAGTTATATACGAGTATTCATAGAACTCATTTCCTCACTCGTCTTCTCAACTAGTCCTTTAGCTAATTAAGGCGTTAACAAAAATTGGGCAGCATCTCCCCTATAATGTGCCCTATCCAAATTTCCAATTATACTCATAATAGCTACAGCCAACCAACAACGATAACCGGCAGCATATATATATACAATTTACATCAATATTATACTACATAACCTCCAAATGACTCGCTCGAAACTACGATACCAATATAAGGTTTCTAGTTTCCATTTTGCAAAACCTTTAACCGTATGAAGCGGGGGTCGTGTGGATGAAAATAGTATCTCCCCCACCTATTTTAGAAAACATTTAGGTCCTGAAACACACACCACACAACCAGCATCCGCCTCCAAAGACACAACGCCTTACTTCGACTACAATTTAACTACGACGACTTCAATTTAGATTATTTCTGTTGCTGAGCATCTCCACGACTTTTTTATATGTACATCAGTATAAAAGGTACATAATACCCTCCATAATAACCCCATAAAGTCCAAATTTAAAGGAGAAACCTTACCTTACCCGAAATTGGCCAAAACTAGCTAAAATTGCACCTCGGAAACCTCTTTAGCGTGCTGAAAGTTGCGTGGACTGTTTGCTGTCCGTTTTGGATGCAACAAGCCATGATTTTATCTTCTAATACCTCCATATCATTGTGGTATATGCTGGATAATTAATTTATGGAACAAAATCAGGACTTACCTATTTTTTTTTTCCAAGCCGTCCTCTGGTTCTCTCTAGACTTAGGGTTCTTTTTTTCCGGTTGCTGCTGAAGTTTTCTGGATAGAAAATGACCTTAAGAGTCATGTAATACATATATATACATTGGCTTAGGAGCTGACACGTGGCAGCGTGGGGTACACCTCAAGTAGGTGAGTCACGTACTTGCTTCAAGTAGGTGCATCACCTGCTTTCTTCAAGTAGGTGCATCGTCTCCTTATTTCTCTTCTGTAGTTTCATAATCTCATCTCACTTTAAGATTCTATGTGTTCCTTGCTACTTAAGCTCGACGTGTAATCAAGTAGCTTAGTATGCAAAATGTCCCAAGTAATAGCTTTCACAAGTACGTCGAGTCCTATGACTCACTACTTAGCCTCTAACTTCTTTCGGATTCTTGTAACCCTATTTCCAATCTTCTCTCTTACGGAGTATCTCCTTCTCCTTTTCTTAGGATTATTTGATAGCGTTATAGATTATCCGACTCACATGACGACTTCTAAGAAACTTAAGAGCCTTCCCAAAAACTTAAGAAGCTTATGAAACATTCCAAGGTACCCAAGTACGGGGTGTAACAAATAATTAATTTATGCAGTGATTTAAATTTTTATAATTAATTATTAATGGAAGACAATAGTTTTATTAAAATTAAAAGTGGGTCATACCCACTACTCCTTAAAGTCCATATAATAAGGTTGGATAAAATAGGAGTAGTATTTTATAATCTGTATTTTTTTAGGGGAAAGCAAAGGAGGTGAGGGGACGAGAAGCTTCTTGCGGCATCGACACAGGAGCAACACATCCAGGTGTGGGTTTTAAAATCTCAATTCATTGATTGCATAATAAATTAGTAGGTATATGAATAAAATATATGCATTTTTCTTAGAGGAAAGGGATATTATATTTGGATGAGGAAAAAAATTTGAATCCATAAGTTTATGTTGTTGCACGCATGACTGTTGCTAATTGGTGGGTCAATTTAGGGTCTTAATTGTAGTATGAATGGTGAGAATATTGGTAAAAGTAATGACAATATAATTGTCATCTTTGGTGGTGAACAGAAGAAGGAAAAAAGGGAAGTTGAACTTGGAAAAGGATTCTATCACGTGGGAACTTTAAATTGTGTGAAAATGGGCATTTAGTTTATAGTTTAACATGAATGGGTAATGATTAGGGCATAGGATTGGGAAGTTATTCAGTTTTGGTGAGTTCGTAATTTGGGGTAGTGTTCTTATTATTATCACATTATAATTTATGTTGGGTTTATTAAGATAGAAAATTAAATGTTAGGTGTACTTTATTTATGAATATCATTAGATTTATTTGGAGAAATTGAGACTTAACCCTAGGCTTGAGACTTAGTAATTATAGATTTGTGGTGAGTTTTTGGATCTAGGATAGACATATAGTAATATGGATGTTTACCAATTCATACTTATGAATAATGCATTTTTGATAGATTTGGAACATTATGAGGCCTTGCGAAAAGGAAAGGCAAAATCTAAAGGATTTGTGACACGTGTTCGGCATTCGAGGTAAGTTAAGACTTTCAAACTTATAGAAGGATGTTTTTCTAATTAAAGATTAAAAATTGAAATAGATAACGGGTAAGGGTGAAAGATGGGGGTCTCATACCAATGGCATGACGGGCATTGGTACGAGTACCGGTGTTATAAAGGAAAAGTTTATTACTATAGAATGAAGGATTGTAATCCAAGAATGCCAAAGCATATGAGTCTTAGCTGATGTATTATTGATGTGGTTTATTTTTTATGATTGGACTTCTTATTTGAACCCGTATACTTGTGATAGTTGAGGTAATTATCTGACATACTGATATTTGATTTATTGAGATACACCATCATCTCCTATGTTGTTGATATTATATTGTGCACGTGAATTGATATGAAATTGAGTATGAGTAAAGGTCTGACATGTGGAGGTCGTCGGTGATAGAATATTTTATGATTATAAGTTGGGAACATGGAGATCATCCATGCTAAGGATTATTTTATTTTATGATAGTGCATTGAGATGATCTGCACAGACACATGGAGATCGTCTGTATCGGTATATGCACCTCACGAGTCCCCGATGGGTCACAAACTCGAAAAGAATTCCCAAGAAGTATTGTGTATATACGTGTCATGACACAAAATTGAGGTCATGATGACACACATCCCAACACCAACCAGATGTGTGAGCCTAAGAGTAAGACTTATATGAGATTCCCAAAGGGAAATTCAGGCCACAAAATAAACAAAGACTAAAATAAAATATCTCAAAACCTGGTTTCATTAGTATAAGAGCATCTTATATAAGGTCTGAATCTGGAATACATTATAAGCCTCAGAATATAAATAAAGACTACAAAATGAAAGATAGAATTAGTAGAGATCCGGATCCTGGGATCTCGTCACTAATCTAGAGATATGAAACTTGTTGAAATATTAGCTACCACGCAGAACACCTTAAGATCTGTATCAAATAGGGACACATAAGTAGGGGTGAGTATAATCCACATGTACTTAGTAGGTTTAAGAAAATGAGTATAGGAATTAATCAAACCTATGAAATAGACTAAGGAATGCTTCCACCTGCATACAAAAAAGTTTCATTCCGGCTACGCTGCCAATAATTTATATAAAATGGTGTGATTAAAGTAAACACATAGGTACAGTACAATATCACAGTTAATCAGATAAGGCAAATAATCCAAGATGCAATGCAATACAATGCAATGAGATTGTACAAAGATATGGTGGTACAGTCAAATCAAGACTGTCGCACAGCCTGTCGTATACACCTGCTGAGCTGTGCTACCAAGCAGGACCCATGGGGTTCTCATAGACCATATACCTCATCACAATCTTAATGTATCAACTACCTCACCACCCTGCTTATGACCAAAGACTCGTGACACTAATGTCTTATCTGCTTGCCATATAACTTATGGTCAAGGATACAAAAAAGTGTCACATTTTCTTTCTTAAAAAGAATTTCCACATTTCTCAACTTTCCAATGATCAATGATATGATGAATGAGGATGAATGCATTCACAACACATAAGACATGAAGGCAATATTCAACTCGACATGTAATACTAGGTTAAAAGTTCTCAAAACTTAACCTAAACATGATATTCACCCTCAATAGATAGTAATGGGAAGGAAATACCTCAAATTAAGTGTTCACCCTTTTTTGAAAATGTCTCAGTACTCAGGTATGCTCAAAAACCCCAACTCAACCCCTCAGGCGGGAATTACAAGTAAAATAGTCTCTTCACGCCTCTCTCACAGGAAAATCATTAATTACATACTCTCAAAGTAGATAAGATAGCATATAAGGCCCCCACACGGGCTATACAACACAAATAAGCCCTCACACGGGTATCATAATATAAATAAGCCCCTACACAGGCATCTCAAAGTAATTACCACCCCTAAATTATAATCATCCCAAAGTCTACAACATAGAATGGACTAATTACCCCATCTTAGCCCAATAATGATAGCCAAACCTACCTCGATTGCCGAAACCGCACACGAACGCTCCTACCGAATAAGCAATCCTCGAATTCAATGCTGGAAATGACAACCCACTATGAAAAATGAAACATACAAGTCACAATGAGTCTAATGAAACTCATATCGCAAATATTTAGAATCAGGGGTAAAATGGTCCAAAAATTGCTTAAAATTTGAAAACAACAAAACTGGAATTTTATTTGAAAATCATGTTCTAACATCGAGGAAAGTTTACGGTTGAATAACCTATTAAAATAGAGTAAGAATCGAGCTCCAAATCATGAAAATACAATTTTTCCAACTTGTAGGAAAAAACCCAAAACCAACCTTTGAGATCTTTATTTAAAGATGTTTCGGAAGATAATAATTGAAGAAATTAGTAAAGAATTGATAAGAGAACTTATCCACATGAGTTTTCTCAAGAAATTGCTTTCAAATTCTCCCTCCTAAGCTCCAAATATGATAAAAATGATGAAAGATATTGAAATGGAAAGAAAGGGGCTTTTCAACCAATAAAGTTGACTATTGACTGCGTTAACTATTGACCTCATGTTGACCACGCGTTGACAATGGTCAACTTGCACTTCCACCCTTCAAAATATGTTTTTGACCCTCAAAACTAATTTGGAACCCTATAAAAAGAACCATAGTGCAAATTGATTAGAAAACACGTTCTAGAGCCAAAAGAAATGTCTGATTTATGAAAAAAAGTTGGTATGACCAAAATACCCTCCCGGACCCCTTATTGGCCTAAAACTAAAGTTTTGGTCTAAAAACTCAAAACAATGTTTAAGGTCCTAGGGCTCTAAGTCAATATTCAATTAGATCAAACTCAATGTTCCAAACGCAATAAAACTGACAGAATTCTCATCTGACGCTCGAATCTCAAAACGTTGACCAAAATTAAACCAACTCATTTAAAATCATACTTTTCAACTTAAGACCTTAAAATTCACGTATCAAATCCAAAACTGATTCCGACGACTTTTGTAAATTAATTTCCACATTTTGGAGCTGATGGAACTAACAGAATCCCATTTTGAGACCTATAGCCTTGATTGGTACCAAAAACCACTTTTTAACATCTGAACTCTATAAAACTCAAGACCTTATCCAATTCACAAACTATTAACACTTTAACATATTTAACCACACAAACTGATCAAATAACACTCGAGTGCACTAATGAGAGGGATAAACTGGTAATTTTGCAAAAATAACCCACAAGGTCATCACAACATCCTCCACTAAAAATGATGTTCTTCTTTGAACATAAGAATAAGAAAAGTACCTGGGGTCTCTGAAAGCTGAGGGTACCGGTCTTGCATATCAGACTCTAACTCCCAAGTCACCTCCTCAACAGGCCAATGTTGCCATTGCACCTTGATCAAAGCGTTCTCCTTGGTCCTGAGCCTACGAAGCTTCCTGTCTATGATGGCTACTGACTCCTCCTCATAAGTCAAATTCAGACCCAACTCTACCGCATCATAAGAGATCACATAGGACTCATCCGGTATATACTTATGAAGCTTAGAGACATGAAACACCAGATGGACAACTGATAATCTAGGGGGGAAGGCCTACTCATAAGCCATCCCACCCACTCTCCTTAAAATATCAAACAGGCCATCAAATCTCGGGCAAAGCTTGCCCTTCTTCCTGAACCTCATTACACCTTTCATGGGCGAGATTTTAAGCCACATACAATCACCCACCATAAACTCTAAGGGACGAACCCTTCTATCAGCATAGCTCTTCTAACAACTTTGCATTGTAAATAGTTCACTATGAATTAAGCGTACCCGCTTCATAGCATATCTGAGTAAGTCGGTATCCAATGCATCGACCGCCACTAAATCAAACCATCCAATAGTGATCGGCACTTACAACCATACAATGCCTCAAATAGTGACATCTTAATGCTGGAGTGATAGCTTTTATTATAAGAAAAACTTTGCTAAGGGCAAGTGTTGGTCCCATCGGGCACCAAAATCAATCACACAGGCCCTAAGCATATCCTTTAACACCTGAATACTCTGCTTGGACTGGCCATCAGTCTGCGGATGAAGTGCTAAACTCGGTTCTAATCGCGTACTCAAACTATGTTGCAATGCCTCCCAAAATAAAGAGGTGAAAATTGGACCTCGATCCGACACAATAGAGATAAGAACCCCATGCAACCTGATAATCTCACGAAGGTAGATCCTTGCTAACTTCTCTGTATTGTATTTAGTCTTAACTAAAAAGAAATGGTCTATTTGGTCAATCGGTCCATAATCACCCGAATAGAGTCATACTTACCCAATTGCATGGGTAATCCAGACATGAAATCCATGGTGATACGCTTCTACTTCCACTCAGGAATGGGCATCCTTTGCATAGGACCACTCAATTTATAATGTTTATACTTCACCTATTGGCAATTCAAACACTTAGCCACAAAATCAACAATGTCGCTCTTCATGCCACACCACCAATAGTATTGTTTCAAGTCATGAAGCATCTTTTCTGCTCCCAGGTGAATAGAATACTTGGATCACTGAGCCTTCTCCAATATCATACATACCCAATCGCTAATCTTGGGCACACAAATACGATCATTGATCCTCAAAACCCTCTCCGAATCAAGAGAGGCTGATTTAGCTTCACCTCTCAACACCTTGTCTCTAATGGACCTCAATTATCATCCTCAAACCGGTGTGTAAGAATTTGGTCCATTAAAGTAGATCTAGCCTCCAAAAAGGCCAAAATGCTATGATGTGTAGAAGTATCAAGTTGGACCAATTGCCTAGCTAATAACGGAATCTCCAATGTCAAAGGCCTGTCATTCACCTTAAAGAAGGCCAAACTACACATACTAGATGCTTTGCGACTCAAGGCATCTGCTACCACATTAGATTTGCCCAAATAATAAAACATGGTGATGTCATAGTCTTTCAACAACTCCAAGCATCTATGCTACCTCATGTTTAGATTTGGCTAAGAAAAGATATATATAAGACTACGGTGGTCAGTAAAGATATCACAATGTATAACATAGAGATAATGCCTCCATAACTTCAAAACGAACACCGCTTCCACCAACTCTAAGTCATGCGTAGGATAGTTCATCTGATGTACCTTCAACTGTCGAGAAGCATAAGCTATAACTCTACTCTTTTGGATCAATACACCACCCAAGACAACTCCCAAAGCATAAAAAATCACAATAAAGGCCACACCATCCTCGGGTAAGGCTAGAATAGGGGCTGAAGTCAATAACTTCTTAAGCTTTTGAAAGCTCACCTCACATTCATCAGTTTACTAAAATTCCACAGTCTTTTGAGTTAGCCTAGTTAATAGGGATTCAATAGAAGAGAAGCCCTAAACAAACCAATGATAATAGCCTGCCAACCAAATAAAACTCTAAATCTCGCTAACTGAAGTAGGCCTAACCCAATCACGAACTACTGCAACCTTAGACGGATCAACCATAATAACATCCTTGGTCACCACATGACCCAAGAATGCTACGGACTCGAGCTAAAACAAAACATTTGGATAATTTTGCATACAACTTCTCCACTCTCAATCTCTGAAGGACTGCCCTCAAGTGACTAACATGGTCTGCCTTATTCTTGGAATAAACCAAGATATCATCAATAAACACAATCATAAATGAGTCCAAATAAGGCCTGAATATCTAGTTCATCAACTCTATAAAAGAAGCCGGGGCATTATTCAACCCAAAGGACATAACCACAAACTCATAATGACCATAATGAGTCCTGAATGCATTCTTCAGGATATCAGATTCTCAAACTCTCAATTCATGGTAACTTGATGTCAAATCAATATTAAAGAATACTGATACAAGCTAAAGTTGGTCAAATAAATCATCAATGAAAAGAAGAGGATACTTGTTCTTGATAGAGACTTGGTTCAACTATTGATAGTCAATACACATCCTCATAGTTTCTCCTTGTGCCTTGATTTTTGCAGGTTCCTTCCAGCAAGTTAGTAAGTACTCCATATATGTTCTTCGAGCTGCTACTAAAAGTCATCACGTACAGATCCACTTGTCTTTGTCGACCGCTCTCGTCTCCCACACTCACAAGCAGAACAGAGAGATTTTCTATCATCATTTTCTAGCATCATCTAGTGATTTTTCGTGTTCCGGCTTGAATAGTGTTTTACGGTGTGAATAGTGTATTTGGTGTAAATAGTATTTCCCGGCGTGAACCAAGTTCTTACAACTAGAGTTGGTACCTCTGGTACAAATCTGTATTCCCAGTGACGAACAACCGCTGCAACTCAACCCCTTACGCCGACGTGAACAGTATTCCGACGTGAGCAGTATTTTTCGGCGGCAACCAGATTCATTTCTACTGGAGTTGGTACCCCTAGTTTTTATATCTTTATATATCTATCCTTTGTTCATATACTTGTAGTTATATTTTGTCGACTTTAGATCCCCAAATAATTTATTAGTTCATACGCATTTTTCGTGGATTTGGATAGTGATGGTAGACTAGGGTCATGTTCTCGCTCAGGGACGGGGACGTGGGTAGGGAGAGGTAAGTGGGTTAAAGGAGCGTCTAGACTGAGAATAGGTTCTTGGAACATTGTAATATTAACGGGTAAATCCATAGAACTGGTTAAGATTCTAAAGAAGAGGAAGATTAAAATAGCTAGTGTCCAGGAGACAAAATGGGTAGTCTCTAAAGCTAAGGAGGTAGACGGGTATACGCTTTTGGTTTCTGGTAAATCGAAGTATAGGAATGGGGTAGGCATTTTAATAGATAGTGATTTAAGGAATCAGGTGGTGGAGGTTAGGAGAGTCAATGATAGGATGATGTCGATTAAAATAGTCGTTCAAGGGATCACATTGAACATTATTAGTGCTTATGCGCCGCAAGTGGGCTTACGTGAGGAGGATAAGAGGTGCTTTTGGGAGGATTTGGACGAGTTAGTAGGAGGCATACCACCTACTGAGAAGCTTTTCGTGGGAGGGGATTTCAATGGGCACATTGGGTCTATTTCAAGAGGGTACGATGATGTGCATGGAGGCTTTGGCTTTGGGGACAGAAATGGAGGAGGAATCTCACTTTTGGATTTCCCAAGAGCTTTTGGGTTGGTGATAGCCAACTCGAGTTTCCCAAAAAAGGAGGACCACTTGGTAACCTTCCGTAGTTCAGTGGCTAAAACTCAGATAAAGTTTTTACTCCTTAGGAAGGATGATAAAGGTTTGTGCAAAGACTGTAAAGTCATCCCGACCGACAACCTTACAACCCAACATAAGCTCTCAGTGATGGATTTAGGGATCAAGATGACGAGGATGAGGAGGGTCGGGGAAGAACAACCTAGGATCAAATGAGGGAGTTTGACAACGGTTAGTGCCCTAGAGATGGGAGAGAAATTGAAGGATATGGGGGCCTAGGATAGTAGTGGGGATGCGAATGGTATGTAGGATAGGACTGCTAGTTGTATTAGGGTTGTAGCAAGGGAAGTGTTAGGAGTCTCGACAGGTAGTGGTAGTCGACATCGAGGGGACTGGTGGTAGAATGGAGAAGTACAAGGGAAAGTGGAAGCAAAGAAGGTGGTGTATGCTAAGTTGATGGAGAGCAAGGATGAGGTGGAGAAGTGGATGAATGGGGAACAATATAAGATAGCGAGGAAGGAAGCGAAGTCGGCGGTTGCAACGGCAAAAATGGCAGCTTTTGAACGCCTTTATGCTGAACTAGAAGAGAAAGGCAGGGACAGGAAATTATTCAGGCTAGCCAGGGCCCGGGAGAGAAGGGCACGCGATGTGGACCAAGTGAAGTGCATTAAAGACGAGCACAGAAAAGTATTGATAGAGGATATCCTTATCAAACAAAGATGGCAGTCATACTTCCATAAACTTTTGAATGACAAAGGGGACAGAGAAATTGTGTTGGGAGATTTGGAACATACAGGAAGTAGTCACAATATTGGGGGTTGTAGGAGTATTATGGTCGATGAGGTTAAAGGTGTCATTCGTAGGATGCGCTGGGAAAGAGCGACCGGACCTGATGAGATCCCTGGAGAATTTTGGAAGAGTACGGGCTCGGCAGGTTTGGAATGGTTGACTAGGTTATTTAATGTCATCTTTATGATGGCAATGATGCCCATTGAATAGATGTTGAGTATCATGATCCCTCTATACAAAAACTAGGGAGATAGCCAGCGTTGCGACAACTATAGAGGTATCAAGCTTCTAAGCCATACTATGAAAGTGTGGGAAAGAGTGGTGGAGATGAGGGTGAGGAAAGACGTGTCTATTTCGGAGAATCAGTTCTAATTTATGCCGGGATGCTCAACTACGGAAGCCATCCATCTTATAAGGAGACTAATGGAGCAATATAGGGAGAGGAAGAGAGACTTGCATATGGTATTCATCGACTTAGAAAAGGCTTACGATAAAGTCCCACGAGAGATACTATGGACATGTTTGGAGGCTAAAGGTGTATCTGTAGCGTACATAAGGGTGATCAAGGATATGTACGAGGGTGCCAAAACCAGGGTAAGGACAGTAGGAGGGGAAGGACAGTAGGAGGGGACTCAGAACACTTTCCAGTTGTGATGGGGTTGCATCAAGGATCAACTCTTAGTCCGTTTCTATTTGCCTTGGTGATGGATGTATTAATGCGACAAATTCAAGGTGAGGTGCCATGGTGTATGCTTTTTGCGGACAATATAGTCCTCATCGATGAGACTCATAGCGGAGTTAATGCTAAGCTGGGAGATTGGAGATGCACCTTGGAGTCTAAAGGGTTTAAGCTGAGTAGGACCAAGACAGAGTACCTAGAGTGCCAGTTCAGTGAGACTCCTCAGGAGGTTGGTGCAGAAGTTAGGCTCGGGGACCAATCCATCCAAAAGAGAAGTAGTTTTAAGTACCTTGGTTCTATCATGCAAGGCAGCGGGGAGATCGACGAGGATGTCACACATCGTATTGGGGCAGGATGGATGAAATGGAGGCTCGCCTCCGATATGTTATGTGACAAGAAGGTGCCACCACAACTTAAGGGCAAGTTTTACAAAGTGGTGGTTAGACCAGCTATGTTATGTGGGGTAGAGTGTTGTCCAGTTAAGGTCTCCTATGTGCAAAATATGAAAGTTGCCGAGATAAGAATGTTGAGATGGATGTGTGGGCATACCAGGAGCGACAGGATTAGAAATAAGGCTATTCGAGATAAGGTAGGAGTGGCCTCGGTGGAAGACAAGATGCGTGAAATGTGATTGAGATGGTTTTGTCATGTGAAGAGGAGAGTCCCAGATGTACCAGTGCGGAGATGTGAGAGGTTGGCCATGGATGGTTTCAGAAGAAGTAGGGGTAGGCCGAAGAAATATTGGGGAGAGGTGATCAGACAGGACATGGCGCATTTACGACTTACCAAGGACATGACCTTAGATAGGAGAGTGTGGAGGAGACACATTAGGGTAGAAGGCTAGTACATAGTTGCATTATCCTCCCTTATCCGTAGGCGTATTAATGCACTATGATTTCTTGTACTCTGATTTATGTTATTTATATTATGTATGTTATGTTATCTTATGTTATTTATGGTATTTATATTATTATCTAACAATATCTACTATTTTTGGTGCTTTGATTATACTATTGTTTAGACCGCTTTCGTTATCTACTTACCTACTTTTAATATTCTTGTCTGACTTTTTTTTCTATGCTTCTATTGAGCAGAGGGTCTTTCGAAAATAGCCGTCCTATATTGGTAGGAGTCACGTCTGCATACATTTTACCCTCCCCAGACCCCACAATGTGGGATTTCACTGGGTTGTTGTTGTTATTGTTGTTGCACCCCACGATGATACACTAGGCTGAATAAACCCCTTCTTTAACTAATCTTCCAATTGTTCTTTCAACTCCACTAGAGTTATTCGATAAGGAGAAATAGAGATGGGCTTGGTGCCTGGCTCCAAATCAATCACTAAATGGATATCACAGAGAGGAGGAACCTCAGAAAGTCCATAGGAAACACATTCATAAACTCTCTCACCACCTTCGTAGTCTCTGAAGGAGATGACTCTAAAGTGAAATCACGTACATCAGCCAAATACGAAAAATAACCCTTATCCATCAGATGACGAGCACACATATAAGATATCACCCCTTAGGATACAAACTCATATTACCCATCCATACTAACCGAGGCAAACTAGGATGAGCTAAGGTCACAGTCTAGGCATAGAAATCTAGAATCACATGATAGGGAGACAACCAATCCATACCCAATATAACATCAAAATCAAGCTTACTAATAAGATCAAGTATTCCAAAGTCTCTCTACCCGTAAATATCGCTACTCATACCTAGTATACCTGATCCACCAGTAAATACTCACCTAAAGGAGTAGAGACACAATAGGTACTGTAAGGGGCTCACACACATAATCAATATCCAAGGAAAAATTAATCAACACATAAGAATAGGTATAAAGGGATCCAATAACAGTGAAACAGAGGGATCAAAAACTAGGACGACACACGTTATCCTCGCATTAGAGGCCTTTGCTCAGATCTACTCGATACAGCATAATATAGTCTCGAATCACCACTACCACTCTGAGAACCACCACGACCCTATCTTGAGCTCTATAAGCTCCACCTTTGGTTGCTTATGAATCATCTCAATAGTTGAACCTGGTGTATCATGGACAAACTGTGACCTTGGTTGAATAGAAGAGGAATCACACTTAGTGAAATTCCTTGCCTCATACTCAAACTCATCACAACAAAACATCCTCAAGGATCAAAACCTCACTGAGGATAACCAAAAGATCCACCAACATTATTTGTACCCCAAATCGCTGCATACATTGGCCTACCTTGATATTCCTAAGTGCCCAAACCCAAATATCCGCTATCTTTTGATGAATGACTATTAGAATGACCTTGGCGATGAAAACACTTGGTGCAAACCCTATTTAGCATTTTTGATACTCTCGATCAACCTAGCATGATCAATAATACTCTAAAAGGAACCACTCGATAACACAAGAGAGGTTGTGGCTTCCTGAAGATAACCGGCGAATCCCTTCACCAACTTGTGAATCCCCTCAAACTCGGGGGATTACTCGATATGGAATACCGAGACAACTCATGGAAGTGAGCCTCTTACTTTGATATTGATAAGGACCCCTGCTCCAATTTATCAAACTCATCTCTACATTGATCATGAAGACTATATGTCATAGACCTCTCGAGGACACTTCAGTAAGAGGTGCAACACACTCCATTTGCCTCAAAAATATCCAAATTGAACAACATGTCCTAGCACTCAATCAAAAAGTCAGAAGCCTTCTTATTGATTATACCATCAAACTTGGGAGACAAAGACCCGATTAATCTCTCAAAACTCTTCTATTTTGATGAAGACATAGCAACACTAGCAAACAAATAGGTGAAGCCATAGATCTTAGAGTAATAAAAAGTGGGGTTGAATAGTTACCCAAAATCTGAATTCCAAACACCCAAAGGTCTAACCGATCCCTTCTCCACTTCTTCAGCTTGATGCTCTGCATTCTTATTCTCATAAATAGGCTCAGGTGGGGACTCACTAGATCATCCTTGAGCAGGAGATGCACTCTTGAGCCCGACCATTACCTTTAATGCTAAAAGAATAGAATAGAGGTTTACAACATTTGATATGAATAACTCGCACAAAAGTAATCAAAGGAAGGAATTTCTCCTATTATGTATCTTATAGCCTCTCAAAGATAAGTACGAACGTCTACATACCGATCTGCAAAACTCTACTAGACACCCGCTCTTTAACTTATGAGACTGGTAAACCTAGCACTCTAATACTAATTTTTCATGATTCAAAAATTAAGGTCATGATGGCGCACATCCCAATACCCACCTCATGTCTAAGCCTAAGAGTAAAACTCATATGAGATTCATAAAGGGAAAGTCAGGAGACAAAATAAACAAAAACTGGACTCAAATAAAATATCCTATAACATGGGGTCATAGGTATAAGAGCATCTAATACATGGTGTAAATCCGGAGTGTATCATAAGTCTCTAAATATAAATAAATACTATAAAATAAAAGATAGAACTAGTAGCGATACGAATCTTAGGATCTCACACTAATCTGGGGATATGAAGCCCACTAGAAATATTAGCTATCATGTGGAACACCTTAAGATCTGTATCAAATAGGGACACATGAGTAGGGGTGAGTACAATTCATATGTACTCAATAGGTTTAATTGACTGAGTATAAGAAATAAATCAAACATATGAAATAGACTAAGGAACACTTCCACTTGAATATAGAAAAGTCCCATACCGGCTATGTTGCCGCCAATTTATATAAAGCGGTGTGATTAAAGTAAACACATAGGTACAGTTCAATATCATAGTTAATTAAATAAGGAAAATAATCCAAAATGCAATGCAATGTAATGCAATGAGATGATACAATGATATGGTGGTATAGTGGAATCAAGACTGTCGCACAGTCTGTCGTATACACCTACTGAGCTGCGCTGCCAAGTAGGACCTACTGGGGTCTCGCAGACCATATATCACTTCACAATCTTAATGTATCAACTACCTTATCACCCAGCTTGTGGCCAAAGACTTATAAAACTAATGTCTCATCCACTTGACACCTAACTTATTGTCTATGATACAAAAAGGTGTCACATTTTCTTTTTTCAAAAAGAATTTCCACAGTTCTCAACTTCTCGATGATCAATGATATGATGAATTGGGATGAATGCATTGACAACATATAAGATATGGAGGTAATATTCAACTCGACATGTAATACTAGGTTAAAAGTTCTCAAAACATAACTTAAACATGATATTAATACTCAATAGACAGTAATGGAAAGGAAATATCTCAAATTAAGTGTTCACCCTTTTTCAAAATTATCTCAGTACTCAGGTATGCTCAAAACCCCCAATTAAACCCCTCAGGTAGGCATTACAAGTCAAATAGTCTCCTCACGCCTCTCTCACAGGAAAATTATGAATCACATACTCTCAAAGCATATAAGCTCCCCACACAAGCTACACAACACAAATAAGCCCCCACACGGGTATCACAATATAGATAAGACCCCACACGGGCATCTCGAAGTAATTAACAGCCCTAAATTATATTACAACCCTCATCCCAAAGTTTACCACATAGAATTAACTCATTACTCCATCTTATCCCAAAAAAGGATAGCTAAACATACCTCGATTGTGAAAATCGCACACGAATGCACCTATAAAATGAGAAATATTCAAATTTTGTGCTCAAAATGACAACCCACTATCAAAAATGAAACATACATGTCACAAGGATTCCAATGACACCTATATTACAAGTATTCAAAATTGGGGTAAAATAGTTCAAAAATTGTTTAAAATTTGAAAAGAGAAAAATTGGAATTTTATTTGAAAATCATGTTTTACACATCGAAGGAAGTTCATGGATGAAAAATCCATTAAAATCAAGTAAGAATAAAGTTCCAAATCATGAAAATCTAATTTTTCCAACTTGGTGAAAAAACCCCAATACTCACCTTTGAGATCTTGATTTAAAGATATTTTGGAAGATAATAATTGAAGAAACTGTTAAAGAATTGATACGAAAACTTACCCACATGTGTTTTCTCAATAAATTGCTTTCAAATTCTCCTTCCCAAGCTCAGAAAATGATAAAAATGGTGAAAGATATTGAAATAGGAAGAAAGAGGCTTTTTCAGCCAAAAAGGTTGACTATTGACCGCCCGTTGACCACATGTTGACCGTTTGTTGACCGTGGTCAACCTGCACTTCCACCCTTCAAAACATGTTTTTGACACTTAGAACTCATTCGGAACCCAAAAACACGAACCAATAGTGCAAATTGATCAAAAACATGTTTTGGAGACAATAGAAATTGTCATATTTCTGAAAAGGTTGGTATGACTAAAATACCCTCCAGGACCCCTTATTGGCCAAAAACTAAAGTTTTGGCCTAAAAACTCAAAATGATGATTAAGGGCCCGGGGCTCTAAGTCAATGTTCAACTAGACCAAACTCAATGTTCCAAACACAATAGAAATTATAGAATTCTCGTTTGATGCTCGAATCACAAAATGTTGACCGAAATCAAACTAAATCATTTAAAACTACACTTTTCAACTAAACACCTCAAATTCACGTATCAATCCCAAATCTGATTCCAACAACTCCCCTAGACTAATTTATACATTCCGAAGTTTATGAAAGTGACAAAATCCCATTTCGAGGCCAGTAGCTCTGATTGATACTAAAAACTATTTTTTAATATCTTAACTTTATAAAACTTAAGAACTTGCCCAATTCACAAACTATTAAGACTTTAACATATTCAATCACACAAACTAATCAAATAACACTCCAGGGCACTAACGAGAGGGGTAAAATTATAATTTCACTAAAATAATCCTCAAGGTCATTACAATACAGTTGTGAGGTTACTTGGTATTTGAGGTATAACATCTCATGTTGTTTCATACATCTCATCATCTTCTTGATTTTACATGATTGTGTTTTAAATTGATGGTTGAATATTTTGTGATAATTGATTATCCCTATTTTGGTGAGACTTGACTGATAAGTATAATGTAAAAGGGTAGTCAGGTGCACTAAAGCTCCCGCTATGCGCAGGGTCTGGGGAAAGGCCTGACCCGAGGGTCTATTATACACAAACTTACCTTGCATTTATGTCAGAGGCTATTTCCAAGGCTTGAACCCATGACCTCCTGGTCATATGGCAACAACTTTACCAGTTAATCCAAGGCTCCCCTTCACTGATAAGTAGAATTATAAAATTTGAAAATGAATTTTTATATACTCTTGTCACTACTTCTTTATTATCGGTCAATGAGACATACTGGGTACACATGATTTCATACTCATACACTTGTTGCACTCTTTTGTTGTGTAGATTTGATCCCGAATATGAGCTCGTAGAACCTTTTGAGTCTGAGCTTGGGTTATCTTGGAGTTGTAGTGAGATTTTTGGCTGTTTTGCGGCCCATGCCTCTCTCTATCTTTTATCTATTCTGTTGTTTTAGTATTTAGACATGATATTTATTACGTCTAGACTGGTCAATTCAGTTTTATATTTGAATCTTATTTTAGAATCTCTTGTTCTTATGACACTAAGTCTTGGGTGGTAATTTAGCTTTTCGCATTTTATATTTATGAGAGACTTAGTGTGTGGGATATTCTTCTTGTCGCTTGTCTTTTTACTTTATTTATTTTATTAAATTGATAAAACATTTGGGTTGGCTTACCTATCAGTTAGGAATATAAGTACCATTACAACTTGTGAATTTGGGTCATGACAGTGAAAAACCTTGATCCATACTACCTTGGGCTTTAAAATTCTGGTTATTTTGAGATTTCTGGTCATTCCTATTGTTCACTGCCAGTGTACTAGCTAATGATGGTGCATATCAATAAGACCTCCTCCGAAAGAAAGAGCAATCTGGTGGTTAGTCTCATTACCTATAGATTTGGCTTTCTTATACTGGTACTCCTTCATATCCTTCTTCTTTTTCTCCTCAATATGTTGAGCATACACCATAAGTCTACAGGTGTGTATATCAAAAATCAACAAGGCAGCCTGACACTCTTTCTTCAATTATTTGCCCAGCCAGACATAAACTTCACACATCTGGAACCATCTCTAGAGCATATCAGAATAGCTAGATAAACTTAATTGTAATCTTTTATAGTCAACCCCTCTTGCTTCACATTAACAAACTTCTCAACCTTTGCTTCTCTCAGTTCTCAAAGATAGAAGTGGTATAGGAATATGCTCTCAAAGTCATCCCAAATGGAAGGCTCAGCATCCTCACCATGATTTTCCTCTCACTGGTTGTACCAGACATTTGCAACATCCTTTAGATGATAGGAAACAAGCTCAACTCCCTTAACCTCAATCGCATGCATGGCTTTCAGAATCTTCTACATCTCATCTATAAAGTTATGAGGATCCTTCTCAACTCTGGATCTGGTGAAGACTGTGTCATCCTTAGGAAATCTCTAATTATAGTAGCAATATTTAGCTCTTGAGAACTAGAGCTTGGAACCGGAGTACTTTGACGACTTGACTGAGTAGCCATCAATTGGGTGAGCATAAAAATTTCTCCTCTAAACTAGGACTCAAAAGTCATGGTAGGCTGAGCAGTCTATGGAACTTCTTGAGTTCCATTCTCATTCTTAAGCTCAGTTGCTTAGGCTCAAATTTTGGTTTGTATTCCTAACGGTTATGGAATCTCGTTGTTGATGATGCTCCTCTTACTCAGGGTGTGTTTTAAAGAATGATCTGAAAATGTGAAATGCACAAATTAGAAGAAGAATTTATAGAGTTAAACTTTATTGCATGAACTGGAGTATGAAAAAAGTAAAATAATTCCTAAAGTCCTGTAGCTTCTTCGTTATATAGATGTGGTGTGCTTCACACTAATAAGAAGGAATCTACTAGACTCAGCTTCATAGACATCCTAGGACTCTTGAAACCTGACTCTGATACCAAATTTATCGCACCTCGAGTCTACACCCTAGGTGTAGCCAGCACCCAGAAACCATTATTGATTCCCAACCTAACGTTTGGGCTATCTAACTCATTAAGCAGAAAACTTAACTCACAGAAAATACAAAGCAGATGGGCATAAACAAGAGCATAAATTTAAATTATCAAAATAGTTCTAAATACTCAAATATAAAGATAAAAGATGTTTAAAAGCATATACTCTAAAAACTAAAATAAACTCCAACTCTATCTATGTCTATTCTATGAAGCCTTTAATTGACTCTGAATAGGTATTGTGATAGGCCCACGGCTACCTCAAAAAAATTAATAAAATAATGACTGAAATAATGACTCAAGAGTTCCTTCAAATGCAAGGAGGTCTTACCAAAACCTAGAACAAATATAATATTCAACAATGCACCTATTGATGATCTTTATCACCTTAACTGCTTCATAAAATGATGCATCACCAAATGGGATCAGTACAAGGAATGTACGGTATGTAAAATAACCAAAAGGAAACTTACTCAAGAACACTCAATGAATCAACATTGTAATAGCCAAGTAAATAAAGTATGCAATATATATATATAAGAAAGACAATGCTATAAAACATATGAAGAAGTAAACGCAACTCAATATAAAATAATACTTTACTCTTTAGGGAGTTTCTCTAACCGACAGCCATCACTATGAGCATCGTGATGATACAATGAACTAATATTGTTGCCACAACCACCTAATACCTTGCCAGAGTAAGGGACACAACTCATCTCGTTGATCAAATCAAAGTCTGTATCAGGGACTGAAGTGAGGAGTCTCCCAAACCAAGAATATAATTCTATCCTATGCTGGTTACATAGTTTATGGGGTTTGAGTTATTTTAAACTCTTACCCATATTAGTGCTCAATAGTACTCCCAAAATATATAATTATGCTCATGAACTCAAGTGGGTGTACTCAAAATATTATCTCATTACTCTTGTTGGACTTTACTCAATTTAACTCAACTCATGACTTCTTTTTAGAATAGTTTTACTCATCAGCTTAATGAATGCATAAAGTATAGATTCAACTTCTCAACTCAGTTTCAAAATAATCATTTGAATGCATATTACTCAAACTCATTTAGACTCAATAATGATCATGCTCAAAATCAGTGAATGAAAGGCTCCTCAAACTCAATCTCTTGCTCAAATCTTTCTCTATTAAAAGATAAAATATATCATTCTTTTATCTCAAATTAATGCATAAAATATAAGCAATGTGAATGTACTCAACTAGGGTTCATGTGAATGTATACATGAACGATAATTCAAGAACTCAAATCAGGAGATTCATCACAATAGAAATAAATACACAGAAAACTCAATAAGAGATTACAAGATTAAATCAACAACTCAATATAATGGAATTGAAAGTTCAATAATTAAGATGCTGGAAGATATTAGAATCAAGATATTACCTATGTTTTTTATAACTGCTTGACATAATATAATCTCACTGGTTGTGTATATATATATATATATCACTTTATCGTATGTATAGGTTCTGAGCAAGTTGAAAGATCTTGAAGAGAAGGGTAGAAAGTAGGCAACAGATTTCAGTCCATATGTTAGGGATATCTGTAATGATTTCCAAATCATTTCACATGGTTGTCATGTTGAATGTAATGGAGACCTAGATTATGAGGTGGCTGAGGCTGCTAATACGCATGTTGTGAGTTTTGTTAGGAAGAAATGCACATATAGGACATGGTATTTTATAGGAATACTATTTCCTTATGCCATTAAAGCTTTAGAACATGATAAAAAAAAGAATCATGAGATGAGATGCATTGATGGTACTCAAAAGAGGCTTACATGTTGGTGTACCAACATAAAATTCATCCACTTAGAGGTGAAATTGTTTGAAAAGTGTATCACTTTCATGCTATGGACCCACCAGAAATACATAGAATAATTGATAGACCAAAAATTAAGAGAGTAAGAGAAAAGGATAAGACAAGGAAGAGGGAGGGACTATGGTCAAAATGTAGAAAGTGGCTAAAAAAGACGTGTCCATTGCAGTGCAATATGTCACAATAAAATGAAATGTCCACTGATAAATTCATTATTCCTTAGTCATTTTTACATTGTCTATTTAATAGTCTAACTACTATGTTAATTTTTTTTAGCTTAAAAGAAAAGGAAAAATTCTTCCAGATGTTCCACCGTCAACATCTCAACCAAGTCAAGAATCTGTCTTCGTCCCAACTATTGGATTTGTACCATCTTCTAGTCACCAGACAAGAGAATAAAGTAATGAAGTTGTTGATCCTTCAAACTCAAAGAGAAAAGCAAAGGAAAAATATGTTGCACCTAAAGAGGTCTGCCAAAAATAATGCTACTACTTCAAGTACAATTCAACAAACTGTTGTACCTTCAAGAGCACTTATTGATGAAGACGAACATGAGCTTGAAAGTGAGGATGAGACCACAATAATTAGGCATGGGGCAATAACTAAAGCTAAAACTAGGCTTCAAATGAAGAAGTTGCATCAACTACCAATAGGGTCAAGGAAAATTAAATTTAGGGGTGATGAGAGTGGTGTAAGTATGCCTACATATCTGTCATATTCATCAAGAAAGTTGACTTGAAAAGGCAAATCACGTGTGATCTAAAATCAGTTGGCAATAGAAAAGTAGAAAAATATTGGCTAATTGAATGCAAAGAGGAGAAAGCATTAGGAATGGAAATTATGTATTATGCAGTGTTTTTTTTTTTTTTTATGTAAAGGAATGAAAAATTTTATTTTGTTGTTGTGTATCAGTCTTGAAAGTGGTCGTTTTATGTGTTTATGTTTTGTGACTGACCATCAATTGCAAGAAAATAGTATTTGAATATTTTGTAGGCTAAACATATGTCTATCTATAAAATTTTATGATTTGCATTACTTATGTCATATGAAGTTCAAAATGTATGTACTATAATCAAGCTACCTTATCTATAGTACTGAGAACTACTACGTACTACTTTCCTTCTAAGCACCAGAATCACTAAAGCATACATTCTAAGTGTGTATTTTATTATTCCTTTTAACCACAAGAATCTCCGTTGTTAAAGTAAAAGTCATGGACATATGGATATTATTGTTAAATTCTTGGTTAATTGTGAAAAGAAGAGTACATGTGCTTTCATTCATGATTTTAATCATTTGTCTTGGTTTTAGTATCAAAACAAGGTATTCATGTCTTTCAGCATGAAAAGTGAAAGCACGTTTTAGTAGATTCCACTATCAAGTATTCACTTTTACGGAGAGGTAGTATCTAACATATAGTAGTTAAAAGAAATTTCAGTATCTTTAAAATGTATTTCTATTTCTTACCAACTGTTTATTTGGTTTATGTTATGTCTTAACTCTTAACTGTTTTGGTAGGTTGAAGTTTTTAATTCTCACTAAAAGGTTTATGACACACAAAATATAAGTTGTTCAAAAAGGACTTTTGTAGTGTAGTGGATATTTTGGAGCTCAAGTTGCTGATTTTTGTGTGGCAAAGGCGGTTGATGTCAACGCTGAGAAAAATATGCCCATGTCTGTCATTATAGGGACTTGTATTTACATTGCTCTAGGTTACTGTATTAGTTTTTTCACTTCCACTACAAAAAGAGTGTTAAAATTTCCATGTTTTTCCTGTTAGATAAATTTCACTGAGTATTTAACTAGTGTGGGTGCCACCTTTCCTCGTAATGTATCCCAATTCGATTATCCAGTATGTGAAAAGAATATAATATTACATCTGCTAATCTTCTGTTTCCTTATCTTTTGGTTTTGCTACTCTATTACTCTTGCATTTCAAACTTAGTCTAGTTATGTCAGATGCCATTGTTGACACTTAACGTAGTAGTAGTTAGTAGTTAGTAGTTAGTAGTTAGTAGTGGTAGTTTTTTAAAGTTTTAATTAATTTATCATAAATATTGGTGGATTAGTTTTTGAAAATAAAGACTAATTAGTAATTTGAAAATATTTTTTACTTAGTAAGTTAGTAGTTACCAATCTCCTATATTTTGGTAGAATTTTATTTATCCTCAATTACATTCAAATTTAGAATTTCAAATTTGGTAAAATCTTTTCATAATTAGAAAAATGCTTTTACTATTTGTTTTATTCTTGTGAAAAAATATTTTTCTGTAACACCCCCTAAAAAGTTGTATGTGGTATTTCAATTCACAATGAAAATGATATTGTTTCTATATTTTGGGCATAACTCTTCATTGGATGGTCCATATTAGGTGATTGAAGTTGCTGAAGAACCCAAACATCATTCTCTACAATTTTTGTGAGACCATAACTTAAAATGCGGAGGTTAAGTAAGTCAAATAAATTAGTTTTTGTAAGACCTAGTGTTGTGACAAAATGGAGTATTTATAGAAGAAAAATCATATGTAACTGTAGGATGATCCAATTGAGTTGATTCTTAAATGATTGAACGGAGACTTCTTGAGATACAATTCATATGAAGACACCAAATGCTAATTATGAAGTTATCTTGTTCAAATGTAGCTCCAAAAAAGGGTATATCATAAAAAAGATTTATCTCACCAACCATAGAGGATCTAGACCCATGCCATCACTCATAACATGACATGAAATCACCCATCACATCATAATCCTCCATTAAATTTTCAAGATCATTTTTTTGCAATTATTTTATTTATTATTGACATGACATCACCCATGACATCACAATCTTCCATTAAACTCTCAAGATCATTCTTTGCAATTATTTTATTTATTACTGACATGACATCGCCCATGACATCACAATCCTCTATTAAATCTTCAAGATCATTTTTTGTAATTATTTTATTTATTGTTGACATGACATCGCCCATGACATCATAATTCTCCATTAAATTTTCTAGATCATTGTTTGCAATTATTTTATTTATTGTAAGATACCTCCTTCACATCTATAAACACCCACCTTATTTTCTCATTTTTTTCATCAAGCAACTCTTCTCTCTATACACTTTTTTTACTCATTTTCAAATATAATTTTAGTTTTTAGTAGTGTAGAAATACTATTTCAGTGATTCATATATTTCAGACAATACACAAAATCCTACGATGAGGAGAAAAGGCTAGGGTTCATTGAGTTCTTTGATTCTAAGTAAAGATTTGAATTCTAGGTATGTAAGGCTATCCATAGCATTGGATTGAGTTCGTCCACATGCACAATATTTAAATTCATCGTAATTGAGTTATAGTTAAGTTTTACCTTAACTCTTGAATTCTAAATGAGTTAATTTTTCTTTTATTGATTTAGATATATTTATGCATTGGGATTGTTATTATTTTTATCTCTCATGTTATTGTAATTGTTGTTCGTGGATACTTTTCTTGAACCCTAATTGATTTTTTGATGTTCATGATTTTTTTATGCATGTTGAGTAAAGATGTTGGTTTTTATTATACATTGACAAAAATAGTGATTTGAGTTAATACTATATATGTATTTTATTGAGGTTTGAAAGAGAAAAAGTATTGGGGTTAAATGAATTTGATTTCTTAGGTTAAATAATATTTTGAGCAAGGTGTTTTGATTAGATGTAAATGATATTTTGAAGTGCAATGATTGATGAAGAGGTAATGATGATGATGATGCATTGAGATGGGTTTGATGTTTTAAATTAAAGTTCAATAAGACTAGATAATGAGGTTAATATAAGCACATGTTTTGGGTGTAGTATTGAGTGCCAAGTTGGATAAGATTTTAATTTACTCAAATCCCAGAACTACGTAACAGTGTAGGATGGAGGCTATGCCTCTTATGTCCCAAAAAGAGAAATTTAATGTTTGAATCCAAGATGGTGATGTCCTTTGGCAAGGTATTGGATGGATGTGACAAGAACATCACTTCGTTATATCATCAATAGATCATAAGTGATGGTTATCGATTAGAGAAACTCCCAACTGAGTAAGCATTGCTTATTATTTTTAAAAAAATTTACATTGCATATTGATGTTTAGATGATGTTAAGTTCTGAGATGGGTCTTCCTGAGAGGAGTATCTTGATATCTATCTTTGTTTTCCTTTAACTTTACATACTCGTACATTCCATAGACTAATGTCATTCGACCTGCGTTATTTTATGATGCAGATACAGGTGTTAGAGATCCTCAGCAGGCGCATCGTTGAAGATCATTTCTTTTCAACTATTTGGTGAGTCCTTCTTATATTTTGAGAAACTCTTTATCCTTTCATTATTGTTGAATATTATGTTTTTTATGAGGTATCCATAGGCATGTCATTGGCACCGTCTGAAAGTGTTAGAAGCTTCGTAGACAGAGTTTGATGATGTAATTGGAGTAGTTTTCCTTTGAAACTACTTCTCCTAAGGATTATTTATTTTCTTTGATGTTGATGATGGAGAGACCACATAAGTATTTTTATTTTCACTTAAGTATTTCACTGATGAACGGATGAGTGATGAGACCAATTGGTACTCTCAGAGATTAGAGATGGTTTTTGAGTGCCGGCCACGTCTAGGGTACCCTCTCGGGGCATGGTAAATTTTGTATCATAGCACAGAGTTCAAGATTACTAGGGTGTCTATGACATTAGGAGTCTATAGGACATTAGGAAATTTTCTCATTTATTTCACAATCTGAATTCGTGCGATAGAGTTTAAATCAGTAAAACTTTCTTTCTAATTCGAGCATTGCAGATCATGCCTCCTAAACATACAACTAGTTAGAGAAATGTTTTCAGCACCAAGGAGATGTTTGCACCAATAATTAGAGGCCGACCTGCAATGTATATAGAGGCACCCCAAATGCCTTCTGTTTAGCCGGCTCTTACTTCATAGGTTGAATTCAGAGGAGCAATTCCATGTTCATTCAAGTGGTAGCTGCCCAAATAGGTAGCCATAGTTCACCAACTAGTAGCTCTAGCTCTTATTAGTCGTTAGCTTCGGTAAGAATTTGAGATTTCTTGAGGATGAACCCACTAGTATTCACGGGTTCTATGGTTTAGGAGGACCCCCAGAACTTCATTAATGAAATGTGAAAGATTCTGAAAACTATGCATGTAAATGAGATTGAGAGAGTATAAGTTGCTTCCTACCAGTTGAAGGATGTGGTGAATATTTGGTGCAAGAGAGTCATGGTGAGGATGCAGAGCCTATAGTGTGGGATGAATTCGAGGGTGCCTTGCTTGATCACTTCTTTCCTCAAGAGTTGAGGGAAGCAATTGAGAAGTTTGTGAATCTCAAGCAGGAGGGCATGATTGTTAAGGGGTATAGCCTAAAGTTCATTCAATTGTCCAAATATGCTCCAGAGATGGTTCCAAATATGAGGGCCAAGTTGAGAAAGTTTATCTCTGGCCTAGGCAAACATCTTAAGAAAGAGTGTAAGGAAATGCTAATGATTTTTGACATGAATTTTTCCAAATTGATGGTGTATGCTCAACTGGTTGAGGATGAAAAAAAGAAGGACCTATAGAAGCATTTAAACAAGAAGGGTAATTTTGTTGGACATGAGAATGAGCAAAAGCAAGGGAAGGATAATAAGTCCTTCTTTCATAGGAGGTATTCTAATAATGCCACTTCATCAGCAAGCATACTTAAACCTAATACCAGGTATGATCAAAGGTCACTAAGTTACCAGAGCTTTAGAGATCAGGCTTCTCGGTCCCAAAGAAGTGTGTCTTAAGGTTCTAGAGGAAATCCATCATGTGCTCGATGTGGGATGCTCCATTTGGAAGGGTTTCATGAGGGAACCAATGCTTGATACAGATGTGGATAGACAGGTCACTTCTAGAATGAATGTCCTTTGAAGAGATAGGGAGATAGAGGTAGAAGAGCTCAGTTTTCTTCTGCAGTACCGCAGAATAAAGGTAATCAGAGAGGTGTATCTTTAGGTGCAAGGTGGGAACAAACCTTATGTATGTTATAGGTAGTTGCCAAGACCAAGAAAATGCACCCAATGTTGTTACTAGTATGCTCTGAGTCCTTTATTTTGATGTGTATATAGTACTTAATCTGTGCGATGTTATATTTTGTGACTCTTTACTTGGCTAGTAAGTTCAAGATCCTTTCTAAGTGTCTTCTTGAGCCTTTCAGCGTATCTAATCCCATTGGTGAGTCTATCTTAGCGAGAGAGTCTATAGAGATTGTACTGTGTCCATTTATTATAGAGATACCATTGTTGACTTAGTTGAGTTAGATATGATAGATTTTGATGTTATTCTTAGCATAGACTGACTTTATGCTTGTTATGCCTTAGTTGATTGTAGAACCCAAATTTTTAAGTTTCAATTTCCAAATGAGCTTATCTTAGAGTGGAAAGGGAGTTTTGTAATGCCTAGAGGTAAATATTTTTTCTACCTTAAGGCTAAAAAGTTAATCTCCAAGGGACGTATCTATCATATAGTCCGAGTTAAAAATGTTAATGATAAGACTCCATCTCTTGAGTCATTTCCCATTGTGAATGAGTTTCCTAAAGTCTTTCCTGAGGATTTACCCAAAATCTCTCTTGATAGGGAGATCAAATTTAGGATTGATTCTCTTTTTGATATGCAACCTCTCTCTATTCTGGCTTATAGAATAGCTCCAACTGATTTAAAAGAGTTGAATGAGCAGTTGAAAGATCTCCTAGATAAGGGATTTATTAGGCCAAGTGTCTCACTATGGGGCAATTCTGTCCTATTCGTGCGAAAGTCATTATAAAGAATAAGTATTCTCTCCCCAAGATAAATGATTTATTTGACCAACTGCAGGGTGCACATCCTTCTCTAAGATAGACCTCAGATAATGCTATCATTAGTTAAAAGTGAGAGAATGTGACATTCCAAAGATGGCTTTTTGAACTCGCTATGGTCATTTTTAGTTTCTTGTTATGTCCTTTGAATTGGCTAATACCCCTACAGCTTTCATGAACCTCATGAACAGGGTATTCAATCCATACCTAAATATGTTTATGATTGTCATCGTCGATGATATTTTGATCTATTCTAGAAGTAGGGGTGAGCATGCTAACCACCTTAGGATTGTCGTACAAACACTCAAAGAGAGGGAGTCGTATGCTCAGTTTTTGAAGTATGAGTTATGGCTTGCGTCTATAGCATTCCTAGGCCATATTATATCTAGTGATGATATTCGACTTAATACACAAAAGATTGAGGCAGTAAAGAACTGGAGCAGACCCACCTCTCTAACTGACATAAAGAGTTTCTTGGTTTGGCTGGTTCCTACAGAAGGTTTGTTGACGGATTTTCTCCATATCCTCAGCATTGAATAAGATGACTCAGAAAAAGGCTAAGATTCAATGATTTGATGCTTATGAGAAAAGCTTTTAAGAGTTGAAAGCTAGTTTGACTACTGCTCAAGTGCTGTCCCTACTGAGGGAACAGATGGTTTTGTAATCTATTATGATGCTTCCAGGTTTGTTTTGGAATGTGTGTTGATAAAAAAGGTAAGGTCATTTCTTATACCTCCAAACAGCTTAAGACCCATAAGAGGAACTATCCCACTCATGACCTTGAGTTGACAGCTATGGTAATTGGTCTTACGATCTAGCATCACTATCTTTATGGTGTACATGTAGATGTAGTCAATGACCAAAAGAGATTGCAGTATGTATTCAGTCAGAAAGAGTTGAACTTAAGGTATAGGAGATGGCTATAGTTGCTCAAGGATTATGACATGAGCATTCTCTGCCACCAAGGTAAAGCAAACATAGTTACCGATGATCTTAACAAGTTATCCATAGAGAGTACGACCCATGTGGAAGAGGAAAAGAAGAAGTTGTTAAAGGAAGTGCATAGACATACGCGATTGGGAGTCCAACTTGTTGACTCTAGTGAAAGTAGAGTCATGATTCAGAATGGGTCTATGTCATCTCTTGTAGCAGAGGTGAAGGACAAACAAGATCAAGATCCTATTTTACTTCAGTTAAAAGAAGATGTGCATAAATAGAAGGTGATGGTCTTCACCAAAGGGGGAGATAGTGGGTTGAGGTACTAAGGTAAATTGTCTATTCCAAGAGTTGATGGTATCCAAAATAGGATCATGGTAGAGGCTCATAGCTCTAGGTATTCTATCCATCCAGGGTCTATTAAGATGTATCATGATTTGAGAGATGTCTATTGGTGGAGTGGTATGAGGAGGGACATTACAGATCGTAATAACTGACTGGGTCATTTTCCTTATACTACTTCTATTTTGTCATTTAGAACCTCTCTATAGTGACCGCCCAGTCTTTTATGACCTGCTGGCATTGGCAACTTGGTCGCTTGGTCATTCGTTTAGGTTTTAGACCCATTTTCATATTTTGGAGATTTTACAATTTGAAAAGTTGACTTTGGTCATAACTTTAAGTAAACAACCTCAGAACATAATTCTAACGATTTCATCAGCTCCGAAATAGCCAAATTAGGCTAGTTGTAATGTCAGTGCAAGTATCGAGGCAATCGGTACGAGTTTGGGGAAATTTGACGCTTTTGTTTTGGAAATTTGATCTATAGTTGACTTTGGTCAATATTCTTGAAAAATGAACTCGGATGAAAATTCTGACAGCACAGTTAGTTTCAGAAGGTGAGTTTGGTCTAGAAGAACTCTTCGTTTGTTTCTCAAGGCTTTCAGTCTAATTTTGATGCCCATTGTGGAATTAGGATCAAAATGGCACGTAGATGTGGGACCCACTTTCAGTCGTAATGACCTCGTATGGAAATTTCACTTATGCCATTGAGTCTGGAACATCGAATTTTGTGGAGTAGCATGGTTCATTTGCGCGCACGGGATTCCAAACTAATTTCGAGCAACCCATCGGAGACTTTTAAAATAGGAATAATCTGGTGGTGAGCTTGTGCACCATATCTGGTGCACCCTCGCCTCTATTAAGGCAGCCATTTTTAGCATTTACTTGAAAATTCAAGTGAGAGTTTCTTGAGCATTTGGAGCTTAAATGGAGTGATTCAAGGGTCTAAATCGAAGGGATTTTTGACAAGAACTCCAAAGGGGCATTAGAAGCTTCGTGGGAGGTAAATTCACTAATTTAGTTTCTTTCTTGTGGCATTTTCTAGATGAAATTATGGTGATTTTTGGAGGATTGTTTCTTGGTCATTTTAGCTCCATTTTAAATAATTCTTAAAGCTAAATTATGGGGTTTTCCGTAAGAAAGATCATGGTATGCTTGGTTTTGGTCGTGGGAGTTTCGTTTTTGATAAATTACTATTCCTAGATGCTTTCTAACCATGTTTGTTTAGCTTGGAATGTGGGATTTTGATGCATGTGTGGTTTATAGCTATTTTGTGTATGAATTGTGTTCTTTTTTAAAACATAAGTTGGGGGTAGTATTTAGAACCTATTTTAGAAGTCGATTCTAAAATTCCGAATGCGGGTCCCACATTTCCCATTTTGGACCCCGAAATTAATTTGTTTCCAAAAATTGTGAATTTACTTTCAAATCAATCATAATGATGTTGTAATTCTATTTTTGATAGTATGGCAGCGTTCCGAGGCTATTCAAGAAGGTAAAGCTCAGATTCCTTGAGTTGAAGTGTGCGCGATCGACTTACAGGTAGGCTACGACTTTCCTTTATTTAGATTGAGCTGGAATGTGTGAAATCATGTTGAGATTAATGGAATTTGGGTTGGGTAGCTTATATATATATCTTAGGTGTTAGGCTTTTATCGGACATTTCGGGTAATTGAAAGTATGTGATCTCTCTAATGAATATTATTACTTTAAGTGACGTCGATTTAATCTATTTGGCAATATGGAGCATGTTGACCTTAGTATAGGCTGTTAGAACTTGCTTTAGATGGCCCGGCATCGATCCACATGATTAGATCCTTGTAGAATAGTGTAGCAGACTAGTGTCTAGTAGTTGGGCCTTAGCTAGGTGATAACATTGCTCATATGAATGACCTTCTCCATAACTTTATATGATTGCGACTTTCGAGATGCGTCAGTGATAGTCAACCTCATGTTCGACTTATTTTTATTTTGTTTAAAGTCCTGGCGATATATCAGTTCATTCATTATGGGGGAGACCTTTGGTAATTAGTTGCGTCAGATTGAAAAGAAGAATATTTGGCACCATCGACTAAATCATCTGTGAGCATCCGAGTTCCAGTCCCGACCTCTCTTCTAAAATTCCATCAGGGAGCATTTGGGTTCTAGTCCCAGTCTCTATCGACCTGCTAGCATGGCAAGCATCCGAGTTCCAATCCCGACCTCAACCGTACTAATATATGATATCAAGCATCCGCATTCCATTCCCGACCTTGACCACATTGAGAATTCAAGCAAGCTTCCAGGTTCCAGTCCTAGCCTTGACTATATTTAAAATTCGGCCAAGCGTCTGGGTCCCAGTCCCAGCCCCGATCCCTAGATCATTCTTAGTTCATCAATTCTTGGAGATTCTTGATTTGGGAATGATATGGTTCTTCAGTTCTTGGCATTGCAGATTCTCGGTTCCTAACCTTGGTAGTTTTAGATATTACGTATCCTCGACGGGATTATGGGGGTTCATCCGGGTTTAATTTAAAATTGCGCATGAGTGTCCCAGTTGATCTTATGGGGGCCCAGTTGAGTATAGATAGATGTAGTTCTCTTAAATGGTACTTTGTTACATTAGCTGCTTATTATGACTTTGATTTAGTCTTATTCCTCTTTTTCATATTGCTTTTACCTTTCCAGCTCAATAGGCCTATGATACCTTCTGGGTACCTATTGTCTCGATACTTATACTACACTCTGAATCGAATTTCATGATGAAGAACCAAGCACCAGCTACCGTCGTGATTAGATTGAGCCTATTGCAGTCAGTTCTGGAGACTAGGGTGAGCATTTTCCATTTTGAGATCATTTCTATCTCCTTCAGCTTGGATGTCCCGTCTTTTTATACTTTCGAGACTAGCATGTGTTGTATGTATATTTTTGGTCAACTTTTGGGACTTGTACTCATTTTATTTTGGTAGTAGCTTTGTACTTCTGACCTCCAGGTTCTGGGAGAGATCTTTATTTGGGTGTATATATGTGTGTGTGTCTTGATTTGCTTCTGTTTATACTAAGTTCCCTATTCTTGTTTAGTTTCTTCCCTCAAACCCATTACTTTTCATTCCAAGTTACGGGTTGGCTTACGTACTGGTGGGTGCCATCATGACTCAAGAAATTGGGTCGTGACACAGATTATGCTCTAAATGTCCTATCACGACCTAAACAAGGTCCAAGCCATGACACGGTGATATGGATATGAAGGACCCCAACCAAGCCATCTTAGTATACACCGCATATATAAGGAAAAGAAACATAATAATATAAGCAGAAGTAAAAGCTCAAGAGAGTGGGTCTAAGGGGTAGAAAACTCAATAAATGTCCAACTGGACTACATCACATAGCGTCTAAACATGCCTCTAGTTTAGTTTTTGGTAGGGCTTAGGAAAAGCTCCTAGATCACCCGAAACAATATAAGTAACTGAAACAATGTGAAAAGAAAGTCATGTCCTCGATGATATGAAGACTTGCCAACTTCTTAGAGGAAACTAAGCAACTCTAGCCACGAATGGGGTGATCATGAGTGTCGTCCGCCCCTATATTATGAGACAATAAAGGGAAAATATTCATCAGTACATAGAAGTTACTAAGTATCTGAGATATGTATGAACAAGTAAAGGAACATGAACAATATGCCATAATATGCATGATCAATCATAATAAATACCAGTAAGGCTTAAATCATTTGAAAACATATGAAAACTCATGGTTAATGCATATCATAAACTTCATCATAGAACTCATAGTTTAACTTTCAACCTGTGTGGAATAAGACCCTTAAACGATATCTAAGACCATGCGAGCTATAACATAGAATCTAATAGAACTCTCATCAATAAAGGGGAGGCTACCTTGCTAGGGTATACTCTTTCTTGGTACGGTACTCAACTCAATGGTATTATATGTGGATCCACTAGTTAGTCCATGAACGCAACCTATGTGGGCAACGTAGTTTGGGACTTTAGGTTGTTACTAGGATTCTCTTGGGTAACTAACTTTGTTGTTGGACAGACCACCTAAAAGTTTTCTTGGTGCTTAGTCAATATCACAATGAAACTCATAAAAAAATAATCATAGCATAATAGGGAACGATAGTAACTACCTATCAATCCATGTTTATAAAATATATTAGGAGTAGCTCATTAACTTTAGTGATTCATAAGAATCCAAAACTTCAGTGAGAATTTGTTACACCCCGCACTCTCGAGATCGAAATGTCTTCTTAAAGTTCTTAGAAGTCATCATGTAAGACGGATAAGCTACGACACTATCAAACGACTCCAAGAAAAGTAGAATGTGATACCCTATAGTAGAGAAGGTTGGAAATAGAGTCATAAGAATCCAGAAGGAATTGGAGGCCAAGTAATGAGTCATAGGAGTCGATTTACCTACGTAAGCTACTAATTTAGAAGTCTTAAACACTTGGATTTCTTAAGGACATACCAATCTTACGTAGCATGGATTACATAGACTCCTAAAATAAAATGAGATTACGAACCAGCGAGGAAGGGGAAAAGACGACACGTGGCAGCCAATGAGGGAGCGACACATGGAAGCACCTCAAGCAAGAAGGTGATGCACCTACTTACGGTCAAGTAGGTGATGCAGCTACTTGGGGGGGTGGACCCCACTTCCACATAGCAGCCCTTAGTTGGTAGCATGATACGGTGGCCAATCATGCCTTAACACGTGTCACCCTAAGGAGATGACATGTGTCACCTCCAAGGCAGCCCATGTTTTTTTTGTATGACTCTTAAGGTAAGTTGTTTATCCAAAAGTTCAGCAAACATAAGAGAAAGGAAGAGAGAAAAATGTTGGAGAGCCAAAGAAGGCAGCCACGACTTAAGAGAAAAACTAAGGTAAGTTTCTAATTTTTTCTCCATGAATTAATTATATACGATGTTCCTCAACCCCGTGGAGGTGTATATATGTATCTTACGATGTCTACGGAATTAATTCTTCAGTTTGGAACTTGAGAGAAAGTTGAAAGAACAAAGAGGGAAAATGTTAAAAAAACTAGTTAACAAACCCATTTTTGGAGGGGATAGTTCTTAGTAATATTGGTATAACTTCTTGTGTATAGCTTAGTTTCGGGTGATTCAATATTTTTTGGAAAGGTATTTCATAGGTATATAACTTTGATGAGACTTTAAAATCCATTTTTGTTTTTAGCTTCTCGAAAAAGGGTGATGAAGTGTAGAGAAGGTACTGCCCAAATTTTGGTTCTGGAAATCTTACACGGACTGCTGTTGGTGTTTTGGGCATATATTTTTGTAAAGAACTGATGTAGAGGTGATACAAAATTGTATACAACCCTAAGACACATGTATATAACTTTCATAAAGGACATAAATCCTGTTTTCCTCCATTACTCCTTCGAAACGAAGCAACAAGGTAGAACAGTAAGCTGTCCAAAATTCACGTTTTGATAGTTTTGAGTGAGTTAGTGATGAAGGGGTGTAATATATTGTTGCAGGTCCTAAATGCATTCTAATAGGTATGTGGATTCTTCTTTTTGGATCCACATGACCCCTGATTGCGTATAATGAAAGGCGTTACAAAATAAAGGTTAGACGCCCTATTGTGATATCATATTTTTGAATAAGTCGTTTGGAGTTATGTTGTATATTGTTGGTGTGAATTGCTGTAGGTTGTTGTTGTTGCTTGGCTGTAGTTCTTAGAGACCTAATTGGAAATTTGGATAGGGCACATTATAGGGGAGGTGCTGCCCAATTTTCATCGATGCCTTAGCGAATAACAGAACTAGTCGGGGAAACGACTAAGGAAATAGATTCCATTAATACTAAGGTGTAACCTAGGGTGATGGAAAGTAAAAAGGGTTGATATTCATATTACTTTCATGTTGAATAGGTTCAAAGGATGACGAGGCAAGCAGGATAAGGAATAATTCAGACAAGGTATGTGAAGCTTTCTTTTGGCGCATTTTGGAATAAGTAGGTAGAGCTATTCTTCTTTTCTTTTGGCATGTCTTAGATGTAAGCTATAAATGATATGTATATGACATTTGGGATTCAATCCATTCGTAAAGCCCTGAGTATGAGTCGAGACTCTCGTTTACTTCTTGATATTAAAACTCCTGCAATAACTGAGTCATTGCCTTTAAGTCTTCTATATGATGAAAACTAGTACATGTAAAGCCTATCTCTTCTTTTCTTTGGAATGGTTTAATTTTAAGTGAAATGATATATGATATAGATTTGGAGAAAATTCCAATTATAAGCTCTGAGTATAATTCATGACTTGTAGTCACTTCTGACCATTAAAAGCCTGAAAGTAGTCAAACTATTATTCTCGAGCCTGCTATATAGTGAATAGTAAGTGGAGATACAAACTCCTTTTCTTGTAGGCTCTGAAACAATCAATGTCTCTGATTACATAACCGTGTCTATGATTGCATAAACCATGTTTCTGATTGCATAAGCTATGTAGCAGTGTCTTGATGCATGTCTGTGATTCCTGATGCCCCAATTGATGTAACCCCTAATGACATCTAAAGGGCACTTCAGATGAGTACCTTCCTGGTCTTCAGGTGACGGTTCACTTGACTGTTTCATTGAGTCTCAGAGGGTGACTTAGTTGCATATAGTTTCTCATTACTCTACTCGTGCATGTTGTAACCCTTCTTTCTTCGCATCCCACGATGGGCCAGATATTATATCAGGCGCAGCTTTACTACTTCTTTCACCGCGTCCTAGGATGGATGTGTATAGTTCCACAGATGAGAAGACGATGCCGTACGTGAGTTGTGATATATGTTATATGTTATGACGATACGATTATTCATCGAGTCCCGGGCCGGCTGTAATATGATAGTATATGTGGCAAAATAAAGAAGGAACACTTAGTCCCTCCTTAGAGGGTAGGGTAAGGTATGTATATTATGATGGTACGCTATAGACGTACACCACTCCATTCACCGAGTCCCTCACTAAAGGGGACGGATACTTTATATAGGCATGTATATGAGATTAGAGTGATACATTTGTGACCCCGAGCCCCGTAGTGAATCGAATGTAATACGATGACATACATGATAAGATTATACTGTATACGATGATATGATATCGTATATGATGATATGATACCATATACAATGATATGATAAAATAAAATACGTGATGATATAATGATATGTGAATATGAGAAAATGCTTATGACACTGAGTTCACTAGAGGGTAGGGCATAGCATATGATGATGTGTATGATTTACGTGTCCTAAGGTGCAGGTACAGTAATTCGTTAAGTTGTTATACTTGTCCCCTGAATCCTTATTTCAGTTATGGTCTCAGTTATGATGTGTTATGCTTTACATACTCAGTACATATATCATACTGACCCCCCTTTTCTCGGGGGGCTATGTTTCATGCCCGCAGGTACAGATGTTCATTCTGGAGATCCATCAGCTTAGGAGTTCCTCTCAACTATGTCGGAAGTGCTTCACTATTCTAGAGCCTAATTTTTAATACTGGTCACTTAATGTATATATTTGTACATTTAGAGGTATGGCTGGGGCCCTGTCCCTCCATATGTTGCTGATACTATTCCTAGAGGTCTGTAGATGTATGGATGTGGGTTTTTTATAAGTTTGTTTCGACTGTGCCTATACAGCATATTGTAAATGTTTTTATGTTATGACAACCTCGTCAGCGCGTGCCCTTTCATGATATGATACTAGTGAAAGAGGCTACAGGTACATAAAAAAGTTTTAAACTATTAAGGTTTTTATGTATAGTATCACATCACACACGGTTCAACTTAAGTGTAGATGATAAATACGCATAAGAGGGTCCAGGTCGGACCCCAGTCGCAGCCTACGGGGTTGGGTCGTGACAGAATTGTTCTTATCACCATCTTTAAATATGATTGGGTGAGAATTATACTTATCACACCATAATAACTATATATGATCATAGCTTGATCATCACCATACCTTTATCATTAAAAATCATAATCTCAACTTTAAATCATGAAAACTTTCCTTGAAAATCATTAAACTCATAATCAACTCATGAAAATCATCTTTAACTTCATAATCCTAAATTGGAAATAGCTTTATGCATGGGAATTCATTATTCAACTTAAAATCATGTAATTCATGTGGAAACATGCTTAGAATAATTATTTATAATAATTCAACATGAAATTGAAACAACCCAAAGCAATTCATCAAAACTAGGGTTCATAAATCAATTTAAAATTTAAAGAAAACTTGAGAAAACTTTGGGGCTTTATAGGTTAAAGGAACCCATGGATCAATCCCACATACCTTGATTGAAATTACTCAAAATTTAAGAACAAACCTTGGTAAAATATGAAACCCTAGCTTGAAGCTTGAAGGAGAGCCTGAGAGGATTTAGAGTCTTGTCTTGGGAGAATTTAGGAGAAAGATTTAGAATGAGGGAAATTTTAAAGAATTGGGTAGATATAACGTTGCACCTAGCCATAATTGTGTCTAGTTACATTGAATGAACTTGGGAAATGATACAAATACCCCTCATTATAACTTCAAATCTTCCCCTACAAATTGACTTTACAAGTCGTGGAATTAGGTCTCCAAAAAGGGCTTAAATTCAAGTTTCTAAAGTTTGCAAATGAGTCATTTCTATGACTCATCTTCATGACGATGAATCGTAAGGTACATTTGTCCTGGAGGTCTCAAAACCTACAAACTTGAGGTCCTCTGAACTTTGGTTATGATTCGTGTCTATAAATTGTAATAATTCCTATGAATCATCCTCTCAAGTCGTAGACTAAACCTTGAGGAACTCTTGAAACATGGGCTTTGAAGTTTTGGAATGAGTGGTTCTTACGGCTCATCAACAGGATGACAACTTGTCCTGTTGAGTCATAGAACCTCTCCTGAAGGTAACACTATACAATGCTCAAAGGGTCACTCTACGACTCACTCTTATGAGTCTTAGAATGACTCGTAAACATGAGTCAGTTCAAAGTTTAGAGAATGTTTTCCTTGTTTCCTACTTTTTAACTTCTGGGGTCTTACAATATCTCCCCACTGGGAAGATTCATCCTCGAATGAGATTAACTTATCATAGGAAACACACAGAAATAGGACTAGCAACCCTACATGGATATAATGACACTTTAAAATGCATGGAATATGAAGACTTCAAACTTAACATAAATCATGACTTTAAAATTAACTTTCATGAACATGCATGCATATGAATGACATAAGAGAAACTGAACACTTAAGAGTTCAATTAGCTTGAATAAGAACAGGTTACTATGTTAGGCTTGAGTAGAGGGAAAGAGGTACGGGTATCATTTCATCATATCCGCCTCCACTTCCCAAGTATCACTTTCTACTTGTTGATCCTCCACAATACTTTGATGGATGCAACTTCTGTGTTTCTTAGCTTCTTAACTTGTTGGTCTAAGATTTCCACCATAACACCCTTATAAGTGAAATTCTCTTCAACACTTACATCTTCCAATAGTACAATGGAATTCGGATCACCCACAAACTTCCTCAACATAGATATATGAAACACCGGGTGAACCATAGCTAACTCAACTGACAAATCTAACTCATAAGCCACTTGCCAACACGTCTCAATATCTTATAAGGTCCAACATATCTAGGACTTAATTTTTCTTTCTTACCAAAATACATTACACCCTTCATGGGTGAAACCTTCAAATAGACCCAACCATCTACTTCAAATTCAAGCTCTTTTTTCCTAACATCTGAATAGGAATTTTGACAACTTTGAGCCTTCTTCAATCTCTCCCTTATGAGTTTTACCTTCTCTATAGCATCTATCATCAAATCTGGACCAATCAAGGCTATGTCACCTACTTCAAACCATCCCACCAGAACCTACATCTCCTCTCATACAATGCTTCAAAAAGAGCCATTTGGGTGCTAGAGTGATATCTATTATTATAGCCAAACTCAATCAATGGAAAGTTTGGATTGTTTTTTAGCTTGAACATCGGTTAGAAGATGGAAAGTGGTACTTATCTTAACCTTTATACCAATCTTTCGAAATGACTTCCAAAAGTGTGAAGTGAATTGAGTACCTCAATCCGATATAATGGACAAGGGAACACCATGACATCTTGCCAACTCACGAACATACAACTTAGCATAGTCTCTAGTACCATAAGAAGTCTTAACCGGTAGAAACTAAGCCTCCTTAGTCATCTAATCTACAATAACCCAAATGGAATCATATTGTTTCTTAGTATGAGGCAAACCCGTTACAAGTCCATATTCACCTATTCCCACTTCTGAGTAGAAATTTCATTGTCTTGAGCTAAACCTCTCAATTTTCGATGCTCAACTTTAACTTGTTGACAATTTGGACACTTAGCCACAAACTACACTATGTCCTTCTTCATGCCATTCTACCAATACACTTCCTTCAAATCACAATACATACTTTTGGATCCCAGATGAATTGAATACAAAGAACTATGGGCCTAATTCAATATCAACTCTCTTATCTCATCAACATTAGGAACACATAAGCGACCTTGGTAATGTAGTACCCCATACCCCTCTTGGAAGAAAGCCTCAATCGTGTTTTTGACAATCGACTTGTTCAAGTCAACCAACAGTGGATTATTGTCTTGTTTGTCCTTAACATCTACCACAAGAGACGATTCCAAACCATTATGCACAAGAACACCTCCATCACTAGAATCAAAGAAACGCACACCTAAGTGTACCAATCTATGAATGACTTTGCTCAATTCTTTCCAATATTCTTCAACATGTGCAACACTACTCATGGACAATCTACTTAGTGCATCGGCAACCATATCAGCTTTGCCCAGATGGTATAACACACTCATGTCATAGTCCTTCAACAATTCAAGCCATCTTCTTTGCTAAAGGTTCAAGTCCTTTTGCTTAAACATATATTGTAGACTCTTATGGTCGGTGAATACATCCACATAGACACCATAAAGATAGTGTCTCCAAATCTTCAAAGCAAACGTCACCTCCGCTGCTCAAGGTCATGGGTTGGATAATTCTGTTCATACACCTTAAGTTGCCTAGAAGAATAGGTTATCACCTTACCATGTTGCATCAATACACAACCAAGAGCAACCCTTGAAACATCACAATATACCACAAAACCATTGGACCCTTCCGGTAGAGTCAAAATAGGAGGGGTGGTAAAACAATCTTTCAACTCTTGAAAACTCTTCATACAAGCTTCTGACCATTGAAACTTTACCTTCTTTTGAGTCAACTTTGTCAAAGGTGACGAGATCAATGAGAACCATCCTAAAAATCTCCTATAATATTTTTTTAGGCCCAAGAAACTTCTAATATCCAAAAGGGACAATGGTCTAGACCAATTCTTAACTGCCTCAGTTTTCTTAGGATCAACCATAATCCCTTCACCGATCACAATATGACCAAGAAAAGCCACCTGCCTTAGCCAAAACACATACTTATTGAACTTTGTGAATAATTGTTTGTCCCATAGTATTTGCAACACAATCCTCAAGTGATTAGCATGCTCTTCCTCATTCCGAGAGTAGACCAAAATGTCATAAATGAACAAAATTAAATATATGTCCAAATATTGTTTGGACACCTTATTCATCAAATCCATAAATGTCGTAGGGGCATTGGTCAAACCAAATGACATAACTAAGAACTTATAATGTCCATACCTTGTTCGAAATATCATTTTGGGAATATCACACTCCCTTACCCGCAATTAGTGATAACTGAAATGGAGATAAATTTTAGAGAAGTAACTTGCCCTTTGCAATTGGTCAAAAAAATCATCCTCGGAATTGGGTATTTATTCTTGATGGTCACTTTGTTCAATTGTCGGTAGTTAATGGACATACATAGTGAGCCATCCTTCTTTCTAACAAACAAGACGGGAGCACCTCATAGGGATATACTTGGTCTAATAAAATCTTTATATAACAAGTCTTTCAATTATTCCTTTAACTCCTATAGTTCCATCGTGGCTTTTTGGTAAGGAGGGATGGAAATGGGTTGAGTACGAGAATAAAGTCTATACCAAAATCAATCTCCCTTTTGGGAGGGACATCGGGTAGATCATTAGAAAACACATCTATAAACTCATTTATAACAGGGACCAACTCTAGAGTAGGAGCTTTAGAATTTTCATCCCTAACCCTCATAAGAAGGTAGATATAACCCTTGGAAATCTTTCTTCGAGCGTTAGGCACAAAATGAATTGACCTTTGAACACGAAATTATTACCCTTTCATTCTAGTACTGGTTTATTTGGGAATTGGAACTTAACAACTCGGGTTATACAATCAATAGAAGAATAACATGCATATAGCCAATCCATACCAAGGATAACATCAAAATAGGTCATTTCAAGCTCAACTAGATCACATAGAGTAACTTTATGGAAAACCAAAATCGGACAACTTCTATAGACTCTTTTATCCACAACTGACTCACGTATAGGAGTATAAATGTAAAAAGGCTCTAATAATATTTTGGTGCTAACAGTAAATTTCATGGCCATATAAGGGGAATGAAAAGACAAATTTGCATCCGTATCAAGTAAGGCATAACTATCAAAGTGAAATACTCGTAACATACCGGTAACAACATCATGAGTCTCTTCCACCTCTTTCCTACCATGAAGAATATAAAATTGATTGTTGTGTTGAATACCCTTTGGTTGCATTTGAGCACATTGTGCAACTAGACCTCTATGAGAAACTTATCCTTGAGGACAACTATATTTGACCTTACATTACTTAGCATGATGACCCAGCTTACCACATCAGTACCACATATTCAAATCCGCTAAACACTAACCCTTGTGGTTCTTACCACACTTCTTGCATGCGGGAGTATCTTGGCCAGCACCTCTTTGGGCTTGGGGTTGGGCACCCTATCCTTGTAAAACCTTAGAATAGTGGCATTTAAAGATCCTTGGCCAGAGTACCTTTGGCGAAAATGAGGATGCCCGCCACCTCCGAACTTAGCATGAGAGAAACCACCACCATCGGTCCTTGGCCTTTTGGACTCCCTATTTTTCTCCCTCAGCTTCTCACTCTCTATTTATTATGCATAGGTCATATCTAGATATATATATCCCCCAAATCAACATACTTGTATTACATTCTTTTGAGACCATATTCGATACCCCCGACATGAACTTGCTTATACGAGCTTTTGAGTTGGCAACCATGAATAGAGCATATTTTGACAATTGGGTAAACTTGAGGGCATATTCCCTCACAGTCATACCACCTTGCTTAAGATTGATAAATTCTTGAACCTTGGCCTCGCTTAACTCTAATGGGAAGAAGAGATCAAGAAACACTCCTTTGAACTTATCCCAAGTCATGGGATCCACCTCTCTAGGCCTCTCACTCTTTCATTGATCAAACCAAATTTGGAAAACACCCTTCAATTGATATGTGGTCAATTCCACCCTCTCAATCGGGCTAACACTCATGATATCCACAATCTTGTGAATGCTATCAACAAACTCTTGTGGATCCTCTTCAACCTTGGAACCCCAAAACTCCAGAGGATTCATCCCCATTAAATCACAAACTCTTGTCACCATTGTACCCACATTTGGGTTCACGGGAGCAACACTTCACGGTTAACTTGGGCCTTCACGGCTTTTGCAACTACTTGAAAGGCCGCTTGAAACTCGGCATTGGAGACTTGATCGTTTATAGGATAATTCGAAGCTTGTTGCTCCTCTTCCACCATATAAATTCTAGTAGGGTATTTTCATGGAGGCATATTCTGAAAATCACAAAGAACAAGCATTAGAGGGAAAGACTTAACTACTCTACCGTACGACATAGATCATGAAAGAACTGAGACTTTCCAAAGACATTTCATAGCCTCCTATTCATGGATATGGCGCGCTTTAAACAAATGAACAAGGCTCTACTTAACGCGGTATGTTAGACTCCCTAGGAATCTTCTAAACCTTGTGCTCTGATACCAAGTTTGTCATGACTCAAACTAGGGCCAAGATGTGACACGACGATTGGGATATGAGGGACCTCATCAAGTCATCTCAAAATACATCGCATATATAAGGTAAAGAAATATAATAATATAAGCAAAAGTAAAAGCTCATGTGAATGGGTCTAAGGGGTAGAAAACTCAATAGATGTCCGACCAGACTACATCAGATAACGTCTAATCATGCCTCTAGTATAGTTTTTGATGGGGGCTTAGGACAAGCTCCTATTTCTCCCAAAACAATAAAAGTAAGTCAATGAAACAATTTCAAAAGAAAGTCATATCCTCGATGATATGAGGAGTCACCAACTTTATGGAGAAAATTAAGAAACTCTAGCCACAAATAGGGTGATCGTGAGTGTCGAATGCCCCTACATTATGAGACAATGTAGGAAAAATATTTGTTAGTACATAGAAGGTAATAAGTATGTGAGATCTGCATGAACAAGTAAAGGAACAGGAAAAATATGCCATAAGATGCATGACCAATCATAATGAATATAAGTAATGCTTAAATCATTCTAAAACGTATGAAAACTCATGGTCAATGCACATCATACAACATCATCATAGAACTCATAGTTTAACATTCAACTTGTGTGGGATAAGTCCCCTAACCGACATCTAAGACCATGTGATCTATAATATCGAATACAATGGAACCCTCATCGAGAAGGGGGAGGCTACCTTGCTAGGGTATAATTTGTCATGGCACTTAAATCAATTGTGTTATATATGGATCCACTAGTTAGGCCATGAAGGAAACCTATGCAAGCAACTTAGTTTGGGCCTATAGGTTTTTACTAGGATTCCCTTGGGTAACTAACTTCATTATTGGACTGAACCCCACCTAGAAGTCCTGTCGGTACTTAGTCAATATTCCAACGAAACTCATAAAAACATGATCATAGCATAATAGGGAAAGATAGTAACTACCTATCAATCCATCTTTATAAAATATATTAGGAATAGCTCATTAACTTTAGTGATTCATAAGAATCCATAACTTCGGTGAGAATTGTTCTTATCGCCATCTTTAAACATGATTATATGAGAATTGTAGTTATTACACCATACTAACTATCTTTGATCATAGATTGATCATCATCATACCTTCATCTTTAAAAATCATAATCTCAACTTTAAAATCATGAAAGTTTTCCTTGAAAATTATTGAACTCATAATCAACTCATGAAAATCATCTTTAACTTCATAATCCTAACTTGGAAATAGATTTATGCATGGGCATTCATGATTCAACTTAAAATCATGCAATCATGTAGAAACATTCTTAGAATAATCATTGATAATAATTTAACACGAAATTGAAACAACCAAATGTAATTCATCAAAACTAGGGTTCATAAATCAATTGAAAATTTATGGAAAACTTGAGAAAATTTGGGGCTCCATGGGTGAAAGGAACCCATGGATCATTCTCTACATACCTTGATTGAAATTACTCAAAATTGAGGAAGAAACCTTGATGAAATCTGAAACTCTAGCTTGAAACTAGAAGGGGAGCTTGAGAGGATTTGGAGTATTATCTTGGGAGAATTTAGGAGAAAGACTTAGAATAAGGGAAATTTTAAAGAATTTGGTATATATACGATTGAACTTAGCCATAATTGTGTCTAGGTTAATTGAACAGTACTTGGGAAATGATACAAATATCCATCATTAAAACTCCGAATATGCCCTTACGAATCGACTCTACAAATCGTAGAAATAATGATGAAAAGGGATTAAATTCAAGTGTCAAAACTTATCAAATCAGTCATTTCTATGACTCGTCTTCATGACGATGAATTGTAAAGTGCATTCGTCCTACAGGTCTCAAAACCTGCAAACTTGAGGGCCTCTTAACTTTGGTAATGAGTTGTATCTACGACTTGAAATAATTCTTGGGAATCATCTTGTCAAGTCATAGACTCGACCTTGAGGAACTTATAAAACATGGCCTCTGAAGTTTTGGAAAGAGTGGTTCTAACGACTACGACTCGTCAATAGGATGAGATCCTGTTGAGTCATAGAACCTCTCCTGAGGGTAAAACTGTATAATGCTCAAGAGGTCACTCTACAACTCACTCTTACAAGTGGTAGAAATCTCTATGCATCGTAGAGTGACACATAAACATGAGTTAGTTCAAAAGTTTGATAATTTTCTCCTTGGTTCCAACTTTTTGACTTCCGGGATCTTACATGTCCAAATTGCTAACAAGTCAAGGTTGAGCACCAAAGGTCATGTGGTGTAGCTCAGAATATAGAAATTCCAGAATGAAAGTAGGTGATGATTAATATGGACTTCTTTATAAGCTTACCAAGGTATCGCAGACAGCATAATTCGATTTGGGTTATTGTAGATAGGATGACCAAATGTCACAACCCGATGTGTCAGGTTATGATGGCGCCTACTATGACTCACTAGTAGGCAATCCAACACATATCCCAGAACTGTAAGTAATGGGATGTCAAGGTAGAAGATGAGCAATAAAATAAAAAATATTAACGAAATAATAGGTGCATACATGAACGGTCGGAAGCAACTAAATATATACAAATAAAAAGATTCCTCCCAAAACCTGGAAGTCACGTGTACAGAGCTACTAGTAAGAGAGTACAAGTTCCAAAAGTGGACCACAAAAATAGAGTTGTCTCAAAAAGTAAGACAGGCAAAACGTATATACAGAGGGAGATGGTAAATCCAGGATGCAATGTGCCAACCCTCGCCTCTGATCACGACCGCAGAGAGCTCAAATCAATGCCTGTAGCTAGTACTCAGACCTACATCATGTAAAAAGAGGTAGAGTGTAGTATGAGTACCAAAGAAACATGTACCCAGTAGGCATAATAGGTCAATTGAGCAAGATAAGCAAAAGTAGACTGAAATGTGAGTAAAAGATCACAAGCAAAGAGAAGGCAATAAGTAAATGTAGGCATGTACACGAGCGTACTAAAAAAAGAGAAAGAATCTAACTAAATCCGTTGGGCTCCCATAAACTCGATGGGTACGCTCGCGCACAAGTATAGAGTAAGCATCTGCGCAGACTCCCATAAGCTAAAGGAAAAATTGGAGCCAAAGGTATTCCAATAATAACACCATTCCCTGGGCTTGAACCGAAACATTCCTAAACTCTAATACCTTAACCCAAAGCTAAGAGTAGATGAAGACCTTGGACCAAAGATTCATCAGGGAATCAGGAATTAAACCACTTGTAAGCTGGACCACGGACTTTAACCGAGTAACTTTAGCTAACTAGTCGACATGAATAAGCTAGACCCTTTAACCTAGTAACTGTATGCAAGGGTCAAACACGACTAAGATAGACCATGGAATTGAATCGGGTAACTGTAACTAATGAGCCGAACACAAGTAAGCTGGACCACAAACTTTAACCTAGTAACTGCAGCTAAGAGAGTAAACCGAATTAGAATCAACCACCAATTATGCATCATGGGGAGTACCCCCAAACCGAGTGCTATCAATGCACCACTCTAGCCTGAACAAAATATAACCCAAATCATCAAGAAAACTCCCAAGAGTTTAGAACCAAGCGATACTGGACAAATAGAAGAATAGGACATTATGTAGGTAAGGTCATAATCTATTTCACCACCTAGCTAAAGCTCAGACTATCAGACTCAAGTCTGCTATATCAGTATACAGGGAGATAATCGTCTGCAATGATTTCGGAGAAGATCTAAGGCACAACGGCACCAAACTCACGCAAGTCTAAGGTAATCACTAATATAAGCCTAGACTATGGACCTACATGCTTCCAAACACATAACCACAGGCACGACATTTACCACAATGTATGGATGATCAACATTAACTAGGTCATGCTTACACAGTCTAATAATATCCCAAAATAGTTCCTGGGATAGAAATTTTAATAGTTTAGCATGCTTGACACTCAATCCCCTCCAAACTCATATAATTCAATATATAATTTCCTAAACATGCTTAGTCTAATGAGGACATAGGTACCTGAAGGCCGACCGCGTGCACTCTAACTCATGAAATCATAAATTTTACCTTATGAGAAGACTTTGAAAGCTTCCACACTATCAATAATAGAATCAAAACATTAATATGGTCGTTATGACACTAGAATTATTGAATTCAGAGATGGGCCAATTTTGGAGTCAAAAATCGAGAATTGTAAGACCCGCTCCATAACTCACGGAATTGACTCCAATAATAGGCTCCAACTACTACCCCCATCTCATGTTCCACAAGGGAACATAATTCGTACACCAAGTAAGCCTTAAACCTAACATTTATCCATGATCAAATACAAGCTCAAAAACACAAAAAACACATGAAAAAGGAGAAATTACCTCAAAGAAAGCCTCAAATCATAATTCTGAACACATCACTGGGTTCCTCTCAAAATTCTACGCAAGTTAGAATTTTGAATCTCTTAAATCGCCCAAGAATTGAAGGAGAAAACCAAGTTTGAAATTTGATATAAAATCTAGAAATTGGGTCTTAAGAACGACTCTCAAGTGTCGCTTTAGCGACCACCCAGGGATGGCTTAAGCAATACCCACCTAAAAGGAGAGCATCGCTTTAGCGATACCTAGTCACTTAAGCGATCTGTCGCTTAAGAGAACTGTCGCTTTAGCGACAAGTTAGTCGCTTTAGAGACACCCGCCCAAAAGGGCTGGTCATTTTAGCGATTTCTTGGTCGCTTTAGCGACAATCTCTTTAGTAACAAAAAGTCGCTTTAGCGATGGCACTAGACCCAGCTAGTGCAAAATGGACTTTGGCAAGTCCAATCCTCCAACGAGGTGCTCAGGATTTATTTGAAACCCTGTGCGCACAAATAAAATATGCTACCCCACTAAATTCAGCCTTTCAAACTCAATGGAGATTCAAAATTCCTATACAAGGTCATCTTAACAAAAAGCAAGTCCCACACCCAAGTGCCATTTTTGGCTAATTTCCACAACGGACCTCAAGATTAGATCAGAAGCCTCGGAATGCGAATGAAGGGTTGTTCTAGAAAAAACACGACGTTCCAAAGCTAAGCAGTATCAGAATTTTCATTCCAGTGTGTTTTCCAAAATTTTTGACTAAAGTCAATTATAGGCCAAATTTCAAAAGAAAAGCATCAAATGGTCCTAAACTCATACCAATTGCCTTGGTACTCATACCGACCACGCTACTAGCCTAATTTGGCCATTATGGAGTTCATGGAACTATCAAAATTCCGTTCTGAGGTCATTTTTCTAAAGTTATGACCAAAGTCAACAGTTCAAGTTATAAAAGCTTCAAAATAAGGAAATGGGCCTAAAACCCAAATAAACGACCAGGTGAGAAAACAGTCAGTGTCAACAAGTCATAAATAACTCAGGATCGCTACAAAAACGATCTACACAATGGAATGAATGCTTAAATTCAAAAATGACCTAGAGGGTCATTCAACATCCACTACTAAAAGAACTTTTTTCCGTGAAAGTAAGAGTCAAGAAGTATCTGAAGGCTAAAATAAGAAGGGGAATTATGCCCGCATCTCCTGCTCGGTCTCCTAGGTAGCCTTCTCAACTAGACGATGCCTACAATGGACCTTAATCATTGGAATGGCTCTGGAACTCAACTGCCTAACATCTCTGGCTAAAATAGCAATTGCCTTCTTAATATAACTCAAATAATCATCCAAGTCAACCATGTTATACTGAAGCACATAGGAATTGTTTGGCATATACCAGTGCAGCATTGATACATGGAAAACTGGATGAATAGCTGAAAAGGTTGGGGGAAAGGCTAACTCATATGCAACCTCACCAACTATCCTCAATATCTCGAAAGGGCTAATATACCTGGGGTTAAGCTTGCCCCATCTCCCAAATCTCATCATGCTCTTCATAAGCAATACACAGAGGAATACTCAGTCACAAATGGCAAATCTCAACAATCGAAGCCTACGATCTGCATAGCTCTGGTGTCTACTCTAAGCTATCCTGAGCCTATCCTGAATTACCCTCACATGATCTAAGGCCTCCTACATCAAGTCTATACCACATGGCCTAGGCTCCGTAAAATCAAACCAACCAACTGGAGAATGACATCTAAATACTTGAATGGTAGTTGTTGTAGTACGCAAACTCTTCCAAGGACAAAAACTAATCCACTGACCTCTAAAACCCATAAAATAAGCTCGTAACATATCCTCAAGAACATGTATAGTGTACTCTAATTGACCATTAGTCTATAGGTTAAAAGTTGTGCTAAGGTTAACACGGGTGCCCAAATCTTCTTGTAAGGTCCTCCAAAAGCTAGATGTGAACTGTGAGCCCCAGTCTGAGATGATAGAAACAGGTACATCATAAAGGCGAACCACCTCCCAAATGCAGATTCAGGCTAACCTCTCAGCACTATTAGAAGTATGAATAGGAAAGAAGTGCATTGACTTCGTCAATCGATCCACAATGACCCAAATGCTATCAAGACTGCGGAAGTATGAGGCAACCCCATAATGAAATATATGGTGATCCACTCCCATTTCTACTTGGGAATGATTAATCTCTAAAGCTCTCCACCAGGCCTCAATTGCTCGGCCTTAACCTGCTGGCAACTCATGCAATACAACACATAATCCATAATATCTTTCCTTATACTGCTTCACCAGTAGTGCTACCTCATGTCACAATACATCTTAGCGGTGCCCAAATAGGTAGAATACCTAGAGTCATGAAAGTTACCAAGGATCATCTAAATCAAACCCCTAACTCTTGGAACACAGAGATGACAACCAAACCTCAAAACCCCATCTAAAGGAAAGGAAGCCAAATCAGCATCACTTCTTAAAACCCGATCTCGCAGTGCAACTAACCCCTCATCCTCAAATTGACGAGTATAAATCCGTTCCAATAGAGATGAATAAGCCCCCATATAAGCTAACATACACCAGCAATTAGAGATGTTAAGTCAAATCATTCAGTTAGATAAGGACTAGATGTCCAAAGCTAATAGTCGCTCCACAGTAGAAAGGAAGTCTAGACTACCCATACTCACCGCCTTCTGACTCAAGGCATCTTCCGCTACATTCGCCTTTCCTAGATAGTAGAGAATAGAGAGGTCATCCTTCAGGAGCTCAATCCAGCGGTGCTGCCTTAAATTAAGGTCCTTATAGATCATAATGTACTTAAGGCTCCTGTGATCAGTGTAAATCTCACATCGAACTCCATACAGGTAGTGCCTCTAAATCTTAAGCACAAAAACTACCGCCGCCAACTCCAAGTAATGAGTGGGGCAGATACTCTTGTACAACTTAAGCTACCTCGATGCATAAGCAATAATGTTATACCCCATACTCTTGATCTCGGAATGTCACTTAAGTTTCTTAGAAGTTATGAAGTGAGTCAGATAATTTACTACACTATCACACAACTCTAAGGAAATAAGAATGCGACAACCCATGAGAAGGAAGGTTGGAAATAGGGTCATGGGAAGTCGAAAGGAGTTGGAGGACAAGTAATGAGTCGTAGGACTCGATTTATATATGTATACCACTAACTTGGAAGTCTTACGTACCTAAGCTACTTGAGTACATACCAAGCTTACGTAGCATGGATTACACGGGTTCTTAAAATAAGATGAGATTATGAACCCATAGGGAAGAGAAGAAGATGACACGTGGCACCAAGAGAAGGTGCCATGTAGAAAAAGGTAATCCAACTGCTTGGGGTCAAGTAGGTGACCCACCTACTTGAGGGTGGGCCCCACCAAGGACATGTGTCAGCCACGGATTGGCTGTATGAATGTGTTGTCCTAATAGGGGCTGGACACGTGTCACCTTTAAGGGATGACATGTTTCACCTCTTGGGGAGACATATATATGTATTCTAAGTGACTATTAACTTCATTTTTCATCCAAAATTCAGCCAAAAGAAGAGAGAAAAATATGGACAAGAAAGGAGGTAGCCATGGTTTAGAGAAAAATAAGGTAAGTTCTCAAGTTTCTCTCTGTGAATTACTTACCTACGGTATTCCTTAATCACGTGGAGATATATATATGTATGTGATAATTCCTAAGGAACCATATCTTCAAATTTACACTGGGAACAAACAAGAGAAAGGTGAAGGAAAAACTTGAAAGGCAAGAAAGAAGGGCTACGAGTTCGAGCAAGAAAAATAGTAAGGCCCGATTTCGTTCTGCGAATTAATTATTTAAGTAATCCCATGGTGATATAATGATGTTTTATAACAAAACATTCCAATTTGGGGAAGCGGAGAGGTGGCACAAATAGTCCGCCCTATTTCAGCACATCAAGAAGTTTTCGAGATGCAGTTTTGGCGAGTTTTGGCCAATTTTGGGTAAGGTAAAGTTTCTCCTTTCAATTTGGAATTTATGGTGTTTTTATGGAGTGTTTTAAATGCCCTATAGGTGGCTTGAAATTTTAAAAGGTCATATAAATGCTTGACATCAAAGACAATCTAAATTGGAGTCATTATAGTTAAATTGTCGTCGAAGTAAAGTGTTGTGCTTGTGGGTGCTATTGCAGGTGTGTGGGGGTGTGTTGAAGGGCCTAAATGTATTCTAAAAGGTTTGTGGGTGCTTCTAGTTTCAGACACACCACCCCTTATTTTGTATAATTAAAGGCTTTGCGAAATAAAGACTAGAAACCCTATTTTGGTATCGTAATTTTAAGCGAGTTGGTTGGGGTTTATATTGTGAAATGTTGTCATATTTTACTTGTATATGATATGCAAGTTTTTGTTTTTTGTTGGATGTAGTGATTAGGGATGTAATTGGAAATTTGTATAGGGCATATTATAGGGGAGGTGCTGCCCAATTTTCGTTAACGCCTTAGCCAATTAAAGAACTAGTCGAGGAGACAAACAAGGAAATAGGTTCCATGAATACTAAGGTGAAACTTAAGGTGTTAGAAAGTCAAGAGTGTTTGATATTCATATTACTTCTGTGTTGAATAGGTTCAAAGGACGACGAGGCGAACGTGACAAAGAGTAACCCGTACGAGGTATGTGAAGCTGTCTCTTGGCATGTTTTGGCATAAGTATATAGAGCTATTCTCCTTTTCTTTTGGAATGTCTTAGATTTAGACTATGGATGATGTAATGTTTTGGGCAACTTCATTCTTAGGTTCTGAATGTGACTTCAGGACTCTTGATCACTTCTGGATGTTAAGACTCTTAAAGTAATTAAACTCCTATTCCTCAAGTCTTCTCTGTGACTGTATAGTGATTGATTAGACAAAGCCCTTATTTTTTCTAAAGGCTCGGAGATAATTAATGCTCGGACTTCTATAAGATATTTCACACTGGTATATGTCTAAGATTTCCAAAACTCCTTTTTACCTAGTCCTTAGTGACATTTAGAGGGTATATGTCAGACATTTCCTACCCTAATCTCCAAGTGATGGTTCGCTTGATGACTTCATTGAGTCTCAGATAATGATTTAAACTATGTTTTGTTTCCCACTACTCTACTCGTGTATACTTTCACACTTCTTCTCCTAGTCCCGGGCTGGTTATCGGATTCGTGCTCAATTCCACTACATTGTTCATCGTGCCCTCACTAGAGGGCCGAGTACTTATATATATATGTGATGATGTGATGATGTGTTGTAATAAGGAGGTGATGGTTCTATGGATATGATTCACCGGATCCCTGCCAGGGACGTCTATATTGAAAATTTGAGCATGCATAATTTTACTTTCCCAGGTATAGGTTTCTGATTTGATATTTTACCCCCTACTTCTCTATTTCAGATATACTTCCAGTTGTGTTATGTTATGTTTTACATACTCAGTACATATGTCATATTGACCCCATTTTCTTGGGGAGGGATGCGTTTCATAACCACAGGTACAGATACAGGTTTTGGGAGTCCGCTAGCTTAGGATTCCGCTCAGCTCAGCTAGAAGAGGCTCCATTGTATCAGAGCCTAGTTTTTTGGTACTGACCACTGATGTATAAAATTGTTTTGTCTATTTAGGGGTACGACGGGTGCCCTGTCTCGCCATATATTGTCGTTAATATTTTTAGAGGTCTGTAGACATATATATGTGGGTTGTATGTGTAAGTTTTATTTAGCTAGGTCTACATGAAATGTTATAAAGGTTTATATGTATGGCAGCCTCATCGGCTTATGTGCCCTTTCAGGATGTGATCCAAATGAAAGAGGCTATCGGTTTATGAAAATGTTATTACCCAATAGGGTTTTGTTGTATGGTATTATTTTAATTACAGTTTGACTTGACCACAGTTGATAGACACATATATGGGGGTTCAGATCGGACCTCAATCGCGGCCTACGGGGTTGGGTCATGACAAATAACCCGGCTGTACTGCATCAGTACACAAACCAAACCAACGCCGAATACATCATGGTAAATGGTGAATCCCTTGCCCTCAACTAGAAGAGTCAATATAGGAGCGGTGGTATGCCACTCTTTGAGCCTCAAAAAGCTCCTCTCACACTCCTCCTATCACACAAATGGGATATCCTGGCGCGTTAACCGAGTCACAAGTGCTTCTATAGTAGAAAACCCCTCAATAAAATGCCTATAGTACCCTACCAATCCAATGAAAATACGAAGCTATGAATCTCAGTCACCAAAGTGTGCTTGGCTTAATCACGAATAGCCTCAATCTTCACAGGATCTACCATAATGCTATCTTTGGATACCATCTTCCCCAAGAATGCTATGGACTCAAGCCAAAACTCGCACTTTGACAACTTGTTATAAAGCCACTAGTCTCTCAAAGTGTGGAGCATTACTCTCAAATGTTGCTCATGTTCCTCACGGCTCCACGAGTATACCAGAATGTCATCGATGAAGACTATGACAAATGAGTCCAAGTACGGCCTAAACACCCAGGTCATCAAGTCCATTAATGCAGCAGGAGAATTACTCAACCCAAAATATATCACTAGGAACTCATATTGGCCGTAACAAGTCCTAAATGCGGTCTTAGGATGTCTGCTACCTTAGAAAACACCACGGCACCCTGAAGCTAGTTGAATAGGTCATCAATCTTTGGCATGAGGTAACGATTCTTCACCATTACCCTCTTCAACTACTTGTAGTCAATGCACATTTGTATAGTACCATCCTTCTTATTAACGAAAAAGATTGAGGCACCCCAAGGCGATCTACTAGGCCGAATGAGTCCCTTATCCAAGAGATACCAAAGTTGTACACTGAGTTCTTTGAGCTCTGCGGGGGCCATATGGAATAATAGGTTAGAAATAATATGAGTACCTGGCTATATATCAATGGCAAATTCGATATCGTGGTTAGGAGGAAGGCCAGGTAAATCGACAAGAAATACATCTACAAACTCTCAAACTGTAGGTACTGAATCAACTGCAAGACCATCCCTACTCACATCTTAAGCACAAGCCAAGTATGCCAAACACCACTTAGCCACTAGTCTTTTATCATGAACAAAGAAAATCACCCCAAATGACATGAGACTACAAGAGCCCTGCCACACCACTGGCGGAATACCAGGCATGGCTAAGGTAAAGGTTTTTGCATAGAAATCAAAGACCGCACGCTGACGGGATAACCAGTCTATGCCCAGAATCAAATCCAAAATCCACCATATCAAGCTTAATGAGATCAACCCTAGTTTCACGCCGCTAAATAGTCCCCACAAAGGATCTAAAGACCAAATCCACTACTAAAGAATCCCCTACCGGGGTTGAAACATATAATGGCTTAACTAAAGACTCTGGGATCACACTCAGTCAAGGGGAACAATATATAGATATATAAGGATATATGGATTCTGGATCAAATAAAGGGATGTGGGATGATGTCATAATAAAACTATACCAGTGATCAAATCGTCTGAGGCCTCAACCTCTGCTCCAGCTGGAGTTGCATAGAAATGAGACTGGGCTCTTCTACCTTGTGCATCGACTCTGCCTCCTGACCTACCTCCTTGGGGACCTCTCTATACACCCTGATGACCACTCATACGGTCCTGACGCTAGTATCTACCTCTAACTGGGGGTGCTGGTGTTGGTGTTGGTGCTGGTGCAGGTCTATTAGCCTATGCCGCTGGTTAGGCTAGCCTGTGCTGAGGACACTCACGGGACCAATGATCTAGCTCCCTGTACTTATAGCACTTCTGTGAATGTCAGGTGAATGCTGGAGGTCAGCCACCTCAGCTAGAAGAACCATCTACAAAACACCTCGGCTTTGACTTAGACCAGTACTAGAGCCAACCTAATGGTGCTGATCACCCTCGAAAGTCTGAAGAGAGGTATGGAAGGGGCGGCTAGACTGACCTGGTAGAAATCTCATATGAGATCTATTATAGGACTCCTAGGGTCTAAAGCGGTGCCCATCATATATATCCTCCTTTCTAGCTCTCTTGCCGCTACCCCTTAGGGCCTCGCAACGGATCTGCTCAAGCGTACGGGCATGGTCTACCACCTATAGAAATGAGAAGACTGCTGAGACTAAAGACTGAGTCTCAATCCTCAACTGGAACTTCAATCCTCTGATGAAGCACCGAACTCTTTCCTCCTCTATGGGTAAGATCATAGCAGCATGCTTGAAGAGCTCATGGAATCGAGCCTCGTACTATGATACTATCATGGATCCCTACTCCAATCATGAAAACTGATCTTGAAGCTAATCTTTGATGCTCCTGGAATAAATAGGGCCTCTAAAAACTCATTCCATATCACCAATGGAGACCCAGCTGGCCTAGTCTCCAAATATGTACGCCACCACTACCGGGCGAGATCGTCTAGCTAATAAATGGTGAAGTCATCTAAGGTCTACAATTGCTTACAGCAAAAAAGTAGAAACTCATGGGCATCTTCACCCACAGCCCCAGAAAATCTCAACGGTGATAGTCTAAGGAACACCTCAAACGTCTTCTACTCCTGGAGTGGCATGACGCCCTACAAATCATCAGGCTGAGTGGCCGATAGCAGTAGCTACTGAGCAGCTAGTATCGCTGGTGTAGGCTTGTTCTACGGTGCTAGGGAGGTGAGAGATGGGGCCTACTGCATACCCTTAATAGAAGCAAATAATCTGGGCGAGCAACACCTGTAAGTCTAAAGTTGCGACTGGGCAGGCATTGGCTGGGCTGGTCTCAACATCGGCTACTGATGTACTGGAGCTACTAGTGGCTCCTCTTTTAGCTTTGGAGTTCTCTCTCGGTCCTAAGCTAGTGTTGCAGCCCTGGTACGACCCTGAGGTCGGCCTCTATATCTAGCATGCATATGAGCCATCCTGTAAAAGAGTGGAAAAATTAAGACTTCCAGAAACCAACAAAACAGACACAGTACGACAGCGATACAAAAGAGACACATTCTTAAAGACATTTTGTAGCCTCCCCAGGATGGTCATAGATGTCTCCACATCGATCCACAAGACTCTACCAGACGTTAGCTCTATACAAGTGACACCGGTGAACCTAAGGCTCTGATACCAACTTGTCATGACCCAATTTCTCAGGTCATGATGGCGCCTACTATGACCCACCAGTAGGCAAGCCAACCCATATCCCAGAACTACGAGTAATGGGATGTCAGGGTAGAATACTAGCAATACAATCTAAAATAGTAAAGAAATAATGGGAGCATACATGAATGGGCAAAAGCGACTAATTATATACAAACCAAAATATCCCTCCCAAAACCTAGAAGTCACATGTACAGAGCTAGTAGTAAGAGAGTACAATTCGTAAAAGTGAACCACAAAAATAGAGCTATCTCAAAAGGCAAAAATAGGCAAAACTTATATATAGAGGGAGGCGGGTAAATCCAGGATGCAATGTGCTCACCCTTGCCTTTGAACACGACTGCAGCTGGATCGAATTAATGCCTGTAGCAAGTACTTGAACCTACATCACGTAAACAGATACAGAGTATAGTATGAGTAACAAAGCAACATGTACCCAGTAGGAATCATAGGCCGACTGAGCAAGATTTGCAAAAGTAGACTGAAATGCGAGTAAAAGATCACAACCAAAGATAGGGAAAGAAGTAATTGTAGGCATATACATGAGCGTACTAAAAAAAGAGAAATAATCTAACTAAATTTGCTGGGCTCCCATAAACCCAATGGGTATGCTCGTGCACAAGTAAAGAATAACCACCTGCATGGACTCCCATAATCCCAACAGATGCAGAAATAGCTGAAGGAAATTAATTGGAGCCAAAGGTATTCCAATAATAACACCAATCCCCAAACTTAAACCCAGCCATTGCCAAACTCTAATACATCAACCCAAAGGTTAGAGTAGATGAAGACCTTGGACTAGAGTTCATAAGAGAATCAGGAATTAAACAATGTGTAAGCTGGACCACGGAATGTAACTGGGTAACTATAACTAACTAGTCGACATGAGTAAGATAGTCCATGAACTTTAACCTGGTAACTATACCCAGGGTCGAACACGGGTAAACTAGACCAAAGACTTCAACTGGGTAGCTGTAGCTAATGATCCGAACACAAATAAGCTAGACCATAGACTTTAACCTGGTAATTATAGCTAAGAGAGTGAACCGAATTAGAATCAATGATCAACTATGCATCAGAAGAGTACCCCCAAACCAAGTATCATCAATGTACCACTCCAGACCAAACCAAATATAACTCGCATCATCGAGAAGACTCCCAAGAGTTTAGAACCAAGCAATACAGGACCGATATTAGAATAGCACATTATTAATGTAAGGTCACAAGCTTTGTCACCACCTAGCTAAAGATCATACTATCAGACTCAAGTCTACAATATCAATCTAAAGGGAGCTAACCGTCTGAAATAACTTTGGAGAAATTCTAAGGCCTAACGGCATAAAACTCGCGCTAGTATAAGGAAATCACTAGTCCAAGCTTAAACAAAGGCCCAACATGTTTAAAAACACATAACCACAGGCACGACATTCATCACAAGGTATAGATGATCAATATTAACAGGAGTTATGCTTACATAGTCCAATAATTTCCCAAAATAGTGCCTAGATAGAAATTCTAAGAATTTAGAGAGCTTGACACCCAAACCCCTCCAAACTCATATAATTCAATATATGATTGCCTACACATGCTCAATCTAATAAAGGAAAATCGTAGCCTACCTGTTGGTCAATTGTGTATGCTCTAACTCACAAAACTGGAGCTTTTCCCTTTTAATTGGACTCCGAAAGCTATTACGCTATCAATAATAGAATCACAATGTTAATACGGTTATTATGACACTAAAATTATCAAATTTAGAGATGCACTAATTTCGAAGTCAAAAATCATAAATTATGGGACCCACTCCATAATCAGTAAATTGACACCGATAATAGGCTCCAACTACAACCCCTAGCTCATGTTCCACAAGGGAAAACAATTCACCCATCAAATAGGCCCCAAACCTAACATGCATTTATGATCAACTACAAGCTCAAGAAAACTAGAAATGCAACAATATCTATGCAAGTTACCTCACATAAAGCCTCAAATCCTAATTCTAAACTCACCACTAGGTTCCCCTCGAAAATCTATGCAATTTAGACTTTTGAATCATCCAAATCGCTCAAGATTTGAAGGAGAAAACTAAGTTTGAAATTTGATATAAAATTTGGAAATGAGTTCTTAAGAATGACCTCAGGTGTCGCTTTAGCAACCACCCGGATATCTCTTAAGCGACACCCACCTAAAAGGCAGGCATTGCTTTAACGACGCCACTTTCACTTTAACGACAGGTTAGTCGCTTTAGAAACACTCGACCCGGAGGGTTGGTCCCTTTACCGACTTCTTGGTCACTTTAGTGATAGTCGACAGCTGCTTTAGTGACAAGAAGTTACTTTAGCGATGGCTCCAGACCCAGCTAGTGCAAAATAGACTTTGTCAAGTCTAATCCTCTGATGGGGTGCTCGAGATTGGTTCAGAAACCCATGCGTGCAAATGAGATATTATACCCTACCAAATTTGATGTTCTCGAATCAGTGGCACATTTAAAATTCCCATGCGAGTTTATCTTAATAAAAAGTGAGTCCCACACCCAAGTGTCATTTTGAGCCAATTTCCATAACGGGCCTCGAGATTCGATCGGATACCTCAGAAAGCAAACGAAGGGTCATTCTAGACCACATTCAACATGCCAAAGATAACCACACTGTCATAATTTTCATCCGAGTGCGTTTGTCAAGAATGTTGACCAAAGTCAATTATAGACCAAATTTCAAAAGCAAAACGCCAAATGGTTATAAACCCATACCGATTTCTTTGGTACTCATGCCAACTATACTTGTCATGACCCAACCCCGTAGGCCACGACTGGGGTCCGACCTGGACCCCCCGTATACCTACCTATCAGTTATAGTCATATTGAACTATGAACAAGGTGATACTACTCATAAAAAAACCCTAATGAGTTAAAACTTTTTCGTGTACGTATGGCCTCCTTCACTTGTCTCATAACACATAAAGGCATGCAAGCCGACAAGGCTGCTGTAACATAAAAATACTCACAAAATGTCATATAGGCACAATCAAAACGAACTCACAAACATCCCACATCCATATGTCTACAGACCTCTAGGAATAGTAACAGCAACATATGGCGGGACAAAGCCCCCACCGTACCCCTGAATGTACAAATATATACATTAAGCGACCAGCATCAAAATTTAGGCTCCAGAATAGTGAAGCACTTACGACACAGCTGAGAGGAACTCCTAAGCTGATGGATCTCCAGAATGAACATTTGTACCAGCGGGCATGAAACGCAGCCCCCCGAGAAAAGGGGGGTCAGTACGATATATTTACTGAGTATGTAAAGCATAACACATCGTAACTGAGACCATAACTGAAATAGGGATGCAGGGGACAAGTATAACAATTAACAAATTACTGTACCTACACCTTAGGACACGTAATCCTATACATCATCATATACTGTGCCCGGCCCTCTAGTGAACTCAGTGCCATAAGCATTTTCTCATATTCACATGTCATTGTATCATCACGTATTTTATTTCATCATATCATCGTATACAGTATCATATCATCGTATATGATATAATCTTATCATGTATATCATCGTATTATACCCGATTCACTGCGGGGCTCAGGGTCACAATATATCACTTTAATCTCATATACATACCTACATAAAGTATTCGGCCCATTAGTGAGGGACTCGGTGAATGGAGTGGTGTACGTCTATAGCATACCATCATAATATACATACGTACCCGACCCTCTAAGGAGGGACTCGGTGCTCCTTCCTTATTTCACCACATGTACTATCATATTACAACTGTACCGGGACTCAGTGAATAATCGTATCGTCATAACATATAACATATATCACACCTCACGTATGGCATCATCTCCTCGTTCATGGAACTATACACATCCGGCCCGGGATACAGTGAAAGTAGTAGTAAAGTTGTGACCGACATAATATCCGGCCCATCATAGGACGCGAAGAAAGAAGGGTTACAGCATGCACGAGTAGAGTAATGAGAAACTATATGCAACTAATTCACCCTCTGAGACTCAATGAAACACTCAAGTGAACCGTCACCTGAAGACCAAGAAGGTACTTATCCATAGTACCCTTTAGATGTCATTAGGGGTTACATCAATTGGGGCATACGGAATCACAGACATGCATCAAGACAATGCTACATAGCTTATGCAATCAGAAACATAGTTTATGCAATCAGAGACATGGTTATGCAATCAGAGACACAGTTATGCAATCAAAGACACGGTTATGCAATCAGAGACACAGTTATGTAATCAGAGACATTGATCTTTTTAGAGCCTTCAAGAAAAGGAGCTTGTATCTCCACTTACTATTCACTATATAGCAGGCTCGAGAATAATAGTTTGACTACTTTCAGACCCTTAATGTTAAGAAGTGACTACAAGTCACGAATTACACTCAGAACTCATAAATAGAATTACCTCTAAACCCATATCATATATCATTTCACTTAAAATTAAGCCATTCTAAAGGAAAGAAGAGATAGGCTTTACATGTACTAGTTTTCATCACATAGAAGACTTAAAGGCAATGACTCAGCTATTGCAGGAGTTCTAATATCAAGAAGTAAACGAGAGTCTCGACTCGTACTCAGGGATTTACGAATGGATTGAATCCCAAATATCATATACATATCATTTATAGCCTATATCTAAGACATGCCAAAAGAAAATAAGAATAGCTCTACATATTTATTCCAAAAACACGCCAAAAGAAAGCTTCACATACCTTGTATGGACTTCTCTTAATCACGTCCACGTCGTTGTCCTCAAAACCTATTTAACATGTAAGTAATGAAAGTATTAACAACCTTGGACTTTTCATCAACTTAGACTACCCACGAGTATTCATAACATTCATCCCTTCGCTCGCCTTCTCCACTAGTTCCTTAACTAGTTAAGGCATTAACGGAAATCAGACAGCACCTCTCCTATAATGTGCCCTATACGAATTCCCAACCATGTAATTATCACCTGAAACCAACCAAAAATACAACCAGCAGCCCATTCATATACATATTACGACAACATTACACAATATAAACCCCCAACAATTCACTCGAAACTAAGATACCAAAACTAGAGTTTTTAATCTTTCTTTCGCGAATCCTTTAATTGCAAAGCAAAGGGTCATGTGGATGCAACCAGCATATCCCCCACCGCATTTAGAGAAATTTTATACCTTGCAACATGCCACAACACAACCAGCAGCATCCCCCACGCGCACAACACCTTATTTCGACAACAATTTAACTATAGCGATTCCAAATTCGATTATTTCGAACGCCAAACTTTTCAAACCTTTTACCCAACTTCCAGCAGCCTATAAGGTGTGTAATACACCCTAATTTAACATCATAAACTTCAAATTAGAGGGGAATAACTTACCTTTCCCGAAATTGGCTAGAACTCGCCGAAATCGCACCTCAGAATGTTTTTTAACGTGCTGAATCGTCGTGGTAGCTTGCTGTCCATTTTTTGGCTGCACCAAACTCTAATTTTACTCTACTAATACTTCCATATCATCTTGGTATACTCTATATAATTAATTTATGGAACAAAATTGGGACTTACCTTATTTTTCTCCCAAGCCGTCGCAATTTTCTCCTTAGCCCTAGGGTTTGTTTTCTCTTATTTTTGGCTGAAATTTGAGGAAAAAACTGAAGTATATGATTCATATACATACATATATGTGTCTGTAGGGTGTGACACATGTCATCCCCAAGAGGTGACACGTGTCCATCTCCTATTGGGCCACCACATCTACATGTTGAAGGAGGGGTTGCCACATGGAAGTGGGGCCCACCTCCCCCAAGAAGGTGGGTCACCTACTTGACCCCAAGTAGGTGGTTCACTGCTTGCTTAAGTGCTGCCATGTGTCACCCTCCCATTGGCTGCCCCATGCAATTTTATTTTCCTCCTCATGGGTTCAGAATCTCGTTCGTAATCTCGTCTCACTTTAAGAGCCTATGAAACCCTTGTTACGTAAGCTTAGTATGTAATCAAGTAACTCATGTATGTTAGACTTCTAAATTAGTAGTTTATGTAGATACGTCGAGTCCTACGACTCGTTAGTTGGCCTCCAACTCCTTCCGACTTCTCTTGACCCTATTTCCAACCTTCCTTCTCGCGAGGTATCACAATCTTCTTTCCTTAAAGTTGTTTGGCATGTGTGGATAGTAAAGGTCTCATGTCTACTTTCAAGACGATTAGGTACATGTGTCAAGGTTCAAAAATGCGGGGTATAACAATACTAATAGCCTAATTTGGTCATTCTAGAGTTGATGGAATTGTCAAAATTTTGTTCTGAGGTCATTTTCCTAAAGTTATGACTGAAGTCAACTTTTCAAGTTATAAAAGTTTTAAAATAGATAAACGGGCCTAAAACCCAAGCAAACGACCAGGCAACTAAACAGTCAGTGAAAACAAGTCATAAATTACTTGGGGTCATTATAGAAATGCTCTAAACAATGGAATGAAGAATTAAATTCAAAATGACCTAGAGGGTCATTACACAAAATCATCCCACTTTTTACCCATTAAGATAACTGAGACTGCATAGGACTATGCCTGACTATATATTCGAGAGATTGTCAGACTTTATGGAGCCCCTTTGTCTACCATATCAGATAGAGGAGCCCTGTTCACTACTCAGTTTTGGAAGTCCTTTCAAAAAGGGTTAGGTTCTAGAGTGAACCTTAGCACCACATTCCGTCCTCAAACTAATGGACAGGAAAAGCACACTATTCAGACTTTAGAGGACATGCTAAGAGAATGTATTATTGATTTTAAATATTATTGGGATGATCACTTACCCCTTATTGAGTTTTCTTATAATAATAGTTTCTATTCGAGCATTCAGATGGATCCCTATGATGCCCTTTATGGGAGGAGATATAGACCACGAATTTGTTGGTCCGAAGGTTTCACCCATGAAGGGTGTGATAAGATTTGGAAAGAATGGGAAGTTAATTTCTCAATATATTAGTCTTTACCAGATTGTGAAGAGAGTAGGTGATGTAGTCTATGAGTTAGAGCTACCACCGGAGTTAGCGGCTATTCATCATGTGTTTCACATTTAGATCCTTAAGAAGTATTTGGGAGATCCTTCATTGGTTGTCCCTATTGAGAGTATTGGAGTAAAATATAGTTTGTCCTATGAGGAGATTCCTGTCCAAATCTTTGATCATCAGGTTCACAATCTTAGAACCAAATAGGTTACATCAGTCAAAATCTTGCAGAGAAATCAGTTGGTTGATGTTGTGTCTAAGCACACACGCAAGTGTTCGCGGTCTCAAAAGTAATATAGTGACCTTTTTTTCAGAGCCGGATATTAACCCTACAAGAAACTATAATTAGGAATTAGTTAGCTTTTCATGAATCAAATTATTCATGCGTGTTTTCAAAGGGTTGAGTTTATTTATATCTAAAAATAATTATACCAAAACGATGTGAGAAAATGAGTTAATGATATTTGAGAAATTTTATCAATTTAAAGTAGAGTCTAGGGTTGTAGCACTCATAGATTTCCAGTATAACATCCTTTACTTTGGTATCCAATGAGTTTTTCGATTACTAATTTACAAGGTTGATTTTTCAATTATGATCTTCTGACCTCTAATTGCCTACTCTTGTTGATAGGTTAACTATATCATTGAGCGGAGATAAGCATGAACCAACAAAAATACATTAATCATATCATCCTGTATAGCAACCAAACATTGTGTATAGATATGTGTCATAATCATTCTATACACGAATTATTCTAGATAATTCTAGGACAAACATGCTCCCTATATTCTAGTGTTCTATCCCCTTTGCATCTTTCGACTTTCGGGTGGACAATAAATTTGTTCTAATGGTGATCAAGCATTAAAATAATCAAAATAAGAATATAAGAGTAATCATTTACAAAAAAAACATTTTCAATCAAAGCAAATAAGATTTAAACCTTCATCTTATGGCTACAACCCAAGAACAAGGGGATTTAGCCACTCATAGTTTGCAACATATTTACATAAATCAATAATAACATCAAAAATTGAATTAAATTGAAAGAAAAGAAGAAAATATCACTAAAAGAAATTCTTTCCTCATCTTCTTCAATCCTTTTCCCGACAATCTGATCTACTTTTTAGTAAAATATGTAAAGGTGCTATTTATAGCACCACAAATGCGGAATTAAAGTAGGCGCACTAAAGTCTGCGATGCGGACTTGGTTCATTTCAGTGTAATTTTTTAATTTTTGTGTCAATAGAAATTTGTACTATCTAGAACCAGGTCCGCGATACAAACCTGGTGCGCACCACACTGTGAGTCGAACAAATTCCAAGTTTTGGAATTTAATCACTGGAACTCAAGTTCGCAATGCGTACATACTTCTTTATTCTGCATTTTCTTCAAATTTTGTTTCCAACTTCTCCTTTGAGCTTAATTTTTAATCCGATCATGCTTTGAATGTCCATTCTTTCTCAATTAGCCCTGAAAGTTTCTAATTATGTTGGTTGGTTACAACAATACACAAATATGCAAAAATATGAAATAAACTCTAGAAATTTTCTCTCAACTTGACAAATGAATTATGGGTTTTATGTACTATTGGGAACATAAATGTACCCAAGATCACCACCCCACACTTATACCTTTGTTAGTCCTCAAACAAACTCCCAGTCTTATTTCTAAAATAACAAATACATGATATATAAATTAATTCTACCAAACCACAGTGATTGCAAAATTAGCTTGCATTACAAACACATGCCTAATTTTTTTCAAGCAACTGACTAACTCAGCATCACATAAACTCGAGAGTTGACTCTGTAATGAAATAAACTCATATGGCTTGTTAAATTTAAATTTATGTAGAATTACCATTTCTTCATTAAATGTGTGCTCTCACCAAGAAAGAATTACCCATACTCTCACAATTACATTCCTTGTCAACAACAATGGGTATTTAAATAAAATTTGCTCACTCTCTCAAATGAAATCACAAGTTGCTCAAGATGAACCATAGGTTTGCCCTTACTGTATTAAGCAATTCTATTAAGATATCTAATACTTAAGGATCACTTAGGACTTTTTCAGGTTGTAATGTGGGCTAGGGGCGGGTAGGTAGAAATCTGGACATGTATAGTGACTTGGTTTCCAAGCACTTTCAACATACTATATTCATTATTATTCTTACCACTTTGTTATTTTGTTAGCTTAACCTTTTACTTCCTTTATCTATGTAGAAGAATTCTTCTTTTTTTACTAACTTAAACCATAATGTGGTTGACATTCTTTTCACTTTACACAAGCTTGTCTTCCCTAATACAAGATCTTATTTCAATTAATTGTACCAATGGTTTTATTCTTAGTAACCCAAGTTGTTAACCTCCCATTTCTCCACTTTTTCTCTTCCAAAGAGCTTGGCTTCTTGGATCAAAACTATGGTCTCAGAAAAATTAGGAATAGGCTTCAAACTAGGCTGCCAAAGAATCAATTCAAAGGCTCAAATGGCCTAACTATAGATTTTCATTAAGGTGGGTACAACAAGTAGTTTTAAAATGCGGTTACCAAAGAATTGCCTAAATCCTTTCCCTAAATTCTAAACTTCTTTTATTTTCACTACTCATACACAGGGCAAGTTCTAAAAATCAAAAGCAATCAGGATTATACAATTAACCTCACTCAAACTACACATGTTTAATTTCAGAATGGCAATTCTTCAGAAATTTTAACCACAATCACATGAATTCAACATTATTCAAAATCTAACAATAGAGTCTTAGGTGTCTTAATTTAGTCAATTTTTCATGTTTTTCAATTATTTCATCTACTACCTATGCAATCTGATAGTTTGAAAACACTTTATATACATTACAAATATCCAAAAAAATAAAATTATGCGGTTTAAAGGGACTATCCATGGCCAAAGAACCAAAAAAATGCCATGAAACCCAAGGTCAGAAAAATTTTAACCAAAACCAACATTTAAGATAAACCTAAAATATCAAAACTGAATAAAATAAATAAGTACCAATCCAGATAAACCACAACATAAATCTAACAAAAGTAACCACAATTAGCAATCCAGATAAAACAGAATATCAAACTTAACAAAACTAAATAGATATGGTTAGACTCTACCCCATACTTAAAGTTGGGAACTGTCCTCAGGAGCACAAGGTAGTTGACTTCCCTGTCTACTCATCAATCAACCCACCAGTATCCGGATCTTCCACCGCCAAAGGTTCAAACTCTGTGGCCTCCAAATCTAACTCCACATCCGAAATGGTCCTCTTCCTATCTTCATCAGTAAGGATGTCATCTTCAGTAGGCTCATAAAAATTAGGTCCCAGTCCTAGGACAGCCATAGCATGCTCGTTCAGCAGGTACTGTCTCTCTACCTCATGGAGTTCTTCTTCAATTGAAGCTCGCCCTCTAGTGCGGTGTCGAAGCATATCTAGACCAAACATGTGGGTTGTTATCATATCATCACACCTCTCTTGTTCCTGTATAGTGAGGATTGGGCCATGAGTGTAGTCCAACCCCTTAATATTTGTGACATCATAAGAATCTGAGGAAAGGGGGGTCATATAATCATGTTGGTCCTCGGGGACCTCGGCCGTTTGGCATATCTCCATGATGAGGCCTATGAATGCAAACCCTCTATCTCGATGGACTCTGCACTTTTGGATAGTGGATTGATAACAACACCAACATTTATGTACATCCCTTTAATAAGGGCATAAATCAAGCACACTCTATCCTAAGTTAATTCGGTGTAGTGGAGACCTGGAATAAGGTTGTGCATGATAATTTTGACCCATACGCATGCTTCTTTATTAAGATGAGTGTATGGAGACATGTTGTGGTAGCCTCGAAGACCGTGACGTACTAACTTTGCAGTTGACCTAGGCCCACATAATGTATGTTGGACATCTCTTTATGGCGATTGAATATTCAAATCTGTTAAGGCAGTAATAGGCAGCTCTAGAGTTCCTAATATCTCGTTTATTGCTATTGGAGATACAGGAACATCAAATCCTAGCATTGATGTAATGTGTGCGCTGATCAGGTTGATAATTTAAATAAAATTCCCGTACCACGTGCAAATTGCACGGTTTTGGGTCAGTGAATAAGAAATACATATTCAGTTCCTCTATTCTCCTCATGATTTTGGGGTAGTTTATGGCTAATTTTTCTCCATCAATTGGCATATCAAAGAGATAGAGAGACTCAGTGTGTCACTTGTACTAGTTTTTCCCTGTTGGATGTACGGCTTTTAAGCCAAATTGATGAGATTGGCCTCGAGGTATGGGTGGGAAAGGTGGTATAGAGGGTGCCCCCCTCTCTCTTTTCTTGCTTCAAGGGCCTATTGGTTCCTTTACTGGTCTTGTACTAGATGACATTTTTGCTGCAAATAAGCCATCCAAAAACATTATATAAGAACCTAAATGTGCATTCTAACTTCAAGCCCGTACCCCACACTTAAGCATTTTATTAGCACGCAAGTGATATTAAGATACTCAGACTTCCCTTTATTTTAATACTTTATGCATACATGCTAACAAACCAACGCATAGTTTAAATAATTAACATGGTGACTCCAATACTATACGAATTCAAAGTAGCCTCCAGTAATCTAATATATCAATCAAAAAGAAATATACACAATTCAATAACGCATGCCATTTCAACCCAAATATTTAGAACACTACTACATCACCCCAAACTGAACTCACCAGGTAAACTCATGAGTAACACAATATAGCATTTCAGTTCAAGTAGAAATCTATATACATGATCACCACTAATACTAGCATGTTTTCAACCCAATATTCAGATTAATAGAAACTTTACCCTACACTATTTTCCCAAAGCAAAACAACTTCAACACAATACTTATGCATGTTTACTCAAGAATTCAACACACATTATCCATAACAACATCAAACATCCAAAAACTTTTAACAACAGAATTAGGGTTAGAGTTCAATAACTTAACCCATAATCAATTTACCACAACAATCTATTTCTTAGCAATTTTACACACTCATAAGCATGTCATTCTAAGAACAATGAGAATCAATTGTAATGAGTTAAAACCTAATGCAAAAGAACTTGCTTATGTAAATTTCAACCATTTATATCATAAAAGTAGTTCAAGAACACATACCTTATTGTGTGAAGTAGAAACTCAGAAAAAAAATTGCTTGAATTTGATGTGTGCATTGCGGATTTACCTTAGTAGAAAGAAGTTTTTAGAGTAGAAGAGAGAAAATGGTTTAATTTAAAGAAAAAAATGAAGTTGGAAGGGTCATTTTCGGTGTTTAAAACTTATTTAGTCGGGTACACCCATTAAAAATAGGTTAAACCCATTTTTTAAAATAAAAAATCCCAAAAAATATCCCAGGTCCGCGATGAGAACTTGTCGCAGACCTTACTGTTTAGCATTCCAAAATTCCAAACTGTAGTTTGTACTGAAATAAGCCAGGTCCGCGACGTGGACCTGGCCCGAACTTTACTTGAAACTTATTTTCACCAAAAATATTCGAAAATATACCTGGGGAAAATTTGAACTGTGATGGAACAGGTACGCAATGTAGACTTATCGCGGACATTACTGTTCTAGCTTCGCCCAAATTCTTTTTTATTTTTATTTTATTTTATACACTAACTTATACACTAAAACAAAATAAAATCTATTATAACCTCTAATTAAATATATTTTTACAAAACCTCACGGGTTGCCTCCCACGCAACGCCTAATTTAAAGTCGTGGCATGACTTAGTTGTAGCTTCATTCATTATCGAGCTCAATTCTTTCTTCCTCACGATCGACATCTTGTCCAAAAGAATGCTTAACATGCTGGCCATTCACTATCAATGTAGTTGATTTGGTGTGATTTCATAGTTCCACGGATCCATGTGCTGACATTCGCAATACCTCAAATGGTCCACTCTATTTTGATCGTATCTTACCTAGAAAAAGATGCAAACGCGAGTTAAAAAGCAAGACTTTTTGACCTGGCTTAAAAGTTTGAGCGACTATATGCTTGTCGTGACATTGCTTCTACTTCTCTTTATACAACTTTGCATTCTCATAAGTGAGGAGTCTGAATTCCTCTAATTCATGGAGTTGATCCATATGCTTTTTACCTACCAATTCTGGGTCTAAGTTTAACTTTTTGATGGCTCAATATAATTGGTCCTCCAGTTCTACCGGCATGTGATGTGCTTTTTTGAACACCAAATGTATGGTGAAGTGCCAATTGGTGTTTTATATATAGTCTGGTAGACCAAGAGTGCTTCATCTAGTTTGATAGATCAGTCCTTCATTGTAGCATTAACGGTTTTTTGAAGGATCTGCTTTACCTCATGATTTGATACTTCAACCTGTCTACTCGTTTGGAGGTGATATGTCGTGGTGACCTTGTGCCTGACACCAAATTTAGCTAACAGATTTTTTATCATTTGATTTATAAAATTCTTACCTCCATCTCTGATGATAGACCTTGGAGTGCCAAACCTTGTGAAAATGTGCTTCTTGAGGAAGCGACTTACCACTTTAGAGTCATTGGTTGTGAATGCAATGGCCTTGGCCCATTTAGAAACATAATCAACTGCCACCAGTATATACTAATTTCCATATGACAATAGGAAGTGACCCATGAAGTCAATTCCCCACACACCAAAGATCTCTATCTCCAGGATGTTATTCAATGGCATCTCGTGCCTTCTTGATGTTTTTCCCAACCTTTGGCATTGATTACAGCTCTTCACAAAAAATCCTACAGTATCTTTAAATAAATTAGGCAAAAAGAAACCTGACTATAATACCTTATGGGTTGTTCGTTCGCCTACATGATGTCCACCGTCAGCAGGCAAATGGCAACTATGTAGAATTTGTTGAACTTCAGACTCAGGCACACATCTCCTTATCATATGATCAACATCTTTTTTGTACAAATAAAGTTCATCCCATATATAGAACTTTGCTTCATACATTAGCCTCTTCTTTTATTGGGAGTTTGCTCTAGGGGAAATACTCCACTCACAATGTAGTTCACAATATCTGCATACCAGGGGAGTTCTTGTATCTCCATTGCCAATAATTTCTCATCTGAAAACTCTTCCTTTATCGACTTTTTCTCACCTACATGGGATGAATCCTCTAATTTTGATAGGTGGTCTGCTATTTAAATTTCACATCCCCTCCTATATTTGATTTCAATATCAAATTCTTGGAGTAGTAAGATTCATCTGATTAATCTAGGTTTAGAATCCTTCTTGATGAACAAATACTTGAGGGCTACATGGTGATTATAAACAATCACTTTTGTACCTACCAGGTAAGAGCGGAATTTATAAAACGCATAAACCAATGTCAGAATTTCCTTCTCTCTAATAGTGTAGTTGGCCTAAGCAGAGTCAAGAGTCTTACTAGCATAATATATGGAGCGAAAAAACTTCTCCGTCATTTATCCCAAAACTACTCCTATTGCTGTGTCACTTGCATCGCAAATCAGCACAAAAGGTAGCTCCCATTCTGGAGCTATTAGGATGGGGGCTTCAATCATCTTCTTCTTCAAGAGTTCAAAGGTCTGCAAACATTTATCATCAAAAATAAATCTCACCTTCTTTTCTAACAAGCTACACATGGGTCTGGTAATCTTTGAAAAAACTTTGATAAATCGACGAAAGAATCCAGTATGACCTAGAAAACTGCAGATACCTTTCACTAAAATTCGTGATGAAACTTCTAAATCACTTCAATTTTAGCTTTTACTACCTCCAAACTATCTTTTGAAACTTTATGCCCCAACACAATACCCTCCTTTACCAAGAAATGACATTTCTCCTAGTTTAAGATGCGATTTGTTTCTTCACACTTTGCTAGTATTTTCTCTAGATTTTGCAAGCAAAGATCAAAAGACTCTCCAAAGACTGAAAAATCATCCATAAGAATCTCTACAAACTCTTCCGCCATATCATGAAATATAGCAAGCATGCACCTCTGAAAAGTGGCAGGAGCATTGCAAAGACAAAATGATATATGCTTAAATGCATATGTCTCAGACGGATATATGAATGTTGTATTTTCCTGGTCTTTCAGTGCAATGGTTATTTTGGATACATTTATGTGCCCGATAGCACATAAAACTCATAATTCATTAGTCAAGTTGAGAGCAAATTCCTAGAGATTAGTTCATATTTTTACATATTTGTGTATTATTGTAACCAACCAACATGATTAGACACTTTCAAGGCTAATTGAGAAAGAATGGACATTCAAAGCATGATCGATTGAAAGTGGAGCTCAAAGGAGAAGTTGGGAACAAAATTTGAAGAAAATGCACTATAAACAAGTATGTCCACTTCGCGGACTTTAGCTTTAGTGATTAAATTCCAAAACATGGAATTTATTCAACTCACAGTATGGTGTACGCCAGGTATGCATCATGGAACTGGTTCTGGATAGTACAAATTTCTTCCAACATAGAAATTAAAAAATTGCATTGAAATAAACCAAGTCTGCATTGCGGACTTCAGTGCGCCTACTTTAATTCTGTGTTTTGGTGCTATAAATAGCACCTTTACATACTTTATTAAGAAGTAGATCAGATTATCGGTTCTTCAATCTTATTCCCGACAATCTGATCTATTTTTTTAATAAAGTATGTAAAAGTGTTATTTATAGCACCAAAAATGAGAAATTAAAGTAGGCGCACTGAAGTCCACGATGCAGACTTGGTTCATTTCAGTGTAATTTTTTAATTTCTCTGTCGGCAGAAATTTGCACTATCAAGAACCAGGTCCACATCGCGGACCTGACGCGCACCATACTATGAGTCAATAAATTTTAAGTTTTAGAATTTAATCACTGAAGTTCAAGTCTACGACGTGGACATACTTCGTTATAGTGCATTTTCTTCAAATTTTGTTCTCAACTTCTCCTTTGAGCTCCACTTTTAATTCGATCATCTTTAAATGTCCATTCTTTCTCAATTAGCCCTGAAAGTGCATAATCATATTGGTTGGTTACAACAATACACAAACATGCAAAAATATGAACTAAACTCTAGGAATTTTCTCTCAACTTGACTAATGAATTATGGATTTTATGTGCTATTGGGCACATAAATGGACCCAGGATCAGTTGAGGAAGCTACGTGGAAAGCTGAAGAAGATATGAAGGCTAAATATTCTCATCTATTCGTGCCTTTTGATGAAAATGTTCAAGGTAATATTCCTTACTTCTACCTTTGATTCGATGTGTATTCTGGAGTTTGAGTCATTGACTATTTGAGTATATATTGTTTGAGCATTTGAGTATCGGAGTTTCTAAGTAATTGATATCTTGATGGTATCCGTGCCTCATGTCTCCTATTTTCATCTTCATTCGAGAACGAATGATCCCAAGGGGGAGATATTGTAACACCCCCTAAAACATTGTATGTGGTGTTCTAATTCTCGATGAAAATAATATTGCTTATGTATTTTAGGCATAACTCTTCATAAGATGGTCAAAATTAGGTGATTGAAGTTATTGAATAACCCTGACATCATTCTCTACATTTTTTGTCGACATGGCTTATGATTCGGAGGTTAAATAGGTTAAATAAATTATGTTTTTCAAGACCTGGTGCTGTGATGAAATGGAGTATTTGTAGATAAAAAATCATATCTCACTTTAGAATAATCCAATTTAGTTGATTCTTGAATAACATAAAAGGATACTTCCAGAGATGCAATTCATATGAAGACACCAAATCATAATTCAGAAGTTATCTTGTTCAAACGTAGCTCCGAAAAAGAATATTCCGTAAAAAGAAGATTCATTTCACCAACTATGGAGGATCTAGACCCATGACATCACCCATGCTATGACATGTCATAACCTATGATATCACAATCCTCCATCAAATTTTCAAGATCATTTTTTGTAATTATTTTATTTATTGTTGACATGACATCACCCATCATATCACAATCCTTCATTAAATTTTTAAGATCATTCTTTGCAAATATTTTATTTATTGTTGACATAACATCACGCATGACATCACAATCCTCCATTAAATTTTCAAGATCATTCTTTGCAATTATTTTATTTATTGTTGACATGACATCCGTGACATTATAATTCTTCATTAAATTTTCAAGATCATTCTTTGTAATTATTTTATTTATTGTTGGTCCATCCTTCACACCTATAAATACTCATCTTATTTCATCATTTGTTTCATCAAGTTTTCTCAAGTAACTCTTCTCTCTATACACTTCTTTACTCATTCTTAAATATAGTTTTAATTTTTAGTAGTGTAGACATACAGTTCCGGTGATTGAATAATCTAAGTACCACACAAAATGCTACAGCGAGGAGAAAAGGCTAGGGATCAAGAGTGCTCATTGAGTTCTTTGATTCTGAATAAAGCTTCGAATTGTAGGTATGTAAGTCTATCCATAGCCTTGGATTGAGTTCGTCCACGTGCCCAATATTTAAAGTCATCTTAATTGAGTTATAGTTGAGTTTTACCCTAATTCTTAAATTCTGAATGAGTTAATTTCTCTTTTACTGAGTTAGATATATTTATGATTTGAGATTATTATTAATTTTTTTATCTTTCATATTATTACAATTTTTGTTCGTGGCCACTTTACTTGAACCCTAATTGATTTGATGTTCATGATTTTTTATGTGTGTTTTGAGTGAAGATGTTGGCTTTTAATATGCATTGACAAAAAGAGTGATTTGAATTAATACTATATATGTATTTTATTGAGTTTTGAAAGATCAAAACATGAATTTAAATGAATTTTATTCTTTTAGTTAAATGATGTTTTGTGCAAGATGTTTTGATGAGATGTAAATGATGTTCTGAAGTGTAATGATTGATGAAGAGGTGATGATGATTATGATGCACTGAGATGAGTTTGATGTTTTAAATTAAAGTCCAATAAGACTAAATGATGAGGTTAATATGAGTACATATTTTGGGAGTAGTATTGAGCACCGAGTTAGGTAAGAGTTTAATTGACTCAAACCCCAGAACTACATAGCCAGTATAGGATTGAGACTATACCTTTGAAGTCCAAAAAAGAGGACTTTGATGATTGGATCCAAGATGGTGATGTCCTTTACCTTGGCAAGGTATTGGATGAATGTGGTAATAACATCGCTTCTTTATATCATCACTAGCTTATAAGTGATGGTTGTTGGTTAGAGAAAATCTCAACTGACTAAGCATTGCTTATTATTTTTTAAAAAAATTTGCATTGCATATTGATGTTGAGATAACGTCGAGTTCTGAGCTGAGTTTTTCTGAGAGGAGTATCTTGATATTTGTCCTTACTTTTCTATCATTTTAAATACTAATACATTCCATTTACTGACGTCATTCGACATGCATCATTTTATGATGCAGATATAGGTGTTAGAGATCCTCAAGAGGCGCATCGTTGAAGTTCATTACTTTCCAGCTATTTGGGGAGTCCTTGTATTCGGAGGAACTCTTTATCCTTTCATTATTGTTGAGTATTATGTTTCTTCTGAGGTAGCTATGGACATGTCATTGGCACCGTCTGAAAGTGTTAGAGGCTTCATAGATAGAGTTTGATGATGTAATTGGAATAGTTTTCCTTTGAAACTACTTCTCTTAAGGATTATTTCTCTACTTCTCCTAAGAATTATTTCTTTCCTTTGATGAGGAGCCACATAAGTATTCATGTTTTTACTTAAGTCTTCCGGTGATCAACGGATAAGTCATGAGACCAAGTGGTTCTCTCGGAGACCAGAAATGGTTTCTGAGTGCCGACGATGCCTAAGGTACACTCTGGGGCGTAACCCCAAATAAATCAGACCCCTAAATCATTGATTATTTTTCCTTTTTTATAAAATCCCAACGTCTCTTTTGCCCAATTTATTACTCCCTCACCCAAGGTCTCTTTCTTATTTTATTTTTTCCTTCGTAAGAGCCAAGGGCGGCAACAATACTTACAAAGGAGAGACTATGCACCCCTCTTCTTCATCCACGGTAATGTCAATTATTATTTCAATCTCTATTTGTTATATCTTTTGTTCTTTTTCTCCTCTTAGATTCTTGCATATTTAATTACAGTTAGCTTAAATGCTTTCAATTTGATTAATATATCTTTAAGTTGAAGATTTTATTTTGTTTTCTTTTAGTTGGAGATTTCTACGTGGGTTACTCGTTATCTGTCTCTATGTATCATCTTTATATTTTTAAGTTTATGGGATCTCTTATGTTACTGTTAGTTGTTGAGTTGATGAAACATTTCAAAACTAATTGAAAGTAGCAAATCGTGCAGAATGTTTTTTCATTTTTAATATATTTGTTTAATAGCATATAGCCTTAATGGGTACTTGAGTATCATATGGCAGCGGAGTGTTCACGTTGTAGTTATTTGTTTCCTCTAAGATAACTGTAAACATTAGAATTATATTGAATTTAAATCGGTAAATTAATTTAGACTATATTAAATTTAGAAAATAGTTCAAATAATGTGGCAATCCAAGTCAAATTAAATGAGCCATTAGAATCATGTCATGTGCCAAAATTATGTGGTAATCCAAGTCAAATTAAATAAGCCACTAAAATCATGCCGCGTATCAAAGTTATGTGGCAATCTAAGTCAAATTAAATAAGCCACTAAAATTATGCCACGTGTCAAAGTTATGTGGCAATCTAAGTCAAATTAAATAAGCCACTAAAATCATGCCACGAGTATATGTGACATGTTCTGACCAATCAAATTAAAACTCTTCACCAAAGAAATCTCAATGGTCAGTTCAAACCAACCAATCAAATCACACCCTCATACCACTCCCTACAATTATAAATAGGGGTCCTCATTATTCTGAGAGGGGGGGGGTTTCAAGAACAAGAAGCAAGAAGAGAGCTCGTGGATCAAAAATCGCAAATTCTCTACAAAGCTACAAAGTTCAAGTAATCAAATTCAAGTTCAAGTTCAAGATCAAGTTCAATATCAAGAACGAAGAAAAATATCAAGTAGATCAAGATCAAGTTACTTGTTCATATTTACTATTCGTCATAACCATACAAGTGTTCGTGACGAATAATTCAAATCCAAATTTGAAGACGAAGATTCAAGATCAAGCTATTCAAGCCCTTAACTCTAAATCAAATTCAAATTCAACATGTTTCATATTATTTAAAGAATCAGAGGATTATCATAGAGATTGTAACACGCACTACATTTTGAAATCAAATATTACACTTTGTTACTCCAATTTTCCGGTCTTGATTATTTATTTTTCTTGGCTCGAAAATTTGTTGTTTACAAATTTTGGCACGCCCAGTGGAACCATATCTACCTCTCATCTCTTTACATCGATCATCAAACTTCAAGAATACTTAAAATAGCATCTAAGAAGTTTGACTCCAGGGCTATTATTGCTAAGGCTACTGATTTCAAGTTCTCCTTTGAGGTGGAGAACATAATGGATGCGACTATGGGAAGTTTGGGACCTATCACTAGGAACAGAGCAAACTTGCTAGGACAACAAGCACTCCAAGTGTTGTCCGCATCGGTTCCTATTTTTGATCCTTCATCTTCAAAGGGGGTAAGATTCTTTCCGAATGAAATAGAAGAAGGAGAGAAGCTGATATTGTTCAAAGGACATTGGCTCGACTTAGTCCTTTTAACACAAGGAATTGCACTATTCAAGATGAAGATGATGTATTGATCACTAGATCTGCCCAGTCACTCGACGTAACTTGTTTCAGACAAATTTCAGTTTGAGGGAAAATCCATGCTTTGCTCCATTATCCATAACGGCCATTCAAGAGATGATGACTAACACCTCAACTGTTGAAGAACAACTGGCAAGTTTGACAAAGGCAATTGAAGGTCTAACAAAATATGTGCAAGATCAAGATAATCGAATTGTCAAGTTGACGAACAGAGTTGAGAACGTTATGGAGGGGGACTCAAGTCATGCACCTAGAAAATATCCGATGATACAAAAAAAGGGAGATTCAGTTACAAAGCAAATAAATGTGGGTGATGAGCTGCAAGTATCTGCTGAAGAAGGAATTTCCATTCATCAACTGAAGGACTTCATTATGGGAACCATCAAAGATAAGTATGACGTGTCTTCAAAGTCATCATTTACGTATGCAAAGCCATATACTTCAAGAATCAATGTTTTGAAGATGCCTGCAGGTTATCAACCTCTAAAATTTCAACAATTTGACGGAAAGGGAAATCCAAAGCAACATATTGCCCATTTTCTTGATACTTGCAATAATGCTGGAACATATGGAGATTATCTAGTCAAGAAATTTGTGCACTCCTTACAAGGAAATGCCTTTGACTGGTATACAGATCTCGAGGCAGGCTCTATTGATAGTTGGAAACAACTTGAGCATGAATTTCTCAATTGTTTCTATAGCACAAGGCGTACTGTGAGCATGGTTGAACTCACAAATACACGTCAATGGGAAGATGAACCTGTCATTGAGTTCATCAACCAATGGAGAAATGCAAGCCTCAATTGTAAGGATAGGCTTAGTGAAACTTCCGGAATAGAAATGTGTATTCAAGGAATACGTTGGGGACTTTGTTATATCCTACAGGGTATTAAACCCAAATCGTTTGACGAACTAGCCACGTGCTCATAATATGGAGTTGAGCATGTCTGCAAGCGGGATTGAAGGACCACTTATTTATGGGCCTCATAAGGGAAAAGACAAAATAGAGGTAAAGAAAGGAGGAAAATCGGCACCTAAGTTTGGAAATAAGGAGTCGATGAATGTTAATGTTGTACCTTTGAAAGTGGCTACAAATCTAAGCAAGAATCAAAGGGTGAAGACCACAACTTTTCAAAATAACACTGGAAGAAAGCTGACTTTGAAGGAAATGCAGGCAAAAGAGTATCCTTTCTTAGACTCAGACGTTCCAGTAATTTTTGAAGAGCTTCTAGCATTAAAAATCTTTGAGCTACCTGAAATAAAGCGTCCAGATGAGGCTGGGAGGACTAATGATCCAAATTACTGCAAATATCAACATTTGATGGGCCATCCTATCGAAAAGTATTTTAACTTTAAGGAAAAGATCATAGACTTGGCCCGTGAAGGAAAGATATTGCTTGAAGATGAGAAGGAGAGTTCAAATCAAGTCTCTATCACTTTTGGTTCACTCGACCCATAGTTCTTTGCAACTTTGTCAAAATACATGATAGTGGTGATGACCTAGACACATCACTACCAAAGATGATTAAATTTGGTGACTTCAAACTAATAGATGTTAACGCATCATCGCTTGTTCCTTTGATGAATGAAGTAATAAGGGAAGATAAACCTCTAGAGGAAAACCAATCTTGCGGTGCTTATACTGATGATGAAGGATGGATTTTAGTGACACGATAAAGATGTTGTAAAATGAGCTTGCAAAGAGAACCAAGTAAGCAAGTGACTAGAGCAAAGATGAAGAAACTTCCTAAAACTCAAAGGGTAAAGAAGAATGTGAAGAAGTCAAGAGTTGGGGGAAATTACTATCAAAAGCAACGTCTTCCAGTGACATTAGGGGAATTCTTTCCAAGTTGCTTTCTTGAAAAGATTTCTCATCGTGACACCAAGGCCTCGTGTTGTAACATTGATAAAGAAGAGACAATAGGAGAAAGCTGATCACCATCATTACCTCCATCACATGAAGGCCCTATAAAGCCTCACTCTAAAGAAGTGGACACTTATGATGCGAAGTTTACATTCACTAATGATGATCTTTTATTGGGTGAAGTGTTGCATAATCGTCCTTTATATATGGTAGGTTTTGTGCGTGGACATAAAGTAAATAGGATCATGGTAGATGATGGATCTGGGGTCAATATTCTCCCTATTCATACTGTGAAGGAACTTGGAATCTCAATAAATGAACTGTCTGAAAGTCGTCTAATGATTCAAGGATTTAACCAAGGGGGGCAGAAAACCATTGGTGCTGTCAAATTAGATATAACGATGGGAGATATGCGTTCGAGTGCATGGATGCATGTTATTGACTCAAAGACCTCATATAATATCTTGTTAGGAAGGCCATGGATACATGAGAACAAAGTGGTGCCATCCACCTACTATCAATGTTTCAAATACTTTGAAGATGGGGTTCAAAAGAAGGTAGTTGCTGATGATGAATCTTTCACCGAGATAGAAGCGCACTTTGCTGATGTAAAATTCTACTTAAAGAATCATGCTTCAAAAGAAGTCAAAGTTGATAATGTGATACCTGCTGACATTACAAAAAAGGTTGATGTAGCACCTGATAATGCGAGGGTCATAATTGAAAAGAGTAAAACGCTTTTAGACATGAGTAAAGTACTTAAGATAAGTGAGGCATCTTCAAGTAAGAGAATGATTCCTATTTCTCACTATGTCCCAAAGATAAACAAAGTCAAGATCCCACCCTCTGAGTTGCAGAATAGCAAGTTGACATTTCCTATCAAGCAAATTAATGCAATCAAATCACCTTCAAAAATGATACAAGGATTTGTCAAACCATCGAATCATGATTCACATGAATCACTTCCTAAAAGGCATACAAATGAGGGTTTTGACCCGAATGCATATAAGTTGTTGGTGAAAGTGGGATACAATCCCAATAAAGCTTCTAAAGTAGGGAAGCTTCCAAATGAAGTTATTAAAAGGGAAAATCATGGCCTAAATCCAACTCAAAGGATGGTGATAGAGAGAGGGTATGATGTCAAGCAATCGTGTGAAGGCTTGTTTACAAAAAACTATCACCAGTCCGAATCTCTATAAAAAGGATGAGCATCAACTACATTACCCCTGTGGAAGAATCGATGATGTTCAACAAGAAGCCTTTTGTGTTTGATCGACTTAATTGCATGACTCCTAACATTTTTGCATCTGATCGGCTAATAGAATCAACTCCAAAAACTTCAATGTTTGATCGATTGGGACCAATGAACAAGAAATACAAGCGCCAAGGAAATTATAGAATAATGGAAGAATAGGTACATGCTCGGGAGCATAATTCACCCAAGAATTGGCCTAGTTTGATTCTTTCTAGAATGAGGTGAGAAACAAAACTTATAGTTTCATATGGAGATGTCCTAAGAGTAAGAAATCAAACCATAGTTCACACTAGGGGGCGAGATGAAGATGAAGAAAGTGTGGGATCATCAAATCACATCACAATTTGTAACGAAGAAAGTACTCCACTATATGCAAAAATTGATGATGGTTTTATTGATATTCATGCATACCATCACATATATTTTAATGATGGTGATCCTTAAGAAGATGAGGATACTGAAGATGTGCCACCTGAACTCGAGGAAGGGATAAAGAATATTGTTAATGCATTGAAGGAAGTAAATCTTGGGGTTGATGATGATATAAGGCCTACATATGTAAGTGCTTCACTGGATAATGATGAAGAGAAGAAATATATTGAGCTGCTTATGGAATTTAGGGATGTATTTGCTTGGAGTTACAAAGAAATGCCAAGATTAGACCCTAAAGTTGCAGTTCATCATCTTGCTGTGAAATGAGGCACTCGTCCTGTTAAATAAGTGCAATGTCGCTTTAGACCTGAACTGGTTCCCTTGATCAAAACTGAAGTTAACAACCTCATTGAAGCAGGTTTCATTCGTGAAGTCAAATATCCTACATGGATTTCAAGCATTGTACCTATAAGAAAGAAGAATGGTCAAATACGAGTTTGTGTTGATTTTAGTGATATTAATAATGCATGCCCTAAGGATGAATTTCCTCTTCCAATCCCTAAGCTTATGATTGATGCTACAACTGGATACGAGGCAATGTCTTTCATGGATGGTTCATCTGGATACAATTAAATTTGCATGGCACCAAGGGATGAAGAACTTACTGCATTTTGCTCTTCTAAAGGTATATATTGCTACAACTTAATGCCTTTTGGTTTAAAAAATGTTGGAGCCACTTATTAACAAGCCATGCAGAATATTTTTGATGACATGCTTCATAAAAATGTTGAGTGTTATGTCGATGACTTAGTGGTGAAATCAAAGAAGAGTGATGACCACTTGCAAGATTTGAGAATGGTGTTTGAACGACTTCGAAGATATCAACTCAAAATGAACTCTTTAAAATGTGCCTTTGGAGTTACTTCAGGAAAGTTTCTCGGTTTTATTGTTCGACATCGAGGAATCAAGATTGACCAAGATAAGATAGATGCTATTTTGAAGATGCCTGAGCCAAAAAATATTCATGAGTTGAAAAGCTTACAAGGAAAATTAGCATATCTTAGGAGGTTTATCTCAAATCTGGCTGGGAGATGTCAACCATTCAGTCGCCTTATGAAGAAAGATGTTCCTTTTGAATGGGACCAAGCTTGTCTAATGCGTTTGAGAACATAAAGTCTTATCTGATAAAACCTTCAATACTTATAGCTCCTATACCTGGAAAACTATTGATTTTATACATTGCAGCACAAGAAAGGTCAGTAGGAGCACTTCTCGCACAAGAAAGGTCAGTAGGAGCACTTTTCGCACAAGAAAATAATAAAGGGAAAGAAAATGCCCTATATTACTTGAGTAGGATGATGACACAAAACGAGATCAAGTATTCACCTATTGAGAAGTTATGTCTGGCACTCGTATTCTCGATTCAGAAAATAAATCATTACTTCCAAGCTCATATTTTGCAACTTATCTCTAAAGCGAATCCTATCAAGTTTGTCATGTCCAAGCCTGTCTTTAGTGATAGACTAGCAAGGTGGTACCTCCAGTTTCAACAATTTGAAATTGTGTATATATCTCAAAAGGCAGTAAAAGGACAAGTGGTAGCAGATTTCTTGGCCAATCATCTAATTTCGAATGATTGGGAGTTATCTAATGAATTACCTCATGAAGACACAATGCTAGTGGAAATTCAGCTACCTTGGAAGATGTATTTTGATGGTGATGCACATCGTGAAGGAGCCGGTGCTGGAGTGGTATTTGTCACTTCCCATGAAGAAGTTTTGCCAAACTCCTTCACTCTAACACAACATTTCTCCAATAATATTGCTGAATATCAAGCACTCTTACTTGGGCTTGAGATGGCCATTGATATGAAACAATTGCAACTATAAGTTTTTGGGGATTCAAAGTTGGTGATCAATCAAGTCTTGGGTATTTATAAAGTAAAGAAGCCTGAGTTAATCCCATACTGCAATTACGCTCAAAAGATGATAGGGTGGCTTGGAGAGGTGACTATTCAACATGTCCCAAGAAAGGAAAATAAAAAGGCTGATGCATTAGCAGCTTTAGCTTCTCCATTAGTATCTCCTGATGAAATGCAAGTTATGGTTTGCCAAAGATGGATAACTTCGCCTCCAGATGAGCATAAAGAAGAATTTTAACAAGGTATCGCTACTTCAGAAGCTGAAATTGATGATTGGCAACAACCAATAATAGATTATTTTTGTTATGGAATATTGCCCGAAAACCTTCGAAGAAGAACAAAAATCCGACGATGAGCCCCTCAGTTTCTTTATTATAAAAATACACTTTACAGGCGGTCATTCAATGGAGTTCTCTTACGATGTTTAGGGGCAGATGAATCTACTCAAGCTATGCAAGAAGCATATTCTGGAGTATGTGGAGCGCATCAATCTGGGACAAAACTTTATTTTCACATAAAAAGGATGGGATATTACTGGCAAACCATGGTGAAAGATTGTCTGGATTACGTTCGAAGATGTAAAGCTTGATAATTCCATGCGAATTTTATACATCAACCCCCAGAAGTATTGCACCCAACTATTGCCTCATGGCCATTTGAAGCTTAGGGTTTGGATGTTATTGGACCATTGCCTAAATCCTATGGTGAACATTTGTACATCCTGGTTGCAACTGACTACTTCTCAAAATGAGCAAAAGTTATTTCTCTTAGAGAAGTAAAGAAAGAGAATGTCGCCAACTTTATTCGAGTCAATATTATCTATTATTTTGGTATTTCTCGATACATATTGACAGATAATGGCAAGCCATTTGATACCAAGTTAATGAAGAAGATATGTGATCTTTTTGGCTTCAAGCAACGCAATTCTTCTATGTATTATGCGGCTGCTAATGGTCTCACTGAAGCATTTAACAAGACACTCTGCAACTTGTTGAAAGAATTTGTTTCCAAGTCTAAGAGAGATTGGCATGAAAGAATAGAAGAGGCTCTTTGGGCATATAGGACTACGTATCGCACGCCAATATAAGTGACTCCCTATTCTCTTATTTATGGAGTTGAAGCAGTTCTTCCACTTGAACGTCAAATCCTATCATTGCGCCTTGCCATTCAAGAAGGGATCACTGATGAAGAAAATGCTTGGTTACACCTTGAAGAATTGGAGGCTCTTGATGAAAAAAGACTAGAGGCCCAACAAAGTCTGAAATGTTATCAAGCTCGTCTAGCTTGATCTTTTAATAAGAAGGTCCGTCTTAGATGCTTCCAAGTGAGTAATCAAGTTCTTATTGTAAGAAGGCCCATTATTACTTCTCATCGGTCTGGAAGCAAGTTCTTCGCTAAATGGGATGGACCATATATGGTACAAGAAGTATACTCAAGTGGTGCTTACAAACTGGTTAACTCAGAAGGATTGCGCATTGGCCCCATTAACAGAAAGTTGATAAAAAGATACTATCTCTGAAGAAAAGAAACACACTCCTTAAGGTACGAGTATAAACTGCATGTTACTCCTGGCCCGTAAGAGTATAAATTGTGCACGGCACCCAAAAAAATGTCCGCTAGGTTGAAAATCTCGAAAGAGGCGGCCTAGGCAAAAGTTAGGACACCAAAAAAATATATATATAAAAATAAAAAAAAATAAAAAACCACTCTTTCAGAACTATGTTATGACTTGATCCTCTTCACTGAGGTACGTAGACGCTTAGAATTATATTCTGAGTTCAGTCGCATGAGTATCCAAAGAACTCATAGTCTCTCTTGACCCTCTTCACCGTAATTCGTGAGTTACATCCTAAGGTTAGTCTCATAAGTTTAAAAGAAATGGGGCACGCTATTATTTGAGCATCACAATGTTCTCATAGATTTTCATATATAACGTGTAAATTAGAGAGAGCCAATCAAGACAGAATTTAAATTGACTTCAAAGAAATATTTGTACAAATCCGTAAAGCTATTAGCTGTGATTATTGTACATGTTGTAGTTCTATGAATCTTTTTTTCAACTTCTCTACGCTGAGATATGAATATATTTTTTTTAATAAGATCATGCGAATATGAATCTGTCATCTTTTCTGCATGTGAAATTTATTTTTGAAGTTTGTTTAGAACGATCCTGAGGGACTCGAGCTATAAATTTTGGATATGTTTCGGATTAAGAAGTTTGGTTTCTAATAAATTGAGTCTCTCCTGGATTTGGTTCTCTCATACAATGATATATTTCTCGTACTATCAAAACACACAAGGTAATAAATAATGATGTTTAGGGGAAAGTCAACTCTTAATGCGATTACATTAATACATCAATACGAGTAAATAACTCTTAAAGATGAAACGTAAAAGAAATACTTATAGAAATGCGCTATATAATATAAAAGAGTAACAACTAACCAATCAGAATTCTAAAACATAAAAGAGGAGCAGAAAAAAATAGTTCATAATAAGCTAGTCTAAACATAGCTTATAATTAGTTAAGTCTTGAAGAGAAATCTCTAAAACTCTATTTTTCTCTTCCACATCATTTGAGGCATTCGCAGTAGCTAGAGAAACATCAGCATATTTTTTACACTCTTGTTCAGCTACTGAGACTTTAGATTTGACATCTTCGACTTCTTTCTTGACAGCATCTCGAAGGGATTTTAACTCCTTCACCTTCTTTCTCGCCTCCTTAAGAGATTGACAGATGTTAGACAATTCTTTGAATTTCCCATTTTTCTCATTCAAGACAAGATCAAGGTGTTTCTTGGAATTTAGATATGGCTCGGATTCTTTAATTTTCAGGGCTTTATCAGCAAGGGATGATCGTGCTTGGTCATAGGAGGTGGCAAGTTCAAAGAGAGACTCCAATAAGTTCTTTAAAGGTGAAATATCCACCCCTATTTCATCTACATCCTTAAGAATTACTTGGACCTCATCCTTAAGAGAAGAAACATGTTCTGCACTGAGATCAGTGAGCTTAGAACGAATCTTATTCCAAGCTCCTTCGACAAAATTCATTCGAAGTTCTGAGATGACTCGCCTTCCATTAAAAATGGACACGGACATTGCCAGTTTCTTATGGGGAGGATATTCTACATTTGATGTAGTCCTTTTATGTGGGACAAAAGTAGCCTCTCACTTTAATTTGGGTGACAGAATTGATTTTCTTGAAGTCGGCCCCTCTACAGATTCATTACTATCTTATGGCTTACTTTGGTAAGAAGTCTCCAACATGCTAACACCGTTTGACTGCTAAAAAAAGAAAAAAATAAAAAAGAAGAAATATCGTAGTTAGTAGAGAAATGTGGTATCATGGAATAAAAAAAATCATTACCTCTTTAATAGCTGTCAAAATCTTTGAAGAACTAACATTATTGTCAAAAATCTCTACCGGATGTGAACTAGCATCGTTTGGCATGTCAGAAAGTAGTTTCAATTGCTTCCAACAACGATCAATACAGGTGCTACTACTTTCATCTTGAGATGGCCGCTTGTGAGAGGTCCGTTGAATTTGAGCTGAATACTTTTTTTTTGAACTTCCTCAAGGGAAGCTCCCTTGATATTGTCTGGAACAACAACTTTAGACTTCAAAATAGTAGGTTGACTCACAATTAAGACCTCCTCGTCTTGCTTTTGAAGAACATTACTATCTATACCAACAATACTCACCAAGGACTGTATATAATTTTCAAGAAAATTTCCATGCATCTTTTTCCACCAAGACTTGTAATTGAGCGAAAAGAATTTCTTCAAGTTGGACTCACTAGGAGGAAATGTTGCTCTTGCCCTAGATTTTGTCAGCACACAAATTTGTGCAAGCCTTAAGCCCTCGTCTAATGAAGCTTTACGAAAATCTTGATCTAATCGACCAAGAACATCTTGAAAATCTATGGGGACTATAAGGATCCACAATAAAGATATTTTCGTCCCTTAAAGTGAGATAGTTTGAGTGAAGGCTCATAAAGAAATTTTATTGAAATCCCTTTTTTCAGTGTCGTCGTCGCGGTAGTGGTGAGCATTAGGCCTTTTGATCAATGTTGCATCCCATGCAATGGTTCCCCCTCCATGTATATGTTTCCTTGCATCCACTTTGTCAAAATACCTAGCAGCATCTTCGTCAGAAAAAGAAGGCATAAGAGGATCAGCCGGTCCACCTGCTAATAGGTAATAAGTTTTGAAGTAGTAGGCCAACCAACCATACACATAATGAACTAGAAAACAAGTTTGAACGAGATCAAGTTGTGAGCATTTTTAAATCATGTTTAGACCTTTGTAAATGTTGGCTAAGACTGGAACTGCAATGCTAACTCTTTGTCCACATGCTAAATGACAGGCGATTCTAAAGACGACCGGATGAATAAAGCCATCCTCCTTCGTAGGAAGCACAAATACACACAACCAGCAAGATAAAAAAGATGCCAAGTATGTTTCATTTTTCTTGTGACTCATAACTTTCAACTTGTGAAATAAAACTTCTTCAGTAGGAGACCAATTAACAGATTCACCAATTACGCCATTTGGGTTATGCGATGACTTAAGACGGGAAGACTTCTTTTCTCTTCTTGGTGGGGGTTGTCCATATTTCATATCTTTCTTACACCAAAACTCTACCCATCTTTCCACAGAAACATTTGGGTCATGATTATTTTCTACTCGGATTCGATGAAAAGCATCAAATAAATGCTCACAAGAGTGAGGGAGAAACCTTTTTTCCTTATCAAATGTGCCTAAAAGTTCTACAACATTTGGCACGACTTCCTCGTAAAGACTTCCTGCTATGGGTAGACCACCAATCATGTGTAAATCCCAAAGTGATATAGATAATTCTCCGATTGAAGTAAGCAGTGTATTTATAACAGGACACCAAGCTTCGCAGAAGTCTTGCAAGATGTTAGTGTTACGATCATAAGTAAAAAGTGAACCATACACAGCATCATATATTTTTGCATCTTTCAAAGTCTGGCGATTCCTGCTAAGGATATCTTCATTCCACTCCCAATAGCCTGGAATATAGCGAAATTTTCCATCAAATGTAAAAGTTTCATCCCATTGAGTCTCTCTATTAATGATTCGTCGCCCCAAATATGGTAAAAAAGTTGTAATATTTTTGGTACGATAATTAGGAGTGCAAATTATCCATGTCTTAGGAGGACGGCTGTTATATTCAAGAGTCCAATCCTCTAAATCAGGAAGTTCCCCCAAATATGGCCATAGAGCAGCATATTAGCCAGCTAAGGGCATACTTACAAGCAGTTTGGTCTCCACCTTACTGTCTTTATGATCTGATATCACAAGGTATCGCAACTCTAAAGAAGGAGAAGTTAAATCTCTAATGTAAACCATGATTCAATCTGCAAAAAAAAAGAAAAAAAATAATTATATATATATATTTTGTTAGCTCATAAATTAGTAATTCAATAATCATGGTCATGAATCTCGATAATGAATGATTATATTCTTTGAGCAAGGCCTATGCCTAATCCAGACGATGTAAAGTCTTTGCCACAAATCATGTAAAGTCTTTACCTTAGACAGTGTAAAGTCTTTAGCTTGGACTATGGAATACCTTTGACTTAGACGGTATAAAGTCTTTGCCACAAATCATGTAAATTCTTTACCTTAGATGGTGTAAAGTCTTTAATTTAGACTACGGAATGCCTTCGATTCAGACGGTGTAAAGTCTTTGCCACAAATTATGTAAAGTCCTTTCCATAGACAGTGTAAAGTCTTTAGCTCAGAATATGGAATGCCTTTGACTCAGATGGTGTAAAGTCTTTGCCATAAATCATGTAAAGTCTTTGCCTTAGATGGTGTAAAGTCTTTAGCTTGGACTATGGAGTGCCTTTGACTCAGACGGTGTAAAGTCTTTGCCATAAATCATATAAAGTCTTTGCCACAAATCATATAAAGTCTTTGCCTTAGATGGTGTAAAGTCTTTAGCTCGGACTATGGAATGCTTTTGACTCAGATGATGTAAATTCTTTACCACAAATCATGTAAAGTCATTGACTTAGATGGCGTAAAGTCTTTAGCTTAGACTATGGAATGCCTTTGACTCAGACAATGTAAAGTCTTTACCTTAGACGGTGTAAGTCATTAGCTCGGACTGTGGAATGCCTTTGACTCAGATGGAGTAAAGTCTTTGCCACAAATCATGTAAATTCTTTGCCTTAGACGGTGTAAAGTCTTTAGCTTGGACTATGGAATGCCTTTGAGTCAGACGGTGTAAAGTCTTTGCAACAAATCATATAAAGTCTTTGCCACAAATCATATAAAGTCTTTTCCTTAGATGGTGTAAAGTCTTTAGCTCGGACTATGGAATGCTTTTGACTAAGACGGTGTAAATTCTTTACAACAAATCATGTAAAGTCTTTGCCTTAGATGGTGTAAAGTCTTTATGTTAGACTATGGAATGCCTTTGACTCAGACGGTGTAAATTCTTTACAACAAATCATGTAAAGTCTTTGCCTTTGACGGTGTAAAGTCTTTATCTTAGACTATGGAATGCCTTTGAATCAGACGGTGTAAAGTCTTTGCCACAAATCATGTAAAATCTTTGCCTTAGACGGTGTAAAGTCTTTAGCTCGGACTGTGAAATGCCTTTGACTCAGATGGTGTAAAGTCTTTGCCATAAATTATGTAAAGTCTTTGCCTTAGACGGTGTAAAGTATTTAGCTTGGACTATGGAATGCCTTTGACTCAGATGGTGTAAAGTCTTTGCAACAAATCATACAATGTCTTTACCACAAATCATATAAAGTCTTTGCCTTAAACGGTGTAAAGTCTTTAGCTCGGACTATGGAATGCCTTTGACTCAGATGGTGTAAAATCTTTGCCACAAATCATGTAAAGTCTTTGCCTTAGACAGTGTAAAGTCTTTAGCTTGGACTATGGAATGTCTTTGACTCAGACGGTGTAAAGTCTTTGCCACAAATCATATAAAGTCTTTGCCTCAGACAGTGTAAAGTCTTTGGTTTGGACTGTGTGATGCCTTTGACTCAGACGGTGTAAAGTCTTTGCCACAAAACATGTAAAGTCTTTGTCTCAGATGGTGTAAAGTCTTTGACTTGGACTATGTGATGCCTTTAACTCCAATAGAATAAAAGTTTATTGTATATGAAGTAATATTTTCATTTGCAAAAAAAAAATCAAAAATAAATCTGTGTTTTACCCTTCCAAAAGTCGTTTACAACATCACTGCGAGTACATATGTATAATGATGCGATTTTTTTTAAAACAAAAAAAACGTACCTCGTATATTGATGAACTCAAGAGGATATGCAAGAAGGAGTATCAACATTGCCAATGCCAATGATGAAAATAAATAGAAGGAGAGAGTTTATTTATAGACAAGTAGTGATGGTGAGGGAATCCTTCTTACTAAGTAATTATAATTACTTTTTGGGTAGGACTCTAGTATAATGTTACAAATTTATTCTCTCCAAATTCTAATTGGATGTGAAATTATAAAAATTTGGGCTATCCGTATTCTAAAAGGAGTGTGTCCTTTCGAAATTCTAATTGAATTTGGAAGACAGAATAAAGGGTAGGCATTTGCAAAAATAAAATCTGTGTTTTACCCTTCCAAAAGTCGTTTACAACATCACTGCGAGTACATATGTATAATGATGCGATTTTTTTTTAAAACAAAAAAAACGTACCTCGTATATTGATGAACTCAAGAGGATATATAAAAAGGAGTATCAAAATTGTCAATGCCAATGATGAAAATAAATAGAATGAGAGAGTCTATTTATAGACAAGTAGTGATGGTGAGGGAGTCCTTCTTCCAAAATAATTATAATTATATTTTGGGTAGGACTCTATTAGAATGATACAAATTTATTCTCTCCAAATCCTAATTGGATGTGAAATTATGAAAATTTGGGCTATCCATATTCTAAAAGGAGTGTGTCCTTTCGGAATTCTAACTGAATTTGGAAGACAAAATAAAGGGTAGGCATTTGCAAAAAAAAATAGCTCAAATAATAATTATATATATATACTCCAATTGGAGTCTCATTATTTACTCCAACTATGTCACTCCAATCGGAGGAATGTATTAATTTAATATATTCATGGTGCATATTAAATTGCACAACATACTATTAATGTTTAATTAATACTTCAAGTCTAGTCTTTGTATAAAATACTTCGACAAGATTTGAAGTAGGGGGTATTTGTAAATATTAGAATTATATTGGATTTAAATCCGTAAATTAATTTAGACTATATTAAATTCAAGAAAATAGTCCAAATGATGTGGCAATCCAAGTCAAATTAAATGAGCCACTAAAATCACACCACGTGTCAAATTTATATGGCAATCCAAGTCAAATTAAATGAGCCATTAGAATTATGTCATGTGCCAAAATTATGTAGTAATTCAAGTTAAATTAAATAAGTCACTAAAATTATGTCACTTGTCGAAGTTATGTGGCAATCTAAGTCAAATTAAATAATCCACTAAATTCATGCCACGTGTCGAAGTTATGTGGCAATCTAAGTCAAATTAAATGACCCACTAAAATAATGCCACGTGTATATATGACATGTTCTGACCAATCAAATTAAAACTCTTCACCAAAGAAATTTGATTGGTCAGTTCAAACCAACCAATCAAATTACACCCCCATACCACTCTCTACAACTATAAATAGGGGTCCTCATTATTCTGAGGGGGGGGGTTTCAAGAACAAGAAGCAAGAAAAGAGCTCGTGGATCAAAGACCGCAAATTCTCTACAAAGCTACAAAGTTCAAGTAATCAAATTCAAGTTCAAGTTCAAGATCAAGTTCAATATCAATAACGAAGAAAAATATCAAGAAGATCAAGATCAAGTTACTTGTTCATAATTACTATTCGCCATAACCATACAAGTGTTCGTGATGAATAATTAAAATCCAAATTTGAAGACGAAGATTCAAGATCAAGCTATTCAAGCCCTTAACTCTAAATCAAATTCAAATTTAACGTGTTTCATATTATTTGAAGAATCAGAGGATTATCATAGAATTGTAACATGCACTACATTTTGAAATCAAATATTACACTTTGTTACTCCAATTTTCCGGTCTTGATTATTTACTTTTCTCAACTCAAAAATTTATTGTTTACAATAACATTGGTCAAATTTTGTGTTGCTTTTCCTCTTTAAATATCTCCTTTCACCGGGTAACTTTGTATATACTTTTTGAGTAGTAAAAACTAAAAAGAGGGGTCGTTTGATTTTCTTCTAAGAAGTTCAACATTAAGAACAGACATACTCTCACATTTTTTTAAATTCTTTACATGTACACTACAATGGAATGACATCAATTGGAGTTCAATAACGAGTGGAGGATCAACGCGAGAAGCCCAACTCAAGTGGAATTGTCGCCCCAAAAGGGGCCAAGTACGTTTTGGGAAATGATGAAAAACAGACAGGCTATAGCTGACTTGTTATATGAAGCATACATATAGCTTTATAAAAATAAAGTAAATTTGTAACTCCCTTATTTTTTAATTTTATATGTCACGCTTTTAAACGTCTCAAAGGCTTGACAAGTTTTATTAGTATGCTAAATTATCAACATAATTTCACTAAATTCAAACTCTAATGTATAAATATTTTTAAGTTTTACATGACTTTTAAATATCAAAATATATTATTTAGTACTTTTGAATATTTCTTTTAAGAATTCTTTTCGTTTTATCTTAAGGAGTTTAAGAGAGTCGATCATCAAAAATGAAATAGAGGGAGTAACATCGTATTGGGCCAGTATTCAGCCTTGTTATATCCTGATCTCACTCTCTCACACACACACACAATTTTAACTTTATGTGTTGTCAGTTTTTTTAAATTTCTATGTTGCACAATATACTTTAAGCATTTGTTTTGAAAGTGGCCAAGTTAGTTCTCTTTTTCTTTATTCTCCTTATTCTTCTTTTATTGTTGGATTGGCTTTTCTTTTTTTATTCATATTATTCAAATACGTTAAGTATTTTTAGAAATGATCAGGTTAGTTTCTTCTCCTTTTATGGTTAATATTGCATGTATCTTATTTCTATATTTGGTGGTCGAAGATTTTGCTTTGTTGAATTGAATTTATGAACTTTCGTGGCTTCACTAGCTTTGTATGTTTTAAATGTTATAACTTGCGTGCCTAACCATCTAGAGATTTAGACTTGTTTTGATTAATAATTAATTTTACCTGTTTAGATTGAATTTACTTGCTCAAATAAAAATAAGTTTGCATGTTTAATTACCTCATCACCTAGATGTATACTAATTAGTAGTAATCGTTTCATTCTTAGTTTATTTACTTGTTTCAAAACCCCTCATAACTTATAAGATTTGGACAGGACCCATGTTTGTGGACCTCGAAAGGTGCCTAACACCTTTCTTTTGAGGTAAATTGAACCATTACCCAAACTCTGATTGCGTTTGCCCCATTAAATTTTATTTTATTTTAATATAGAATAGAATGGTGCCATAACGCGTCTTTAATTCGTTAGGTAGCGACTCTTCTCACTTTAAATCCTAAAAAAGAGTTATCACATTGTTTTAAACCCGTTTTGAGAAAAATGGGGCACGACAGCGTGATGACTCAATCGAGGAATATTCAGGTTCTTACAATTACGTGTCTTATATTTTCATGTGGGGTTTATTTTTGTTTGTTTATTTTTTTTTGTTTCATGCTCGATTTATTTTACTCTCCATGCTATTCATTTCTTTTTTTCCTTATTTGATATTATGTATATTTGTTTGTTTATTACACGCTTAATCCCTTTCCTTTTTCCTTTAATTTGTTTTCCTTAAATTGACAATTCTTGATATATGTTTATTTACTTCTTCCCTTATATGATGGCATGCCTATTTATAGTAATTTATTTTCTATTTTATTTATATGTCAAACTTTACCCTTATCCCTTATGTGTCTATCATTATTTTTATTTTTTTGCTTTGCATACATTTTTCTTGTATTTAATTATATATTTATTGCTTTTCTTAAATTGATAATACGTTACTGTTTTTTTATTTAATTGCTACATGTTACTGCTTTGATAAACTGACATTTCATTCATACTTCTCCTATTTGAAAATCACTCTTTTTTTTTCTCTTGATGTTATGCCTTTGAGCTTCTCACAAAATCCTCTTCAAACACCCTATATTTAGAGAGTTGGCAGAAGCATGGGTATAACAGATAGTTTTTTGCTACCATGGACCACGCGCCTTCTCGCATAAGAATATCCTCAGTCCGTGTCTACCCAAATCTTAGAAAAGTTAAGTCATACATGCATTAGCCTTAGGTGGTTTGACCCTTGGTGTCAATCCACATATTAAGTAACCACCCTATTGTCTTAAGGGCCCCAATACCCTTTAGTCAACTTGTATATTATGTGTTAAAGTGGTCACGATAAATTAATCAAAGCCAAGTGCAACCCCCTGAAGTCCTTAGCCTAAACTAACTCTGAATGATCTGAAAATTGGCACCAGAGGTGGTCCACGGGAACCTTCACGGGCCTTATTGCTCTTCACAATCCATGAAGAGGTCTGGAATTTGGGAGATTGGGCAAGGCAGGGACCATGGAAGGCTCTACAGCCCGTTGTGCTAATCACAATCCATGAAGTATGTCTGTGATCCATACCTCTTGGATCCCTGAGTTAGAATCCACCACGAGTGAGGATCACGAGCCGTAATAGGGTTCACGGACCGTGAAGGGGACCATGAAATTGAACCCCCTAAACCTTTGGGATGGGTTGACTTCACAAGAGCCTTCATGGCTCGAACTGACCACCAAGGACACTGGTGGCCTCTGTGAAGGTCAACCACCCTCAATAGAGCCCAAGTCAAGGACCACAACCACTCACCATGGACCGTGATGAGATTCACGGGCCGTGGTGGCCTTCCATGAAGGTGCCCAAATCAATTTTAATGAAGGGTATTCCATTCTTTTCTCACCTTTTTCCAACTAAACTCTGCATGTTTAAGGACTAAAAAAATTAGTTCCTTATCATACCCAAAAGGGTTTTTCCTCTCATTCTCAGTTAGAACGTTTGAGAGAAGCAATTAGAGAAAAGAAAGAAAGATAGGTTTTAAGGTCTTCGAGCAATTCCTTTGAGGTTCGATCATTCCCTTGATCTTTTAAGGTATGTAAGGCTGAAATAAAAAATATACTTTGTTCCTCCATGTGCCCATGATTGCGGTAGATTGACTGTGAATGGATTGAGTCCGCATCGTTGTGTTTCTTGAGAATGTCTTTCTTAAATGTAACATGTTTTACTAATTATTAAGAAATTAATGCTTTTCTATGAAGTAATTTCTTGAACAAATGATTTGAACTACCTTTTTCATAAACCCTAATAGCACATTGATGGATATTGAATGTATATGCTAAGAATTGAGTCTAGAGCTTTAAAATTGTGAATACATGATATTGATTGGGATGTGAGCATGATGATAATCTTGAAGAAACTTCATAGTCATTTATATATTCATAATTGAACTCAATTGAATGGTCTCAAGTGAATGTTTTCATAAATAATTTTTTAAACTTTTCTTAAAATAAATGATTGGGAAATTGATTGGTTGAAAGGATTGATTTGATAGAATTGATGAATTGATAAGAGTCTATTTGAGACTTCTTGATTTGGATTGATTGTCTTATAAACTTTGAGTCTTGGGAGGAGTATTGAGCACCGAATTTGGGTAGGAGTAAGTAAGAAATCGAACCCAATAACTACGTCGCCAAACTTAGGAGAGGATTGAACCGTTAAGTCAGATGTTTCCTAACTTATTGTCCTGATATGATAGGACTCGATTGGTTTTAGATTCATGATTGGTTGATTCGTTCTTACCCTGGAAAGGTATTGAATAGATGTGGCAACAACGTTGGCTTGTTATACTATCATTGGCTCATAAGTGATGTTTGTCGAATAAGAGAAACTCCCATATAGGTCTTGATAGTATTATAATTTGATTGAATTGGAATGGATTGGATTGGATTGTATATGATTGGTCTTTGTCTAAATCTTACTCTTGTTTAGACTTAGTACATCTTCTTTCTAATTTGACATCTCTGAGTTGATTTGATTATACTTGATACATGTTTCATTCTGCTATATTACATACTAGTATATTTTATGTACTGACATCCATCATTTCATGATGCAGAGATAGTTACTAGAGATCATCAACATGCACACCATTGAGGATCTATTCGCATTCAGCTATTTGGTGAGTCCTTCCTGCATTTATTAGGATACCATATTTATCTTCCTAGCCTTGAGTTTAGTTTCCTTTATTTTATTTTAGGTAGCCATGAATCTGTCATTGGCACCACTTAGACTGTTGATAGAGGCTTCATAAACTAGATTGTTGATGTTGTCGATTGGTTTTGTTATTATCTAGTTTTATTTTTACTAGTCTTGTTGATTTGTTGATTGGAAAGATTGTTGGATTTTGGCCTTATTTATAAGTAATGTCTTGATGAGTTGAGTCTTCCACTGATAGAATGCGATTGAATGAATGTGTAATTGGACTAAGTGGTTCTCTTGAGGACCAGCAATGGTGTTGGACTCCCTGCCACGCCTAGAGTTCTCTCTTGGGGTATGACGCCAAGTTATGACAAAATGGAGTTTAGAAATATATTTTTCGTCTTTATTTTTGCAGATTCATAATGTCGAAGTTCTTTGAATCAGTTCCATAGAAGTGTTTGAAGTTTAGGATCATCTCATTTGTTATCTCATTCCCCTTAGTTTCATTTCCGTAATTTATCATTCAAAAGTTGTAATAATTATAAATATAATAGTATGTTTTTCTTATTTTATTTTTCTTTAAATCTAAACTCCAAATAATGTCAATAAGGTTTGGATTAACTATCGCAAATCACTTACTTGTCTCTTAGGCCTACCTCTGGATCAATGAGGCTCCTTGCATTTTAGGATGTTATTTTAGCAAACCAACTTGCTTATTATCACAATATGTTAAGTGTTACTAACTTAGTTTCCTTTTAATTTTTATTTTTTGTCTTCTCTTCCCTAAGGATGATCTATGCACTATGACCTAATACACACGATCAAAAGGGACTCTTCCTTCCTCTGCAAGTTCAAATCACAAAGGAAAGAGAAAAATAATTGATAACAACAGTATTATGGTAGGGGTTGAGATTGTTAAAGATGAATATCCTTTGAATGAGTTGATCTTAAGGTTGGAGAAGAAAATAATGGATTTAGAAGAACAAATTGTTGGTATGCGTGAATGGGCTAAGTTGTTACTCTCTATCGATCCCGCATTGGGGACAAACATGGATAACCAGCTTGCCATAAAATGTACCACCCGCCCAAATAATCCTCTACCAACCCATCCTACCTCCCATTTTCAAAATCAAGCAAACTTTATTCATAAGCCCCAAATGAATACTCAGTTTCCAAATCATTCATATCCACCCCAACATCAAAGTTATACCTTTGAATCTATGTATCCTCAACCCTACCAAAATTCCATGTCGCCTCCTCAATATCTTCAATCACCATATATTGCACCTCATCAATACCAAATTCCTCCACCTTATCCATCACTCCCTCACTATCAAGCAGGCTCGTATCAAATGTCCCCACATCAAATATCTCCTCAATATCCTGCCTACCCCTACCCTATTTACAATGTCCAACCAACATACTTTAAGGTACCTCCACCTACTCCATAATAAGGCTACAAATATTGACCCAACTTCGAAAAGAAGCCCATCAAGAAAAATACTCCTTTAGCTGAACCTATAGCCTAACTCTATGAAAGACTCAAGATAGTTGGCCATATCACACCTATGTCTACTATGAATCTAGATACTCAATCCAAATGGTACGATCCCAATAATATTTGTATTTATTATTCAGGGATGAAGGGGACCATAACTGAAGCATGTCGCTCTTTGAAAGATAAAATTCAAAGTTGATTAATACCAAAGCCATACAATTAAAGGATCCTGCGCCACTTCCAAATCACCAATGAATGTGATAAATGCCAATAAAGTATTTTCTAATATAAAGCTCATGAGATTAAGGTTGCTACATTAGTAAATGAATAATGAAGTTTGGTCTGAGCCTAAATGTTGAGTATTTCATTATAGTATCTTGGTTTATGATTTTCTGCTTTGTATTGAAACTATGTCAGACCTGATTCCCATTTCAGAAGGGATGCTAGGCGCTTCTATAGAGTTCGGTCTCATTATAACAAAAATTTCCTTTTCCCTAAATGTGTAACTGAGGAAGAATTTTTGAGATGACCTCAAAAATTCCATCAGAAAACCACAAGACTGGGGCAAACTTTAGATGGACTCAAAGTTTGTGAGAAGCAAAGATTTATCTACAAAAAAAGCATCAGAAGATTAGAATTTTTTGTAATGGGGCAGAAATTTTTTAGTGATCCTCAAAAATTTTGACAAAATTACATTCAAAACAGAATATCAACTTTCGAGTAGACATTAGAGATAGATGGAGCGTGCTGGTCAAAGCATAGACACAGATCAACCTCCCCTTTACAAACTAACAGTTTTTCTTTGAATGCAAAAAAGACAAGTACATACAACAGGAAAGGACGCTTCTATTATCCTCAATTATTACACCAAGCTATAAAAATCACATTGAGACCGAGAATTGCATCTGCATTGAACTCGAGAAATGCATAAAGATCAAGAATTACATCTGCATTGATCTTGAGAAATGCATAAAACCCGAGAATTGCATCTGCATTGAGCTCGAAAATTGTATATGCTTTGAGCCCTAGAAATACATAGAGCCCGAGAATTACATCTGCATTAATCTTGAGAAATGCATAGAGCCTAAAAATTACATCTGCATTAAGCCTGAGAAATGTATGGAGCCCGAGAATCGCATCTGCATTGAGATCAAATATTGCATCTACATTAAACCCGAGACTTGCATCTACATTGAGTCTGAGAAATGCATAGATACCGAGGATTACATCTGTATGGAGCCCGTAAATTGCATCTACATTGAGCTCGAAAAGTGTATTGAGCCCAGAGATTGCATTAAGCCTGACAATTTTATTGTGCCCGAAGAGTTGATTGTGCTTGAAAATTGACTGTGCCCAAAAATTAAACTATACAAAGACACTACCGCATCAAGCTACAAGTATCAAAATACTTGAAAAACAGATACGCTCTCTTTAATCATTATTTATTCCTAAAGTGTCATAGTCCAAAGGCATCACTTTTATGGTCTGCGGATATCATTTAATGGCCTAAGAAGTTAATTGTTGTTGATCATATTCCAAAGGCGTCATGGTTCAAAGGCATCATTTTCATGTCCTGTGGACACTATTTTATGGCCTAAGGATTTTGGTTTCTTATGTACCTAAGACGTCATAGTCTAAGACGTCATCATTATCGTCTTGAGAAAAATTTCATAGTCTAAAAGGGAACTTGCAGCATATTTAATTATTTTGTCATTTATTTGATATATATGCTCTAAAACGTTTATTTAGGCACAATTTGCAAAGACTCGCAGATATGAGTAGGATCAACTTCTTCAATATGCATGAAGGAAGGAATAATTTATATTTGACACTAGGGAGTGCATATCTATAAGACATCAAGCTATTATCGACTAGTATCTGAATTAAGCTATCGCCGAGCTATTTATTGGCCACTATTTGAATCAAGTTACCATTTGACCTCTATTTGAATTGGGGTTACTATTCAACCATTATTCAAATAGGCTATTATTTGGCTACTACACTAACCAACCTATTGTTTGGTCACTATTCAAATTAAGCTATTATTTGACTATTATTTGGCTATTATTAGCACCAAGCCATTATTGACTACTATTCAAAGCAAGATACTGTTTGACCTCTATTCGAATCAGGGAGTTATCTGGCTAGTATTTGAATCAAGATATTATTGGTTATTCTTCGGATCAAGATATTATTTGACCTCTATCTGAATTGGACTACCCAAGCCTATTATTATTTTGGCCACTCAAACCATTATTAAGTGGTTACTTGAATGAGATTATTGGTACCAAAGCATCTTTGGCCTATCGAATATTTATTACAAGTCATGCGACTATCTCAGATTTGTCTATTTTATATTAATATATCAAGGCTTATCAGTCTTACAACAAGACATCAAGGCTTATCCGCCTTATAATATGACATCAAGGTTTGTCCGCCTTAAATGGGACATCAAGGCTCGTCCACCTTACAAATGGGACATCAAGGCTCGTCCACCTTACAAATACGACACCAAGGCTTGACCACCTTTTAAATGGATATTAAGGTTCGTCTGCCTTATGACAGGACATCAAGGCTTGTCTGCCTTTGAAAAGGACATTAAGGCTTGTCCACCTTACAAACGGACATCAAGGCTCATCCACCTTACAAATGGTACATCAAGGCTTGTCCGCCTTTTAAATGGACATCAAGGTTCGTATACCTTATTATCAAATATTAAGTTAGTAATTTTAGCGCACTACTACATGAATCATATTCGCATTCTATCCTCGCTGCATCACTCATACGATCTTCCACTCTAATTGTAATAACCTTCTAGGTCATTTTCTTCATTTTCTGATCTTTACATTATTTAGAGAGTTCCTACAGTGACTCCGAGTCATTTATGACTTGCTGGCACTGACAGTTTGGTTGTCTGGTCATTCATTTGGGTTTTATGCCTGTTTTCCCATTCTAGAGCTTTTATAACTTGAAAAGTTAGTTGACTTCAGTCATAACTTTAGAAAAATAACCTTAGAACAAAATTTTGATAGTTCTATCAGCTTTGGAATGAAAATATTAGGCTAGTAGCATGGTCGGCATGACTACCGAGGCGATCGATATGAGTTTAGGACTATTTGGTGCTTTTGCCTTCGAAATTTAGTCTATAGTTGACTTTGGTCAACCTTCTTGGAATATGCACTCGGATGAAAATTTTGATAGCACAGTTATTTCCGAAATGTCGAGTTTGGTCTAGAATGACCCTTCATTTGCTTTTTAAGGCTTTTGCTCTAATTTCGAGGCCCATTGTGGAATTTAGCTTAAAATAGCCCTAGGGTGTGGAACCCACTTTCAGTCTCATGACCTCGTATAGAAATTTTAACTGCGCCATTGAATCTGAAATGTTGAATTTAGTGGGATAACATATCTCATTGGTGCGCATGAGATTTCGAATGAATTTCAAGTACCCCGTCGAAGAATTTGAACTTGGTGAAAAAACTCAACTTTTGCTAATATTTGGTGCAGGTGGCTATCTTCATCGCGATCGTGATAAATAGTTAACTGGGGTTTGAACCAGTTGGTCTTCGCGGTCGTGAGACCTTACCCTCGCGATTACGATGGTGCTTTTGGGAACTAGTCTCGATCGCAATACATGTCCCCGCTATCATGAAGACCAACCACCAGGTCTTTTAATTAAGACCAGAAACTCAAATTTCAGCTTATTATTCAATTTTCCAACATAGTGTTCTCCATCATTCTAAGCTCAAATTAGGCGATTCCAAGGTCAAATTTCAAGGAAATTTGTGAAAATTCTCGTGGAGAGCTCAGAAACGCGAGGAGAAGCTTCATTTGAGTTAAGAATTCGCTTTTAGCCACTACTGTAGTGATTTTCGGAGTTGTATTTTATTGAAATTGTGGGGGTTGTATCTTGACCAATTTAACTTTATTTTTAGCAATTTTTGAAGCTAGATTGTGAGGTTTTTTTACAAGAATTGTCATAGTGTAATTATTTGGGTTGGAAGGATCTCGTTTTTTCGAAATTAGATGATCAAGAAACTGTCATTTTCTTCTTTAGTTTGGATTTTTAAGAATTTTTGTTGCGTGCTCATTTTGTGTAGCTTCCAACACCATACTGTTTATCAAATTAATTTGTGAGCTTGGGGTGATGTTTAGAACCTATTTTGGGGTCAATTCTGGAATTTAAGATGTGGGTCCCATATTTCCCATTTTAGACCCCAAAATTGGCCCATTTCTAAATCTGATAATTTTACTATGAAAACGATCGTATTGACGATGTGATTAAAATTTTGTTAGTGTGGCGACGATTGGAGGCAATTCAGAGAACAATAGCTTCATTGTGGTAGATTTAGAGTGCATGTGAACGACTTTGAGGTAGGCTACGGTCCATCCTTTTGACTGAACTCTATTAGATATTGTGTAGTATACTTTACATGTGACTTAGGTGAGAATTTTGTCGAGATTAGCATTCTCCTCACCCGATCCCATTTTCTTGTTCCAAGGTGAGCCTTAGGCTAGAATAGTCTCATAAAATCCTTATAGTAGGTTGTAAGCTTTGGTTGTGGTGGTGACTTAGCATTTATTATCCTGTTTAGGATCGATATTGATTTACTTAGGATAGGTTTGAGCCTTATCTAGGCATATCTTTCAGTATGGCTTATTATGGATAGGATACCCCTTTTATGCTAGTGCCTGAGACCTCTAGGGCTTGTCGAAAAAATAGGTTTGGCTTAGAGGTGCTGGTTAGGAGCTGAGATGGCTTATTTTGGGGTAAGGCGTCATTCCTAGAGATATTTCTCCCCCTTTATGATTTCAACCCATGCCTTGGTTATTTCACTTTTATTTAGCGGTAGGCTTATGATGTCATCTTTTCTATTATCTATTGTTAGGCCCGAGGACGTCTCCGAGGAGAGATTGGATCCCAGGTTAGTCCCTTGACTTGTTGTGTGGTAGGACCTGGTATTTCCCTATGGTTGTGTATATCTTGTTTGGATACTAGTGATGGCATGCTTGCATTGTTTGAGAATATTCACTCGTTTTGTGGTACAATCCCGGTATTTCATTGGTTTTTAACTATTGTTTTAAGAAGGATTTCTTACACTTTTTCTACTATTAAACTAATTTTAACGGGAGTCGTATCACTTGAATACTTGGTGACTAGTTTTGGAAACTTATGAGGCATCGGGGACGTGCTTCTTTTTATACATGAGGCATTAGAGGCACCTGGGATGCACTCAATTTTACTTAGCTATTCGGTACATTGACTCCCTTTCTTAGCCCACTGATGCCCCCGTGTTTAATGGTTGGGTGGGCGGCCCATTTTTAGGGTTCTCACAGTTGAGGTTACTGGTTTATTGAAATTCGATGCGGCAACGCCCTTTCTACCTCGGCTTGGCTGCTCACTCTCCGGTACCACTACAGGGATACTATTTGTCTATGTAAGACCTGGTTTGGGCCCAGGCAATTTATACAGACTTTCTGCGTCCCGTATAGGCCCTTCTAGCCAGTACACCACTGAATTGGATGAGTGAGTCGCATGGGTCCCACCTAGTAGGTCGAGGGTCGGGGTGGGTCTATACACTTATTGTTGTTGTTCTGTGAGAGCCACCGATGATGTCACTGGTTTTTACTATAGACTTGCATTCATTAGCATTGCCTATCACCAGAATACTTGTATGGTGTGGTCCCTCAGTTTTATGGAGGTCGGGGGTATGTTTGTCATTGTTTGTACCTTTCGGAGGTATAAGCGTCTAGTTGGTTATTGTCTAATTATACTTGCTCTTATCTCTTGTTGTACTTGTAGCTAGTACCTTTGGTTATATTGATAGATGGTTTACGTAGAATTTGAGTTGGATTATGGTTGGTAATTCCTGTTAGGCTCAGTCGGAATAGTTCCTAGGTGATTATGTGGTTACAGTTGTCAGTTAGCACTGTATTTTCATTAGTAGACTCCTATAATGCCTTCTTGTTAATAGGTTGTTGGATTGCATTTCAGGTGCGTTCTTTGACTCTATTTCTTTATCTATGCTTCCAGTCTTCTTGCCTTTTCTTTCTGTCATTCTTCTGATAATTCCCGATTAGTTACTTGTGCAGTATTTACCTGATTATATGTTAATTATACTTGCTTTATCTGTGGAGCACAGTCGGCCCATGCCTACTGAGTACCATTTATTTGGTACTCATATTACACTTCTGCCCCCTGTAAATCATAGTACGGATTATCCCTGTTGATTTGGACTGGTATGAAGTTGCTTCTATTTCGGAGAATTGGTTAGCTCCTGACGTTCGGAGTTGCTGATTTCCATCCATGCTAGATTAGGACTAGTCTTTACTTGCTTTCGAAGAATGTCTGTACTTATATTGTATTTGTAAAATCCTTGTACTCCTATTTTGGTTTAGATGCTCGATTATTGATTGATGTCAGGTCTTCGGGTGGTTCCTTGTGTTTGTTTCAGTTGTTCTCTTTCTTCTCATATTTACTTACTTTCAACTTTATTTATTAATATTCCACTTGATAGCCCGTTGCCTCGGGTTCCGGGCTAATGGTTAAGGGTTAGGCTTACATGCCATCACAGCCTGAGAAATTGGGTCGTGATACTAATCTTATTAATTCAAGCTACCATCACTTCTATTCGAAGCTCGTATAGTCGTTTCATCTTCTAAGAATTTTGTCTGTTCTTAATCTAGAACTACACACGGCCTAATTCTCGTAAAATCAGAGATATGTAGGCGACTTGATATTGAAGTCTCGGCTAGAACATTCTTCACAATCTCACATAGTCCAATTAGCACCATCTTGTTAGTCGGTCAAAACCGGCTACTCAGTCAAAGTCTTTGTTCGATAATTCATCCTTCATCATCGAGCAAAGAGCGACAGCTGTTGACACCCAATTTTGACCGCCCTATAACCCGTTTTTGGTTGCTCTAATTAATTATGTCTTTTAAATATATTTCTTTAGTGTATCCTTAACTTTAGATTTGTTGTTGTTGTTGTTGTTGTTGTTGTTGTTGTTGTTGTTGTTGTTGTTGTTGTTGTTGTTGTTGTTGTTGTTGTTGTTGTTGTTGTTGTTGTTGTTGTTGTTGTTGTTGTTGTTGTTGTTGTTGTTGTTGTTGTTGTTGTTGTTGTTGTTGTTGTTGTTGTTGTTGTTGTTGTTGTTGTTGTTGTTGTTGTTGTTGTTGTTGTTGTTGTTGTTGTTGTTGTTGTTGTTGTTGTTGTTGTTGTTGTTGTTGTTGTTGTTGTTGTTGTTGTTGTTGTTGTTGTTGTTGTTGTTGTTGTTGTTGTTGTTGTTGTTGTTGTTGTTGTTGTTGTTGTTGTTGTTGTTGTTGTTGTTGTTGTTGTTGTTGTTGTTGTTGTTGTTGTTGTTGTTGTTGTTGTTGTTGTTGTTGTTGTTGTTGTTGTTGTTGTTGTTGTTGTTGTTGTTGTTGTTGTTGTTGTTGTTGTTGTTGTTGTTGTTGTTGTTGTTGTTGTTGTTGTTGTTGTTGTTGTTGTTGTTGTTGTTGTTGTTGTTGTTGTTGTTGTTGTTGTTGTTGTTGTTGTTGTTGTTGTTGTTGTTGTTGTTGTTGTTGTTGTTGTTGTTGTTGTTGTTGTTGTTGTTGTTGTTGTTGTTGTTGTTGTTGTTGTTGTTGTTGTTGTTGTTGTTGTTGTTGTTGTTGTTGTTGTTGTTGTTGTTGTTGTTGTTGTTGTTGTTGTTGTTGTTGTTGTTGTTGTTGTTGTTGTTGTTGTTGTTGTTGTTGTTGTTGTTGTTGTTGTTGTTGTTGTTGTTGTTGTTGTTGTTGTTGTTGTTGTTGTTGTTGTTGTTGTTGTTGTTGTTGTTGTTGTTGTTGTTGTTGTTGTTGTTGTTGTTGTTGTTGTTGTTGTTGTTGTTGTTGTTGTTGTTGTTGTTGTTGTTGTTGTTGTTGTTGTTGTTGTTGTTGTTGTTGTTGTTGTTGTTGTTGTTGTTGTTGTTGTTGTTGTTGTTGTTGTTGTTGTTGTTGTTGTTGTTGTTGTTGTTGTTGTTGTTGTTGTTGTTGTTGTTGTTGTTGTTGTTGTTGTTGTTGTTGTTGTTGTTGTTGTTGTTGTTGTTGTTGTTGTTGTTGTTGTTGTTGTTGTTGTTGTTGTTGTTGTTGTTGTTGTTGTTGTTGTTGTTGTTGTTGTTGTTGTTGTTGTTGTTGTTGTTGTTGTTGTTGTTGTTGTTGTTGTTGTTGTTGTTGTTGTTGTTGTTGTTGTTGTTGTTGTTGTTGTTGTTGTTGTTGTTGTTGTTGTTGTTGTTGTTGTTGTTGTTGTTGTTGTTGTTGTTGTTGTTGTTGTTGTTGTTGTTGTTGTTGTTGTTGTTGTTGTTGTTGTTGTTGTTGTTGTTGTTGTTGTTGTTGTTGTTGTTGTTGTTGTTGTTGTTGTTGTTGTTGTTGTTGTTGTTGTTGTTGTTGTTGTTGTTGTTGTTGTTGTACTATTATTATTATTACTATTATTATTACTATTATTATTAAATATATTTCTTTTAGTGTATGCTTAAGTTTCTATTTAGTTTAATATTCATAATTTGCAATATTATTATTATTACTATTATCCTAAAGCTTGGAGTGATTTACATACTACTGCAGTTAAAAATATTAAATCAAAGGTTAAAGAATTGCCTTGCTTGACTTTAGCAAATCCAAACTGGTTAAAAACAGTTGAAACAGATGCTTCAGAAATCGGTTATGGAGGTATTTTAACCCAGTATTCTCCAATTGATAAAAAAGATTTTATTATTCAATTTTATTCTGGTAAATGAAATACTAGTCAAAAGAATTATGCTATTGTGGCAAAAGAAATTTTAGCTATTGTTAAAAGTGTATTAAAATTTCAGACTGATTTATATAATCAAAAATTTATTATTACAACAAATTGTCAGGCTGCTAAATTTATGTTTAACAAAGATTGTAAGCATAATGTTTCAAAACAAATGTTTGCAAGATGGCAAGATTTATTAGCCCCTTTTGATTTTGACATTAAATATAAAAAAGGTATTGAAAATAGTTTGCCTGATTTTCTTACCAGAGAATATTTGAATTAAATTATTTTATGAACAGGATGCACCCTAACTGGTCCGGGTGCTCAAATCGAGGAAGAGCCCGAGGTGTTCAAAACCAGAATAGATTTCATTCTTTGGGTCAGATTCCAGGCTCTAGCAGATTAATTGGAGGAATTTCTACTCTAGGAGCGTCGTCTTCAACAGTCGGCAATGCCGGTATTCGACCCTCCTTTGAAGATTATCAGAATTACTTAAATTTTATCAATGCCAGCAATGCTGGAACTACTGGGGGTAACAATGTTACCAGTCAACCCACCTCAGTTGAGGATCCTACAAATAAAGATTCCTTTGCCTCAATTATTGGCAAAAATGATAAAGAGATTTTCTGCACCAATCCTAAAAAGGAATTGATTTTACATGTTGATCCAAAAGATTTTCAATGGAAGACTAATCCATGGGTAGTGATGAAACGTTATTTAAGCAATGCATTATTTCCTATGCAAACTTACAAAACAAGATTACATTATGAAATGATTTTAACCACTACAAGGTCTGTGGAAATTACCCACAATAATACAGGAGGGCCCAATAAATCATATTTTACATATTCTAAAATTATTATCAAAAAACTAATTTTACCAGAAGAATGGGGATTAAGTACTCTAAAAGATTCTCAGTACACTCATCCTATTGTCAAAACTAGTGTCAATTTTAATTATTGGGACTATGTTGATGCTTTTACCAAAACACTGTATTATGAAAATGATGACCACAAACATTCTTGGTTCATCAAGATTTGTCCTCAGATTTTCAAAGCTACTGTAATTCCTACCTGGTTTGTCAAGTGGTGGTCTTATTTTGGCCCTACTAATTCAGTTTTACCCTCATTCTTTTTGGACCAATTTACTTTATGGTTAGAAGCAACCCCAAAAATTTCTGAATTAGAAAAAGAAGATAGACTTTTCATAGGGACTCCCTTAATGAATTTCTTTATGGAATTTTCTATCCCCTGGATTTTCAAGTGGACAATTGAAGTCACTACAGATTCAGACAGTATGCCGTGTATTTGTAGATTATTTCATACAAAATTTTAGTCAAAATTAGTTCAGAAAGACCAGAATGGAAAGCTTTATGGACAGGATTTGTTAAATGATATTGGTGAAGCCATCATTAAATATGGCAGATTTGATAAAATCAAGATTCCAGAAGAAGAAAGTCATTTTGCCAAAATGACTAAAAAATTGCAGATTAAAAAGGGAGGATTATTGTCCCAAGAAAAACTTGTTGCTGCTTACATGGAACAAGTAAAAAGAGATATTCAGCAACAATTTGGAACAGATGATGATGATTCCATGCCGAAAAATTCCGAAGAAAATAATTTTTTTAATGATGCTCAAAGTTTACACAGTACAGCCTCCAGTGACATTCCAGATATTATTAAAAAGGCTGAAGAAGAGATTATGCAGTTCAAAAATAAAAAGAAAATTTAAACGGACTGCACAAGAAAACGACAGGCAGACAAAATTGATGACATGAACAGTAGATTTCACTGTGCCAACAGTTATTTCACTATTCAAACGTTGAAAATTGGATGGTAACTGTAGATTTTACTATTTGGAACTGTGTACTTTTTAACTTTTGCACATTTTACTGTGCACTTTTTTCAATTATAAATGAATGCATTCTGCATTCATTTTAGCCAGGTTTTTGGCTCCCCCTTCTCTCTACTCTCTCACTACTTTCTACTAAGTGCAAGTTTGTAATAGTTTGAAGTTTGTACTATTGTGATATCAATAAATAAAGAGTGAAGTTTGGCTACAACCCCAGAAGACTAGTGGTGTTACAGGTACCCTTCTTTTAGTTTTTTTTATTTAAATTTTGTATAATTTAGAACCATGATGGGCTAAGTCTTTAAGTGTTAAATAATAACTAATATAGGTTGTTAGAATACCAAATGGCAAAGACTCTAAAATAAGAGCTTTTCTTTAATGGGTTACGGTTTTGGTCAGGTTAAAGTTAAAATAATTTTATAGTAAACTAAGCTTAAACCATGGCGTTGGTAAGCCCTAAAAGGGGTGTTCCCGACATGGTTAGTGATGGATTAATTGGGTTAAAACCTTGTAATTCCATTGGTAAGTCCTGTATGGCTGATGATATCGCCTAGGGATGTTCCCGGTTGGGTTTTAAATGATTGATTCGTGGTTTACATAAAATAGATTTGACTTTGTAAAATTACCAGACTAAGTAAAATTTCCAATAACCCCTAAGGTCCTGCTCAACACTTCCTTTTTTAATCTATCATACAGAATAGCAGTATCTGTAGCCAAATTTTTAACAAAAGGACAAATATAATTTAAACTTCCTAAGAATCTTTGTAACTGGGTTTTATCAGTTAAAACATCAGGAAATTTAAAAGCAAATTCAATACTCCTGTTGATAGGACTAATCTTACCCTTTTCTATATTATGTCCTAAAAATCTTACATTTGTCTAAAAAATAAACATTTTTGGTTTAGAAATTACTAACCCATTTTGAATTACAATTTTCTGAAATAATTCTAAATGTCTAAAATGTGTCTCAACATTTTTAGAGAATACTAAAACATCATCAATGTAAACAATAATAAAATTGGTATAGGGAATAAAAATATTATTCATAATTTTTTGAAATTTAGAAGGGGCATTTTTTAATCCGAAAGGCATAACATTCCATTCAAACTGACCCATTGGCACATTAAAAGCAGTCTTATATTTGTCAGACTCAGAAATCTGTATCTGCCAATATCCAGATTTTAAATTAAATTTAGAAAAAATAATAGCATCATGTAATCTATCTAATAAATCTTTTTTATTGGGAATGGGATATCTAATCCATTTTAAAACTTTATTGAGAGGCTTATAATTAATCACTAATCTAGGAACACCTCTTTCTTGTTCCGCATGTTTATTAACATAGAAAGCAGTACATGACCATGCAGAACTAAAATGTCTAATCAAATTCTTTTTTAACAAATTATCAATTTCTGTCTTACAAAGTTCTAAATAATCAGAATTCATTTGACAAGGTCTAGCCTTTGTCGAAATATTTAATTCATCAAAAGAATCTTCATAAGGTAAAGTAACAACATGTTTCTTCCTATCCCAAAAAGTACTAGGATGATCCGCACATATATTTAAAATAAACTGGTTTTTTAGTAACTCAATTTTTTCCTGTAATTTAGGATTTCTCAAAATAACATCTATTTCTAAAATACTAATTTCTTGTTTAATAAAATTGATTTGCTGATTTTTTAAAACTAATTTATCAACAATCTGGTTAATAGTTTTAGTAAATGGCTTAGTAAGAAAATTTAGTTGAAAATCTTTATTCTTGTAAGTCCCAATTAATTTATTATTATCCCAATATTTTAATAGAAAATAGCATTCATAAAAGGCACTTCTAAAATAATAGGGCAAGAAATATCTTCAACAATCATAAAACTTTGAGGTAAACAAATACCATCATTACACAAAAATGCTTCAGGTAATTTATAACGTAATTTCATTTTACTACCATTAGCAGATCTTAAACAATGAGTAGTTTTATAAAAATATCTAGAAGGAATAATCCCTTCTTGCACACAATTAACATCTGCACCACTATCAAATAAAGCAATAAATTCTTTTCTAAAATTATAATCTATTTGCAACGTGATATTAATATAGAATTTTTGTGAAGTAATAATACTCAGTTTTTGTAAAAATTCACTATTAGTATCAAATTTAATCACTTTTAGAAAATCTTCATCAGTATTTTGTAAATTAGGTTCTAGCATAATTTGTTTATGATTTTCATCAGGTTTGTTAGCCCGTAAAAGTAAATCAAATGTTTTAGAATCTTCAAGACTTAAAATCCTTTTATCCATACTTTTGTTTTGGGCTTTTAACTGGATAACTTCATCCTTTAAAATATTAATTTCTTGTCTTAAATCAGAAGTAGTTATCTCTTTTGAAAAGAATTTCTTTTGTTTAAAATTTGTTTTAAATCAGCCATAGAATAATAAGCAAGTTGTTGTCTGATAATATCAACAGGTTTTTCATCTATCTTGCTACTACTAGTACCTTCATCAAAAATAGTATAAAAAATCTTATTTCTTAAATCTTTATCCTTAACAGTTTTTAAAATATCAAAAATCTTATCATCATCTATAACAGTTAAATTTAAATCCTGAAAATTGGATAACAAATTATACAAACTATCATCTTTTTCACAAGACATACCCTTTTGACAGGGTTCACATTCATCATCAGAGAAATATCTATCAGAATCTGAATATAAATCTTCATTTTGTAAAACTTTTATTTGGTCTTCAGTAGAAGAAGAAGCAGAATCAGAACTTGTTTCATTAGTACTAAAAGGAGAATCCTCCTTATCAGAATATAAAAGAATTTTGCACAAAGAATCTTTTAATTTATCATCCAAATCTAATGCCCTAATTTTCTCCTGAGTCTTACATTCATTAGCATAATGACCATATCTCCCACACTTATGGCATTTAACATTCTTTTTATAATCTTTCTTTTCCACTTTGCGCTTATACATTTTCCTATATTTTTTAGGAAGCTCTTTTAAATCAGATTTAGATAATTCACGACGCTTAACTTTGCGAGATTTTTTTAAAAACTTTTCTTTAGAAGGGTAAACTTTTCCTTTTCTAGCAGGAATAGGCATATCAAAAGCAAATTGGTCACAAAATTCACCCAATTGTTGTTTTTCATTTAATCTATTTTTCTTTATATGATAATTCATTTTAATCTCATTACAAACATTTAAACCTTCTTGAGTACAAACACTGATAATCTTACCATAAGTAAGTTTTTCATAAGGAATCTTTGTTTCAGTGCCACGAAGAGTTTTTCTAACACGTTCAGCAAAAATAGAAGGCAATCCATCAATAAATTTAGAATTCCAATGTTCATGACTACAATCATGCAATTCTATTACTCTACTAAGGAAAACATCTTTATACCATCTAAAATCAGACAGTTGTCTACAACGTAAATTCTGTAAAGTAGTTCTAATTGTTTCAGCTTCATCAGTCCATCTACCACAAAAATGCTCAACCATTGTAGTGACTAAAGTATAAGCAACATTGGCCCTTTCTTGGCCTTCAGAAGTAGATTTATCAGTAGTTTGATAGGCTAATTGGCCTTCTATAGTAGAAACAATGGTGGTATTCATAATAGTTTTACGATGTTCTTCTTTTAAAAAATTATCCCACCAACCTGAAAATTTTACTTAGTCTGGTAATTTTACAAAGTCAAATCTATTATATGTAAACCACGAATCAATCATTTAAAACCCAACCGGGAACATCCCTAGGCGATATCATCAGCCATACAGGACTTACCAATGGAATTACAAGGTTTTAACCCAATTAATCCATCACTAACCATGTCGGGAACACCCCTTTTAGGGCTTACCAACGCCATGGTTTAAGCTTAGTTTACTATAAAATTATTTTAACTTTAACCTGACCAAAACCGTAACCCATTAAAGAAAAGCTCTTATTTTAGAGTCTTTGCCATTTGGTAAATTCATTTCAGAATCTGTTGGTTCACTTAAATCTCCTCCTCTAGCAATATTTTTATTATCAATGATGATATGATCAAATCTCTGAGGCATAGTTTCTCTAATCTGAGAAGTAGATGCCCTAGATGGTATATCTACTAAGTAATTAGCCGGAGAAATGTAAGAAGACATAGATCTAGTTAATCTAGAAGAAGAATTAGTAATTCTAGGAATATTTTCATTATTAAAACGAAGTCTAACAGTCCCATCTGAAGTTTGGGAAATTTCAGCAAGATCTTCACAAGTAATGTTTTGAGGGACAGCAGCCTCCTCAATAATCCATTCGTCAGGGAAATTAATTTCTTCCCATTTAATTAATCTACGTGTAATAATTTTAGACTTAGAAAAATTATTTTCAAATAATACAGTCTCATTATTGTGATCAGCAATACGACACCTAGGTGATAAAGTATACAAAGGTCGATACACAATTCTAGTACAAATACAAATCACTTCAGTACCAGGTAAATAATTATAACCATTAATTTTTACATTTAAAATCAAAGATTGAAAAACATTCACATCAGATAATGCAACATTTAAATTTGGATAGGCATTAAAATAAACAGCACCATAAGCCAAACTAGATTGGATAGTACCAATTAAAGAATTATTCCAATTTAAATTTCTACCATCTCTTAAAGCCGCAATAAAAGACTCAGGCAAACCTTTTAAAGTTAAAGGCTTAAAAGCAACTTGAACTAATCCAATATGCAGATAATTAAAATCTTTATGTTTATAGTAATCAATATCATCTTGAGTAAAAAGATGGAAAATATCACTTTCTTTTTCCATGGTAAAACTTAATTCGGTAGTTTTAATAGTTGTCTTACCAGCAAATCTTTCAAATGTGCCTAATTTATAAATAGTTTGCACATCTACTGTTGGAATAGTCCAAGTATTTAATAAATCTTGATTAACAGATAAATCTATCTGTTCTTTTAACATATTTTTAATATTTTTTGGTTTTTTAAACCAATCCATTAACAAAGAGTTTAAATAATAAGTGTTAAATAATAACTTCTTATAAATTATTAAAATACTTCCATGGCTCTGATACCACGTGTTGAGCAGGACCTTAGGGGTTATTGGAAATTTTACTTAGTCTGGTAATTTTACAAAGTCAAATCTATTTTATGTAAACCACGAATCAATCGTTTAAAACCCAACCGGGAACATCCCTAGGCGATATCATCAGCCATACAGGACTTACTAACGGAATTACAAGGTTTTAACCCAATTAATCCATCACTAACCATGTCGGGAACACCCCTTTTAGGGCTTACCAACGCCATGGTTTAAGCTTAGTTTACTATAAAATTATTTTAACTTTAACCTGACCAAAACCGTAACCCATTAAAGAAAAGCTCTTATTTTAGAGTCTTTGCCATTTGGTATTCTAACAACCTATATTAGTTATTATTTAACACTTAAAGACTTAGCCCATCATGGGTCTAAGTTATACAAAATTTAAATAAAAGAAAGTAAAAGAAGGGTACCTGTAATACCACCAGTCTCTTGGGGTTGTAGCCAAACTTCACTCTTTATTTATTGATATCACAATAGTACAAACTTCACTACTTTCTACTAAATGCAAGTTTATAATAGTTTGAAGTTTGTACTATTGTGATACCAATAAATAAAGAGTGAAGTTTGGCTACAACCCCAGGAGACTGGTGGTGTTACAGGTACCCTTCTTTTACTTTCTTTTATTTAAATTTTGTATAACTTAGACCCATGATGGGCTAAGTCTTTAAGTGTTAAATAATAACTAATATAGGTTGTTAGAATATCAAATGGCAAAGACTCTAAAATAAGAGCTTTTCTTTAATGGGTTACGGTTTTGGTCAGGTTAAAGTTAAAATAATTTTATAGTAAACTAAGCTTAAACCATGGCGTTGGTAAGCCCTAAAAGGGGTGTTCCCGACATGGTTAGTGATGGATTAATTGAGTTAAAACCTTGTAATTCCGTTGGTAAGTCCTGTATGGCTGATGATATCGCCTAGGGATATTCCCGGTTGGGTTTTAAACGATTGATTCATGGTTTACATAAAATAGATTTGACTTTGTAAAATTACCAGACTAAGTAAAATTTTCAATAACCCCTAAGGTCCTGCTCAACACTTTATTATTATTATTATTATTATTATTATTATTATTACTATTACTGTTACTACTATTATTATTACTATTATTACTATTATTATTATTACTATTATTATTAATACTATTATTATTACTATTACTATTACTATTATTACTATTATTATTACTATTATTATTACTATTATGACTATTATTACTATTATTATTATTACTATTATTATTATTATTACTATTACTATTATTATTATTACTATTACTATTATTATTATTATTATTATTATTATTACTATTACTATTACTACTACTATTATTACTATTATTACTATTATTATTATTACTATTAGTATTATTATTTAGTATTATTACTATTATTATTATTATTACTAATAGTAATAATAATAATAGTAATTATAATAATAGTAGTAATAGTAATAGTAATAATAGTAATAATACTACTACTAATAATAATAATACTAAATAATACTAATCTAGTACTTTTAATACTAGTTTGTCCAATATCCATAGAAAATTTAAGCCATATCTATGCCAAATATTATAGATCTATAATATAAAGGTGGATAGATAGTCTTCATAATATTACCAGTGCTATCCTTAAAAGTTCGTTGTTCGAGAACTTTAACATATAAAGGTAAATAGGTGGTTATAAAAATCTCTTTCCTCTATGAGAACATCGCATCGCAACCAGGATCTAAAAGACTGGCGATAGTCCGCGCGGTCACTCAGATCTTGCTTGAAACTATATCCTCAATCTTATAGTTAGCATAGATCAAAATCAAAATAGAAGAAAATTTTATTTAGTTCATGGCTGTATGGAGCTTTCTCCTGAGCAAAAGGTCTGTAAGATATTTCGATACATACTATTATTAACTTGGCAACTAGCAGTTCTAACAGTGTAAAAATATGCCCCTTTTTTTTAACGGGGACTTACACCACCACTGCTTGCTAGGCTGAGTTAACATAGTAGTGCCGGAATCGACTGTACCACCATCTCAGAACCAAGTCATGGAACTATGATAAATTCTTCTTATAAGTTAATTGAGTCTAAGTCTTTCATATTACATATCTCATATAACTTTAGATATCTGGCATAGATATGAAGGTTCTTAGCCGGACATAGTCACGGCTATGAATAAAAGAAGACAATAATTAAAGTAGAAAGTAAAGAACTCACCTTGCCTCTAAGGCTATTCTAAATAGCAAATCTTTATTAATATCTTACAATAGATTATGCTTACAAGAGAGAAGGGAGAGAGGATAGTAGTAGAGAGATAAGGGGAGTAAATAAACTCTATCTAAGAAGTGAAATCAAATGCCCTTTATATAGGAGGGCTAAGGAGACACACAAAAAGAAAGGTAGTCTTCATATGGGTCCCTGAATAGTACAAGTGGGTCCCTTATGTAGGTTTCTAAAATAGTATATTTACTGTGTACATACAGTATTTCTACTGGGGTTACAAATATAATTTGTATCCATTTGAAATTGGTGGGGATATATCCTCTCATGGCCCACCATCTTTTCAATCTCTTAATAGTCTTTAGTGGCCGTCTCATTCTGCTTTTCCTTTTCCCTTTATAGTTGTACGAAGGAATTCTTCCTTATCTTGTAGAGATTTAAGAAATTCTTCTACCTTCTCCAGTTCACTTTCTGATAATATAGGTCAAGGCTCATCAGATTGAACATCAGCGATATCATCGCTTGCGTCACTTTTCATGGAAGTGTCTGATTTATCATATTCTGTTAGGGTCTGAATTAAATTTCTTTTGACTTCTTCTAAATAATCATTGATTAGTTCACTTTTATCACCTTGCTGAACTGAAATTCTTCGAGCAATATGTTTGACTGAATTGTCAACCACTAAGTTCTTTTGAGGATGCTCAGTATATTCTTGGAGTTTTGCTTTAATAGTATCATGAGTTCTTGACCATAAGGTTGTTTAGTTTTGGGATCATTTCTTGTTAATTTATCCCAAAAATTATTATAATACATACGATAAAGACATGGTATTTTTTCGTCTGGGGTATATCCCACTTCTGGAAGTCATTTATGGATCCATGTATAGAAAACTCAATAAAGAAATACATCTGATTGATTTTATCGAGATTGCTTACATGATCAGCTAAGTATAATTCTGTTAAAAATGGAGAAATTTTTGTCCATTCTTTATAGAAGTTAAGATAGATATGCAATAAAATATTTATCGTGGGACCGTGAAATGTCCACCATCTTATGAACCAGTTTGGAATTGGTCCTTCAAAAATCTTCGAACAAACCTTTATGAACCAGGTGTGTTTATGTTTATCATTGTTATAATAGAAAACTTTGTGAAAAGCTTGGATATAATCCCAATAAGTAAGATTGATGTTCATGTTATTAACACAAGCCTGTCGTTCGTTCATTGTGGAGATTCCCCACTCTTCAACAGATATAATCTGTCTGATAATGACTTTTGAGAAGTTATAAATGTTCTCTTCTGTGGTAAAATATTGGAAGTCAGCACTTCCTGTTTTGATCAAGATTGTTTCATAATATATTCGAGTTTTGTATGACTCTCCTGGGAAATATAATCCCCGTATTAAGTATCGCTGGAAAATCTTCCAGGGTTCATCTTGCCTCTGAATATCAGAATTTTCTAAAAGAAATATTATTTCTTTTGTGGGTACTTCTTCATAATTCTTGTTATCATCGATTTCTTTTGTTATTGTGGCAAAAGTATCTTTTTGCTTTTTTAACTCCAAGTATGCTTTCAGTTGTCCATATAATGGACTTTCTTCCAGATTGATTGAAGAAATATCTTCTTTCTGAGTTGATGAAGAGGTTTCACTGACTTTAGAGTTTATCAAACTCTTGTTACCCATTCTTAGAACAGAAAAATTGCTAGATGATGATGATGATGAGCCATATGATGGCCTTTGTGTAGGGGCCGATCTTCCCCTGCCTCTTCCTCTAGTAGTATTTTTGCTTCTGATTATAGACCACTGTGGGTCTGCCATATCTGCAAATATAAACTATTAATGATATTCAAAGAAATCATTTGTATCAAGATAGTAGGGACCTTCATCGTCCTCATAGGAATAAATAGAGAAATGAAATGATTCCATTTCTTCTTTAATAATATTTTCTATGATTTTATCCAGAATCTTGGTTTGAATATCTTCTCCTAAAGGGATAGCCTTTAAGATTGTTATAAGGGTTTTGTCTTCAAAGAAAGCTGCGAAGTAATGCATGATTAATTTATCAAGTATTCTCTAGATAAAAAATCTGGTAAAGAATTATCAATTCCCTTTTTATACTGAATATCAAAGTCGAATGGGGCTAACTGAGCCTGCCACCTAACAAATATTAATTTTGAAGCATCATGCTTAAAATCTTTATCAAACATGTATTTTACTGATTGGGCATCTGTTTTAATCAAGAATCTTTGATTATATAAATCATCTTGAAATTTTAAAATACATTTAACTATACATAACATTTCATGGGCCACTGATGCATATTTGCGTTGGGCCTCAGTCCATTTACCTGAATGGAATCTTATAAGATATTCATGCTTATCGTTGGGATTTACTTGTTTAAGTATCCCTCTATAACTAATATTAGAAGCATCTGTTTCAATAATTTTTGGCCAAGCTGGGTTAGCCAGTGTTAAACAAGGTAAGGATTTTACCCGATATTTAACTGATTGAACAAGTTCTGTTAGACCATCAGTCCAAGAGAGTTTATGATTCTTTTTTAATCTTTCATATAAAGGTGATAAATCTCTAGATAGATTTTTGTAAAAGGGTGAGATATAATTTAAACTTCCTAAAAATCTTTGAAGCATAATTCTATCCGTGATTATATCGGAAAATTTTAAAGCAAAATCAATTGACCGTTGAATAGGAGTGATTTTACCTTGACAAATATTGTGTCCAAGAAATCTAACTTCTGTTTGAAATAGACTCAATTTAGGTTTAGATATAACCAAACCGTTTTGCATCATAATTTTTTTAAAGATATCAAGATGTTTTATATGAGTCTCAAATGTTTTTGAGTAGACTAAAATACATCAATATAAACAATGATAAAATCCAGATAAGGATTAAAACTATCATTCATTATTTTCTAGAATTCAGATGGGGCATTTTTTAAACCAAAAGGCATTACGTTCCATTCATATTGCCCAAAAGGAACATTAAAAACAGTTTTATAAGTGTGCTCTTTAAAAATCTGAATTTGCCAATATCCTGACTTTAAGTCGAATTTTGAGAAAATGTTGGAATCATATAATCTGGATAATAAATCTCTTTTATTTGGAATAGGATATCTAATCCATTTTAAATATTTGTTTAATGGTTTGTAATTTATTACTAACCTAGGCATACCACGTTCTTTTTCTGCAATATTATTAACATAGAAGGCAGTACAAGACCATGGTGATTTAGAGGGTTTAATCAATCCTTTTTGTATAAGGCTATCAATTTCCTTTTTACAAAATTCTACTAACTCACTATTCATTTGACAGGAACGAGATTTAGTGGGAATATTATCTTCACTGAAATTATCTTTATATGGAAGAGTGACAATATGCCTTTTTCTATTCCAGAAAGCCCTAGGATGATCAGCACAAACATCAATTGCTAATTGTTTAAAGATTAATCTAATTTTTTTTGTACCTTAGTAGGTTTTAATGTATCTAGAATATTTAAGCTGTAAATTTCTACTTGTAAGGAATTAACATGCTTCTATTTCATTTCAATTAAAGCATTAATGTTTCGAGTTACTGGTTCAGTTATAAAGGTAAAGGAAATATCCTTATTATTATAGCTAGTAGTGAATCCTTCAGAATTTATTTTAGAAAAAAGATATATAGTATTAATAAAACGGATTCCAAGAATAATTGGAGGGTGCATTTGATCCTTTACTAATAAGAAAAAATGAGGAATACAGACTTTATTCTGACAAATATATGTATTAGACAGTTTATACTTTATATTTAAAGCATGACCAGATGCAGATTTAACTGCATGTGTTGTTTTTTCAAAATATCTAGAAGGGATTAAGCCTTCTTGAATGCAACTAACATCTGCTCCGCTGTCAATCATAGTTGTGTTAGTAATAGTAAACTCATTGTTAATTAAAATGGTATATTTAATATACCATCTATGCGCAGTTACAATCTGTAACATTCCTAAGAATGAATTATATTTAGGAGTTTCTATGATTTTTTCATTTTCATCTACAATACATTTTCCTTTATCAGTAGGAGATGGTGTTTCTTGATGCTCAAGGTTTTGTAATTGAGAAATCCGATGATTATGAATAATTTGACTTTGTTTGAGAGATTTAATCTCTTGTTTAAGTTTTTCAACTTCATATTTTAAATCATCTAATGAAATATCTCTTATAGTAGTATTAGTCTTTGTATCAAGACGAGCCAAAACTTCTGTTAAAGAGTATGGTTTTGAATCAATATCATTTTTTATTTTAGTTTTATTAGACTGGGAGCTGGTTGCCAAAGCCATATTAATGATTTTGCTCCTAGTTTCTTCATCAGAAATTTCTTTAAGAAGTTCAATTACATTATCAGAAGTGATAGTATACATATTCAAATCTTGAAATTGAGACTGTAGTTTAAAAAACTCATCAGTTTTGCAAGAACAATTATTACCTGTGCAATTAATACCACTTCTAGGAGAAGCTTCATTCTCATTATCAGAAAAATCAATAAGAGCAATTTCACTTTCAGATTCTTCAATACTTGATTCGGTCTCAGAGGAATAATTAGATTCTGAACCCAAAGTGTATAATAAACCATAAACTTTATCATGAATATCTTCATCAAGATTTAAGCTTTTTAGTTTTTGTAATTTACAATTTGGAGCAATATGCCCATATTGGCCACACTCATAGCATTTTACTTTGCTAAGGTCTCTCTTAGAATAATATTTTGTAAATCTAGTAGATTTACGGTTAGCTCTTCTTGCTTCACGTTTTTTCTTACTCCGGCGATATTTATAGGGTCTATCTTCCCTAGAACGATGATGTTTTCTCGAATTTTTACCCGATTTATGAGAAGGGCCTGCAACAGCAAATTGAGTACTAAAATCTCCTAATTGAGACTTCTCTGTTTTGCTTTTTGTCTTTAATTGCTGAGCTAGTTTAAGATCATTGCATAGATTTAATCCTTCTTGAGTGCAAGTGTCAATTAACTAGCCATAAGTGAAGACATCATAAGGAATAGCAGAGTGAGTTCCTCGTAGAGTTTTTCGAAATCTTTCTACAAATAGGGGAGGAAGGCCATCTATGAACTTAGTCTTCTAATGAATATTATTACTTTCGGGTAAGTCCATTACTCGACTTAAAAAGGTGTCTTTATACCACCTATATTCACCTAAATGTCTACAACGAAGTCCATTTAGAAGTGTTCTAAGGGTTTCATTTTGGTTGGTAAATCTACCATTAAAGTGTTCTAATATGGTTAGAACTAAAGCATAAACAGCATCTTGTCGAACATTTTCGACTGGTCTTTGAGATATTCCTTCCTCTTAGAGGACAGCTTCTGTTGTTACTTCTCCTTTTATTGAAGAAGTGATAGCTGTACGAGCTTCATTTGTTAAACAATTATCCCACTGGCCTCTTAATTGGCCTATAAATTCTGCCACTACCATTTTACAAGTGGTATGGTCATTATTGTGATTTGTAGATTTAAAAATGGTGGCGTACATAAGCATTCGATGTAAAAGAATGGAGACCTGTCTATCAGTTAAGCCGTCAACATTCCATTCATAAATTTGATCACCACTATAAGATATGTTGGTTTGGATCCAATCGCTTTCCTCTATGGGAACATCTTGGGGAGTAGGACGAGGATAATAATAGGTTAGCATAGAAGGTTTAGTAGCATATCTGCTACCAGATTTGAATTTAGAATTCATTTTGGTACCTTTGGATTTAAATGGCTTAAGTTCAGAAATATCATCCTCAATTGGAGGGTTATCTATCATGCCAATAGGTTTAGCATGTAATTTTGCTAATTTCTTTTCAAGAAGTGCTTCGAAATCGGTTAATGACTTAGATTTGAAATCCTTTACTTCTATAGGACGCTGAATATGAGTAGGAGTCTGAAAAATAACCTTGTTTTCTGATGTGGAGGCTATATCAGAAGGTTGGTTTCTATTTAGTATTTTTACTAGCAAGATTAATTGCTCAAGTTTAGTATCAAGAGAACTAATGTGTTCACTAATGACCTTAACATAAAGACTCAAATAATTATTTTGAGCAATTAAATTATTAATTTTCTTTATGTTAATTTTTGCGACATCATTTTCAATAAAATTTTGAAAAGCTGAAAAGGTGAGGCCTGTATTATTAGGCAAGATAAAAAGATTTTGAGGTGGATAGATAGCCTTAATAATATTACCAGTGCTATCCTTAAAAGTTCGTTGTTCGAGAACTTTAACATATAATGATAAATAGGTGGTTATAAACCATGGGACAAAATACACAATTTTATTATGCAGTGCACAAAATTCATAGAATTCTTGGGAAATTTTATGTAAATCCTCTTGACTATAAGTCTCAAAAAAATAAGTTTTAAACTTGTTTCATTTACTTTGATGAAATTCTTTCTGAATATGTTGACGTGCCAAGGATCCTGGACTAAAATCTATTTGGTGTGTCATCATAATTCAGAGTTTATTTTGATCAATATCCTTATTAGGGTCAAAATCCATTTCTGATGCAGTTGGATCTAGACCCTAATGAGGGAATTGATAGAAATAAACTTTGAATGATGATGACACACCAAATAGATTTTAGTCCAGGATCCCTGGCAAGACAACATATTCAGAAAGAATTTTACCAAATTAAATGGAACAAGTTTAAAACTTGTTTTTTCGAGACTTATAGTCAAAATGATTTACATAGTATTTCACAAGAATTCTATGAATTTTTTGCACTACATAATAAAATAATATATTTTGTTCCATGGTTTATAACCACTTATTTACCACTATATGTCAAAGTTCTAGAACAAAGAACTTTCAAAGATAGCACTGATAATATTATTAAGGCTATTTATCCGCCTCAAAACCCTTTTATTTTACCTAATAATACAGGTCTTACTTTTTCAGCTTTTCAAAGTTTTATTGAAAATGATTTCGCAAAAATTAGCATAAAGGAAATCAATAATTTGATTGCTCAAAATAATTATTTGAGTCTTTATGTTAAAGTCATTGGTGAGCACATTAGTTCTCTTGATACCAAACTTGAGCAATTAATCTCGCTAGTAAAGGTATTAAATAAAAACCAATCTTCTAATATAGCCTCCACTTCGGAGAACAAGGTCATTCTTCAGACTCCAACTCATATCCAACGACCCATAGAGGTAAAAAACTTCAAATCTAAGTCTTTAACTGATTTAGAAACACTTCTTGAAAAGAAATTAGCAAACTTAAATGCTAAAACGATTGGCATGATAGCCAACTCTCTAATGGAAGAAGATGTTTCTGAACTTAAGCCTTTTAAATCCAAAGGTACTAAAATGAATTCTAAATTCAAATCCGGTAGCAGATATGCTACTAAACCTTCTATGTTAACATATTATTATCCTCGCCCTACTCCTCAAGATGTTCTTATAGAAGAAAGAGATTGGATCCAAACCAACATATCTTATAGTGGTGATCAAATCTATGAATGGAATGTTGACGACTTAATTGATAGACAAGTCTACATTCGTTTACATAGAATGCTTATGTATGCCACCATCTGTAAATCCATAAATCATAATGATGACCATACTACTTGTAAAATGATAGTGGTAGGATTTACAGGCCAATTAAGAGGCTGGTGGGATAATTTCCTAACAAATGAAGCCCGTTCAACTATCACTTCTTCAATAAAAAGAGAAGTAACAACAGAAGCCGTCATTTCTGAAGAAGGAACATCTGAAAGACCAGTCGAAAATGTTAGACATGATGCGGTTTATACTTTAGTTCTAACAATATTAGAACATTTTAATGGTAGATTTACCAACCAAAATGAAACCCTTAGAACCCTTCTAAATGGATTAAGATGTAGACATTTAGGAGAATTTAGGTGGTATAAAGACACCTTTTTAAGTAGAGTAATGGACTTGCCAAAAAGCAATAGCGTCCATTGGAAAACTAAATTCATAGATGGTCTTCCCTCGCTATTTGCAGAAAGAGTTCGAAAAACTCTACGAGGAACCAATACTGCTATCCCATATGATGTTTTTACTTATGGCCAGTTAATTGGCACTTGCACCCAAGAAGGATTAAATCTATGCAACGAGCTTAAATTAGCTCAGCAATTAAAGGCAAATAGTAAATCAGAAAAATTCCAATTAGGAGATTTTTGTACTCAATTTGCTGTTGCAGGTCCTTCTCAAAAATCGGGTAAAACATTTAAAAAACATCGTCGTTCTAAGTCCCCATTAAAAGAAAAGAGAGGGGCATATTTTTACACTGTTAGAACTGCTAATTGCCGGATTAATAATAGTATGTATCGGAATATCTGACAGGCCCTTTGCTCAGGTCAAAGCTTTCATACAGTCATAAATTAAATAAAATTTTCTTCTATATTGGTTTTGATCTTGCTAACTACAAGCTCAAAGATATAGTTTCAAGCAAGATCTGAATGACCGCGCGGACTACCGCCAGTCTTTTAGATCCTGGTTGCGATGGTATCAGAGCCTAGGCACTTTCATAATACATAAATCTTATACTTTTAATACCTGGCATAGATATGATTTTTATCATATAGTTTCTAATGGATATGGGAGAAACTAGTATTAAAAGTACTAGATTAGAAGAGGTAGATGTACCTCAAAATCTTGATTTATTAAACAAATGGACTATTCCAAAAATTGATACTAAAACCATATATGACTATGGATGGTTTGATAAATTTTCAACCAAGCAATTAATAAAAACTACTGAACAATCCTTAGCTCTTAATTCTGATGAGCAAACTATTTGTTTATTAAATAAACGAGATATAGATTCTTATAGATCTAAATTTAATTTCATGCATATAGGCATGATTCAAATTGCTTTTAAACCATTAACTCTTAAAGGGTTACCAGAAACCTTTCTAGCTGCACTTAGAGATGCTAGAAATCTAAATTTTAGACAATCTTTAATGGGTTCTATTGAATCAATTGTAGCATATGGTCCAGTTTATTTTAATACACAACTCAATCTTCAATTATCCTTATCAGATGTTAATATTCTTGACGCTTTAACATTAAATGTTAAGACACATGATTATAACTATGTTCCAGGTTCTGAATTAATATGTTTATCTTATAGAATTTATTTCAAATTATTATCTACCTTAAACCCTCGATGTAAATTATATGATACATCTAATCAGACTATATTAGTCGAAACTAATTTTACCAAATCTAAAGTCACTACTAGAAGACCTATTAGATAGGAAGAAGTTAATTTCCCAACTACATGGACTTTAGAAACAGTTATAGCACCCAATCAGGTTATTAATAATTTGACCAATAGTGAATATTCTCACATAACTCAAAATCCTGATGGAAAAATATGCATCCAGTTCTCTGATAATAAAATCCCTCTATATAATAGAAGGTCATTTTCTGGATATAGATCTTTGCCAGAAATACAATATATTTCTCCTATTTCCTCAGAAACTCCTGTATACGGTCCAGCTCGTAATCGAGCTTTATCCTTACACACTTTAAGTGATACTTTAAGTGAAAAACAGGTTGAAAGAGTAAAAATTAATCCTGTCAATAATATTGTACAGGCCACAGATAAATTATCTGATTTAGATCCAACTGCTTCAGAAATGGATTTTGACCCTAATGAGGGAATTGATAGAAATAAACTTTGAATGATGATGACACACCAAATAGATTTTAGTCCAGGATCCCTGGCAAGACAACATATTTAGAAAGAATTTTACCAAAATAAATGGAACAAGTTTAAAACTTGGTTTTTCGAGACTTATAGTCAAAATGATTTACATAGTATTTCACAAGAATTCTATGAATTTTTTGCACTACATAATAAAATAATATATTTTGTTCCATGGTTTATAACCACTTATTTACCACTATATGTCAAAGTTCTAGAACAAAGAACTTTCAAAGATAGCACTGATAATATTATTAAGGCTATTTATCCGCCTCAAAACCCTTTTATTTTACCTAATAATACAGGTCTTACTTTTTCAGCTTTTCAAAGTTTTATTGAAAATGATTTCGCAAAAATTAGCATAAAGGAAATCAATAATTTGATTGCTCAAAATAATTATTTGAGTCTTTATGTTAAAGTCATTGGTGAGCACATTAGTTCTCTTGATACCAAACTTGAGCAATTAATCTCACTAGTAAAGGTATTAAATAAAAACCAATCTTCTAATATAGCCTCCACTTCGGAGAACAAGGTCATTCTTCAGACTCCAACTCATATCCAATGACCCATAGAGGTAAAAAACTTCAAATCTAAGTCTTTAACTGATTTAGAAACACTTCTTGAAAAGAAATTAGCAAACTTAAATGCTAAAACGATTGGCATGATAGCCAACTCTCTAATGGAAGAAGATGTTTCTGAACTTAAGCCTTTTAAATCCAAAGGTACTAAAATGAATTCTAAATTCAAATCCGGTAGCAGATATGCTACTAAACCTTCTATGTTAACATATTATTATCCTCGCCCTACTCCTCAAGATGTTCTTATAGAAGAAAGAGATTGGATCCAAACCAACATATCTTATAGTGGTGATCAAATCTATGAATGGAATGTTGACGACTTAACTGATAGACAAGTCTCCATTCGTTTACACAGAATGCTTATGTATGCCACCATCTGTAAATCCATAAATCATAATGATGACCATACTACTTGTAAAATGATAGTGGCAGGATTTACAGGCCAATTAAGAGGCTGGTGGGATAATTTCCTAACAAATTAAGCCCGTTCAACTATCACTTCTTCAATAAAAAGAGAAGTAACAACAGAAGCCGTCGTTTCTGAAGAAGGAACATCTGAAAGACCAGTCGAAAATGTTAGACATGATGCGGTTTATACTTTAGTTCTAACAATATTAGAACATTTTAATGGTAGATTTACCAACCAAAATGAAACCCTTAGAACCCTTCTAAATGGATTAAGATGTATACATTTAGGAGAATTTAGGTGGTATAAAGACACCTTTTTAAGTAGAGTAATGGACTTGCCAGAAATGAATAGCGTCCATTGGAAAACTAAATTCATAGATGGTCTTCCCTCGCTATTTGCAGAAAGAGTTCGAAAAACTCTACGAGGAACCAATACTGCTATCCCATATGATGTTTTTACTTATGGATAGTTAATTGGCACTTGCACCCAAGAAGGATTAAATCTATGCAACGAGCTTAAATTAGCTCAGCAATTAAAGGCAAATAGTAAATCAGAAAAATACTAATTAGGAGATTTTTGTACTCAATTTGCTGTTGCAGGCCCTTCTCAAAAATTGGGTAAAAAATTTAAAAAACATCGTCGTTCTAGGGAAGATAAGCCCTATAAATATCGTCAAAGCAAAGAAAAGCGTGAGGAAAGAAAAGCTCACCGTAAATCTAGTAGATTTACAAAAAATCACTCGAAAAGAGATCTTAGTAAAATAAAATGTTATGAATGTGGTCAATATGGGCATATTGCTCCAAATTGTAAATTACAAAAGCTTAAAGGCTTAAATCTTTCTGAAGATATTCATGACAAAGTTTATGGTTTATTATACACTTCGGGTTCAGAATCTGACTATTACTCTGAGACCGAATCAAGTGCTGAAGAATCAAAAAGTGAAATTGCTCTTATTGATTTTTCTGATAATGAAAATGAAGCTTCTCCTAAATGCGGCATAAATTGCACAGGTAATAATTGCTCTTGCAAAACAGATGAGTTTTATAAACTATAGTCTCAATTTCAAGATTTGAAAATGCATACTATCATTTCTGATAATGTGATTGAACTTCTGAAAGAAATCTCAGATGAAGAAACTAGGAGCAAAATTATTAACTTGGCTTCGGCAACTAGCTCCCAATCTAATAGAACGAAATTAAAAATTGATATTGATTCAAAACCATACTCCTTAACAGAAGTTTTAGCTCGTCTTGATACAAAGTCTAACACTTCTATAAGAGATACCTCTTTAGATGATTTAAAATTTGAAGTTGAAAGACTTAAACAAGAAATTAAATTTCTTAAACAAAGTCAGCTTGTTCATGATCATCGGATTTCTCAATTAGAAAACCTAGATCATATAGAATCATCACCTTCCACTAATAAAGGAAAAGGTATTCTTAAAGAAAACATAGAAGAAGTTACTGAAACTACTGAGACTCCTAGACCTGATTCATTTTTAGGAATGTTACAAATTGTAACTGCGCATAGATGGTATATTAAATGCACCATACTAATTAATAATGAGTTCTCCATTACTAACACAGCTATGATTGATAGCGGAGCAGATGTTAGTTGTATTCAAGAAGAATTAATTCCTTCTCGATATTTTGAAAAAACTACTCATGCAGTTAAATCTGCATCAGGACATTCTTTAAATATAAAATACAAATTATCTAACACGTATATTTGTCAGAATAAAGTCTGTATTCCTCATTTTTTCTTATTAGTTAAAGATCAGATGCATCCTCCAATTATACTTGGAACTCCTTTTATTAACACTATATATCCTTTTTCTAAAGTAGATTCCAAAGGATTTACAGCTAGTTATAAAGATAAGGAAATTTCCTTTTCATTTATAACTGAACCCATAACTAGAGATATTAATGCTTTAATTGATATGAAACAAAAGCATATGAATTCTTTACAACTGGAAATTTATAGTTTAAATATTCTGGATATATTGAAATCCACCAAAGTACAAGAAAAAATTAAAATAATATCCAAACAGCTAGCAATTGATGTTTGTGCTGATCATCCTAGTGTTTTTTAGAATAGAAAAAGGCATATTGTCACTCTTCCATATGAAGACAACTTCAGTGAAGATAATATTCCTACTAAATCTCGTCCCTGTCAAATGAATAGCGAGTTAGTAGAATTTTGCAAAAAGGAAATTGATAATCTCCTACAAAAGGGTCTGATTAAACCCTCCAAATCACCATGGTCCTGTACTGCCTTTTATGGTAATAATACTGTAGAAAAAGAACGAGGAATGCCCAGGTTAGTAATAAACTACAAACCACTAAACAAATATTTAAAATGGATTAGATATCCTATTCCAAACAAAAGAGATTTATTATCTAGGTTGTATGATTTTGAATCAATATCAATTTTTGATTTAGTTCTATTAGATTGGGAGCTAGTTGCCGAAGCCAAGTTAATAATCTTGCTCCTAGTTTCTTCATCTGAGATTTCTTTCAGAAGTTCAATCACATTATCAGAAGTGATAGTATGCATATTCAAATCTTGAAATTGAGACTGTAGTTTATAAAACTCATCTGTTTTGCAAGAGCAATTATTACCTATGCAATTTATGCCGCATTTAAGAGAAGCTTCATTTTTATTATCAGAAAAATCAATAAGAGCAATTTCACTTTCTGATTCTTCAGCACTTGATTCGGTCTCAGAGTAATAGTCAGATTCTGAACCCGAAGTGTATAATAAACCATAAACTTTGTCATGAATATCTTCAGAAAGATTTAAGCTTTTAAGCTTTTGTAATTTACAATTTGGAGCAATATGCCCATATTGATCACATTCATAACATTTTATTTTACTAAGATCTCTTTTCGAGTGATTTTTTGTAAATCTACTAGATTTACGATGAGCTTTTCTTTCCTCACGCTTTTCTTTGCTTTAACGATATTTATAGGGCTTATCTTCCTTAGAACGACGATGTTTTTTAAATTTTTTACCCGATTTTTGAGAAGGGCCTGCAACAGCAAATTGAGTACAAAAATCTCCTAATTGGAATTTTTCTGATTTACTATTTGCCTTTAATTGCTGAGCTAATTTAAGCTCGTTGCATAGATTTAATCCTTCTTGGGTGCAAGTGCCAATTAACTGGCCATAAGTAAAAACATCATATGGGATAGCAGTATTGGTTCCTCGTAGAGTTTTTCGAACTCTTTCTGCAAATAGCGAGGGAAGACCATCTATGAATTTAGTTTTCCAATGGATGCTATTGCTTTTTGGCAAGTCCATTACTCTACTTAAAAAGGTGTCTTTATACCACCTAAATTCTCCTAAATGTCTACATCTTAATCCATTTAGAAGGGTTCTTAGGGTTTCATTTTGGTTGGTAAATCTACCATTAAAATGTTCTAATATTGTTAGAACTAAAGTATAAACCGCATCATGTCTAACATTTTCGACTAGTCTTTCAGATGTTCCTTCTTCAGAAATGACGGCTTCTGTTGTTACTTCTCTTTTTATTGAAGAAGTGATAGTTGAACGGGCTTTATTTGTTAGGAAATTATCCCACCAGCCTCTTAATTGGCCTGTAAATCCTACCACTATCATTTTACAAGTAGTATGGTCATCATTATGATTTATGGATTTACAGATGGTGGCATACATAAGTATTCTGTGTAAACGAATGGAGACTTGTCTATCAGTTAAGTCGTCAACATTCCATTCATAGATTTGATCACCACTATAAGATATGTTGGTTTGGATCCAATCTCTTTCTTCTATAAGAACATCTTGAGGAGTAGGGCGAGGATAATAATATGTTAACATAGAAGGTTTAGTAGCATATCTGCTACCGGATTTGAATTTAGAATTCATTTTAGTACCTTTGGATTTAAAAGGCTTAAGTTCAGAAACATCTTCTTCCATTAGAGAGTTGGCTATCATGCCAATCGTTTTAGCATTTAAGTTTGCTAATTTCTTTTCAAGAAGTGTTTCTAAATCAGTTAAAGACTTAGATTTGAAGTTTTTTACCTCTATGGGTCGTTGGATATGAGTTGGAGTCTGAAGAATGACCTTGTTCTCCGAAGTGGAGGCTATATTAGAAGATTGGTTTTTATTTAATACCTTTACTAGTGAGATTAATTGCTCAAGTTTGGTATCAAGAGAACTAATGTGCTCACCAATGACTTTAACATAAAGACTCAAATAATTATTTTGAGCAATCAAATTATTGATTTCCTTTATGCTAATTTTTGCGAAATCATTTTCAATAAAACTTTGAAAAGCTGAAAAAGTAAGACCTGTATTATTAGGTAAAATAAAAGGGTTTTGAGGCGGATAAATAGCCTTAATAATATTATCAGTGCTATCTTTGAAAGTTCTTTGTTCTAGAACTTTGACATATAGTGGTAAATAAGTGGTTATAAACCATGGAACAAAATATATTATTTTATTATGTAGTGCACAAAATTCATAGAATTCTTGTGAAATACTATGTAAATCATTTTGACTATAAGTCTCGAAAAAACAAGTTTTAAACTTGTTCCATTTAATTTGGTAAAATTCTTTCTGAATATGTTGTCTTGCCAGGGATCCTGGACTAAAATCTATTTGGTGTGTCATCATCATTCAAAGTTTATTTCTATCAATTCCCTCATTAGGGTCAAAATCCATTTCTGAAGCAGTTGGATCTAAATCAGATAATTTATCTATGGCCTGTACAATATTATTGACAAGATTAATTTTTACTCTTTCAACCTGTTTTCACTTAAAGTATCACTTAAAGTGTGTAAAGATAAAGCTCGATTACGAGCTGGACCGTATACAGGAGTTTCTGAGGAAATAGGAGAAATATGTTGTATTTCTGGCAAAGATCTATATCCAGAAAATGACCTTCTATTATATAGAGGGATTTTATTATCAGAGAACTGGATGCATATTTTTCCATCAGGATTTTGAGTTATGTGAGAATATTTACTATTGGTCAAATTATTAGTAACCTGATTGGGTGCTATAACAGTTTCTAAAGTCCATGTAGTTGGGAAATTAATTTCTTCCCATCTAATAGGTCTTCTAGTGGTGACTTTAGATTTGGTAAAATTAGTTTCGACTAATATAGTCTGATTAGATGTATCATATAATTTATATCGAGGGTTTAAGGTAGATAATAATTTGAAATAAATTCTATAAGATAAACATATTAATTCAGAACCTGGAACATAGTTATAACCATGTGTCTTAACATTTAATGTTAAAGTGTCAAGAATATTAACATCTGATAAGGATAATTGAAGATTGAGTTGTGTATTAAAATAAACTGGACCATATGCTACAGTTGATTCAATAGAACTAATTAAAGATTGTCTAAAATTTAGATTTCTAGCATCTCTAAGTGCAGCTAGAATGGTTTCTGGTAACTCTTTAAGAGTTAATGGTTTAAAAGCAATTTGAACCATGCCTATATGCATGAAATTAAATTTAGATCTATAAGAATCTATATCTCATTTATTTAATAAATAAATAGTTTGCTCATCAGAATTAAGAGCTAAGGATTGTTCAGTAGATTTTATTAATTGCTTGGTTGAAAATTTATCAAACCATCCATAGTCATATATGGTTTTAGTATCAATTTTTGGAATAGTCCATTTGTTTAATAAATCAAGATTTTGAGGTACATCTACCTCTTCTAATCTAGTACTTTTAATACTAGTTTCTCCCATATCCATTAGAAAATATATGATAAAAATCATATCTATGCTAGGTGTTAAAAGTATAAGATTTATGTATTATGAAAGTGCCTAAGCTCTGATACCATCGCAACCAGGATCTAAAAGACTGGCGGTAGTCCGCGCAATCATTCAGATCTTGCTTGAAACTATATCTTTGAGCTTGTAGTTAGCAAGATCAAAACCAAAATAGAAGAAAATTTTATTTAATTTATGACTATATGGAAGCTTTCACCTAAGCAAAGGGCCTGTCAGATATTCCGATACATACTATTATTAATCCAGCAACTAGCAGTTCTAACAGTGTGAAAATATGCCCCTCTTTTTTTTTTAACGGGGACTTACACCACCACTGTTTGCTACGCTGGAATTAATATAGTAGTGCCGGAATCGACTGTACCACCATCTCAGAACCAAGTCATAAATTATGATAAATTCTTTTTATAAATTGATTGAGTCTAAGTCTTTCATACTACATAACTTATATAACTTTAGATCTCTGGCATAGATATGAAGATACTTTAGCCGGACATAGTCACGGCTTGTATATAAAAGAAGCTAATAAATAAAGCAATAAATGAACGTACCTTGCCTCGAAGGCTTTTCCAAACTGCAAACTTTTATTGATATCTTACAATACTTATGATTACAAGAGAGAAGGGAGAGAATATAGGAGTAGAGAGAGAAGGGGTTGCAAACTCTGCCTAAGAATTAAAACATATTACCCTTTATATAGGAAGGCTAGGGATACAAAAGGAAAGAAAGTCTTCATATGTAACATCATATGGGTCCCTGAATAGTACAAATGGGTCCCTTATGTAGGTTTCTAGAACAGTATATGTACTGTGTACATACAGTATTTCTACTGGAGATACAAATATAATTTGTGTCCACTTGAAGCTGGTGGGGATATATCCTCTCATGGCCCGCCATAATTTTAATCTTTTGATGGTTTTTAGTGGCCGTCTCATTCTGCTTTTCCTTTGCCTTTTACAGCTGTCCGTAGGAATTCTTCCTTATCTTGTAGAGATTCGAGGAATTCTTCTACTTTTTCAAGTTCTCTTTCTGATAATACTGTTGGGGGTCCTTCGGACTGAGCATCGGTTATATCATCACTTGCTTCACTTTTTATGGAGGTGTCTAATTTGTCATATTGTGTTAAAGTTTGAAGTAAATTTCTTTTTACTTCTTCTAAATAATCATTGATTAGTTCAGTCTTATCACCTTGCTGAACTGAAATTCTTCGAGCAATATGCTTGACTGAGTTGTCAGCCACCAAATTCTTTTGTAGACGCTCAGTATATTCTTGAAGTTTTGTTTTGATAGAATCAATAAGCTCTTGTCCATAAGGTTGTTTGGTTTTGGGATCATTTCTTGTCAACTTATCCCAGAAATTATTATAATACACACGATAAAGACATGGTATTTTTCATCTTGGGTATATCCCACTTCTGGAAGCCATTTATGAATCCATGGTATCAAAAATTCAATAAAGAAATACATCTGATCAATTTTATCGAGATTGCTTACATGATCAGCTAAGTATAACTCTATTAGAAATGGTGAAATCTTTGCCCATTCTTTATAGAAGTTAAGGTAGTTATGCGGTAAAATCTTTACCGTAGGACCATGGAATGTCCACCATCTAATAAACCAATTTGGAATTGTTCCTTCAAAAATCTTTGAACAAACCTTTATGAACCAGGTGTGTTTATGTTTATCATTATTGTAATAAACAATTTTGTGAAAAGCTTGGATATAATCCCAATAAGTAAGATTGATGTTCATATTATTAACCAGAACCTGTCGTTCATTCATTGTGGAAATCCCCCAATCTTCGACAGATATAATCTGTTTGATGATAACTTTTGAGAAGTTATAAACATTCTCTTCAGTGGTAAAGTGTTGGAAGTCAGCACTTCCTGTTTTGATTAAGATTGTTTCATAATAGGTTCGAGTTTTGTACGATTCTCCTGGGAAATATAACCATCGTACCAAATACCTCTGGAAAATCTTCCAAGGTTCATCTTGCCTCTGAATATCAGAATTTTCTAAAAGAAATATAATTTCTTTTGTAGGTACTTCTTCATAGTTCTTATTATCATCTATTTCTTTTGTAATCGAAGCAAAAGTATCTTTTTGCTTTTGAGATTCAAAATATGCTTTCAATTGTCCATATAATGGACTGTCTTTTGGAATATCTTCCAGATTTATTGAAGGAGTATTTTCCTTCTGAGATGCAGATGATTCTCCAATTTTTGAGTTTATCAAACTCTTATTTCCCATTCGTAGGACTAGAAAATTATTAGATGATGATGAAGATCCATGTGAAGGCCTTTGTGATGGGGCTGATCTTCCCCTGCCTCTGGTACGGTTATTATTCCGTCCTTTGATTATAGACCACGACGGGTCTGCCATATCTGCAAGCATAAACTGATTAGTGATATTCAAAGAAATCATCTGTATCTAGATAATAGGGACCTTCATCGTCCTCATAAAAGTGAATAGAGAAATGAAATGCTTCCATTTCTTCTTCTATAATGTTCTCTATGATTTTGTCCAAAATCTTGGTTTGAATATCTTCTCCTAAAGGGATAGCCTTTAAGATTGTTATAAGGGTTTTGTCTTCAAAGAAAGCTGCGAAGTAATGCATGATTAATTTGTCAAGTATTCTCTAGATAGAAAATCTGATAAAGAATTATCAATCCCTTTTTTATACTGTATATCGAAGTCGAATGGGGCTAATTGAGCCTGCCACCTAACAAATATTAATTTTGAAGCATCATGCTTAAAATCTTTATCAAACATGTATTTTACTGATTGGGCATCTGTTTTAATCAAGAATCTTTGATTATATAAATCATCTTGAAATTTTAAAACACATTTAACAATGCATAACATTTCATGGGCCACTGTTGCATATTTGCGTTGGGCCTCATTCCATTTTCCTGAATGAAATCTTATAAGATATTCCTTTTTATCATTGGAATTTATTTGTTTAAGAATTCCTCCAAACCCGATATTAGAAGCATCTGTTTTAATAATTTTTGGCCAAGCTGGGTTAGCCAATGTTAAACAAGGTAAGGATTTTACCCGCTGTTTAACTGATCGAACAAGTTCTGTTAGACTATCAGTCCAAGGAAGTTTATGATTTTTTTTTTAACCTTTCATATAAAGGTGATAAATCTCGAGATAAGTTTTTATAAAATGGAGAAATATAATTTAAACTGCCCAAAAATCTTTGGAGCATAGTTCTATCCGTGATTATATCAGGAAATTTTGAAGCAAAATCAATTGATCGTTGAATAGGAGTGATTTTACCTTGACAAATATTATGTCCAAGAAATCTAATTTCTGTTTGAAATAGACTCATTTTGGGTTTTCATATAACTAACCCATTTTGTATTACAATTCTTTTTAATATATCAAGATGTTTAATATGAGTTTCAAATGTTTTTGAGTAGACCAAAATATCATCAATATAAACAATGATAAAATTCAAATAAGGATTAAAAATATCATTCATTATTTTTTGGAATTCGGATGGGGCATTTTTTAACCCAAATGGCATTACGTTCCATTCATATTGTCCAAAGGGAACATTAAAAGCAGTTCTATAAGTATGCTCTTTAAAAATCTGTATTTGCCAATATCCTGATTTTAAATCAAATTTTGAAAAAATATTGGCATCATACAACCTAGATAATAAATCTCTTTTGTTTGGAATAGATATGTTATTATTATTATTATTATTATTATTATTATTATTATTATTATTATTATTATTATTATTATTATTATTATTATTATTATTATTATTACTACTACTACTACTACTACTACTATTATTATTACTATTATTATTATTATTATTATTATTATTATTATTATTATCCAAATACGTTAAGTATTTTTTGAAGAAATTAGGTTAGTCACATCTCCTTTTATGGTTAATATTGCAAGTATCTTATTTTTGTATTTGGTGGTCGAAGATTTTTCTTTGTTTGATTCAATTTATGAACTTTCGTGGCTTCACGGTTTTAGAGGTAAGAACGTAAAAAAATGGTTTATGAAAAAACCATTCTGTTCCAATGGCGTCCAATAGCTTTATGTGTGAAATATTATAACCCGCGTACCTAACAATCTAGAGCTTTAGATTTATTTTAATTAATAATTAATTTTTCATGTTTATATTTAATTTACTTGCTTAAATAAAAATAGTAGAGTATTGCAGAAATCCTAAACCCGCCACATATATTCCTAGCTTACATGTAATTTATACTAAACATTATCTCGTAGAGTATAATCTAAAGGAGATTAGATCCTAGCCTACCTCAAAACCAATCACGAGCGCTCCAAAATCCACAAAACCAGAGCTTTATCCTTCCAAAATGCCTCTAAATGATGTCACTCTCATAATTATCAACTATGCGTTATTACAATAAGAACGATACCCATATTGTTAAAATATAACTCAGGCCCAAAATCGGGTAAAGAATATGCCTGTGAGACTCGTTAACGAGATTCTAAAATTGAACTCATCACTCGATCCCTAAAAGATCAAGAAACTTGTGCTCAGAAGGTGGGCACAATCCGAGCTTGAGAACCCATTCAAAATAACCCATGATAAAAAAATCTTCAAGAACACCAATCTTGAAATTGAAAGGAGGGAATTTGATAGAAACTTACAGGATAAACGAGATTCAATTGACCCTAGAAACGCTCCTAATCACTACACAAGCTAAATCCAACAAAGCACACTGACTTCCCCTCAAAATCGAGCTCACAATATCCTTTAATTGTAATATCCCCTAAAAACGTTGTATACGATGTTTCAATTTTTGCCTAAACATGATACAGTCTCTGTATTTTGGTCATAACGTTTCATAGAAATATCCAAATTGAGTGATTCAAATTTCTGAGTAACCACAAGATCATTACCTACAACTTTTATGAAGACCATATTTTAAGATTCAGAGGTTAAGTAGGTCAAATAAATTAATCTTTGTAAGGTAGGATGCTGTTACGGAAATGAGTGTTTATAGAAGAAAAATCATATCTCACTGTAGGTTTATCCAAATTGGTTGATTCTTAAACGATATGAAACTAGACTTCCATATCTACAATTCTTATGGAGACACCAAATCCTAATAAGGAATTTATCTTATTCAAATGCAGCTCCCAAAAAGAGTATTCTGTCAAAGATAACTCATTTCACCTACCATAGAAAGATCTAGATACATTTGACATCACTCATGACATAAATTGTCCTCCATTTAACATCATCCATGACATCAATATATTCCACTAAATTTTCAGATTTTTATTTATAATTATTTTATTTATTGTTAGGTCATCTTTCCCACCTATAAATACCCACCTTATTTCCTCATTTTATTCATCAAGCTTTCTCAAGCAAATCTTCTCTCTATACACATTCTCAAATATAGTTTTAGTTCTTAGTAGTGAAGAAATACTATTCCGGTGATTCATATATTCCGGATAGTACACAAAACGTTCCGGCAAGGAGAGAAGCTAGGACTCAAGAGTGTTCATTAAGTCTTCCGGTACCAACTAAAGCTTCGGTTTCCAGGTATGTAAGGTTTCAATGAGAGTATTCCTTCCACTCTCATGTCTAAATTATTTTGATTATATGATAAATTATATTTATTTTCTCTAAGCTCTACTCTAAGTTATGTGGGTATTTATCCATGGGTTCTTCCACCCATGTAGTCCAAAAACTCTTTCAATTAAGGCTCTTGATTTCAAGTAATATTTTCTTATGGTAATTCTTAATTTTACTTAATAATATGAATCATGGTTAAACTAATGATTATTGCTCTATTTTGATGCAACATAATTTCATATGTATGAATTAATGATTTACAAGTAATTCTTTTATTTATCTATTTAAAGGTTCTTGAAATTCATGGTGGGTTGTTTAAAGCATGATTTTTAATTAATGGATTTCAAAGTATTTATATTTACATACATATTTGCAAGTTGAAGTGATTTGAACCCACCTAGTTTTACTATATTTTTAATAAAGTTTGACTTGAAAGCTTTGACTCCAAATAAATGTTTATAAAAGAAATATCTATGATCAAAAAGGGAGTCTTATGAAATAAAAGAATGATGAAATGATATGAATGATGAATTCTTTATGCAATAAGGACAATTCTTGCATATTTGAATTATCAAATGTTTTAATGAGCTATTCTACTGAATATGATGTTTGAATTCTCGAGTTATATGCTATGAATATTTTGAAGTATTAAACTATTCCGTGGGATTGACTTAGCACCGAATGAGGCATGGAGGTGGGATTCGGTAAGGGAATCCTAGTAGCAACCCCTTGTCTCATTAACTATGTGTCAACATAGGAGCCCTTGTAGGCTTAGGCTAATGGATCCATAAATAGCCCTTAAAGTTAAAGTTAAAGAAATGAATGAAGTTGACGGAGTTCTACCTGGCAAGTAGTCTCCCCGGCCAACGCAGGGGGTTATGTTGGATTCCATGTAATAGCTCGCATGGTCTTAAATGTCGGTTATGGTTAATTTCCCACAAAATGAATGTTTTAAAGGATATCCATATGATTTATTATGCATGTATTACATTATGTTCCATATTACATAAATGTTATAATAGTTTCTCAATTTTCATGCATCCTTACATACTTAGTACATTCAAAGTACTAACGCATACTCTTTTGCCTACATGATATCACCATGTAGGGATCGCTGCTCCTCCTCGTTCTCCTCCACGTGGCTAGTTGATATTCCATTGAAGACTACTTTTGGTGAGTTCCCATGTTCCGGGAACAATACTCCTTTGTCTTTCTAGCTTATGATATGTTAAGATATTTTATTATGGCATTTCTTCTATTATGATTGAGGGTGAGCTAGGAACTTGTCTTAGCCCCATTAAATCTAATAGTTAGAGGTATTGTTGGACATATGTAAGTTGAAGATTTATTATTATGATTTCCGCTTGTCTATTTATCATTATTACCTATGAAAGGCTAAAAGAATGCTAAGAGGCTTGTTTGAGGTACTTTCGGGTTCCTCATTCGCCATGTCACGTCTAGACCCTAGGCTTGGGTCGTGACATTAATGGAGGAAAAAGGAATGAGAAAAGGGCTGAAAACAAGCAATATAAACTGCTTAGACAGATGGTCTCCGCGAACACAGGACTTAGGGCTGCAAACGCAGAAGTCAAACTTGACTAGGTCACCATACCCTTCTGCGTGAACACTAAGCCAAGGCCAGCGAACACGGGGTCCAAGGGATCTTGCCTTTGCGAACCCGGCACTAAGCTCGCAAAAGCGGCATTCGATTATACTGGCCTTCGCGAAAGTGAAACATAAAGGGTGTTGCACCAATTGAGCATTTTGAGTTGAAAAATACTTCGAAAGGGTGCTCAAGATTCATTTAGAACCTTGTGCATGCAAATGAACTATTTTACCCCTACCATATTTGACATTTTGGACTCAAGAGAATCATCAAAACTTTCAATTGAGACCTTCTCGATAAAAAGTGGATCCCACGCCCAAGGCTCCATTTTTATCCATAAGCCACAAGGTTGCTCGAAATATATTCAGAAGCCTTGGGACCCGAACATGAGGGTCCTTCCAAACCAGACACTATATTGCAGAGCTAACGGAACCATCAAAATTGCATTCTAAGGTCATTTACCTAAGGTTTTGACCGAAGTCAACCGTTGAAACTCTAGAAGCTCTAAAATATAGAAAATAGCACAAAATTGAAACGAACGACCTTGTGATAATTCTGTCAATTTCAACAAGTCAGAAATGGCTTGGGGTAGTTACAAAAAAGTTATATATGCTGATATTACAGGAAAATGAAGAAAATGACCTAAAGGGTCATTACACTAACAAGGCCTTACTAAAGCCTCCCAGCTAAACCCATCAACAAACACTGATTTCCCATAGAATTGAGCCCTTTTAAATTTTAACTCCAACAATCAAAATAAAACTTAGTGAAAATGAGGGCTAAAAATGAACATAACCACCAGCATTGACCACTAAAGCAGTCATTTAGCCGCTTAAGCGGCCATCGCTAAAGCCGTGACATTACCGCTAAAGCGGCTAGGTCCTTGTTGGTGGGCTCCGCTAAAGCACCTCCTAGTCGCTTCAGCGACCTTCGCTAAAGTGGTCTTGGCCACTAAAGCGGTCCCCAGCTGCTTAGGTCACTACACCAGCATCAGGCACCAACAAATTTAGCAAAATTCCTATGGACTCCACTTAATTGTTCAGGATTAGTTCGAAAACCTGTGCACGTGAACGAACTATGCTACCTCACCAAATTCTTTATTCTAGACTCAATGAAGATGTCAAAACTTTCCCTGGAGGTCGTCTGGATAAAACGTGGGTCCCACACCAAGGCTCAAATTTTGCCATAAGCCACAAGGTTATTCAAAATGAGTCTGGAAGCCTCAAGACCCGAATCAAGGGTCCTTTTAGACCAGAATTGATGTTTTTGAGCTAACGGAATCATCAGAATCGCAGGTTGTTTTCCTAAAGTTTTGATCAAAGTCAACCGTTCAAGCTTCAAAGGCTCCAAAACATAGAAACTTGCACAAAAATCAAACGAACGACCTAGTGATCGAATTGTCAGTCCCGTCAAGCCATGAATAACTTGGGATCACAATAAAAAAGCTCTAAATGCGAAAAATATACTGATAAGGTAAAAATGACCTGACGGGTCACTAAGAGCGTTCATAGGATTTGTGATACTGTATTTTACCCCTCCAGCGCTCCGAATCCATTGTCACGAGAACAAGTTGTGACATCACCATACAACTTTATTCAGCAAATTATTTACTCCTTCTGGCTTTAAATAATTACTTATTCTCTTTTTAAATTGTATCAAATTTTGTTTGCTTTTGTAAGTTTAATTTCTCTCTATTTTCATTAAAAACACATTTAATTAATAACAGTCGGTTTATCTTCAACTAGTTATGAGCACGGACGATTTCTAATAATACTCTCCGCTCCAATTTATTTATTTTAATTTACTATGCTTTTAAGTCCGTTTAGAAAAATGTCTTTTTTCTTTTATGATAATTTTTTAATTTTAATTTTACACGTGACATATTTAAAAATCATAAAATTAAAAGATATTTGATAGATTCTACACATAATAGTTTAAAATCACAAAATTTAATGTCTTACTTTCTTAAATTTTATGTCAAATTAAAATCAGATAAATAAATTGAAAAGAGGGGAGTATATACAATTGTAATTCCAATCGTACAGTTACAGTTTAGATTTTACTTTTGAGCAATTCCATGTTTGTACTCCAATTTTTATAGGGAAAATATTTATCAAGCTGCAGGTCCCAAAGGGAGGGTGAACTTTCTCTTTTCAATGATTACTAAGGTGAAAGCACCAGAGGATGAAGAAGTCTAGAGGCATAATATAATCATATCGAGTATAAATGCATGTAATACTTCATAATTACACTGGTGGTACTGCATGTGCTGGCTAGTATTGCCTACTTATTTAGTAATGTTGATCTTTCATTTTGTATGCTAAAAGGACTGCTAGCAGTCCAGAGGCAGATGCGACCTCTCTCACGACTCACGTAATATATGTGGAATTTTTTTAGTAAATATTAAAATCATAATTTTATGCAGTGTATTTAATGAGTTGAGACAATCAAGATTAAATTTTAAATCCACCTCTAGTTGTATCAAAGTTGTTACTTCCTCCTTCAAGTCCTCGGATTATCTGCTGCTGTTGTTGCTGTTGCTCTTGCTGCTGATCTTTAGGAAAAAACTGATGGTGATACAAGAGTTGGTTATGATCCCTCCCACCACTTCCTCCTCCTATAAAATTGAACCCCAAATTATGCTGATGTGGAGCTGCCAATAGGCCATGATTATTGGTACTAGCAATGCCTCCTAAATTTTGATACTTGGACAGTTCGGACTTGGCACAGCTAAGGTCTAGCTGGAGCTGTCGGAGCTGGTGTTGGAGAAGGGAGATGACACCAACGCAACCGTATACAGGATCTCGGAGGCGCATGTCCGCCTCGTAAGCAAGAGAGTTGACGGCGTCTTCCCTTTGGTGAGGCTGCAACTCATTCAGTAGCTTCGTGACATTGCTGGCCCCAAAGATTTTGTGAACATTTGCAAATTTCTGGGGTTGATCAGGGGGGAAGTAAGGTGCAAACACACATTCTGGTTGGCATTTCCGACGAAGGAATTTACATGCTGCACATGGTGAGTAGGATGATAATGAAGGTGATGAAGATGAGGCCATTTACAAATATTAGGACTACTACTTCTCTCTTCTACTTTATCTTATCCTTCTCTTTAATACCTGCAAATAACAGCTAGGATCATTTAGTAATGAACTCACTATTTCTGCATCACTACATAAATAAGGCTACGTAGCTAATAAGTGGTGGTTAATTAACATTATATATTTGGGATTTTGTATGATTAGAATTTATATTCAATCCACTGATTTTGTAGGAAAAAACCCATTTAATTAATTCACTTATAACACGTAATTCCATATCAAGTTTATCATCCTGAATAATATATAGATTGACAATAATCCGCTAAATATTGCACTAATAGTGTTAAAAGTTTTCCTTTCCAAACTCTAATTGTTAGTACTCCCATATATATGTTCTCGGAAATTCCTTGCCATGTGGATCTTGTAAGACTTGAAGGATTACTGCATACTCCACAATTATTTTCATATCCAAGATAACCCTTTTAACCCTTTTTCTAAAAGAGAGGGAAAAAAATGTTCAATACATCTACTCAGAAGGAAAATAACCTTTCACGATCCAAAGGAAAGAGCAAGTAGCTCTATAGTACATCAGCTGCAATACACCTACAAATTCAAAAACCTTCTAATACTGAAAAAGATGATGGGGATATATTGAAGAAGAAAGAAGCAGCAGAATTAAATAAAAAATTCAGGATTGATTATTGTTAACATTAAAATAAAAACAATTTTCCCCATATCGTAGACAATCTGCATATAAATTAGGGACAAAACAAGGTTTAAGTAAGAATGAAAGATTATATATAATAATACTAACAGTAATGAGTACTAAGTATTTGATGGGAATTGGATCCCGTGAAAGTGTGGAAGTAAGAGCTTTAAGGACTAGTTTTATTACTCTGTACTCCGTTAGATATTAGTTGTTATATTTTTATTAAAAATAATAATTCCAAAATAATTGTTAATTTAAATAATCAAGAAAGAATTAATTATATTTTTCCAATTTTATTTTTGGCATTAATTATTCTACAATTAAGAGACACATAAATAGATAAAGATCAAAGAATTAATAGGGGGTATATCAGTCAATAACGCCCCTAATTAATGTTTTCTTTAGTATTGTGCAAAATCTTATCATGACAACTAAAATAGGACGGAGGGAGTATCTAACTTCTCATGATGTTATATATACTCTCTCCGCCAAATATTAGATCGACATCTTATTAAAAATAGTTATCCCATATTACTTGTTTACTTATTAAATCAGGCTAGAATTAATTAAAAAAAATTATTTTACCTTTACAATTAATATGACCTTTTGAAATGTAAACAATTCTCAATACTAGTTATTTATATACTCTATGTATATTTTTTCTAACTTATTTTATGTGCATTAACATGAACAAAAAGCAAAATAATAAAATTGATTAATCTATTAATAATTTTTTAGTCATCACATAAAATAAAAAATACCCATATTTATCTAATATGGAATAGAGAGAGTATTAGCATAAAACTCCTGTATATTATTTAGATCGACAAGTGAACCTCTTGTCAATTCTTGTACCTTGGAGTAAAACATGGTAAAATGAATAGGATATAAATATAGAAGAAATAAAGGAGAGAAGGAAATTAGATGTTATAACTACCTCCTAATTCTATTTTCCGTGCCCACAGTGTTGTGTGTCCTCGAACTCTTGTTCAAACGTACGTTTTTTTGTTTTGCAGAATTCAGTGCATGTGGATCGATTTTTGTGATGGACAGCAGAAAGTCAAGCTTTGGATCTCGTGGAGTGACAGCTATCTTTTCATTGTACAACTTCCTTTTGAGATTTCAACTTCTTATGAAGTAAGATATTGTAAGTTGAATTGCCCTCTTTTGTTAAACCCTATATAAGGTGGTAGACAGGAAAGGAGATACAAATAAAGGGAGTACTTAACAAAAGAACGGAAATGGATCGTAGTAATAATCATGCACAAGTGTGTTCTTTGAAAACGAATAAAATGGCAATCTTTAAGCTTCCGTTTTTAAGGCCAAAAGAAGCTCAATGTTTGTAGTAACAAGGGCCAGGGGACAAGCATATAAAGATGGTGACAATAATGCCAAACGAACAAAAGGAACTCTCTTGAATAGGTTACTGTTGTAATTTGGCATTTTCCTTTGTAGTCTAACTTTATATTTTCTCTATCCTAATTTATGTAAGATAGTTTAATTTGACACAAAATTTAATAAAAATAATTTTTTTTGAAATTAATGATCTAAAATAAGTCATAAATATTTATGTGACTAGAAATCATTTCATTAAAGGTAAAATATATATTTTAAAATAAAATTATTAGTAAATATACAAAATATGTCATATTTTTATATTGATTAAAAAGAAAAAATAAGTAATATAAATCGAGACAGAGGATATATTGGGACTCCAATGTAAAAAATTTATTGTTAAGTTATTATAAATGTTTTTTTCGTTCCTTTTCAATTACTCGGAGCAAGAGGACAAACGTATTCTATTTTTATTATCGAGTCAGGCTTAGAACTTTAATTTTATGTTTTTCAAAATATAATTGATATTTTAAAAAGTTATATATATATAAAAAAATACAATTAGTAATAATTACTACTCATTCTGTCTCAATTTATATGACATACTTTCAGTTAAAAAAAGAATGATATATTTCTATATTTAGTAACAATTTAACTTTAAAATAATTATCTTATCCTTAGTGAAATAATTTATAAACACTCGATAACTTAATTTAGACTATAATTTTTAAAAATCTTTCTTTCAACTCATATAATTTGAGACAAAAAAGTAATAATTTAAATGAATCGTGATAAAAGAAGAATTGTTTTGACTTTACAAGTAGTACTAGTATCAAATACAGTGGAACACAATCACACATAAAGCATGATAGTGTAGAAATTAGTTACACTGCTAGGGATTGTTTGGTTCATGAAATAAGAGATAAGAATATATGTGAAACTATTTAATCTCTTGTTTTGTTGAATTTTCATTTTGAGTATAAAAATCTCCAGGATAATACAATTGAATGACTACAATGCTCTTATTCTAAAGTCCTTAAAGAAGATAGGTAAATATTAAAAGTAAAAGATTATCCAAATTTTGTATATTATAAACCAGACAAGTATTATATATATATTAATTATTTATCCAGTAAATAATATCATTGTTATTTTAATTCATATTATAATAATGTTGATATGAAGCTCCACGGTTTATTTGCAAAACAAATCATCCATCAGTAGTGTATCTAATATGATCCGTTGATCCATGAAGGGAGAAGGAGTTGGAAAGAGAATTTGAAGTCGCCCAAGAGAAGAGGCTGAGGAGGCGGACCGAAAAAGAAAGAGGAGAGTGTAATAAAAGCAAAGTCAGGGTATACGGAGAGTTCTTTAATATTTGTGCATAAAGGCCAGTATTCATTTCATGTCATATGTATGTATCTGATTATCAATCAATGGTTTATAGAAGGAGCATTTCAGGATTTTCTGATAGAACAAAGTGGGAGGTTGAGGGAATTAAACTTGTCTCGTGACATTGATGTGACCTTTCCTAATTATTCCATTTGTTACTCATTCAACCTCCTGCCCCCACCCCCACCCCCACATCCCTCTTCTTCATCTCTCCTTTTGTTTTATTGTATAACCAATTCGTCTTCATTATATTTTGAAGACCATAAAGTGAATTGAGGTAGAGTAGACCGATGATCCTGTAGTCATTTGGCCGGCTATTGAAAGAAAAAGCTTGCATCTGCTTCCCCTATTATATAACCGGTCCCATCTCTCTCCAAACCTAACGTGGTAGTTTCCCATCATAGGGCTTTCTATCTATAGATTAAGCCATTACCAAGGAGCTAATTCGTTCAGAACTCAGTTGACTGCTTCTATAGAGAAGGCGGAGCGTCCTTGGCTCAGCATTATAGCACATAGGGCTTCGGCGCTACTACAGCGCTTCGCTAACTCGAAGCGCCTCGCTATGACGAATTAATTGTTTTATCTCTATCCATTTCATGTGAATAGTCAAGTGTATTATTTGGGGAAACAAATAATTAGTTTTTCCTCTCACTGCACTTTTGGCAAACTCTTTTCAAATACTATGAACTATGTTGACTTATCATAATTTTCACATATTTTTTAAATATGTAGAATTAATTTCAAGGAAATTTCTAAAATCTATGCTTGAATTTTCCCAAATTATTGATCTCCCAAATTTTTTCGTAATGCCATGTCCGGTCATTTTGAGTATTAGGGCCTTTCCCCCTAAGAACCTCCCCATAGCCTTAAAATGTGATTTATGACTTGTGGAGATATGTGATATGAATTTTGAGGTAATCAGATGCATATCAAAGAAGAAAATCTAAATTTGAAAATTGCCAAATCAAAATCAACAAAATGGATAAACAAGCTCAAAATTGAGTTTCAATAGTTCCATTATGTTCAAAAGGTAGTTAGTGATTTTAATAGATAGTTTGCACAGGTCCTATGACGGGCTAGGGAGTGATATAGGTCTTAGGTGAATACTAGTGAATTTGAGTTGACCATAGTTAATAGGACTAAAGGACAAATATACCCCTGGATTATAAGGACACGTGTCTTGATTTTATTGGCCTACCCGAAATTTATATTAATTTTACCCATAATAGAAAAATTCACTAGATAATTAAAAACCCACTCGAATATAATTTTCAAAAAAAAATATTTTTCATTTTTGCTCTATAATCTCCACAAAAAAAAATCAAATCTTGAATCACATTTCAAACACTCAATCTGGATCTGTAAAAACTTGACTTCCTACTACACCTTCATCAAAGAATCAGACAACTCCGGCTCCCTCATCATAATTGCACCAGACCCATGTGAATTCAAGAACCCCACAATCGTAAAATTGTGTAACTTTCACCTCAGCAAAACCCTCCCCAAACCCTAATTCTAAAGCAATGAAAAAAGAGTCCACATCCCGAGCACCCGGTAGAAGTTATTGGTCGAATTCGTGATTGCCTGGCTAAAAAGAAAAAACATTTATCAGCATTACAAGTAAATTCTGATCGTCGGTCCCTATGTGTTACGTCTGACATAGGGTATAGAAATTTTACTCTCGATGGTGTGTCAGTATCCGTAGAAGAAGATGTTGGTGAGCCCTATAAGAAATTTGTTGAATCAATAATTGATGGGGTGAAATTAGGGGGATAAATGTGTCATAATGATGTAGGGACTATACCTGTTAAGTGGGTCGGATCGGGTCAGATCGGCCCACTAACTTTTTGGCCCACCGAATATCGGGCCAGGCTAGCTGTACCCTTATTGGACCGGGCCGGGGCTGAGCCAACAGTGAAAAAATCTTAAACAGCCCGAACGATGACCCATTAAGGGTATAGTGTCCGGGCCTAATGGGTCGGGCTGGGTTGAATTCGTTGGGCTTGATTTTTTTACGACGTTTATGTATTCAAAAATTTGAGTCAATCAAGAATATACTGTATCGTTATCTATTTAATTTAGAAGTAATTATAACAATTTATATATTCATAATATACTATCTATTATAGTGATATACTTAATTATATATTATATATATACTTACAATCATATATAATATACTCACAATATACTATCTATTATAGTGATATACTTAATTATATATTATACGTATACTTACAATCTATATCTAATATACTCACAATATACTATCTATTAGTATCTATACACTTATATTATAATATATGTACTTACAATGTATATCTAATATACTCAAAATATACTATCTATTATAGTGATATACTCACAATATACCATCTATTATAATAATATACTTATATTATATTATATATATTTATAATGTATATCTAATATTCTCACAATATGCTATCTATTATAATAATATACTGATATTATATCATCTATTATAATTATATACTTATATTATACTATATATACATACTATGTATATCAAATATACTAACATTATACTATATATTATAGTGATATAATTAATTATATTTTATATATATACTTACAAAGTGTATCAAATATACTCATAATATACTATCTATTATATTGATATACTTAATTATATATATTTTATATATATACTTACAATCTATATCTAATATACTCATAATATACTATCTATTAGTATACATATACTTATATTATAATATATATACTTAAAATGTATATCTAATATACTCACAATATACTATCTATTAGTATACATATTATATTATATATATATATATATATATATATATATATATATATACACACAATGTATACCTAATATACTCACAATATACTATCTATTATAATAATAGACTTACATTATATATTATATATGCTTACAATGTATATCTAATATACTCACAATATACTATCTATTACTTACATTATATATTATATATACTTACAATGTATAACAAATATACTCACAATATACTATCTATTATAACAATATACTTACATTAGATTGAAATCTTATAGCGACTACAAATTTAATTTTCAATATATGATTATGTAAAGTAAAAAAAAAATTTAATTGAATCATCTAAAATTTATAGAAAAAAAAATTAAAAAATGCAAAGACTCAATGAGTCTTTGACTTTATTAATATATTAACAAAATTCAAAACATACAAGTTACAAACTTACAATTAGTTGTGTATAATAAATTATAATTTCTACATATTTCAAATCATTTTCTCCAATTCATCTATATTAACATTAATAGAATTGACTCATAATTTTTAAAATCAACTACTCCATAATTTGGACTAGCTTGTGCCGAAGGATCTGTAATTGACATTGTTTCTTCAAGTTCTTCTTCTTCTTCTTCCGTATCTTCTGCTCTTTCTTTATTTCTATGCTCTGATCTAATCCAATCTCTGAGGCAAACTAAAACATTCATGGCATTGCTCCCCAAAGAATATCGATTGTCTCCGATCTGCTGGCTTTCTTGACTAAATGCGCTTTTCAATGCAACAGTTGACATTGGAACATTTAGCACATCCCTAGCCATGGTTGATAGTACTGAATATTATTTTTGATTGTTCTTTCACCATTCCAGTGTAGTGACACTATTTTCATCATAGATCTTTGGAGCCTGTCTCAAATAATAATTAAAGGTCGTCTTGATTTATGCTCCGTTCTGATGTAGGCTATATTCTATTCCAAATAGATAAATTAGAAAACTATGGGCAGGCATATCACGTGCCTGTCTTTTAGAAAATGATGGCTCGTCAAAAGGACGACCTAGAAGAACAATATGACTAGGGGTAGCATTATCAAGTAAATCGATAAAATGATTATATAATATTTGAATATGATCATTTGTATCACTCATCGCCTTAAACATATTAGGATCTTCATCTTTTTCAATTTCTATAGAATTATATATAAGGTGAACACATTTAGACATAGTATTAAATTTCATATACGGATTTAATATATCACCAATTAAATAAATAGGAGGAACAGAAAAAAACTATTTTTTAAATTTTTCTATCATTTTAGCGGCAGGTTCTTTGTAATCGTCTTTCTTTTTATATTCCATAAGCAATATAGAAATTTCGGCTAAATAAGCTAAAATATTCGAAATAATAGGATAATAAACATCAAAAAATTCAAGAGTAGCTGAATAATTTTTTTCTAAAAACATAATAACATCATTAATTTTAGTTCAATCAGACTCTTCCAACATGACTTCGGGAAATTTATGTGCAAATAGAATATAGTCTTGGTCATGCATTAATCTTGATCTAAGATTATTTTTCTCGCATTTTCTTTTAAATTCTTTGAGTCTAGCTTTTCTATTATTTTCTTGAATAAAACCAACTGCATGCCTAATTTTTCCAATAGTTGCCTCAAAAAAAATAAAGTTTATTTTTTATAATTAAATTATATATAGGGCAAACACATCTAATATGAAAAATGTCTTATAAAGGGGGGAAGGAGCCCAGTTTTTAAAGAATTAATAGCAGCGGTATTATTAGATGCATTATGAAAAGAAATACATAAAATTTGTGTTGAAGACCATAATATCTTGCAACCATTGATATAGAATCAGAAATAAATTGTGCATTATGTTTTCGGTCTTCATCATATTGAAATGCTAAAATACATTTTTGCATGATAAAATCACTACAGTTAAATAATCATTTTTATTTATAGTATGACCAAGATCAGAAGTAAGTGAAACTCTACATGAAAGATTTGTTAATAACCAACGTAAATAATATGCATATTATCCATGAAGTCTAAAAATATTTGATCTACAAGTACTTCTAGGAATACCGTTAAACATAGGATTATAAATTAATTGTATATAATGAATAAAAGCATCAGAAGAAGCAAATGAAAAAGGTAGACAACCCACATCTATCATTTCTGCTATCTCTTCACAGTCCCTCATTTTATTATACGTCCCCATTAATTTTTTGGTCTGTGGATTTATTCTACCTTGAACTGGCCCAGTAGCATCTCCTATTCAATTTCTCCAACCAGTATGAAAATTATCTAGATGTCTAGTGAAGTGACCTGTCCCACCTTTATTACCCTCGGTCTTAAGCTCGAAAATTGATGGACACTCTCTACATTGAACTTTAGTTGTTCCGGCTATGCGTTCAAAATAATGTCATACTAAACTAGTTTTTTTTATTTCTTTTACATATCGTAGAGGAAGATTAACAGTTCTAGATTGAGCATTACCTATATCTACATCAGGACTAGCCAGTGTAGCATCCTCATCATCATTATTATCTTGTTCTATTTCTACTTCAAATTCATTTGGTTCTTGTATACCATAAGTTTCTTGATATTCATTTTCACTCATATTATCTGCATCTACACCTATTTCTCCAAATTCACTAGGTGGTGATTCAGGCGTATGAGAATAATTTCTACATGTACTAGCTCTACCGCAAATACTTTTTTTCTTACTATCACTAGCTCCGTCGGGACACAAATTTTTAATACTTTTACCTATATTTTTTAATCTATCCATTATGAAAATTAAACTAATAAAAGTTATAAACACAAAAATTAAATATTTAAATATACTAGAATTAATTTACTAAATAAAAGTAAGAGAAGGAACGATTATACTAAATTATCGGAATAAAACAAAGAATCATAAAATTGATTAAATGTTGAACACTTGAAAGTCAAAAACTTCCACCTGATGTTGTTAATTGCAAAAAATAATAAAATATTAATATCATTTTAAGAGATAATTGAGAAATTGAGAGAATTAGATGATTGTTGGCGGAAAAAATAATTAAATGTTGTACGTATTTATAGGAAAAAAATTGATTAATAATTTTTTTTTTAAACAATGGCAATTTTGGCCACTTTTCAGAAAGTGGCCCAACGGCTACATTTCATAAATTAATTTTTTTATATACCGGGCCAGTGGACCGGTGGGCCGGCTATCGGCCCCTTACCGGGTCAGTCCAAAAAAAGGACCGGATCATCCCACACTATTAAAAACATGGGCCGGCTACCATTTCGGGCTAATCAATGTCGGCCTCTTAATGGATCGGTCTTAATGGGGCGGCCGCCGCCTCCCCTGGCCCATTTGACAATCTTAGTATGGACCAACTGGTGCTAGTAAGAGTCATAGTATGTCTAGTATTGTATATAGGTCATAGAAGGATATATTGCGTGACATAAATGAAAAAAATGATGAAAATAGTGATATATTCAGGTGGGTTTTTAATTATTCGACTGAGTTTTTTTTAATTTGGGTAATAAATAAATAAATTTTGGGTAAGCCAACAAGATCAAGACACATGTCTCTCTGTTAGCCCAAAGGGTATATACACTCCAAAACATAGACGACAAGGACATGAGTGTCTTAAAAGTATAACGAGGGGTATTTCGATACCATTTACGATAGTTTGGGGCTATATTTGTCCGTTTACCTAGTTAATATTTTGTTTGACGATCCTAGGTCAGTGTTTCGAGTACTTTAATAGATTAGGAATGTGTTTTAAGAGTGATATGAATATTTAGTTTGTACCTAAGGATTTTAGATGAATTTTTGACACCGAAATAGACTTTGAGCTACCCAAGATTATCAACTATTGGTGTAAACATGTATTATTCTTCTCGATCGTAGAGCAAATCTGTTTATTGTGATCATGTAGAGTAATAGAGATCAATTGCACATCACGATCTCGAAGAGTAAATTTCTAGGAATCCCACAATTGTGATGAAAGCACTATACCTGGACAAACTAAATTTCCAATTAGTCTAGATGTTTCATAATTCAAATTTGAAAGCGAGAAACCTCATATTTGGGTGATTTTGGCGCGTTCTTCTCTTGACTTGAAGTTAAGGTTATAATCATTATTTGGATATTTTTTCATAATTTCATCATTTATTTCAGGATTGTAATTAATGGTTGGATTGTAGAAATTGAGATTTTTACCCAACAATCTAGAATTGAATAGATCCTCGATTTGGTGTCACGATCCAAACATAGGACCTAGACGTGATACGGCGAATGAGCCACCCGAAGGTACCTCACCCAAAACTCTTAGCATTCATTAAGCTTTTCATTGGTAATGATAGACAAAAGTAGCAGAAATATAAGGGGTAACAGGACTAAGGAATTCCACATAGAATAACAATCAGAGTCATCTTAAACATCAAATATTTTGTCCAACAATATCTTTTACATTTAAGACTTGGCGAGGCCTAAGATATTCCCCAACCTCATCCTCAAAATATAAGTCAAAAGTACCAAAAATAACTCAATAGTCTATACATGACATAAGCTAGATAGGTAGGAGTATTGTTCCTGAAATAAGGGAACTCACCAAATAGTGGTAGCTTTCAACGTAATCAACTTAGCCATGGGGAAGAGAGTGTGGAGCATCGCCGATCCCTACATGGTAATATCATACAAGCAAAAGTATGCGCTAGTAATTTGAATGTACTAAGTATGTGAGTATGCTATACAATGAAGAACATAAGAGGCATTTATAAGCAATATGCATAAGTGAATGCATGTATGAAAAATCATCATATGAAACCTTAGAACATTCATTTTGTGGGAAGATGACCGTAACTGATATTTAAGACCATGCAAATTATTATATGAAATCCAACATAATCGCCTACATTGGCACGGAGAGTCTACTTGCCGGGTAGAACTCCGTCAACTTTAATCATTTTTTTGACTTTAACTTTAATGGCTAATCGTGGATCCACTATCCTAAATAGCTGACAAGGGACCCTATGTTGGCGCATAGTTAATGTAACATGAGACTTTACTTAAGAACCCCTTAGATCGAGTTCTAAGCTACATGATACATTCGGTGCTAGGTTAATCCCACGGAATACATTTAGATATCATAATAACATAAGCATTGTATAGCTTAATCATCAAGCCATCATTTGGTGGAATATCTCATTAAAACATTTCATTTGATTCAACGCCAGAATTGTCCTTTCACATTAAAACCTTGCTTTGGCTAAGAAACCCTTTCATCATAAGACTCCCTTATCATAAGCATTTACTTCACAACTTTCATTTGGAGTCAAAAGTTTTTATTTCAACTTTACTTTAACCTAAGGAAACTAGGTGGGTTAATTTCATAAAAACCTTCAAATGCATTTAAGGAATTCTTGCATGCATGAGAGTGATGGAAATACGTCAAAATACATATCTTAAAAATAACTCACCATGTACACTTTAAAACCACTTTCAATCCTTCATATAAGCACCTGAGTAAATCATTCATTTCATAAAATTGAGAGTCAATATACATCAATATAGGTAAATTAACTTAAAATATATCATAATCTATGCATTTTGAGTATTTTGTAAGAGACCATGGGAATTTATCATTTGAAAATTAAAATATGAATTAGGAAATCATTTGGTCTCTATGGATGAAATAACCTATGGATGAAACCCACATACTTTGGGGAAATAAAATCCCTAATGAAGACTTGAGGAGGAAAGGAGACTTGGAATGCCCTGAGTAGAAACCCTAGCTTGCCTTGAAGTTCTTGGGAGAGTTTGACAAGAGAGGGTTTGTAAGTCTTGAGCCTAAGTATGTAGAATGAGGTCTTGGAAGGGTTTAGGGGCTTATATAGGTGAATTCTACCCTCAAAACGACACCACTTTGAATTAAAATGGAGAAAAAGACCAAACTGTCCCTTTTAAAATCTGACCGAAACTAAGTTTACAGGGACCCTTCACGGTCCGTGGTGCTCACCACGTCCCATGGTGGGGTCTTGTGGTAAGTTACTTGGAAAATATTTTGGAAATGACCTGTAGGGTAGTCTTTGAAGTTTCATCACGGAACACCTTCACAGTCCGTGAAGGTCACGACAGGCCGTGAAAGGTGGCCGTGGTGTAGATCCCGCAGGAGGCCTACAGTGTGACCACCATGGGGACACACCACAGTTCGTGGAGGTCATCCGTGGACCTTTCCTTGGGAAATTTCCTGAGGGTCTTAGGGAGCGGTCACCATGGAGGGCTTCATGGTACGTGATTTTCACCACAATCCCTGGTCCTCATCGTGGTCCTTTCTCTGCACGTCTGAGTTTTTAAATCTCTACTACGGTTGCTCACCGTATTTCGTGATGATTACCATGACCTGTGATGGCTTCCATGGTTGGCTCCTGGAGCTAATTTTCTACACTTCTGAGAATTCATTCATTGATCCTAGGTTTAGGACCTCCACATTTTTTCGGTGTCTTACTATATCTCCCCCTTGGTAACATTCATCCTCAAATGATAATCATTAGCATAGAAGAGGACATGGCACGAGGACTAGCAACCCAACATGAACTCAATGACACTTGAAATGCATCAAACATAGGATTTAGCATAAAATATAACTTTAAAATCTAATTCTATGAATATGCATGCATATGAAGACTTGGAAAACTAATATATAAGAGGGTTAAGTACTTGAGCATGAATGACTTAGTACCCTAGGATTGAGTAAAATGAAAGAGATGAGGGTAACGTGTCACGACCCAACCTCGTAGGCCGTGATGGGTGTCCGAACTAGACACTCACGTATACCCTTGCTAGCTATAAGCAAACCTGTCTCCTGTTTGAGTCACAATGTATAAATATACTAGATAACACCTCAGCCGGCACGACGATCACGACAGGGGAAAACGTCCCCCAAAATATAAACCATATCTGCACGACAGTACATACATACCTATATAACCCATATACAACCCATACACATATCTACAGACCTCTAAGAGTATAATGATAACATAAGGCGGTACAGGTCCCTCGCCGTACCCGTAAATAAATAAATACATGCATCGAGGGTTAGTACCAAAACTAGGCCTCGACAGATGGAGTACTTTTGAATTTCTGATCGATACACCTATGCTGGCGGATCCTCAAGGTGTGAGTCTGTACCTACGGGTATGAACACAGCCCCCCCGAGAGAGGGGGGTCAGTACGACATATGTACTAAGTATATAAAGCATAACTGAAAACATATCTGAAATAGAGAGAGTCAGGAGAATAAATGTGATACTTAAGAAGGCATTGTACATGTACTTGTAAATTATAAGCAAACATGCATGCTCACATATATAATGTAGCTAACCCTTTTAAGGGCTCGGTGAATCATAACTGTAGGACCAGCATAGGCCCGACGCTATTTCCACCTTATCACATCATATCCTCACATATATACATACGTAACCGGCCCTCTAGTGAGGGACTCGGTGAGTGGATCTTGTCATTGCATTACCATGTCTTTATATAACATACCCGACCTTTTAATGAGGGACTCGGTGGATAATGCAGTGAACTATACATTATTTCGTACCCGATAGAAGGGTTACGGTATACACGAGTAGAGTAGTGAGTAACCATATGCAATTTAAACCATCATTGGAGACTTGTTGAAATAATCAAAATGAACTATCATTAAAAAATTAGGACAATAGCCATAACAAGTACCTTTGGAGTGTCATTATGGTTTGCATCAAAGTAGCATTTTTGGAATCATCTACTCGTATCAAGGCGTAATAAAATATCTTTTGGAAGTTAAGAAAATGGCCATCTTAGGGGCTTTGAGAATGCGGGCTTCCTTGGGATCACATATACTTCATCTATATGTTTCATAAAGTTCATGCCAAAAAAAAGAAGAAGATTAACTTTACCTACTTACTACTTCCCAAGGTATAGAAAAACTTGAGAAGCCATAGTTCAATTATTGGAAGAGTTCTAGATTAAAGGAGTGAATAAGAGTCATGGTTTATACCAAAACATAAATTATAACAACTTAGGATGGTTGGACACTTTCACATGAATCGAGGCAAAAGGACATAAGTTCTAGGAAATTAAAAACGTTAGCCATCCTTGTGTACTTAAGAATAAGAGCTTCTTGTAGACTTTGTGCATTCTTCGTACGTTGGATTTCTATGGGTCATGCCAAAAGAAGAAATAAGATAAGCTTTACAGACCCTCTACTTTCCCTCATAGAGTCGTTATATACATATATCGTACCCGATCCGTCATGAGCTCGGTATCATAAATTTCTCATTGCTTTACCATACCATCATATAATATACCCGACCTATGATGGGTTTCGGTGAGTAATCATAGCATTATAAGATAGTACTTATGTCAAAGACATATCAAGAGGGAAGAAGGGTAGCTTTGCATACTTGTGCCAAAACATGCCAAGAGAAAGTTTCACATACCTTTTAAGGATTAATCGAAATTCGACTTGTCTTGATACCTCCTTAATCTATTTAACATGAAAGTAATACTAAGGTTAATATATTTTCATTTTCTAATATCCCACTCTACAACCAAGTACTAATAGGAGTCATTTCCTATCCATTACCCTCGACTAGTTTGTTATAAGTTCCGAAGCTACCGAAAATCGGTTAGTATTTCTCCTATAACTTCAACATCCCCGAGATTTTGACTCGGACAAAACATCAACAACCATAACAAAAACAACAACCAGAAGCATATTTACAAGTAAATCACTTTAACATTACACAATACAAGCAACTAGCTCCAAACTACGATACCAAAATAGAGTTTTTAAATCTTTATTTCGCAAAATCTTTAATCATATCAAACGGAGGGTCATGTGGCTGTAACCAGAAGAACCCACACCCTTTTTAAAACAATTTACAGCCCTTAAATACACAACCCAACCAGCTGCAACTGCAGCACCACAACGACAACACACTACGCGACTTCGATTTAGCTACTACGACTTTAACTTAGTTTGTTTCTAGCGTCTAGCATCCTTATGCAATTTTTCCACTTCCAACATTATTTAAGACATGTAATATACCCCAAAACAACATCATAAATTTCAATTGGAAAGAGAAACCCTTACCTTTGCCTAAACTCGTCAAACTCATCGAAACTTGCCTCGAAAGTTCCCTTAGCGCGCCCAAAACCTTATGGCTGCTTGGTAACGTTTTGGTGCTGCTAAAAACCATAAATTTACATTAATAATACCTTAATACCACCATGGTATACCCTAGATAATTAATTTATAGAACAAAATCGAAGAACTTACCCTTTTTTGGCTCCAAATCCGTGGCTCTCTTTCTCAAGTTTAAGGTTTCTCCTCTGTCTTGTTCTAGATTTCTCTTCTCTTCTTTTTATCTCTAGAAGTCTCTTGATAAGAATGAATAGAGGATAAGTATGAACTAAATTCATAAAACACACACACATACATATATATATATATATATATATATATATATATATATATATATATATAGAGGCCACTTTTAGGGTGACACATGTTAACCCCTAAGTGGTGACACGTGTCAAGCCCATATAGGGCCAAAGCAACACACCTCCAACCATGGTCTGCCATATGGAATGTGGGGTCCCATCCCCTTACTCCAATTGCTTCCATATGGCACTCTCAGCTGCTGCCATGTGGTACTCCCTTATGATGCCACGTGGCACCTTCTTTTCTTCCTCGTGGATTCGTAATCTCGTCTTACTTTACGAATTTATGTAATCCTTGCTACGTCATCTTGGTATGTAATTGAGTAACTTAAGCATGTAAGCTTTCCAAGTTGGTAGCTTACGTAAGTAAGCCGAGTCCTATGACTCATTATTTAGTCTCCAACGTCTTCCGGATTCTTACAACTCTATTCCCCATCTTCTCTATTATGGGGTATCTCATTCCCCCTTCCTTAGAGTTGTTTAGTAGCATTATAGATTATCCGGCTCACCTGGTAACTCTTAAGAGCTTAAGAGTTATTAAGGAGTCTTAAGAAGCTTTAAGAAGCTTTAAGAAACTTTAGGAAGCCTTAAGAAACTTAAGAGGCTTACGATCCTTCCAAGAAACTTAAAAGCCTTTCAAGAGACTTAAGAACCTTTCAAGAGACTTAAGAACGCATTTTAAGGTACAAAAGTATGGTGTGTAACATCCTCCCCCCCTTTAGGACATTCTTCCTCGAATGTGAACCAAAATCTTTCTTAAGATCTTATACAGATTACGGGGAAATTCCTGTCTATTGCAATAACCCACACTTTCATCAAGTAACCAATATAAAAGTTTCAAAAGTTGGGATTACCTGTAGATGTAGGTAATATGTATGGATACTTATGTTTCATTTTCCTTTTGGCTTCCTAGGTCATTTCTTCGCGACTCTCGTTTCGCCATAACACCTTGACGCAAGCTATGTCCTTAGTTCACAATCCCCTGCTCCACTGATCCAGGATGGTGTTCGGTTGCTTCTTGTAGGATAACTCCTCCGTGACCGGGATATCCTCTGCGGGATATACTCAGGATGGATCACCAACACACTTGCGAAGCATCCATAATTAGAAGACTGGATGTACTGCTTCCGGATCCGCTGGTAAGTCCAACTCACCGACAACCTTGCCTATTTGGCGAAGGGTCTGATAAGGGCCAATACATCTCGGACTAAGGTCCTCTTTCTTGCTAGCTCTCATCACTTTATCTATAGGTAACACTTTCGAGAGTACTTAATTATACCTTAAAGCCTTAGAGATCAACATCGATTATCCGCGTATGACTTCTGTCGACTCTACACTGCTAATAATCTCTCCCGAATAAACTTCACCTTCTATACTGCCTATTAAACCATGTATAGGCTTATTAGTCATGTTTTACTAACACCAAACCAACTAATTGATGACCTACACTGTCTGCCATATAAAGTCTCATACGGGGCCACCTGGATACTGGAATGATAGTTAATATCGTAAGTACTTTTGACAGGTTGTAGGCAATTATCCCTGTTACCTTTGGGGTCTACCATATAGGCCCACAACATATCGTCTACTGTGTAGCTACCAAGCTTAGTCTATCCATCAGTCTGAGGGTAACATGGTATACGAAGACCTATTTATCTTCCCAATCTCTTCACAGACTGATCTTTGGTAGTTAACTATAACTTAGGCTCCTTTATCTGGGACAATAACTCTGGGGACTCTGTAAGGTCCTACCACCCTCTTATAGCGAAGTGACTCTTGTATCGAAGGTCATATTATGGAATCTTCGACCTCGTGTATTACTTTTTGCCTTCTTTAAATGACATCAACTGGTACCCTTACCTTTTGGGTTTTGCTTTTTACCCCTCAGAGTTGGCTGCCAAGTGGTGTCGAAATCCCCTCACACAATGGCCTGTATAGACATTTTGTGGTTTGCCTATCATCATTATTAGGTTGAAGAACTGTGGCATACATGTGCGCCATCTATTAGTAATCAGCTAATCCTGCTTGTTTTGCTTAAGCCCTTTTACAATTCGCTTAATATAACTTATAACACTCTAGGTACATAATCTCGTGTCGTTACTTCACCGCTAGTTCAGATTCTTCCATCTCGTGCGATCATACAAGCACTAACGCACTAGATCTCATAGAATTTTGAAGTTAAGCGTGCTTGGATGAGAGTAGTACTAGGATGGGTGACCCCTCGGGAAGTCCTCGTGTCACGTTTCATTGAAATCCTTGCAATAATATGCAAGGCACTCAAATTAGACCAAGATTTACCTTAGAGTCGTCTCGCTAGTCTTCATGTTTCTCTTTGCCCTTTCCTCTTTTATCTTACAACCGATATCGGGGTAGATCTTTAGTTCCACCATGACCTTGTCCTTTTTGGTCATTTGATTTAACTTCTCTTTGTATCTATCTGTAACGTCTCCAAAATATCATAACTCCTTTTCATCATGTACTCCTCCGCTTGGTCTTATGCTATATATATATTCATAGATTGCACCAATACTTTTATACAACTGGTATGAGGTAGATGCAGTCTTTTTATTTCCTAGTCCATCTCGCTTTATATACTACCTTCGTACTAGAACTTGCTCGCATTAACGCTATTCTATCCTATCCCTTTTTTTTCCTTCAGGTATTCCTTGATCTCCTCATTTTCTACCATAGGAGATTCTCTCTTTGTTTTTTCCTTACTACTAGTATGTCATATATCAGTGACGACCCACTCTATTGCCATATCCTAATCTTTACTCAACATGGCCTTACTATCTTTTACATGATACTTAGATTGCTCAGTCTTACCCTCTTATTGTATCCACCCCTTTTTGTATGCACCCATCCATCCGGGTTTCTGCCAATGGTTCTCCGCCCGGCCTAAGATATCATAGCTTTTATTCATTTATTGCTGGCTTTTAGGCCTTGCTAGCTCATGCCCGCATGGAATCTTGTTTGAAGTTTAAGCGTTCCCGTTAACCTGTGATAGTGTTAGTTCACTTCATCCCACACTTGTACTTCTGTTGTCCACTTCCCCCCTTTAGGGTGTACCCATGTCATCCTTTGCTTATTTTCAACTATTCATACACATATGATTTTTCCCCAACACCTTTGACATACCGCACCATGTCTGCACCTTTTATTAGACCATGAATACTTTAAGTTGCCCCTGCAGAAACCTTAATACCATCATAGGGTGCTTAGAATTCTCGATAACTAATATCTAATCTAGTCCCAGCACTGGTTCTTGAGTCATATAATTGATGTAGTAGTTTGTTCAAAACCACATTCCTTTCTTCCCCATCGGTGATTTGCTAGCGCCCATAATCATTTCAAGTTCTCCATTCGGGAGCATTTGTACTCTAGTGGCCCATATTTCTAACTTTGCTACGACACTATCCTCATCCCAGTGGATACCACTTGTTCCTCTTAATATACTTATAACACATCAATGGTCTTGCAGAGCTACCTTTCTCATCCTTGAGGGGTCTTACTATTCCCCCCCAGTGGATTCCCATATTCACTGTACCTCTTTACGTCTCATCAGCTTTTATCCTTGTCGGGTATCTGAGACTAACTTCCAATCCTCCTCATCCTCATGTCAATTTTACTTTAATAGTGGTCTTGTCTTCTTGCCTTTTTATGCTACACCTTCATCTCGTAGCCATCTATCTCCCTTTCCGTCCGATACTTGTACTTAGTTGATCACGTCTATCTTGAGTGTTCCCTATAGTAGTCCGCCTATTCTTCCCGTTCATAGACATTTTGTGCTCGAGGGTTTTCATATTACTCCTATAACCCGTGGGAAAATCATTCCTTAGTATCACCGACTCTTCTAAATCCTTAATATGTTACCCAATATATGATACACATGGATCTAGACAACCCATTAGCTCATGTCTTCCATCCATTGATTGCTTCAGTCGCTTAAGAACCAATAAAAGGTTACCATAAAGCATCCGTCGACCACTACCAGAAGGAAATTAAAATCCAATAAGCATCACAGTACTTCTTAGCGTTTAATTCTTACAGTTTCCCTCTAGGTTCATTCTTTAGTCGTGAGCAACTTATCCAGTTCACCACTAATGGTTAGTGGTTCTGTGCCTTCCCATAGGAGTGGACCCTAATTGCTGGACACTTCGCCCCCCCAACAGAAGTTTTCTTTCAACTTAAGACTTCCTAAATAAATATGGGGCCCCCTTACCGATAACAGGAGAGTACCCCTCTGGCTTTAGTTAATCATAATAAGGGCACTCGGTATCCATTTTCAAGCTGTATGATGAACCTATATCTCATTCCCCTTTCATTTCAAAAAATTTTCGGTAGAGTTTCCTCTATATTCCTTCCTATCCCGAACCTGCACTCAGGAATTACCAATAATGCCATGCGAGGCCAATGTATATATACATCTATATCATACTATATCACAACCATAATGCCTGACAAGGCCAATATGTACATGTGTTTATAGAATCTCAGTTTATAGCCATACAGGGCTTCCTACATTAAACCGAACCAAAACTAACAAATTTCCCCATATAGCCAACAAAACTATACCTATCACCCTCCTATACTTATAGTCGATCATTCCCCAGTTTGACCCGGTGACCTAGGAGGTAAAGTATGCTCCCAGTCTCCATCCGATTGCCATTTGCTTATTTGTCCCTTGTCGTCTTCCTCACTTGAATCGAAAAGACATTAATAGCCAGGTAATTCCTAGTTCACCAACAACCAAGATAAAGGGCTCAAATATGCCATAATATTTACTGTGGAAGCCATCCAGACATAGTGCTCTATCATGAGAGCAGTTGGTGTGGCTTTCGGAGCCACTTCCCTGGTTATCAAATGCTTTGGAGACTCTGTCGTTGGGACCTCTGAGGGATTGGTCTCCATAACATACTCAAGGTCTTTAGAGGGATCAGAATCGATCGAATAGTTGGGGCTCCGCCTGCTTGTTCCTAGATCCTGAGGTCCCGTATGTACCCTAGGGGCCTTCTCCTCACCCTCTCTACTGTTTATAGCTGATCTCTTCGTTTTCCAACACCTTCTGTACCCACCTGCAATAAAAGGGGTCAAAAATAAGCTTCTTTTATAGGTATGGCCGCACACATAGTAATCTACTAGGGAGGGATTATCCTAATAGATAGTTCTATCACACGGTCTAAGATAAGAAAGAAATATAAAATCCTAAATGTCCTGTAGCCTCCTATTATAGATGTGGTGCACCACACACTGATAAATAAGACTCTACCCAACACGGTCTGTAGACATTCAAAGAAAGGACCGCTCTGATACCACTTTTATCACGACCCAACCCCATAGGCCATGACAGGTGCCTGAATTAGACACTCACATATACCCTTGCTCGCTATAAGCAAACCTGTCCCTTGTTTGAGTCACAATGTATAAATATACTAGATAACACCTCAGTCGGCACGATGATCACTACAGGGGAAAACGTCCCCTAAAACATAAACCATATCCGCACGACTGTTCATACATACCTATATAAACCATATACAACTCACACATATATCTACAGACCTCTAAGAGTATAATGATAACATAAATCGGTACAGGATCCCTACCGTACCCATGAAAAAATAAATACATGCATCGAGGGTTAGTACAAAGACTAGGCCCCGACACGATAAAGCACTTTCGAACTGCTGATTAGGACACCTATGCTGGTGAATCCTCAAGGTGTGAGTCTGTACTTGTGGGCATGAATGCAGCCCCCCCTCTCTGAGAGAGGAGGGGTTAATACGACATATGTACTGAGTATATAAAGCATAACTGAAAACATATCTGAAATAGAGAGAGTCAAGAGAATAAATGTGATACTTAAGAAGGCACTGTACCTGTACTTGTAAATTATAAGCAAACATGCATGCTCACATATATAATGTAGCTGGCCCTTTCAGGGGCGCGGTGAATCATAACTGTAGGACCAGCATAGGCCCAACGCCATTTCCACCTTATCACATCACATCCTCATATATATACATACATAACCGGCCCTCTAGTGAGGGACTCGGTGAGTGGATCATGTCATTGCATTACCATGTCTTTATATAACATACTCGGCCCTTTAATAAGGGACTCGGTGGATAATACAGTGAACTACGCATGCTTTTGTACCCGATAGAAGGGTTACGGTATACACGAGTAGAGTAGTGAGTAACCATATGCAATGTAAACCATCATTTGAGACTTGTTGAAATAATCAAAATGAACTATCATTCAAAAATTAGGACAATAGCCATAACAAGTACCTTTGGAGTGTCATTATGGTTTGCATCAAAGTAGCATTTTTGGAATCATCTACTCTTATCAAGGCGTAATAAAATATCTTTTGGAAGTTAAGAAAATGGCCATGTTAGGGTCTTTGAGAATGGGGGCTTCCTTGGGATCACATATACTTCATCTATATGTTTCATAAAGTTCATTCCAAAAAAAAGAAGAAGATTAACTTTACCTACTTACTACTTCCCAAGGTATAGAAAAACTTGAGAAGCCATAGTTCAATTATTGGAAGAGTTGTAGATTAAAGGAGTGATTAAGAGTCATGATTTATACTACAACATAAATTATAACAACTTAGGATGGTTGGACACTTTCACATGAATCGAGGCAAAAGGACATAAGTTCTAGGAAATTAAAAACGTTAGCCATCCTTGTGTACTTAAGAATAAGAGCTTCTTGTAGACTTTGTGCATTCTTAGTATGTTGGATTTCTATGGGTCATGCCAAAAGAAGAAAGAACATAAGCTTTACATACCCTCTACTTTCCCTCATAGAGTCATTATATATATATATATATATATCGTACCCGGTTTGTCATGATCTCAGTATCATAACTTTCTCATTGCTTTACCATACCATCATATAACGTACCCGACCCATGATGGGTCTCGGTGAGTAATCATAGCATTGTAAGATCGTACTTATGTCAAAGACATATAAAGAGGGAAGAAGGGTAGCTTTACATACTTGTGCCAAAATATGCCAAGAGAAAGCTTCACATACCTTTTAAGGATTATTCGAAATCCAGCTTGTCTTGATACTTCCTTAACCTATTTGAAATAAAATTAATACTAACGTTAATATCCTTTCATTTTCTAATATCCCACTCTACAACCAAGTACTAATAGGAGTCATTTCCTATCCATTACCCTCGACTAGTTTGTTACTAGTTCCGAAGCTACCGAAAATCGGGTAGCATTTCCCCTATAATTTCAACATTCCCGAGATTTTGACTCAGCCAAAACATCAACAAACATACCAAAAACAATAACCAGCAGCATATTTACAAGTAAATCACTTCAACATTACACAATACAAGCAACTAGCTCCAAACTACGATACCAAAATAAAGTTTTTAAATCTTTATTTCACAAAATATTTAATCATACCAAATGGAGGGTCTTGTGGCTGCAACAAGAATCACCCACACCCTTTTTAAAACACTTTACATCCCTGCAACACACAATCCAACTAGCTGCAACCGAAGCACCACAACGATAACATACTACGCGACTTCGATTTAGCTACTACGACTTTAACTTAGTTTGTTTCTAGTGTCTAGCATCCTTATTCAATTTTTCTACTTCCAACCTTATTTAAGAAATTTAATATACCTCAAAACAATATCATAAATTCCAATTTGAAATATAAACCCTTACCTTGCCTTAAACTCGTCGAAACTTGCCTCGGAAGTTCCCTTAGCGCGCCTAAAACCTTGTGGCTGCTTTGTAACATTTTGATGCTGCTACAAACCATACATTTACATTAATAACACCTTAATACCACCATGTTATACCCTATATAATTAATTCACAGAACGAAATCGGAGAACTTACCCTTTTTAGCTCCAAATCCGTGGCTCTCTTTCTCAAGTTTAAGGTTTCTCCTCTCTCTTGTTCTAGATTTCTCTTCTCTTCTTTTTGTCTCTACAAGTATCTTGATAAGAATGAATAGAGGATAAGTATGAACTAATGTCATAAAACATATATATATATATATATATATATATATATAGGCCACTTTTAGGGGTGACACATGTCAACCCCTAAGTGGTGACACGTGTCAAGCCCTTATAGGGCCAATGCACCACACCTCCAACCATGGGCTGACACATGGAATATGGGTCCCCACCCCTTACCTCAGATGCTTCCATATGGCACTCCTCATGATGCCATATGGCACCTTCTTTTCTCCCTCGTGGGTTCGTTATCTTGTCTTACTTTATAAACCTATGTAATACTTGCTACATAAGCGTGGTATGTACTTGAGTAATTTAAGAATGTATGATTTCCAATTTCGTAGCTTACGTAAGTAACCTAAGTCCTATGACTCATTATTTAGTCTCCAACGTCTTTTGAATTCTTACAACTCTATTCCCCATCTTCTCTATTATGGGGTATCTCATTCCCCCTTCCTTAGAGTTGTTTGGTAGCGTTATACATTATCCGGCTCACCTGGTAACTCTTAAGAGCTTAAGAGTTTTAAGGAGTCCTAAGAAGCTTTAATAAGCTTTAAGAAACTTTAGGAAGCCTTAAGAAACTTAAGAGGCTTACGATCCTTCCAAGAAACTTAAGATCCTTTCAAGAGACCTAAGAAACTTTCAAGAGACTTAAAAACACGTTCCAAGGTACAAAAATATGGGGTGTAACATATTGTTTCATCATATCCACTTCCGCTTCCCATGTAGCACTTTCATCATGTTGATTCCTCCAAAGGACTTTAACGGATGCAACTTCTTTGTTCCTCAATCTTTTGACTTACCGATCTAAGATTTCGACTAGAACCTCTTCATAGGTCAAGTTCTATTCAACATTCACTATCTCCAAAGGTACAATGGAAGTAGGATCCCCTATGCATTTCCTCAATATAGACACATGGAACACTGGATGCACCACGACCATTTCCAAAGGCAATTCCAACTCATAAAATACTTTGCCAACTCGCCTCAAGATTCTATAAGGCCTACATACCTAGGGCTCAATTTTCCTTTCTTACCAAATCGAACTACACCCTTCATGGGTGACAAATTCAATTACACCTATAATATTCCTCAAAATGCTCATAAGTGACTTAAGAATGCCTTAAAAATAGGACACTAGCGTAACGCATTATCCTTATTCTTTTTGGAAAATACGAGTTTAGAATGTCGATTAGGGGGTCAAAATCTACGGGAAATGGTCTCGGTGAATTTTTTGGACTTTTGTATCAAAAGATAAATTTTGGGAAAAACTGCACAAAATAGAGAGGTGCCTGACAGCTCCGCATCACCCATTTGTTCCCATTCAGTGTAATTTTTTCCCGAGTCAAAACCTGGCCAAAATCTCATTCTCTAAAAATTGGCCTATCTGGGAGCAGCTCCGCGTCATGGACCTAGGCAATTTTTTTTTATCCGAATTCAGTTTTTAAGCAAGAACACATTAGACTTTTTCCTAATTGTTAGTTAATGAACTTGACCGATTTAGGGCCTAATTCTACTCTATAAACTACCTAAACCCTTAATTTCCTTCATTCTTCTACAATTAACTTAATCATATATTTCTCTCTCTACAAGAGCTCTCAAGGACTCCAATGAAGACTTCAAAGAAATTCACTCAAGCTCTTCATCAAAACTCTCAAATTCTTTTAAATATTTTGGTCTTCTCACTCAAGGTATGTGGGTAATTGATCCCAGGGTACTTTCACCCATGAAACCCAACCAATTTCTTATTTTTAAATTAATTAAGGTATATATTCTTATAGGTTTTATGATTCCTATTCCAATTGTATGAATTATGATTCTAATTATGATTATGAGTCTATTTTGATATAAATTGATAGTTATTGCATTGAATTGAAGAGTTTTTCCATGCATTTTCCTATATTGATCTTTAGGGCTCATTTATGAATTTTGGGTATTTTCGATTATACTTCCAAATGATATTATCTTTATGAATTATGTATGAGCTGATAGAAAGTATATGATCATGCATGTTATCAAGTCAATTTCATGATTTTTAAATCAATTGATCATACATTCATGTTTCACCTTAATTTCTAAGTATGAATTATGACTATCTATTTCAGTTATGATCATGAATTATAATTATGTTTCAAATCATGATTTTTATGCAAATTATGGAAAAAGGTTATTTAGGTCCCAATGTTGTGCTTAAGGGATGATATGAATTATGTATGAACTACGACTATGTAGGTATGTTATGTAATATGGAAGGCAAATACTCATATTGCAGCTACATTATAAAAATGATCTACTCTATAATTTCAAACCTATGATCATGACTATGATATATGTTTGTTACAATTTCTATGCTATGTATATTTTCCATGAGAATTGACTTAGCACCGGACGGACTTAAGGTAGGGCCCCTACCAAAAGCCCTAATATCAACCTCATGTATCTTAAACTACATGACATTGTAGGTTGCCTTCATGACATAGGTATTGGATCCACATATATCGTACGGTATTACCCACCTAGAGGGGTAGAGTCTACCTTGGCAAGTAGACTTTGCTTTTTCCGGTGTAGAAGTAACATCGAGATTCCATGTTATTGCTCGCATGGTTTTATTATCGGTTATAGTTCCTATCCCACCTATGTATTATCTCTTATTTATTTTTATGATCTCAAGTATGCTTTTCAAATGCTTTGTTCATTATGATTTTCTCATGTTTTACTTATCTCATCTTATTATGTACTTTACTTGACCATTGTATTCCATTATTTATGTTGCATGTCATGCCCTCATACTTAGTACATTCAAACTTACTAATGCACATTGTTACCTACATTGTCTTATAATGTAGGGGTTGAGGTTGAGGATCATATCCATCTACGTGGCTAGTTTAGCTTTCCTATCCGGTAAAATTATGGTGAGTGTTTATTTATCGGGGACTACATATCAAGCTGGTTATTGTTTCTAAAGAATTTTTGTTATGTTTAATTTTTAGGGTGAGATAGGGACATGTCTTAACCCCCATCCATATTCATGAGTAGAGGCATCTAGTTGGACAAATATTTTGAGTCTATGTTGTCATGTGACATTCTTCATTTACTATTCATGGTTTAGACTTTCTTATTATGTTTTTGATTTTACTTTACCTTATGTATGCTTATGATATGAACAAGAGGCTTGGTTGGATCTCTTTGGAGTTTCGATCACTGTGTTACAACTAGGCCATAGGTTGGGTCGTGACAAACTTGATATCATAGCATAAGGTTCAAGTGTCTTAGGGTATCCAACATGCCCCATCAAGTAGAGTCTTATTCATGGGTGTGAAGCGTGCCATATCTATGAATAGGAGGCTATAAGAAGTTTTAGGAATTATCACTTTCTTCATGATCTATGTCGTGCGGTAGAGTATGTTCTACGATTTCCTTCCCTCTTAATGATTATTCTTTGCAATTTCTAGAACATGCCTCCAAGGAAACTAGTCTATCAAGCTAATAGTTCTCTTCCCGATCAAGTAACCAATGAGGAGTTCTAGACCGCTATCACTATGATAGCTTATGTGATGGCCAACCAAGGAGTAATGAATCCTCCAAATGTGATCACACCGAATTTACAAGGATGAACCCTCTCGAGTTCCATGTTTCGGAGGTTGATGAGGATCCTAAGACTTTGTTTATGAGGTATATAATATTATGGACATTATGAGGATGTATTCAGAGGAAAAGGCAAAGATGGCGTCCTATAAACTTAGGGGTGTCACTGGAGTGTGGTTTGACTAATGGAAGGCCGAAGGATTGAAGGAGGCCCCATAGGATGGGAGAATTTTAAGGTTACATTTCTTGATCGCATATTTCCAATTGAATTAAGGGAGAAGAAAGTGTTAGAATTCATAAATATCAAGAAATATGATATGAGTGTGAGGGAGTATGCCCTCATGTTTTTAAAGTTTTCCAAATATGCTCCGACCTTAGTGTCTGACTCTCGAACCCAAATGAGTAAGTTCATATTAGGGGTTTCGTATTTGGTTGTCAAAGAATGTAAAATGGCCATGTTATTAAAGGGAATGAATATATTTAGGCTCATGAAATATGCCAAGAAAATAGAGGAAGAGAAGTTAAAAGATATGTCCAAGAGAGAGACCAAGAGGGCTCGAACCGATAGTAGTTCATCTTTTACTAATGCCCAGGTGTCTAGGCCTAACCAGGAAGGATGTCCCTTCTCCCCTTGTAAAAGGTGTGGTAGGATTCATCAAGGAGAATGCATGGCCGGTAAGGAGGGTTGCTACATGTGTGGTGATATGGGCCACAAGATGAGGGATTGTCCGATGGCTATTAGAAGAGGAAGATAGATGGATCGAGCTGCTTTATTTGCTATGTTATGAGTTTCCTTTAGCTATGGGAATGATTGGTAAGGGTTGGTTTTGTATTCGTTATTCCATGATTGACTTGATAGCCAAGGTGGTTGAGTTATATTATCAATAAAGGTGCTAGCCTTTGATGTTCATCCTCATGCACCCCTATGTTTTAGCTCTTCCATACCATTTCATACATATACATGCTTAGGAAGCCAATTTTAAGTTACGTTTTAAGTTGAATTTAAATATCTCATGTTTTTTGTATTTTGATGTATTCCCCAAAATCTTGGTAGAGCCTTTTTCAGTTAATACCCTTATGTGATTCGATATTTAGGGGTAAGTTTAAGTGATGCTAATGAGAGTGGTTTTCTTGTTTGAGATGGTTAGGAATTATGATTGGTAATGCATGAGATATTGGTGGTTGATGAGAATATCGGGCTTCTTTCATAAGGGGGAGATAGAGTATTTCATCACCAAGATTTCTTAGGAGTTTCGAATGTAAATGGTCTAAGAGAAATGATACTGAGTGGAACTCATAGTTCTTGATATATGAGTTATAAAAGATTAGGGGTAGAGTGGGTGTTCCGTATTATGATGATTGAAGTATGTTTATTCCATTTAAGGCTATAAAAGTGAAGGGAGAGCTAGATAGGATATTATTGGGTGCAATGGATAGGTAGGAGTATATTGGTGTGCCTTTGGTAGGAGGTAATGCAAATGCGGATGTAGAGATGCTAAGGTATACTTGGAAATTATTAAGCGATGTTGACTTCGAGGGAGCCATAAAGTGGTTAGAATGGTAGACTTGAATGTGTGGTTGTCGGTATGTGAGTGATTATAGTAGATATTGATGATTTCTTATTAAAGGCTTCAAGTGAGTGTATTAGAATGGTCATAGAACTAGGCTTGAATGTGGTGTTGATGGCATGTGGGTGAATGTAAGATGTATTGGGCATTTCTTTACTATGTATCTTGATTTGAGGGAAGTGTATTAGTGGGATGGAATGAAGAAGGATATACCAGAGTTTGTATCTAAGTGTCCTACTTGTCGACAAGTTAAAGTTGAGCATAAAAAATTGGGAGGTTTCATTCAGGACATTGAAATTCCTACTTGGAAGTGGAAAGATGTGAATATGGACTTTGTAACGGGTTTGCTTCGTACTAGGAGACAACACAATTCTATTTGGGTTGTTGTTGATCGAATGACTAAATCGGCACATGTTCTACCAATCAAAACTTCTTATGGTACCAAAGACTATGCTAAGTTGTACATTTGTGAACTTGTGAAACTTCATGGTATTCCTTTGTCGATTATATTGGATAGAGGTACTTAATTCACTTCTATCACGACCCAAGCCTATGGCCTAGACGTGACATGGCAAATGAGGAACCCAAAAGTACCTCAAACAAGCATCTTTGCATTCTTTTAGCCTTTCACAGGTAATGCTAAATAAACAAGAAGAAATCATAATAGTAAATATTCAACTTATATATGTCCAACAATACCTCTAACTTTTAGATTTAACGAGGCTAAGACAAGTCTCTAGCTCACCCTCAATCATAATAGAAAGAAATACCATAGTAAGTGTCTAAATATCTCAACATATCATAAGCTAGAAATCTCACCAAAAGTAGTCTTCAAATGAAATCTCAACTAGACACGTGGAGGAGAATGAGGAGGAGCACCGGTCCCTACATGGTCATATTATGTAGGCAAAAGAGTATGCGTTAGTACTTTAAATGTACTAAGTATGTAAGCATACTTGAACATTGAGTAAACATTAAAACATTTATGTTATATGAAATATAATTCAATGCATGCATAATTAATCATATAGATATCCTTTAAAACATTTATTTTGTGGGAAAATGACCATAACCGACATTTAATACCATGCGAGCTATTACATGGAATCCAACAAAACCCCTACGTTGGTCGGGGAGACTACTTACCGAGTAGAACTCCATCAACTTCATTTATTTCTTTAATTTTAACTTTAAGGTATTTCATAGATCCATTAGCCAAAGACTACAAGGGCTCCAATGTTGGCACATAGTTAATGAGACAAATGGTTGCTACTAGGATTCCCTTACCGAATCCCACCTCAATAACCCATTCGTCGCTTAGTCAATCCCACGGAATAGTTTAATAATTCAAAATAGTCATAGTATATAGCTTGAGAATTCAAAACATCATATTTGGTGGAATAGCTCATTAAAATATTTGGTTATTCAAATATGCAAGAATTGTCTTTATTGCATAAAGAATCCATCATTCAAATCATTTCATCATTCTTTTATTTCACAAGACTCCCTTTTGATCATAGCTATTGCTTTCATAATGTTAATTTGGAGTCAAAGCTTTCAAGTCAAACTTCATTAAAAAATATAGTAAAACTAGGTGGGTTCAAATCACTTCAACTTTCAAACATGTGTGTAACTGAAATTATGCATAAATACTTTGAAATCCATTAATTAAAAATCATGCTTTAAACAACCCACCATGAATTTCAAGAACCTTTAAAGAGATAAATAAAGAAATTACTTGCAAACCTTCAATTCATACATATAAAATTATTTTGCATCAAAATAGACCAATAACCATTAGTTAGCCATGATTCATGCTATTAAGTAGAAATAAGAACTACCTATAAGAAAATCTTACTTGAAATCAAGAGATTTTAGTTGAAAGAGCTTTAGACTCCATGGGTGGAAGAACCCATGGTGAACACCCACATACCGTAGAGTAAAGCTTAAAGAAAATAAATATAATTTATTATATAATCAAAATAATTTAGGCATGAGAGTTGAAGGAATACTCTCATTGAAGACTTACATACCTGGAATCTGAAGCGTTACTCAGAATCAAAGGACTAAATAAACACTCTTGAATTCTAGCATTTTCTTCTCGTTGTAGCATTTTTTGTACTACCCGAAATATATGAATTACCAGAATAGTATTTCAATAATACTAAGAAGTAAACTATATTTTGAGAATGAGTAAAGGAGTGTATAGAGAGAAGAGTTGCTTGAGAAAGTTTGATGAATAAAATAATGAAATAAGGTGGGTATTTATAGGTGTGAAGGAGTGATCTAACAATAATTAAAATAATTATAGAGAAAAATCTGAAAATTTAATGAAAGATTGTGATGTCAAATAGATCTAGATCTTTCCATAGTTGGTGAAATGAAGCTTCTTTTAACGGAATACCCTTTTTCGGAGATGCGTTTGAAAAATATAACTTCCTCATTAAGATTTTGTGTCTTGATATGAATTATCTCTCTAGACGTCTAGTTTTTTGTCGTTCAAGAATCAATCGATTTGGAGAAGCCTACAGTGAGATATGAATTTTCTTCTACAAATACTCAATTTCGTCACAGCACCATGTCTTGCAACAATTAATTTATTTGACCTACTTAACCTCTGAAACGTAAAATATGGTCACAAAAGTTGTAGGTAATGATGTTTGAGTTATTCTAAAATTTAAATCCTCTAATTTGGATCATCCTATTAAAATTTATGCCTAAAATATAGAAGCAATATCATTTTCATCGAGAATTGGAACATCATATACAATATTTTTAGGGAGTGTTACATTATCTCTCCCTTGGGAATATTCATCCATGAATGAGTAAAGACTTAGCTTGAGTAGAGCAGAGTGTAAACCAAGAACCCATCATTAATGCAATAGTGCAATTTAAAACATTGTTCGAAACATATTTTATAATTTTGCAAGCATATGACAAGGAAAGTTGAAATGCAAGGATTTCAAGTAATTGAGCAAGGACAACTTAATACCTTAGGTTTGGGTAGAGGAAAAAAGATGAGGGTATTGCTAAATCATATCCGCTTTCGCTTCCCATGTAGCACTTTCGATTTGTTGATTCCTTCAAAGGTCTTTAACAGATGCAACTTCTTTATTTCTCAATCTCTTAACTTGTCGGTCCAAAATTTCAATCGGAACTTCTTCATAGATCAAGTTTTCTTCAACATTCACTACTCTCAAAGGAACAATGGAACTATGATCACCCACACATTTTCTCAACATAGACACATGGAAAACCAGATGAACCATGGTCATTTCCAATGGCAACTCCAACTCATATGCAACCTTGCCAACACGTCTCATGATTCTATAAGGCCCTACATACATAGGGCTCAATTTCCTTTTCTTACCTAACCGAACCACACTCTTCATGGGTGAAACCTTCAGATACACCCAATCGTCCACATTAAACTCAAGATCCCTTCTTCTAGTATCGGAATAGGACTTTTGACGACTTTGAACCATCTTCAATCTTTTTTGTAATGATCTTCACCTTCTCTAAAGCATCAGGTACCAAATTGGGGCCCAACAAGGTCATCTCACCTACTTTGAACCAACCAACCAGGGATTTACATCATCTCCCATACAAAGCCTCAAATGGCGCCATCTTAATACTTGAGTGGTAACTATTATTATAGGCAAACTCGATGAACGATAGATGATCATCCCAATTTCCTTTGAACTCTAACACATAATCCCTTAACATATCCTTTAGTGTTTGAATCGTTCTTTCATCTTGCCCATCCGTTTGAGGATGGAATACGGTGCTTAATTTTACCTTACTACTGAGACCCTTTTGAAATGATTTCCAAAAGTGAGAAGTAAATTGGGTACCATGATCCAAAATAATGGATAACGGCACACCATGCAACCTTACCAACTCCCGAATATACAACTTGGCATAGTCTTCGACACTATAGGAAGTCTTAATCGGTAGGAAGTGAGCCAACTTAGTCATTCTATCAATAATTTCCCAAATCGAATCATGAAGGTTACAGGTATGAGGCAAACCCACTACAAAATCCATATTCACATCTTCCCACTTCCAAGTAGGGATTTTAATGTCTTGAGATAGGCCACCGGCCTTTGATGTTCGACCTTCACTTGTTGGCAATTCAGACATTTAGAAATGAACCTTTCTATGTCCTTTATACCACCCCACCAATAGAACTCTTTTAAGTCTTAGTACATTTTCATCGAACCGAGATGAATGGATTATGCAAAATTATGAGCCTCTATCAAGATCAAACTCCTTAGGCCATCAACATCCAGAACACATAGACAACCTTGGTAGTATAGCACCCCATCTCCCCCTTGGGAAAAGACCTCTATCTTATTTTCCTTCACCAACTTCTTTAACTAGATAAAAGTCAGGTCAAGATCTTGCTTTGATTTAACATCCACCACCAAAGAGGATTCAGACCTATTTTGAACAACCTTACCACCATCATCAGTACCACACAACTTCACCCCTAATCTAATCAATCGGTAAATATCTTTCACCAAATCCCTCTTCCCTTCATCCACATGGGCCACACTCCCTATAGACACTCTACTAAGTGCATCGACAATCACATTGCCTTTACCTGAATGATAGTGCACACTCATGTCATAGTCCTTAAGGAGTTCTAGCCACCTCATTTGTCTTAGATTAAGGTCCTTTTCGGTGAACACATATTGAAAACTTTTATGATCGGTATACACATCCATATGCACCCTATAGAGGTAATGCCTCCAAATCTTTAAACCAAAAACAATGGCTGCCAATTCAAGGTCATGGGTAGGTTAGTTACGCTCATGCACCTTTAATTATCTAGAAGCATGGGCTATGACCTTGCCGTTTTGCATTAAGACACAACCTAAACCAATCTTTGAAGCATCACAATAAACTACAAACCCTTCTAATCTATTTGGTAGAGTCAAAATAGGAGCGGTGGTAAGTCGATCTTTCAAGGTCTAGAAACTCTTTTTACACTCATCCGTCCATATAAATTTGGCTTTCTTTTGGGTCAATTTTGTCATAGGAGATGAGATGGAATAAAACCCTTTGATGAACCTTCTATAGTACCGGGCTAGACCCAAGAAGCTCCTAATATCTAAAGGAGACAAGGGTCTAGGTCAATTCTTGACTGCCTCCATTTTTTTAGGATCAAACTTGATCCCATCACCGGACACTACGTGACCAAGAAATGCCACCTCCTTCAACCAAAATTCATACTTGCTAAATTTTGTAAACAATTGCCTATCCCTTAATGTTTGTAGCACAACTCTCAAGTGATTTTTATGTTCTTCCTCATCCCGAGAGTAAATCAAAATATCATCAATTAAGACCACCACAAAAGTATCAAGGTAAGGTTTGAACACCCTATTTATCAAGTCCATGAACGTCGCCAGCGCATTCATTAAGCCAAAACTCATCACCATAAACTCGAAGTGACCATATATTATTTAGAAAGACATTTTGGGAATGTCACACTCTCTCACCTATAGTTGGTGATACACGGACCGAAGGTCGATCTTAAAGAAGTGACTTGCCTCTTGTAATTGATCAAACAAGTCATCTATTCTAAGGAGTGGGTACTTGTTCTTAATGGTCATCTTATTTAATTGCTAGTAGTCTATCCACATTCGAAGCGACCCATCCTTCTTTCTCACAAATAACATGGGAGCACCCCATGACGAAATACCTAGTCTTATGAATCCTTTTGCTAACAAGTCCTTTAATTGTTCCTTCAACTCTTTTAATTCTGCTGGGGCTATCTGGTAAGGAGGAATAGAGATAGGTTGGGTATCGAGGAGGACATCAATACCAAAATCAACTTCCCTTTTGCGAGGGACACCAGGAAGGTCATCGGGAAAGACATCGGGGAACTCATTGACTATAGGAATCGACTCAAGAGGAGGACTTTTGAAGACAACATCCCTAACACTCACAATATGGTAAATACAACCCTTAAAATCATTTTTCGGGCCTTAAGATAAGAAATGAACTTACCCTTCACCACCGAATCACGACCCTCTCATTTAATAACAGACTCATTTGAAAATTGGAACTTGACTTGATGAGTCCTATAATCTATGGAAGCATAAGATGCATGTAACCAATCTATCCCAGAATGACATTGAAATCTACCATGTCAAGCTCAATAAAATCACAAGGAATGACTTTATGCAAGATAGACATGAGATAACCCCTATAGACCTTTCTAGCAATAACTGACTCACCAATGAGGGTAGACACCAAATAGAGCTCTAATAACATTTTGGGTGACATATCAAACCTATTAGCAAGGAATGGAGTAACAAATGATAAATTTTCACCCGAATCTAATAGTGCATATACATAAAAAGCAAAGACCTTTAACATACCAGTAATAACATTGGGTACGTCTTCAACCTCTCGTCTCCCATGCAAT